>NC_044322.1:287000768-287625768 GCF_007399415.2 Gopherus evgoodei | reverse complement strand
GCACCCCATGAGGTCCATTCGTCTAGCTTCCTTGGCCTTGGGGGCCAGAGCCTGTTGGCCATGCCGTTCCCTGTCATTGACAGACTGGACAACTAGGGAGGAAGGAGGAGGGTGAACATATAGGTACTCGTACCCCCGAGAGGGTACCATGTACTTCCTCTCCACTCCCTTAGCTGTCGGCGGGATGGAGGCTGGTGACTGCCACAGGTTATCGGCGGTAGACTGGATAGTCTTTATGAATGGGAGGGCTACCCGGGTAGGTGCATCGGCAGAGAGGATGCTCACTACTGGGTCCTCAACCTCTGGGACCTCCTCTACAGGTAGGTTGATATTAAGGGCTACTCTACGGAGGAGGTCCTGGTGGGCCCTGAGGTCTATCGGTGGGGGTCCTGATGCTGACAGCCACAGCCTCATCCGGCGAGGAGGAGGAGGAGGATACTCCGGGGATGAGGGCATCCTGTGCGGTCTCCTGCTCCTGGACTGGTTCCTGCTCGAGTTGACCCAGGGAGTCTGGTGGCGTCTGTTTATCCGACTCAACCACGGGGGGGGCGGGAAACAGTGGCCTCTGGCACCCGATGTTCTGAAGCGGTAGAAAGTGTCCGGGGCACGGGGCCACCCTGGGTCTGATGATATGCCCAGGGTGTCCAAAAACCCCACCGTTGGGCACCCGCGTCCTGCGGGCGGGGGTCCTGAAACACTCCCAGCGGTACTTCGGGATCCTGGTCCCGTTCGTAATAGCTACCCGCCTGGGAAGATGCCGACGTGCCTCTAGATGGCCAAGGTGGAGCGGCGAAAGTTGGCGCCGAGGTACCGACAGACCTTACATCTCTGGGTTGTGGTGACCGGTGTCTGTATTGGTGACGGTGTTGAGAGCGAGACCGGGACCTGCAACCGGCTCGGTGCCGGGAGGTGGACCGAGATCTCGAGTCCCTCTGTCTTGATCTGCTCCTGGAGGCACGGCGCCCACCGTGGTGCCGTGAGCTGGAGCGGTACCGCGAGTACCGGGTTGACGCCCGAGACGTCGACTGGCGCCGGGAGACTGACCGGTGCCGGGAGCGTGAGTGGTACCGAGGTGATCAGTGCCGGGAGCCCGAACGGTGCCGAGGTGATCGGTACCAGGAGCCTGACCGGTGCCGAGGTGATCGGTGCCGGGAAGGTGATTGGTGCCGGGAGTCTGACCGGTGCCGAGACCGAGATCGACGTCGAGAGCATGCCTCGATGCAGAATGTCCGCGGGACCGCGATCTGGAGCGGTGCCGGTCTGCTACGCTGACCGAAGCTGGTCTGGTCAGGGTCAGTTTGCCCATGGAGTGCAGTACCCGCACTGGCGGTGCCGGGGGTAAGGGCAGCGGTGCCTCTGTGATCGTGATCAGATCCCTCGCTGCGGCAAACATCTCCAGGGTAGAAGGCGAAGCAGGCTCTACCACGGTGTGCACCGGGGAGCCGCCAGGTGCCGGACTCGACGGCTCTCGTGGGGTCAGAGTCAACGGTACCGGCTTAGGCGGTGCCACGGCAGGTATCGGTGCCGGGCGGTCCGTCTTTGGCGCAGGCTCTAACTGCAAGGCAGTTGATGTTGGGATGATCTGCGCCTTCGCCGCCTTCAGCCTCGGGGAGAGGGAGCGGCTCGGAGTCAGTTTTGGTGCCAGCGGAGGCCGGTGCCGCAAGTCCTTGGTGGCAGCGCTCGGCTTGCTTACCGGCTGACTTGTGCTCGGTGCCAAGAGCGGAGGTGTCAGGGCCGCTTCCATAAGGAGCTGTCTTAATCTAATGTCTTGCTCCTTCTTGGTTCTCGGCTTGAAAGACTTGCAGATCAAGCACTTAGCCGATAAGTGCGACTCCCCGAGGCACTTCAAGCAGGAGTCATGCGGGTCTCCAACTAGCATGGGCTTGTGACAAGTCGAGCACTGCTTGAAACCCGATGAGCCGGGCATGCGCTCCGGCTCCCAGTGTGGGGAAAGGGGGGGGTCCCTGATCCCCTCAAACTACAACTAATAACTACACTAATAACACTAGTTAACTTACTGACTAATAATTATATATATATATATATGTACAACAATAAACTATAACTACTATATACAACGATAGCTAAATGAGCTGCTAGGGAGTGTGGAGGTCAGCGAAGCCGTGCTCCACAGTTCCAACGACCGACACGGGCGGTAAGAAGGAACTGAAGGGTGGCCGGGTCGGCTGGGATATATATGGGGCACCATAGCGGCGCCACTCCAGGGGGCACCCAGCCGACCCGCCTGGGTTGCTAAGGTAAAAGTTTCTCCGACGAACGTGCACGCGGTGCGCGCACACCTAACTGGAATGGATATGAGCAGTCACTCGAAGAAGAACATAATAATATCATCCTGATTCAGTTCTATGCTCCAACAAATGATAGAAGTAAAGGACAAATTCTACCTTACACTATAGGCGGAGTTAGAGAGATTACCACGCCACAACCTAACTATCTTCATGGGAGATACCAACCTTGGCATTCAGAAGGACAACACAAATAACAACAGAGCAATGGGAACACATGGGTGTGGCACTATGAATGAAAATGGAGAAAAGCTTGTTGATTTCTCTAATATGAATGACCTGGTCGTCGGCAGAACTCTATTTGAACATTGTGAAATTCACAAGCTGACATGGTGTTCTCCAAATGGCAAAGGTAAGAACCAGATTGACCATATCATGATCAATGGCAAATGGTGACACTCACTGACAGATGTGAAAGTGAGAAAGGGTGCAGATGTTGGCAGTGGCCACCACCTTGTGACAGCATCTATCAAGCTAAAACTGAGAAGCGTGGGTCCACCAAACAAGAGATATAGACGTTCTGATATTGACAAGCTAAATCTCCTTGAAATACAGAAAGCCTTCGTTCTGCAGGTAAAGAACAAATTTCAAGCACTTGCAGACTTTGATGAAGAGGAGGAGAATGCAGATGAGGAGATCGACAAGAAGTGGGACAAACTAACAGCAATTTATAAAAAGACCAGTGAAGTCCTGTCTAGGCTATAGAAGGAAGGAGTGGGTTACACCCAGCACATGGAATGCCATAGAAACCAGATGAGCCCTGAAGAAAAAAAGTTTTAGACACAAAATCCCAGAAGCTAAAGGACAAATACCAGGAGCAATGTAGCAAGGCACACTAGGAGGTCACATACCTTGTGAGAGCGGACAAACAGCATTATACTGATAATCTGGCAACACAGAGGATGCAACTGCTCGTGGTGAACAAGGAACTGTCTACAAAATGACGCAGCTTATTAGTGGTAAACAGCAGACACCAACAAACACTCTCATCATGAACAAACAAGGATACCCACTAACAACTGAAAAAGAACAAGAAATGCACTGGACAGAGCATTGCAAAGAATTGCTGAACAGGAAGCCAGCTAAAGAGGAAGCAAACATACAGGAGGCAGAAGATCTTGAGATCAACACAGACACCCCAGCTAAGGAAGAGATCATTCAAGTCATCAAATCCTTAAAAAGTGGGAAAGCTCCTGGCAAAGATAACTTGAATGCAGAATTATTCAAGGTAAATCCTAAATTAGCAGCATCTATCCTGGCCCCACTATTTACATCATCCTGGGAAAGGGAAAAAGTGCCAGATGAGTGGACCAATGGGGCTATAGTGAAGATACCAAAGAAAGGAACTCTCAGTGATTGTAATAACTAGCATGGTATCAGACTCTTATCTGTGCCAAGCAAAGTATTGTATAAGATTATAGTCCAGCGTATATCAGAGGCAGTTGATAGCGTTCTCAGAAAAAAAGCAAGCTGGTTTTCGGAAATGGCATGGATGCACAGACCAGATTTTCACTCTACAAAACATAATAGAACAGGGCTTAGAATGGCAATGGCAATGCTACATAAATGTCATAGACTTTGAGAAGGTTTTTGATAGCATTTACAGGACTAGCCTATGGCGCATTCTGTGGGTATATGGAATTCCTTTCTGTATAATTATCATCATCAAAAGCTTCTATTTCAACTTTACATGCAGTGTTGATCACAGTGAGCTCAGTTTTGAAATCAAAACAGGAGTACGTCAGGAGTTTGTCATGTCTGCAATCCTTGTCAGCATTGCCATTGACTGGGTAATGCGGCGTACAACAGAAGACATGACAAGAGGCATTAAATGGACACTCTGCCTCATCCCTTAAAAACCTGGACATTGCAGATGATGTCGCTCTCTTATCACATACCCAACACCATATACAAGAAAAAACAGTTCAACTCAATGCATTCAGCCAGCAAATTGGACTGAAAATCAACTGCAATAAGACAGATATTTTGACCTTTAATATTGCCTCACCATCACCAGTATGGATAGACGATTATGTTCTCACCAATGTAGAAACATTCACGTACTTGGGCAGCACCATCAGCCAGGACTGTGGAACAAGCCAGGACATCTGGAACAAAATCAGTAAAGCCAGGAACACCTTCAGGAGCTTAAATACGGTCTGGAAATCAGGGCTGGCCCACAACATTTTGGTTCCTGAGGCGGGGAGCTCAAATGATGCCCCCATGCTCTCTCGCTTGGGCCAAAGCTTTGAAAGGTCTCAATTCTTCCTTCTTCCTGTTCTACTCCTCTCATAGTACTGCTCTGCTACCTACCTCAATAAAGGAGAACTAACAACTTAAAATGCCTTGTTCAAAAATTTTAAGTAACACTTAACTTTCAAACACCTGAATAGCAAATGTAACTTTTCTTATCTGCATAGTAAATACTGGCATTTTTATCTGTTTGAATAAACAAAGTGGTGCTTTCTCTGCCTTCCTGGTTGCAAAGATTTGAACTGCTTCCTGCAGAAGGTCCACAGTCTGGGCCAGCTCATGGCTCTGTTGAGATGGTTGCAAGACTACTACTTCAGTTGACTGCCTGTTCTCCTCAAGTGGGTTCAGGGAAGCAGCAGGAAACAGGAAGCTTCCTGAGAAGCTGGTGTTAATCAGTCCAGGCTCCTGGCGGTGCTAGAGAGGTAAGTAAGAGGCTCCTCTTCCTCCCTCTCCCTGCAGCTCCTGCTGCTTTCTGTTATTCCCTCTCACCTTTTCTCCTGTCTGCCATTTATGTTTCTTGTGCCCTCCTTCCTCCAGCATAGCACTCCACCATCTCTGTGCATCTATAGCAGAGAGAAAACATATGCACCAGCAGAAGACACCATTTTCCACACTCTGGCCCCTCACAGTCTGGCATCTGAGGCGGACGCCTCACTTTGCCTCATGGTAATGCCAGCCCTGCCTTCCTGACCAGGAGGTTAGACTTTGCAGCCCCCTTGTATTTCACTGTGTTTTTCCAAGCGCTCTGACTCAGAGGCCAGCACCCGTGCTTTTCTTTCTCTGCAAGAACTATGAACAGTGTGCCAGTGGTTAAAAGTAAGCAAACAGAATACATTTATTTAAGGGCAAAAGCATATAGAGAAAACATATAACACAATAAAAAGCTCTAAACACACACAAAACAACCAGAAGTTGCTCATCTTCCAAACAGAATCTGTGTGCATGCATGCACGTACTTGTCTGCCTGGCAGGTCAGGCAGCCTATCAGCAGTGTTTGTCTCCCCGTTGGACAAAAGTTCATGTCTGTTTCTTAACTGAAAAAGAAAACCCCTCCGTCAGTTCAAGATCAACCTTTATATCTCCAAAACCTTTATTCTTAGGCATCTTGAAAAAAGTTAAAACCAATCACTGCCCTTTGCCCTAGGGGGCAAAGCCTCAAAGGCTGGGTATCTGCATAACCTGCCTTGGGACTTTGCATTAATCACCCCCTACTGATTCCAGATTCCCCAGGGAACCTATCCAGGGAGCCAGGAACACAGAAATACATGTAACAGATATTCATACAAAGGCCTATGAATTTTCTACAGGCTTCTTGTCTGCCCCATCTCAGTATAATAGTTTTTGAAGTCTTCATGCTTTCAAGGACTGCTTCACACATACAGATAACATTTAAAAAATTGAAACAATAGTCCCTACAGATGGTACATGTGTTTGCAACATCTGTCACACTAGGAAATGACATTTCTTGTCTCTTCTTCAGCTACCTTCTCTGATTGCTCTCAGTCCTGATTCCACCACTATATTCTCCTTAGAATATTGGTGATGGTCAGCAAGACATTTCTTTGAGGTTCATTGACATTTAACTAGCTCACTATATATCACCTTGATCGATTGGTCCATCAGCCGTCACAGAGAGAGCGCCAATCACAACATGTCATTCGTGTTGTTCTAGCCTAGTGGCTCTCAAACCTTTTTACTGGTGACCCCTTCCACACAGCAAGCTTCTGAGTGTGAACCCCATATAAATTAAAAACACTTTTTATATATTGAACACCATTATAAATGCTGGAGGCAAAGCGGGGTTTGGGGTGGAGGCTGACAGCTCGTGACCCCCCATGTAATAACCTCGTGACCCCCCGAGGGATCCTGACCCCCAGTTTGAGAACCCCTCTTCTAGCCAGTCCTCCAGCCACCCGCTGGCCAGGCTGTGGGTAGCACCGGACACCCCATCGGCATAGCGCACTGCAGCCCAGAATCCCTGAGCAATCCGCCAGTTGCAGCCTCCCAAGTAGCTAGGATTACAGGTGCACGGCACCATACCAGACCTCACTATATATAAAAGGCCTTAAAGAGCTGCATGGAACGGACAACCAGCTCTGGCCAAAGAGTTTGGGACATGGAGAAGCATGTATGCCCTCTCACAGAAAATAGTAATCGTGAATAAAAGCCTCAGGAGAGTAGAATGCTTGTGGGGTGGCCAAGGCCAATGTGATAATGCTTAGCTGCAGAAGCAGAAATTGGCTTTTCCCAGCTTTTGGCTCCAGAAGCTGAATCTGGTTTTCTGGATCTGAACAACCCTGTAATTCAAGAGTGTTTGGATTTAGAGTTCTGTTTCTTTTTTTTTAAGTAATATAAATGCTCAAAATAGACGTCTCACCTCTTTCTTCCCAAACCTACAGGACATAAGTTAGAGAGATGCAAAAACAAACAAACAAACAAATAAAACAACAAAAACAAAAAAAAGCACACAACTGTGTAAAACAAACTCACACCACCTTCAAAGCAGGACATGACATATTTTGACTCCTGTTCTGTTATGTATCCTGTTTGTCTAAGTGTGGTACAGAAAGAGATGGTCAGACTAAGTGAAGTGTTGGTCAGAGTGGACACATGCCCTTACCAATATTACAGAAAGGAGATTGTACAGCTGTATGATTAGTATCACTTGTGTCAGGAGAGATGATTGATTCCAAAGAGCAGCGATTTTCAGGATAGGACAATAGGTGTTGAACCATATGTGCCACTTCTCTGCAGAAAGGGGAGAGGGCAAAGAAGTGCCCGCTCACTCAACCTCATTCAAGGCAGGCTCAATGCTAGGCATTCCTTGTCGAAATAGCAGAAGTATCAAATGGAAGTAATAAATGTATATGACAATATTTAGCACTGACAGTAGCAATGCAATGCTGAAGGATTGGATACAGCCCACAGTCTTTTTTACCATGATTTTCTCAAATGTTTGCTTTGCTTTCTGTTTTTAGCAGAGACAGGGGAATCCTCCTTTTGCTCCTAGATAGAAGACTGAAATACTTGTTCTATTTATGTGATAAGTATTTTCTTTATTCTGCAACCACCTTGGTCCACAGCAATAACCTGAGACAGATTTTATTTTCTGATCTCTAAATGGCTTTTCTCCCCTTAGGCTCTTAAGTTGCAGTTCTAGAACATCTGCAGCTATTTTCTTTGAAAATTCATTTGTTCCTGTCATCCCATCACTTTCCTCTTCTTTTCACATAATCTGAGCTGTTATTATAAGCTGCCTTTCTGGAACCAAAAAGTAAAATTTAATTTGCAAATTCAACAATGCACTTTGACTTTATTTGCTTTCTACTAGTGCTCAGTGGAATGCAAAACACAAGAGCTGACAAATGATTGCCTGTTTTCAACCCCACAAGGCCCAACTGGGTTCAAATTGAAGAAAGTTAGTGCAAAAACATTCAGCCATCCCTACTCTATTTAGACAGAGAGATCTAGAGCATGAAGAATTCAGTAGGTTCCTCAGAGTGATGAGTTGCTGCCATGAAAGCATTTTGAAAAGAAGGAAGAGACTGCTTCAGAAGATTTATATTGCAATTTAGTTCAAGCTCTGATAATACGCTAGGAATTGAACAGATTCTCTTTCCGAAGAGAACCTACTGTGGATAGAACAAAACCTTGTAGAGACCAACCTTGGGGTAAGCCCGTATATAGAAGAAGCAAAGAAAAAATTCATTACCTTAAAGAACTTAGCTTATGATATCAACTAGATGGCATATTGCATCCTAAAATAATTCTTAACACTGGTTTTGAAAAGTCTTAGAAATTAAGAAGTTATCTTGTCTAACCCCATTGCCTGTGAGACACTGAGCTATTACAAAGAATGGTGAGTCCAATCTTTCATTAGAGTGTTAATTCTTCTTAGCAGCAACACAAAAGACAGACATCGTAATGATTATTTTTTTCCAGAGTGGAAGCTAGACTTGCTATCGGATTAAATATATGTGAAGTTGTTTGAGGAATTATTTGGTGGTATAAATTGTTCCTGCTGCATATGGCAATGTTCCCTCCTGACCAAGAGTAAGCCCTGTTCAATGTCTGTTCTTGGTGAAAGCCCAAGAATATAATATTTTATTATTGTTGCTTCATACTATGATTTACTAAAATCCCTACACTTAGATGTTCCTACACTGACAGTTTAAATTTATTTCTAAACTTTCACAGAAAAAATAAGCTTTTTTTTATATTCCAAAAGCATCCCCTCTCCTCAGAATTAAACTTATTGTAAATATGTTTTTTTTATTCTGATGAGTTTAATGTCCCTTTATTATGTACAGTTCAGGAGCTATGGTTTACTTTCTCTTGATTTTTAAATTGATTAAAGAAAAGAACTGTAGCCAGCATGATGCTGCTCTGTAACATTGTATTGAACTCAAAAAGCTATGAAGTTGTATTTAATGAATTTTTAGAAAGTACTAACAACAAACAGCCAGAGAGTGTTCCAATCCAAGTAATTGTAATGCATTTTAAAAGGGTTTAAAAGCTTGATGCATAATACTTGTTCAAATAAAGAGATGGATTAATTACAACAGCCTGAATGTTTAATCCTGAATATAGTAAAGAAACCATAGCTACTAATTGCTAATTTGCTTCAGGTAAATAAACAAATATATTTAATAAATACAAGTGGGAGGTAGGAAGGAACAAACATGTCTAAATAGCAAGGTTTGAGAGGCTATTTGAGCCAAACAAAAATCCTTCAAAATTGGCTATCTGACCCTAGTGAAGGCAACCAAGAGGAGCAGAAATTACAGCAGGCAATAGGTAAAAGGGAATTTAAAAGGGACAAAATGTGTTTTGAAGCATACATATCTAAAGCTATAATAACAAATAATACATTCTTTAACTAGAAGAGAAGTTTGAAGCTTATGAAAAAATCAGTTGGGTTTGCTGGATCATCAGGTTTAAAGAGAGTAAATAAGATAAAGACATTGCTGAGCAGCTATAGGATTCCTTTGCATCTGATTTTACCACAGAGGAATTTTGGAACATACCTGCTCTGTTTGGTAATAAAGATTAAGTCCTTTCAAAGACTGAGATATATCAAAAGAATAATTTTAAAAAAGCGAAGTCACCACCTCAGGTGGTATATCTTCAAGAGTCCAGATTAGCACAAGAATGAAATTGGTTAACTGCTAACAAAAATATACAATTTCTCATTATAAACAGCTACTGATTGGAAGGTAGAAATTGTAATAACCAAAACAAGGCTCTGGGAATGATCTGCGAAATGATAAACCAATAAGCCTTACCACTGTACCTGGCAAATATCATGATATAATAGGGTCTAACTAACACGGTTACTACAAAGGAAAATAGTCTCTGTGTTTTCTTAGAATTCTTTGAAGGTTTCAATGTTGTGAATAAAGGAGAACTGACTGATACATATATTTAGACATGTAGGAGTTTGACAAGATGCTACTAAAGCAGTTATGAGGTGAGAAGCAAAGTAATGCTGCATGACCACCTCCTTGGGTGGGTTAACACAAGCAGGGAGAGTCCAGTAAAAAGCAAAACATGTATTTATTACTGCCACCGGGTACAGAGGCAGCTCCCCTCCAGCTGCTGGTACTGCTGAATCCAAAACACTTTTGTCTTTCCCCACAAACAGGAAAGACCCCTCAAATTCCAGACAGCAAAGTTCTTCCACTTGGGAGAAGCCATAACCTTAGAGGCACCAGATCCAGCCAGCACAATAACACTGCTACAGTGTAAGAGGCATCAAAAGCACGCTAAGAGGCAGAAAGCAAAGAGTAGGATTAAATAATTAATTTGCACCATAGCAAAAGATTACCAGTTAGTGCCTCAATGTTCTGTACTAGGTCCCATGTTCTTTAAAATAATTAATTATTTGAAAAGGTGTGTGTGGGGTGAGTGGTGAGGTAGCAAAATCTTCAGCTGACAGTTATTTAGGTTAGTCACGATCAGAGAGAACTGTAAGAAATGAAATTCAGTGTTGATAAAAACAACTACTCATACACCCTAGAGGGTTCTAAATTAACTGTATCAACTCAAAAAAAGGGATGGGAACATCACTGTAGACAGTTCAATGACAACCTCTGCTCAATGTGCAGCTATGGTCAGAAAAGTAAATAAGTTAAGATGCATAAGGAATGAGATGGAGAATAATACTGAAAATATATCAATTTATATAAAACAATGGTACAGCCTCACCTTGGAATATTGTGTGCAGGACTGGTCACCTTATCTCAAAAAGGAGATTACAGAACTAGATGGGCTTTAGAAAATGACCAAGACCATAGGAAAAAATCACATACAATGGCACCATTGCTCTTTACAGAACATGGTGTATGTGTCAATGAGTTTTTTGACAGTTGAGTCTGATGCGTGAGTGACAGTTCCCGTCTACAGGTAGGGCACAACCATGCACTAGCAATTCTCTGAATCTGAGCAACAGATTATTTTCTCCTCTGATACACTTGTCATCACAAAGATCGATCTAGTATGCTTCGCAATGCCTCACTCCATCTACAAGCTGACTCCGTCAACCAGAATGGCATTCTACACTTCTTTCCCAATCATCCACAGAGATTCCAAAGGATACTAAATCATATTTTCAAGCATCCTGAAAACTGTGCAGCAGTCTGCCTCTCTTTCTAGACATTTTGCAAGCTGCAGAGTACAGCATGCTTTTCAGGATCCTGTAATCCTGCATTTGCTTGACATGACCAAGCCACCTGAGTCTTTTCTGACTAATCAACATTTGCATGAATGACATGCCAGTACGATTTAACATTTCCACATTTGTCACCCTGTCTTTCCAGCATCTGATATGAAAACTGTTTAGTCTGTTTAGTAAAGAGATTGAAAAGATTAGGATTGTTTACCTCAGAAAAGAGACAATAAGAGATGACATGATAGAAGTATGAAAAATATTGAATGGGAGAGAAAATGATTGTGAACTTTTCTCTGTCTCATAACACAATAGAACAACCTGTGGGACATTCAAACATCTCAGAGTGTACTTTTCACACAATGTTTGTTTAAACTGTGGAACACATTATCACAGGAAGTTGTTGAGGCCAGGATCTTAACAAGATTCAGAAAGAGACTGGACATCTATATGGATATCAAGAATAACCAGATTTGTCATAATTAATTATAAAAAAAAATTTGTGGAAGGGATATTAAACCTCATGATTCAGGGATTAAGCTAATCTTTAGTTAGAGATTCCCCCATAGCTACCTACTGCAGGGAGCTACACCTTTCTCTTAAGTGCTTGGTACTGGCCACTGTTGGGAGACAGGGTACTGGACTTGACAGACGTCTGATTTAGTCTGGCGATTCCTAAATTCCTAGGCATTACAAAATTATAATACATCAAAATGTAAAAGTTAATAGGAAGACGCCTTCATTCAGGAAGACATTTCAAAGTTCAGGAGTTAAATTCATGTGTTATACAGTCTATAGAGCATAACAAGATTCTGATGTGTTCTTTCCGATATTCTTATCATTTGCAAGGTCTGAGGTTCCAAGTTTTCTAATTAAGGCTCTCTACATGGAATTTGGATTAAAATCATTGTATTAAATTGAATTTAATTTCACAGTCAGGATGACAATTTATCTCATCTTGTCATAAACAGATGGTTAAGGGTTAATGCCTCTTTTACCTATAAGGGTTAAAAAGTTCACCTAGCCTAGCTAACACCTGACCAGAGGGACCAATGGGGAAACGAGATGTTTCAAAAGGAAGGAGGGAAGTTTTTCCTTTGTTTAGAGTTTCAGTTTCAGCCGGAGTGAAAAAGATCCAGTAACCAGCCTCTTATCAGAGTAGTAAGTTTTACAAAGGAATAATTAGGTTTATGTTTGTTTATTTCTTTGTAAACTGTCTTATGCTATTAGAGGTAGAATCAAATTGGGTATTTGGGTATTATTTTTTTTATGTGTAACTAAATTTGTGCCCAGGGGAACATCCCCTGTGTTTGAAATCTGTTGTGTGTGAGAGTAGCTGGTATGCTAATCTCTCCCAGAGGGCTTTCTTTTACCTTTCTTTTCTTTAATTAAAAGCCTTTTTCTTAATACCTGATTGATTTCTCCTTGTTTTTAGATCCAAGGGGATTGGATCTAGACTCCCCAGGGAGGGGAAGGTTTTGGGGGGAAAGGGAGTGATCCAGACACTGAAAATTCTGGATGGTGGCAGTGATACCAGATCTAAGCTAGTAATTAAGCTTAGAAATGTCCATGCAGTTCCCCACATCTGTACCCTAAAGTTCACAGTGGGGAAGGAACCTTAACACATCTTTGTTCTCTAGACCTCTCTAATGTAGCCTCTTTCTTCTCCTAACAAAGAAGCTATAAGAAGCTTTCAACAATAGTGCTTCTGTATTTCTCTTTTGGTGAGGTGTTCAGTTAAGAGAAGCCAAACAATAGGAAAGAGAGGATCTTTAAAAACATAAAATTATAGAATGAACACCACTTTATGACTGAGATCATACAGTGGTCATAAGGCTGACCTTATGTACACAGCCATCAGAGGAAGAAAGCATGACCATATTTTAACCATCTGGCATTAGATTTTCGCTCAGAATTCCCTGGCTTCCATGTAACAAAGGCTGACACCACATTATATGAAATATTGCACGACCAGGTCATGGTAGCTGGGGATAGGACACTGTGTACCACCATAATACAGTCTTAATAGAAGAAAGTGTATTTTTCTTCACTGAAGTGTGTCCTCGCTGACTTGAATCTTAGTATGAAGCACATGTGAATCCCTAATCAGCAACGGAGTAGCGATGAGAAAACTAGAAAGAAAATATTGGACACACACAGAGGAATAATGCCATTTCCATACTGGGTTCTTTGTAAATGCAAGCCAACTCTTATAAATTTTTTATGAATCAGTAGAGATGGAGCTTGTCACATAACTGAAACATCAGTGATCCTGCCTACTAGTCAGAGCAGGAGTCAAGTCTCTAGTGGTCAGAGCTGGAGTCTGTGTTCTGGAGGCAGACATCAGAGACAAGTGTCAGAGCTGAAGTCAGAGGTCAGGAATTAGAGTTGAGGGTAAAAACCAGGTTATCTGGAATGGGGCAAGGCAGCACCAAGGCTGGGAATAAGCAGACATAGGAACTAATACACCCATGGGCAAATGTTTTGAGCAGCTACTGAACTGTTAAAGCAGCAAAGAATCCTGTGGCACCTTATAGACTAACAGACGTTTTGGAGCATGAGCTTTCGTGGGTGAATACCCACTTCCTCAGATGCATGTAATGGAAATATCCAGGGGCAGGTATATATATGTGTGCTAGCAAGCAAGCTAGAGATAACGAGGTCAGTTCAATCAGGGAGGATGAGGCCCTGTTCTAGCAGTTGAGGTGTGAAAACCAAGAGAGGAGAAACTGCTTCTGTAATTGGCAAGCCATTCACAGTCTTTGTTCAATCCTGAGCTGATGGTGTCAAATTTGCAGATGAACTGAAGCTCAGCAGTTTCTCTTTGAAGTCTGGTCCTGAAGTTTTTTTGCTGCAGGATGGCCACCTTAAGGTCTGCTATAGTGTGGCCAGGGAGGTTGAAGTGCTCTCCTACAGGTTTTTGTATATTGCCATTCCTAATGTCTGATTTGTGTCCATTTATCCTTTTCCGTAGAGACTGTCCAGTTTGGCCGATGTACATAGCAGAGGGGCATTGCTGGCATATGATGGCGTATATTACATTGGTGGATGTGCAGGTGAATGAACCAGTGATGGTGTGGCTGATCTGGTTAGGTCCTGTGATGGTGTCGCTGGTGTAGATATGTGGGCAGAGTTGGCATCGAGGTTTGTTGCATGGATTGGTTCCTGAGCTAGAGTTATTATGGTGTGGTGTGCAGTTACTGGTGAGAATATGTTTCAGGTTGGCAGGTTGTCTGTGGGCAAGGATTGGCCTGCCACCCAAGGCCTGTGAAAGTGTGGGATCATTGTCCAGGATGGGTTGTAGATCCTTGATGATGCGTTGGAGGGGTTTTAGCTGGGGGCTGTATGTGATGGCCAGTGGAGTCCTGTTGGTTTCTCTCTTGGGTTTGTCTTGCAGTAGGAGGCTTCTGGGTACACGTCTGGCTCTGTTGATCTGTTTCCTTATTTCCTCATGCGGGTATTGTAGTTTTGAGAATGCTTGGTGGAGATTTTGTAGGTGTTGGTCTCTGTCTGAGGGGTTAGAGCAGATGCGGTTGTACCTCAGTGCTTGGCTGTAGACAATGGATCATGTGATGTGCCCGGGATGGAAGCTGGAGGCATGAAGGTAGGCATAGCGGTCGGTGGGTTTTCGATATAGGGTGGTGTTAATGTGACCATCACTTATTTGCACCGTGGTATCAAGAAAGTGGACCTCCCGTGTAGATTGGTCCAGGCTGAGGTTGATGGTGGGGTGGAAGCTGTTGAAATCATGGTGGAATTTTTCCAGAGTCTCCTTCCCATGGGTCCAGATGATGAAGATGTCATCAATGTAGCGTAGATAGAGAAGGGGTGTGAGTGGACGAGAGCTGAGGAAGCGTTGTTCCAGGTCGGCCATGAAGATATTGGCATATTGTGGGGCCATGCGGGTGCCCATAGCAGTGCCACTGATCTGGAGATATATATTGTCATCAAATTTGAAATAGTTGTGTGTAAGTATAAAGGCACAGAGCTCAGCAGCCAGTTGTGCTGTGGCATCATCAGGGATAGTGTTCCTGACAGCTTGTATTCCATCTGTGTGTGGGATGTTTGTGTAGAGAGCCTCTACATCCATGGTGGCTAGGATGGTGTTTTCTGGGAGGTGACCAATGCATTGTAGTTTCCTCAGGAAATCAGTGGTGTCGCGGAGATAGCTGGGAGTGCTGGTGGCATAGGGTCTGAGTAGAGAGTCCATATATCCAGACAGTCCTTCAGTGAGAGTGCCAATGCCCGAGATGATGGGGCGTCCAGGATTTCCGGGTTTGTGGATCTTGGGTAGTAGATAGAATAACCCTGGTCGGGGCTCTAGGGGTATGTTGATTTCTTCTGGTGTTAGTGTAGGGAGTGTCCTGAGTAGATGCTGTAGTTTCTTAGTGTATTCCTCAGTGGGATCTGAGGGAAGTGGCCTGTAGAATTTGGTATTAGAGAGTTGTCTGGCTGCCTCCTTTTGATAGTCAGACCTGTTCATGATGACAACGGCACCTCCTTTATCAGCCTCTTTGATGATAATGTCAGGGTGGTTTCTGAGGCTGTGGATGGCATTGCGTTCTGCACGACTTAGGTTGTGAGGCAAGCGATGTTGTTGTTCCACGATTTCTGCCTGTGCACGCCGGCGGAAGCATTCAATGTATAGGTCCAGGCTGTCATTTCGACCCTCAGGAGGCTGTTGTGGCTGCCAGTCTTTTGACTCTTCCAACCAATCAATCATCGTAGCCAGTCAGACAGCCTATTACAGGCAGCCACAGCCATACCCACCAGGTTGCCTGGAGGCTGACTCTACTGAAGGCCCTGCTTCCTGACTGCTGAGCCCACAAGGGATAAAGTGCTCACATGCAGAAAGTGTATACAGGAAACTGAAATTCAAGCTTGAAAGTGAAAAGTTTGAGTTTGATTTCTCAGAAAAGGCACATTTTAGCCTTTCTACTTCTTTCCTAATGGGAAAGGTGTATTAAATGTTTATCTTAGAAACATATTCTTTGCATATTATCTGTCTTTTGTTCCACTTAATCTCCTCACATTGTATTTAGTGCTCAAGTAGACTGGAGTAAAATGAAATGCTAAATATTTGAGTGAATTTATCTGAAGTCATTGCACACAAGAAATGACAAAATATAGTCTTATATGCAATAGCAGCTTAACATTTTGTGTTTAAACTTCTGTATAATGTGACCTCTCAAAGAAAATTTCTGTAGCCATTGTAAAAAGAATATGTGGTAGCAAAACTCATTTGCTGGATGGTGGCATATAACCATCTGTCCCCATGTAATACAGAGATGCACCATGACATCAGAAGCCTTTGGAGGCATTCAGTTGGAGACACAATGTTCCCTGGTATTCAGAATGGCAGATTCTCACTGTTGGTATGACAGTTTACACCAGGTGTGGATCTGCCCCCAAGATTTTAAGGAAGGGAACAACTGATGTGTTACCTTGGAGAAGATGCCGCAAATACTTCTATTTGCTTCCAGTTAGTTTTGCTGGTAGGTACGTAGAAGATTGGGATCATGACCTCAACCCTTCATGGCCTCAGCCCTTCATTTTCTGGAGAGTTGCCTTTTGGTGTGTGCACTGAATACAAGGAGTGTTATTGGGTTTTGCTCTTATGTGAGGTGAAAGTGGGAAGAGTCTCTTTTCTCCCTCCTCACATATCCCTCAGGCAATATAAGAGGCCAGACATAACTTTGCCCTAAAAGCTTATCTGTCTAAAGTGTGTGTGCGTGAAAAGAAAACCACTAATGGTTCTCACTCCTTTACCTAAAAAAGTAGAATATAAACCATGAATGTAATATAATGATCTTTTGGAGAAGCAAAACTTTGATTTTCAGAAGAGAGAAAATATCTGCTTCACATGTTCAGCATCTGCTCTTAGAGGTAACATAACACAGTCTGCACTTGTTGTACCCTGTATATCCATATCTAAGTATAACATTAATGGTACTGTAGTGCTTTTATCTAACTGAGGTTGATACTCAGGAAAGACCTAGTCATTGCAGTGCATAAATAATATCCACTTCACAGTTCCATTAAGTCATACGTGATCTCTGATATGAACAAAATTCAATTTCCGTCTATGAATTCAATAAGAACAGTATAATTTTATGTAGGATTATGTCTGAACTCATGCATAAAACATTGTCACATATGTATAGAGTATGTATGGAGTAGTTAATGAATTAGACTCCTTGATGGTGTCATAATGTTAGTAATCTGGTTGGGTTTTGGCTGTTAATAATATAACTGATTTTTGCATATAGGTCACAATTCTTTTATTTATCAAAATAACTTTTAATTGCAAAGTTTTTAATCAGGCTCTTCTGCCTTTTTATTCTTTCTATCTTTGCACATCAAGTAACTAAAACAAAAATATATATTCACTTTCCTTTTTCAGATGCATCATTGCCTTGTAGGTTTGTTTAAGGTATTGAGTTAATTGCTACACATGAGGATAAAGAAATCCCAGAGGTTACATTCATTTTTAGTGGCTGATTTTTTGGGGATATTCTGCTTTTTTATATTAAAGACTGAGGTATTCTGATCAAGGATGATGCCAAGGGGAAGTAAGGGGTAGTGGGAAGCCCTCAAAATATTTCCCACTACCCCTTCTGCTGTCCTACCTGGCCAGAGAATTAGAATAGATGCAGAGGCATTTTGTTCCCTTACTATAATGTGTGAGCTGTGACTGTGGAAGTGATTAGTAAAATCATCATCATCATCATGTTCCTATTACGCCTCTTGTGTTTAGGGCAGTGATGAAGCTCCTCCACTCCTGTCTGTTTCTGGCAAATCTTTCAATGGTTTCCCAGCTGTGCCCCAGGTTTTTCAGCTCAGCTTACACAGCTCTTCACCATGTTGTTTTTGGGAGGCCTCATTTTCGCTTGCCTTCAGGTGTTCATCTTATTGCTACTCTGGTGATGAAATCAGTTTCCATCCGGAGCACATGACCAATCCATCTCCAACACCTTCTGGCAATGATGGTACTCAGATCCTCTTGGCTGCACTGTGTCAATAGATCTTGGTTTGAGATTATTCTGGGCCAAAAGATAGGGAGGATTTTTCTGAGACAAGTTGTATGGAGTGAAGACAGTTTGGACACATCAGACTTTCTCATTCCCCAGAATTCTGCACTCTAAAGTAGTGTTGAAAGTATGCAGCTCTGATAAATCTCAAGTTTGGTTTTGGGGTTGTATTTTGATGATTTCCACTGGCTGAACCAACTATGCTCCACTCCCTTATACTAAGGATACTAAATCCTCCAATAATAAAAAAGAAAAGCCTATTGCCTGTGGGGAGTAGCCAA
Organism: Gopherus evgoodei; assembly: GCF_007399415.2. Taxonomy (NCBI): domain Eukaryota; kingdom Metazoa; phylum Chordata; order Testudines; family Testudinidae; genus Gopherus; species Gopherus evgoodei. Next base: position 287,607,230 of record NC_044322.1, on the reverse strand, counting down.
AGTCTAGATTTTGTGACCAGTGTCACAAGAAAGGGAGACCAAGTACTCAAGCATTGGAAAGGCCCAAATACTATTCCTGACCCCTGATACTTCATCTTCAGAGATCAGTAACATTAATGTAGTAAAAGTAAATCAGAAGATTTGCTGATCTTCCAGGGAAGGAAAAATTGTCCTCTAGGTTCTTGTGTTGAATAGAAGCCTGAGTATACTAATGGTAAAAATCTGCACTCAAAATTTGAGGTCTTCCTCACCTAAAGACCAATTTCCACCACCACCATCTTCCTATAGAGCACCTGATACACCTAATATATTCAGATCAAAGTGAAATCATCCCAGCATGGCCTTGCTAGACCATTATATTTCCTGTTTCACTGATGAGGTCTGAACTTGTTACTAACCCAAACCCAATTATCAACCTGTCCCTTATGCTGGTGCACAGTGGTGGAGAAAAGGATGGCTGTCAGATAGCATCTAGTGGGCTGAAGGCTCGAGCCTTCAGCCCACTAGATGCTATCTGACAGCTGTAGACCTTTGCCACTTCAATGCACTGAATCACAGCACAATATTTTTAAAAACTGTTTATCTTTTTCTGCACAAATCTGCAAAATATATTGGGCTCAAGAAATTTCAGGGTTTGCAGGTACTGGGAGAAGATGAAGGGAAGGTTGGGTATTTTTTTTAATGTCTTGCGGACAATCTCATGTTTGTCACTAACTATTCGGTTTCTTGGTTATCATTAGGGCCCGAGCAAATTCATGGCCAAGAAAAATATGTCACAGACCATGAAATCTGGACTCCCCGCACGAAATTTTGGCTTTTGTGAGCTTTTATCCTATAATATACAGATTTCATTGGGAGTCCAGACCCAAAAGAGAGTTGCAGGAGATTGCAAGGTTATTTTAGGAGGGTCACCGTATTGCCACCCTTATTTCTGCACTGTTTTCAGAGCTGGGTGGTCGGAGACTGGCAGATGTTGACCGGTGTTCCAAGCTGAAGGCAGTGCCCCACCAGCAGTAGCACAGAAGTAAGGGTGGCAATACCACACCATGTCATACCATCCTTACTTCTGCACTGCTGCCTTCACAGATGGGCGGCTGGAGAGTGGCGGATGCTGACTGAGGGCCCAGCTCTGCAGGCAGCAGCACAGAAAAAAGGGTGATAATACCATACCGTGCCATCCTTAGTTCTGCACTGCACTGGTGGCGGCTCTGCCTTCAGAGTTTGGCTCCTGGCCAGCAGCCACTAGTCTCGAACTGCCCAGCTCTGACAGCAGCGCCACCGTCAGCAGCGAAGAGCTAAGGATAGCAGTACTGTGACTCCCACCCCCAACTCCTTTTGGGGTCAGGACTCCTACAATTACAGCATGGTGAAATTTCAGATTTAAATAGCTGAAATCATGAATTTTGTGATTTTTAAAATCCTATGACCATGAAATTGACCAAAATGGACCATGAATTTGGTCGGGCCCTAGTTATCATTCATGCCTTTATTTGAAACAAGACCAGCTGCAAACATGCTATTGCTGCCTTAGAAAACCTTTATCAAGACTCACACAGCTAAAAATCTACAATATGAATTTGAGGCAAAAATAGAGTGGCTTTCCTCATAAGAATTGGCTCAGTGTCTTTGGCAATGAACTTAACATTGTTAAACCACTACTTGCACTTCATTCTCAAGCCATTAACATTTTATATAGCAGTTATACATGATCCTTGCCCATTGATTCCCAATCAGACTGGGTGGCTTTGTAATCCAAAAGCCACCCAGCCTCAAAGATCTCAAGTCATTAACATGTGACTACTTGTACACCTCTCTGGATAGAAAAAACAGCTGCATACCATTGTAATAATGCAGGTCTGCTGGGGGCACCACATAGTGGAAGGTTGGCCTAGCTACAGAGGTCCATCCCCTGTCTCTCTTGATCTCTCAGGAACCAAACCACAAAATCCATGCCCCTGAGGAAGGTGGATTTTAGTAACTTAAATTACTCAAATCCCCACCTCAGTGTCGCAGCCCTAAAGCCTATGCTCTAACATGGCATCTGTTTGGCCAATTGTCGGTCAAAAGGTCACATTGGTACCGTGTGCAACACCATAGTGCCGTGTGCCTATTCCCACTCTTTTCCCTGGTCACCTAAGGGTCAGGCTAGTGCTGTGTGCAAAAATACCAGTGTGCCTGTTCTCGAACCTTGTGTCGGTCAAAAGGTTAAGTTGGTGCTGTGTGCAAAAGCATAGGGCTGTGCGCAAAAGTAGTGTGCTGGGTGCAGCTCCCCGTTAGAGGGCACCAGCTCGGAACCTGGTTGGTGAAGGAGCTAGGGACCAATCAGATGCTGACACGAGTAAGAGTCTTTGAATAAAACTAAGTCTCGTGCCAAAAACGGCAGGAGTATCTGCGGGTTAGCTGAAAGGCCTGATCACCCTTTCAGTCAGGGTCTCCTCCGGATTTAGCTGGCTCAGGTCGTGTCGATTCGCTTTCTTTTTTGGATTATTTTCCTGCCAATTCGTCATGCCCTTGGTGTCTGTACTGCTGGTCAGCTGCACCTGGAGTGTTCTGTAAATACTCTGTTTGTTTAACTTCTTCCCTTTTTCCCCTCCCTTACTTGATACCAAGTTGTGTATATAGTATATGAGACTTGAATTGTTGTATTGTTTGCTATTGTGGTTAATTGTTGTATTTTACAATATTCAGTTAATGTGCGCACAGTTTACTTAGTTTTGTGTATCTGTTCTGGATTTTAGTAAGCAGCTGATTATAGACTGCTTGGTTTCTTATTGTTGGATGTAAATAGACTGTTTCAAGTTGTGTGTATATTCTTGTTCTGATAGTATTGTTAGTTGGTAAAAGTGCTCCTCCCCAGCCCAAGTTGCAACTTATCCCCGTTAATAAACAACCATTTGGTTATGAATTACAATCTGCTGTCATTTTGATTTTCCTCTCTCAATCAAATCCTTACTCGAACCTGTATTGATCTCGGACACTCAGGTCCAAACACATATGTCTCTGGCCCTGTATGCTTCATCTTTTCTTAGGCTTCACTACATCTTGCCTCTATGACTTCCTCCTGGCCCTAAGCTCTATGCACCTAGCCCCTAAGGCTTTGCTGCCTCCAGCTTCCAGGAAGGATTCACTGTCTCTTCAGCTTCACCAGTTCTGACCATTAGGCTTTGCTGCCTCAGGTAGCTCCAGCTTCCACTTTCCACATTCAGCTTCCAGCCCTTGGGGCTACCTCCTGCCTCAGGGCAGCCCCCACTTCTGTCTCCTAATGTTCTTCCAGTTTCTTCAGCCATCCACACAGTCCCAACTCCTATCTCCTCTTAAATATCTACTAGCTGCAGGTGCAACTCTACTTCTGTAATCCAGTCTAACTACCTTTTCAGGCACAAGAAGAGTAAGCCTATTTTTCTTGAAAGACTCAGTCATCCTGTGACAGCCATCTTTAATTGTTATCTTTTTTAGTATGGTACAGACTGTCTTTGATTGTAGAACCTGTTTTAGAACTCATTGTCTATAAAAAACAGTATTGATTGATTTATAGTAGGAAAAAAGTTTCCTAAAAGCCTTCAACATGATTTGAAAATTCACAACACATTTAAAATAATCATGAAGCTCATAAACCTTGAACCAGCTGGAGTCACCCATCTCTAATCTATTTAACTGAAAAGGAGTTCTTGAATTCTTGCTTATAGTAGTATGCAGTACTTGCTGAAACATTCAAAATCACTTTTAGCTTTTTGAGTAGATATGGAATCTGCATTCTCAGACTTAAAGGCCCTCTAACTATCTCACAGAATGTGTTTTCATTCAAGAAGATTGACCTTATTTCACATTTAGACTTGAGTTTTACTTTTTTATTTCTTCTTTGTAATCTATACAGTAATCACACACACACACACAAACTATGTTAAAAGAAAATTATTAAAGTTGCAAAGTCAAGCACTCAAAAGTTAGGAAATGCCAGAATTAATGTTGCTCATGTGACTTAATTTGGAACTCTAGTGCATATGAATAATGCTACAGTTTTTATTTACCTGATCACCTACTATATTTTTCCACAGGAATCCTACATCCCAGGCTTTTTGTGATATGTTTCTCCTTTCTTCCCCTGAACCCCGCTCTAGCCTCTCTACTTGGATTCCTCATCCATGCTGTGGCCACCTAACACAGGGGTTCCCAAACTTGGTTCATGGCTTGTTCAGGGTAAGTCCCTGGTTGGTCGTGAGATGCTTTTGTTTACCTGAGCGTCCTCAGGTATGGCCATTTGCAGCTCCCAGTGGCCGTCGTTCATCGTTCCTGGCAAATGGGAGCTGCGGAAAGGGGTGGCACAGGTATCAACACTCTTACAACAGGTTTATCTGGCTATTTGGACTCTCTCCTCAGACCCTACGCTACCAGCACTTCTAGCTATCTTTGAGACACTACCAAATACCTGAAGAAACTACAATGCATTGGTGATCTTTCTGAAAACACCATCCTAGCCACTATGGATGTAGAAGCTCTTTACACCAATATTCCACATGAGGATGGACTACAAATTGTCAAGAACAGTATCCCTGATGAGGCCATGGCACACCTGGTGGCTGAGCTTTGTGACATTATCCTCACCCACAACGATTTCAGGTTTGGGACACCTTATACCTTCAAGTTAGTGGCACTGCTATGGGTATCCGCATGGCCCCACAGTATGCCAACATTTGTATGGCTGACTTAGAACAATGCTTCCTTAGCTCTCATCCCCTAACGCCCCTCCTCTACTTGCACTATATTGATGACATCTTCATCACATGGACCCACAGGAAGGAGACCCTTGAAGAATTCCACCTGAATTTAAACAATTTCCACCCCATCAACCTCAACCTGGACCAGTCCACACAAGAGATTCACTTCCTGGACACTACAGTGCAAATAAGTGATAGTCACATAAACACCACACTATACCGGAAACCAACTGACTGCTATACTTACCTACATGCCTCCAGCTTCCATCCAGAACACATCACAGATCCATTGTCTACAGCCAAGCCCTAAGATACAACCAAATTTGCTCCAATCCCTCAGACAGAGACAAACACCTACGAGATCTTTATCAAGCATTCTTAAAACTACGATACCCACATGGAGAAGTGAGGAAACAGATTGGCAGAGCAAGATGGGTACTCAGAAGTCACCTACTACAGGACAGGCCCAACAAGGAAAATAACAGAACACCACTGGTTATCACGTACAACCCCCAGTTAAAACCTCTCCCACACATCATCAACGATCTACAACTTATCCTGGAAAACAATCCCTCACTCTCACAGACCTTGGGAGGCAGGCCAGTCCTGGCTTACAGACAACCCTGCAACCTGAAGCAAATACTCACCAGCAATTACATACCACAATACAGAAACACTAACCCAGGAACCAATCCCTGTAGCAAACCTCGTTGCCTATTCTGTCTCCATATCTACTCTAGCGAAACCATCAGAGGACCCAACCACATCAGCCACACGATAAGGGGCTCATTCACCTGCACGTATACTGGTTCTCCACTTGTGAGGTAACTCCTTTCTCTTCATGTGCCATTATATAATGCCTGCATCTGTAATTTTCACTCCATGCATCTGAAGAAGTGTTTTTTTACCCACAAAAGCTTATGCCCAAATAAATCTTAGTCTTTAAGGTGCCACCAGACTCCTTGTTGTTTTTGTGCATACAGACTAACACGGCTACCCCCTGATACTTGACAGGTAAACAAAGCATTTCGTGGCCCGCCAAGAGCTTACCCTGAACAAGTCGCAAACCAAGTTTGGGAACCCTCTGCCCTAACACATCCTACCCAGCTCCCTTGTTCCAATCATCCCCCTCCTTAACTCCCAGTCCCAGAGCATCCAGTCCTAGTTCTTCCCCCACACCCCAGTTCTTTCTTAGATCTGTCTTCCCTCCCTCCTCACACTCATTCCTAGTCCTAGTATCCATCACTTCTCCCAGGTCTTCGTCTAATCTCAGTGTCCCTATCACCACCACCAACTGTCTTACAGTCCCTCATGTCCATTTCCTTCACTGTCTCCAGTCACAGTCTCCTTGCCCAACCAGTCCCAGTCTTCCTCTCTTCCCACTTCCCTCTCTAGTCCCAGTCCTTACCAGACTTCTTGTCTCAACCTACTCCTTTCTCGCCCAACTAGTCTGGCTTTTGTACCCTTTGCATTCAAATCAAACAGTTTTTCTCTTCCCCACTGCCTGAGTGCCAGCATAGGGGTTCAAAAAAAACACAAAAAAACCAGGATCACAGCTTTCCTTTCTAATGCCAGGTCCCCACCATGGCACAGAACAGCTGATAGCAGAAATTAAAGGGAAAATCAGGTTTTGACCTGGTAGCCCTGGGCTGAAGCATGCTCATATTTTCTGTGAGAACACCACACACACACACACACACACACACACACACACACACACGCACACACACAGAGTCTGGTCAGCTCTAGGAGGTGGGAGGGGTTGACATATGTTCAGTCACTCTTGGGGATGGTATGGGCACAATCCTGTCATACACAGGTCTGTTGCAGTCCTGTCACACATCCTGAATTCATAAAGGGATATAATTTACAATAGAAATAGAAATATATGAACTTACATATTGAGTAGAAAATGGAATAATAAATAAAACATACAGAATGGAATTTATTGAGTGAAAAATAGTGAACATATGGGAATATTAGACAAAGAAATAAAGTGAAAATTAAAGTTATTACATGAAATAATCCTACCTTTGTAGAAACAATAATTAAAACTGAAAAAAATTAAGAAGCATGGAAATTTCTAGTTAAGGTAATTTAAATAAATATTCTAATACCCTCATTGTTCATGCATTCACTTACCAGGCAAGAGGAATGTGTAAAACGTCCCTGTACTCAATACCCTAAACACTGACATATAAATAATATTTATGAATGCTTCCAAATATTATCAATATTAATATATGCATATTTTCTATGTATAAAGTATATAAATAAAAGCAATCACCATAACTAGTCAATGTAGTTCTCAAAGCTTGTTTTTGTAAAGGGATGAGATTACATAATGAAGCAACTTTTAAGTGATGTTTTGTGTCTTGGAATTCCCTTGTTTTTCAGTTAGAGAGTTTATATAGTATAATAAAAGCATTAATATACTTAATCCATAAATATGTATGCACATAAGTTTTTATGCACTGAAAACAGACTTCAGCATATAAGCCCTACTCAGCACGGTGTTTAAGTGCACATTTAGCTCTCAGAATCTGTAGTGTCATTGAACACAATAATACTACCCAGATACTTCCAGTTAAGCTTGAGTTTAAATACCTTGTTGAGTTGGGGACCTAAATTGTTGACATAGGAAGGAAATTGCAAATGATGACTTAATTGTTGGATGTTAATTTGACATTCCTTAACACATTACTGACCAAGCCCTACCTTGTTCACTTGGGAAGGCTGACAGAATTACAGACCAATACAGTATGTGATATATAGGTCAAGCATATAAGTTAAATTTAGTTATTTTCTTTAAAGTTAAAAAAGGAATATTGTTGGTGGCTAAATTGAAAAGCAATCCGTTTATGTTGGATGCTTTCAAATGACTATTGTAGATAATCTGTAGACAGTGGGACAGAAATTCTGGTTTTTGCTCAGCCCTACCTGGGCTTCATCATAGCTATCCCTGATTTACATCACTCAAGTAGAGCAGAATCTGGGCAATTGTCCATACGTACACTATTAAATAGCTAAAACAAATTAAATCAGAAGTTATTTATGTACACCACTGAACTGAGTTTAGTAACATTTGCTTATAGGGTAATAATATAAGGAATACAATCAATTTTTTGACCCTGGAGCATTTATCAGGGTTCAGTCTATTCTTCAACACCCAGTTATTTGTTTTTTTTTTCTTCACTATATTAATCAAAAAGAGCCAGAACTCAAAATATTGCTCTCATGGCCAAAATCTAACTTTTGAGACACTTTTAATACCTCATTACAAAAGACTACTATTATCTTTTTGCTTTTATTCTTGAAAATGAGCACAAATAAATGGAAAGCCAAGGATTTTAGCTTGTAAGCTCTTCTGGGAGGATCTCACATTTTCTTTTAGGTTTGGAAATTGTCTAGCACACTGTGGGTGCTACCAACAACAAATAATAATTAATGTTCTTTATAGTGAGGCACATCAAAGAGAAGGGGATTAAAAATTACACGTGTAAATGGCGACCACATGTCAGGGAAGGGATTGTCTCTGATTCTGTTTGTGCAGTGCTAGAACAATGGGGCCCCTAGACACCATCATAATAAACATAGTATGTAATACTAGTATTTGTTTCTTCCATGGCCAAGAGTTCAAGTCTCAGCCAGGAGTACTGGAAGGTTACAGCGAGTGGGCTGATAGATGTTGGGGCGGGGATGCGGTTTCAAAAGCAGATTTCACCACCCCCAAACATCAGCAAGAATTTCTTACAACAGCAGCAGAGATTTAGCAGTTCTCACCCCTTGCTCACCCTTCTGGTGCATCTTCCCCACCCTCTTCTTTCCCTACAGACCAATCTGGCAGTTCAAAAAGTAATTTTTGGAAACTGAGTATTTTCTTTGTAACTGAAACTGCTTCTACAGGGCCCTTGACTTTACAAGGACTGTGGAGGTCAAAGCTAGGCATAATCATAGTATTTGTTTTTCAAGTGAACAATATATCTGAACAGCTAATTCCAGACTGGCTCCCAGATCAATTATACCCTAGAATTATGATAAAAATCTGTAGAGAAAAAATGTAACTGGCATGGTATACAACAGTTTACATAATAATTAAAAACAGTAGGCAACTGAGGATTCTTGGATGTTTCAAAAGAATTCCATGTCTGTTACAAAAATATAAATCAAGTCTCATTTGTAAATGAGAGATGCCTGAACGAAGATCACAACAGGCATAACTCTAATATGAATATGGATAACTATTCAAACACTATGAAGGCGGGAGGCTGTTCCTAAATGTATGGAAGGATGGCTTTTTTACCACAGTCTGTTGAACATCCTCCATAGTCAGGGGCTATTTTGGGTCCAGTCCTAAGAAATGTGCCAGCTGTGATAATTAAGGTTAAAACTGTGCAAAATTAGAATGCAACTAATAAAAATCTATTCTAGAGTTCAAATAATTATGTTCTGCCACAGTACTAATAAATATGTGACTTTTTTTTCTTTTTTTCTTTTTTTTTTTAATTTAAGAAAGCCACATTTAAGGCAATGTCAAATATCCCAGAATTTTGTTGAAACTAAAAATGCATTATAGAGGAGTTAGAAATATATGAATAATGGGAGTGACTGTGACTGAAATTAATCTCAATTAAATCAGAAAAGGGCTACATATGCCAGTGTGGTTTCTGTGTATGCATCTCAAGGGCACAATAAACAAAGGAACAAGGCTTATCATGTCATTTAAACTATCTGGAAAGAAAGATATTGGTGTCTTTTGAAAAATAATCAGAATGGTTCAATGTGGAATTGCTACTAACAAGATTTTTTTTCCCCAGATAGTCACAGAATTTCTACTAATAACACTTTTTTCTTTCAAAATATACACAGAGAGGAATTAAAATGAAATATATAGGGAACTAAAGAATAGATTGTGGGCAATACCAATGATGTTTCATCTTAAAACATGAGATGCTAACGCCAAGCACTCTTTAATAGTTATTTGCACTTCTGTAATTTACAGAGCAAGAAGAGGTGCTAGAATTGCCCTATACATGTATTTGGCAAGGTTCCACATCAAAGATGTGTGGTCAAAGTAGGAAATTATCATACTAAAGGAAAACACAGAAGTTCACTACTTGAAGGCCTGGTCTACACTACGCATTTAAACTGAATTTAGCAGCGTTAAACCGATTTAACCCTGCACCTGTCCACACAACGAGGCCCTTAATATCGATATAAAGGGCTCTTTAAACAGGTTTATGTACTCCTCCTTGACGAGAGGAGTAGTGCTGAAATCGGTATTACCATATTGGATTAGAGTTAGTGTGGCCGCAAATTGACCGTATTGGCCTCCAGGCGGTATCCCACAGTGCACCATTGTGACCACTCTGGAAAGCAATCTGAACTCGGATGCACTGGCCAGGTAGACAGGAAAAGCCCCGCGAACTTTTGAATTTCATTTCCTGTTTGCTCAGCATGGAGCTCTGATCAGCATGGGTGACGATGCAGTCCCAAATCCAAAAAGAGCTCCAGTATGGATCGTACAGGAGATACTTGATCTGATCACTGTATGGAGAGACAAATCTGTTCTATCTGAGCTCTGTTACAGAAGACGAAATGCCAAAACATTTGAAAAAAATCTCCAGGCTATGATACAGAGTCCACAACACACTGCTGTGTGACAAGCGTAATGGAAAGCCAAAGAATCAAATAGACGCTCATGGAGGAAGGGAGTGGGGACTGAGGACTCCAGCTATCCCACAGTCCCTGCAGTCGCCGAAAAGTATTTGCATTCTTGGCTGAGCTCCCAATGCCTGTAGGGTCAAACACATTGTCCGGGGTGTCCGGGGTGGTTCAGGGTCTATCTCGTCAATTTACCCCCTTCATCCCCATGAAAGAAAAGGGAAAAAAATCGTTTCTTGACTTTTTTCAATGTCACCCTATGTCTACTGCATGCTGCTGATAGACAGGGTGCTGCAGCACTGAACAGCAGCATCCTCTCCCCTCCCCTCCCCGGTGGCAGATGGTACTGTACAAAAGGACTGATAGCCATCCTCGTCATCATCCCGTGAGTGCTCCTGGCTGGCCTCAGGTGAGGTCAGCTGGGGGTGCCTGGGTAAAAATAGGGATGACTCCCGGTTATTCCCGGCAGATGGTACAGAATGTCTGGTAACCATCCTCATCATAGCAACTGGGGGCTGAGCTCCATCAGCCCCCTCCTTTCATGTCTAAAGAAAAGATTCTGTACTGCCTGGACTATCATAGCAGCAGGATGCTGGGCTCCTCTCCCCCGCACCGTTTAATATCCTGCCTGGACTATCATAGCAGCTGGAGGCTGCCTCCCCCTCATTTTATCTCACTAACAAGTCAGTGTTTCTTATTCCTGCATTCTTTATTACTTCATCACACAAATGGGGGGACACTGCCACGGTAGCTCAGGAGGGTTAGGGGAGAAGGGAAGCAACAAGTGGGGTTGTTGCAGAGGCACCCCCTAGAATGGCATGCAGCTCATCATTTCTGTGGGATCTGACACGGAGCGGCTGTGCTCTCTGGTTCTCTGATGCACTGGGTCTCTAGTACACTTGCCCCATATTCTAGGCAGGACTGACTCTATTTTTAGATAAAACACAAAGAAGGGAATGACCCAGGGAGTCATTCCCATTTTTGTCTTTGCGCTCCCGGCCGACCTCAGCGAGGCCAGCCACAAGCACCCATGACACCAGCAGACAGTACAGAATGACTGATAACCGTCATCTCATCGCCAATTTACAATGGCACAGAAGATGGTACAGAACGACTGGTAACCGTCTCTGCTATCTTGCAAAGGCAAATGAATGCTGCTGTGTAACACTGCAGTACCGCATCTGTCAGCGGCATCCAGTACACATACGGTGACAATGACAAATGGCAAAACAGGCTCCATGGTTGCCATGCTATGGTGTCTGCCAGCGCAATCCAGGGAAAAAGGGCGCGAAATGATTGTCTGCCGTTGCTTTCACAGAGGAAGGAATGAGTGACGACATTTACCCAGAATCACCCGCGACACTGTTTTTGCACCATCATGCATTGGGATCTCAACCCAGAATTCCAATGGGTGGGGGAGACTGCAGGAACTATGGGATAGCTACGGGATAGCTACCCACAGTGCAACGCTCCAGAAATCGACGCTAGCCTCGGTACATGGACGCACACCGCCGAATTATTGTGCTTTGTGCACTCGACTTTATACAATCTGTTTTACAAAACCAGTTTATGTAAAATCGGAATAATCCTGCAGTGCAGACATACCCTTACAATCACCAGTGCAAGTACTATGCTCTATTTTAGAGGCTGATGCTTCAAAATAAATAAATACATGAATAAAAAACAAGTGCAAAGCTAGGAGATAGATCCCTACATCAACCTTCACACTGAAGACATAAGAACATAAGAATGGCCATACTGGGTCAGAACAAAGGTCCATCTAGCCCAGTATCCTGTGTTCTGACAGTGGACAATGCCAGGTGCCCCAGAGGGAATGAACAGAACAGGTAATCATCAAGTGATCCATCCCCTGTCACCCATTCCCAGACTTCTCTAATGTTACTGTGCTTTTATTCTTCGTAATCTTTTTTTACATCTAGGATAAAGGTTAAAACTTGAATTTAACTCATGACAGAGAAAATAATTAGGAGTCCATTGTGCACCTATGTAGAACTGAACTAGTCTTGGATGACACATATGACCAAGTGAAGAAGCAAAATTGATGGATGTATCTGCCAACACTCTTCCAACTGAATCAGAAAACCACATCTAAACACAAATATAACAGAAATAGAGCAGTAGTGTAGAAGAAGGAGAGACTCTTACAGTACATATTTTCAGCAAATGAGGCATCTTCCAACCATACCTTTTCATTCCACAGTTCATTAAAGGATTTTTTCTCTCATCCATTTTTATATTTTCTTTAGGACCAGTATACATTTTTTTTCTGCAACTCTTGCTTCTACCAACACAAAACTATGAAGTATGGGAAGCAAACTTTTTACTATTTCTTCTCTAAATTACCCTGGTGACAAAAAAAAATCAACTTTGATTTTAAGAACAGTTAACTCTGTTTATGTGAGAGGGATTAGTTTTGCTACCACCAAGTAATCATCTTGGCCTTTGAGAGGATGATAGGTAAAAACTAAGAGGTGTGGGTTTTATGTTTTCAATTTTTTTTTATTTGCCAAAAGTGCAAATAACTTGTCCCTTCATCTTAAGAAGACACACCTTTTCTGGTACAGCCAAATTTTAATAGGATGCATGTACAAAAAGAATGCTATGGGTCCTATTAAATGCAATAGTCCAGATAATCAGTAACTGTAAATTAGTGTCTCCACTGAAGTCAATGGGACTATGCAGATTTACATCATCAGAGGATTTCTCTAACATCATAGAATCACAGGGATAGAAGGGACTGCAAGGGTCATCCAGTATAATCCCCTGCCAAAATACAGGATTTATTGTGTCTAATCCATCCAAGACAGATGACTATCCAGCCTCCTTTTGAAAACCAGTGTTAAGGAGCTTCCACAACCTCTCTTTATGTTCTCTAACATAGTGGTTCTCTAGCCTCCTAGTGGGCTGTGAGCAGGTTTCAGGGGGGTCCACCAAGCAGGGCTGGCATTAGACTGGCTGGAGCCGAGGGCACAAAGTCAAAGTGATGGCACTTCTAGTGATGCCAGCCTAGGTACTCCATTCTCTCACAAATGTCTTTGATACTTTTTTCTCTGTCTGTCCCCTTCTTAAACTGATTTATAAAGCCACATTTTCACTTTCAAGTCTCTCCTTAAGCCTGACTTCTGCTGCAAAATATATATGAATTTGGCCAAATAAGCCATACCTTTACTTTGAATATATGATTGCCCCTTCTTCTAAAATCAGTGACTCATTCTGACACCAATGTCACCCCACTGTCATCCCTATGGGTGGTAGCAGATGTATGGGGACTTGTAGGTCAGCTTCCCAAAGGAAATCAGTGGTGTGGAGTCCAGATATATTCTATATGTTGTATTGGTCCTGAATTGAAATGGTCAAACAACATGCAGGGAAATTCCTTCTTCCAGGAATCTAAGACCAATACCAATGTCCATTTACCAAGGAGCAACTCTTCCTCAAGTATTAACTCTAACCAAACCCAAAGCAAAAGCAAACTCTCCTGCTGCTCACACACCACCCTCTTTCCCAAATCTACCTCTCCCAGCAACCATGCAAAATCCCAAACTCACAATAGAACATGTCTTCCTAAGAGTCAAAACTTGCTTGCACACTAAGAAAAACAATTTGGAAGACTACATATAAGTAGTTCACCTAAGGACATCTTCCATAACAACATATTTTAAAACTACATACAGAAAATCTCTTGTTTATTTCATCATGACATACAGTAGCCCTTGCTGAATATGTGCATTATTTTACTGATTTTATCCCATAATTTCTTTATAATTCCTTCCTTACATTTTCTCACCTCACCTCCTGTCATATCATTTCTAATTTGGGCCAGCTTGTAAACCCTTGGTGAGGAGCTACTCAACAAGAATGTGATTCATTTTGGTAATAGTCCTATAACTTGAGAAAGGGGTTAATCTTTAACCCCTTAATCTTTAACATAATCTTAACACATCTTGGTTTTTTTCTGTTTCAGAAGGTACCTAGTTCAAAATGTAGTTCAAATCCCTGCAAGAATCACCTAAAGATCAAGTTTCTCACAAAAGATCACTTACCCTTTCTTCCCTTTCCCTCTCATACCACTGTCTTTAACCATCCACCTAAAGAGGGAGTCCTTCCTTCCAACAGAGTTGATTCCACTCCTGATTAACTATATTTAGCACAACGGTTCTATCTCTCCCTACTGTGTAGCCTACAGCTGACATGCTTTGGAATCATTTGCTCCTTTCTACCACAACAGGAGAGGTTCTCTGAGTCAGTGTCACTTCAGCTGAGTTCAGTGGGAACAAAGCATTATGGGGTACATCGGTCACAGGCTAGCCAGCACCGGGAATCAGTATAGACTGACTTAAAGTCAGAAACAAACAGGTAGATGATCCAAAGAAGGGGGCAAAAATGCAGAGGGGAAAGTAGCAAGGAAGGAAGAGTGGTAAAGAAAGGCTTGTGAGATCAGAATAATGGGAAATAGAACAATGAGAAGTGACAGCATAGACTGACAACGATGTAGCCAAGTGTGATCTGCCTAAATCGAATGCACCACTTAAAAGACTCCATTTTTAGATGAATTTCAAACTCACTGAGCATGAAACTTTTCCCATCCCTAGTACATTCAGTATTGACTATTAAGTAGTAATTGTGTCTCAGTTTTGTGAATAAGGATCAAAATGATCAATCTTCCTAGTCTCTTCCTTAAAACTCTCAACAAAACTTTGTTTTAACTATGCAAACTGAAGCAGATTTTACTGAATCATGATCAGAGCATTCAAAGGGAAAAAACAAGCTAGCACATAAATGAGAGAAAGGAAAAATCTGTTAGCTAAAGGTGAATATATTTGGCATACGTTTTTCAAGTACTATGAAAAATTTCAAATAAGAGAAAATATGTCCAATGAGGTTTAACAAGTCAAAATGCATTTCTCTTTTTCCAGTGATATGTCAGGGTTAAAATACTCCTTTGTACAATTTTAATTTAATATTTAGCAGATTGTTTTTAATAAATTCTAAGTAATATGCAAAAATTAAATGAAACAACAAACTTAGAAATGGCTGCTCATGTAAATATAAAACAGGCTAGGGTGGAGTGGAGATAGGAAGGCATGTGACAATTTGGGAAATCAGTGTGTACAATTTATCAACTCTGGCTGGTATATAAAAGTATGATGTTATTGTGAAAATTGCTGTATTACAAATGTCCCCCTGGAGGTGTATCCAGCATTGGCAGCAGAGCTGTCTCATGTCTCTGCCAGATCAGGAACAAAGATGAGTGGTTAAAACTTAGTGACCAGCTACTGAGGTGGAAACAGCTTAGAACAAAGACAGAACAAAGAAGCTAAGGTATAGGTAGGAGCATATACAAACAGATTCACATAGCCACACAGTGTGACTTGGGGTGTGACAAATGGGAATTTCAGGCAGGAGGATGGAAGGGATCTGACCAGGGGACAGAAAGCTCATTGTTTCACAACATTAGTGGTGCACAGAAGCAGAACAGCTCTGGGTGGCTCAGAGAACTGTGACCCCAGCCCATGGTGTGCTTCAGAGTGGTAAAGAAATGGAGGTAGGGAAATGCTTGTAAGGTTTATTATTTTTGTTTGAATCTCTATTTCTTGTGTGATTAAGTAAAAAGCAACATGTTAGAAATCCATGCAAAGTGTCTGTGTTACATGCCACACTTACCACTTGGTCCCTTGAAGAGATAAACCAGAGGGTTCATACCTTTGTGTAGAGTTCTGGGAGAGGATCTGTTTAGTATATTGGGGATTCTGAGGAGCCAGTACTGGTTCTGGGGGCTGGGCAGGGAATCACATGATCACTGCTCTCATGAAGGAGTACTAGATAGAGGAACTGCCCCCTGATAGTGTGCATAGACCCCCCAGTCAGGGTCCGTGATCAGCAAGATTCTCGAGGCTCAACACCCATGAATTTAACAGCTAAGTCCCCTCATAGCAATATGGTGAGCTGCCAGTAGGGCGAGCCCAACCAGAGCTGTGAAAGGGCACTCATGCTCCAAAACGTCTGTTAGTCTATAAGGTGCCACAGGACTCTTTGCTGCTTTTACAGATCCAGACTAACACGGCTACCCCTCTGATACTTGACACCATGCAAGGCACTGCATTTAGCCATATGGAGTGGAAATCCATCAACCTTATGAAGAAACTTGCACAAATACAGACAGATATCATCTTCCTTTCCAAATACAAACGGATGGACATCATACCAAATGGACTAAAGGTAAAAAATCCACTGCTATCTACATACTACACAGACCACAGTGAGAGATTATGCCATACTCTATCAAAGAAACTGAGAAACCACCTGATCAGCATACTATACAGCAAATAGGAAAACATCAAAAAAGAGCTCTCCAACCTGGAGACTCTCATTAATAACCAAACTTCCATACAAACGGACTTCACTAAAATAGGACAGGAGATCTACATTACTCACTTCATCTCTCTACAAAGGAAAAAGGACTGTAAGCTGTCTAAACTCCTACCTGCTTCATGGGACCACAACCATGGTACCCCCAACCCACCCAGCAATATCGTCAATCTATCCAACTACACACTCAGCCCAGAAGAAAAGTCAGTCCTATCTCGGGGACTCTCTTTCTGCCCCGCCACCCCCACCAACATGATACAGTTCTGCGGCGATCTGGAAGCTTACTTCCGCCGTCTCCGACTCAAAGAATACTTTCAGGACAACACGGACCAGCGCACTGATACACAGGTACCCTCCCACCAACAGCACAAGAAGAAGAACTCCACATGGACTCCTGAGGGTCGAAATGACAGTCTGGACCTCTACATTGAATGCTTCCGCCTACGTGCACAGGCAGAAATTGTGAAAAAACAACATCGCTTGCCTCATAACCTAAGTAGTGCAGAACGCAATGCCATCCACAGCCTCAGAAACCACCCAGACATTATCATCAAAAAGGCTGATAAAGGAGGTGCTGTTGTCATCATGAACAGGTCTGACTACCAAAAGGAGGCTGCCAGACAACTCTCCAACACCAAATTCTACAGGACACTTCCCTCAGATTCCACTGAGGAATACACTAAGAAACTACAGCATCTACTCAGGACACTCCCTACACTAACACCGGAACAAATCAACATACCCTTAGAGCCCCGACCAGGGTTATTCTATCTACTACCCAAGATCCACAAACCTGGAAATCCTGGACAACCCATCATCTCGGACATTGGCACTCTCACTGAAGGACTGTCTGGATATGTGGACTCTCTACTCAGACTCTACGCCACCAGCACTCCCAGCTATCTCCATGATACCACTGATTTCCTGAGGAAACTACAATGCATCGGTGACGTTCCAGAAAACACCATCCTAGCCACCATGGATGTAGAGGCTCTCTACACGAACATCCCACACACAGATGGAATACAAGCTGTCAGGAACAGTATTCCTGATGATGTCACAGCACAACTGGCTGCTAAGCTCTGTGCCTTTATCCTCGCACACAATTATTTCAAATTGAATGACAATATATATCTCCAGATCAGTGGCACAGCTATGGGCACCCGCATGGCCCCACAATATGCCAATATTTTTATGGCCGACCTGGAACAACGCTTCCTCAGCTCTTGTCCTCTCACGTCCCTTCTCTACCTACGCTACATTGATGACATTTACATCACCTGGACCTATGGGAAGGAGTCTCTGGAAAAATTCCACCACGATTTCAACAGCTTCCACCCCAGCATCAACCTCAGCCTGGACCAATCTACACGGGAGGTCCACTTCATAGACACCACGGTGCAAATAAGTGATGGTCACATTACCACCACCCTATACCAAAAACCCACCAACCGCTATGCCTACCTTCATGCCTCCAGCTTCCATCCCAGGCACATCACACGATCCATTGTCTACAGCCAAGCACTGAGGTACAACCGCATCTGCTCTAACCCCTCAGACAGAGACCAACACCTACAAAATCTCCACCAAGCATTCTCAAAGCTACAATACCTGCATGAGGAAATAAGGAAACAGATCAACAGAGCCAGATGTGTACCCAGAAGCCTCCTACTGCAAGACAAACCCAAGAAAGAAACCAACAGGACTCCACTGGCCATCACATACAGTCCCCAGCTAAAACGTCTCCAACGCATCATCAGGGACCTACAACCCATCCTGGACAATGATCCCACACTTTCACAGGCCTTGGATGGCAGGCAAGTCCTCGCCCACAGGCAACCTGCTAACCTGAAACATATTCTCACCAGTAACTGCACACCGCACCATAGTAACTCTAGCTCAGGGACCAGCCCATGCAACAAACCTCGAAGCCAACTCTGCCCACGTATCTACACCAGTGACACCATCACAGGACCTAACCAGATCAGCCACACCATCACCAGTTCATTCATCTGCACGTCCACCAATGTAATATACGCCATCATATGCCAGCAATGCCCCTCTGCTATGTACATCGGCCAAACTGGACAGTCGCTACGGAAAAGGATAAATGGACACAAATCAGTATTAGGAATGGCAATATACAAAAACCTGTAGGAGAACACTTCAACCTTCCTGGCCACACTATAGCAGACCTTAAGGTGGCCATCCTGCAGCAAAAAAACTTCAGGACCAGACTTCAAAGAGAAACTGCTGAGCTTCAGTTCATCTGCAAATTTGACACCATCAGCTCAGGATTAAACAAAGACTGTGAATGGCTTGCCAATTACAGACCCAGTTTCTCCTCCCTTGGTTTTCACATCTCAACTTCTAGAACAGGGCCTCATCCTCCCTGACTGAACTACCTCATTATCTATAGCTTGCCTGCATATATATACCTGCCCCTGGAAATTTCCACTACATGCATCTGACGAAGTGGGTATTCACCCACGAAAGCTCATGCTCCAAAATGTCTGTTAGTCTATAAGGTGCCACAGGACTCTTTGCTGCTTTTACAGATCCAGACTAACACGGCTACCCCTCTGATACTTAGAAGAAAATTGTAACTTATGTTAGCTAGTATTATAGCAGTGTGGGAGCTTTATAGTTTAGGTTGTATCATGACATCTGTTTAAAGGTTGACCTTTCTAAGTCCTCTAAAATTGACATGCTCAGTCAGATTTCTTTGAAATCTGTGGTGCCTCAGGAGGGTGCCTCAGGAGGGTACTGGACAGGAGTAGTGAACCAAATTTTGAGTCTCTTGACAGTGAAGTTCTGGAAATATAAACACCAAAACAGAAAAAAAAATAGCTATTTTTTAAAAAAAAGCTTCTAGGTTGCTTTTATTTGTACAGAGCTACAGATCACCCGACTGCTGTAATGGGGAGCAAAATGATTTCCATGTGTTGAGATTTACCAAAGTTAGTGTCTGCCAATCATCAAATCTTTGGGGGATCCAAACTGAGAATGGTATTTAAGAAAATGCCAATGTTTCCAGAATGCACATGCCAATACAGAAAAATGGCTAGAGTGGTTCTATTCCCACCATTTTGTATGCTTTAAAATTTTACTCTGGTAAGTGCTCTTAAATCAGGGTAACTGGATTGGTTTGAAATTTGGTGTGACTTACTGGGGTGCAGGGTAGCATTAGTGCTCCAAATGTAGGATTATTTGACCCCAGGGGTCCTAAATTACAAATCTCCCACAAAAGAGTTCCCTTCTGATGCTCTGCACTAATAATCTGAGAGTTACTAATGACTGGATGAATCACAGCCCTCTTGTTAGCTCTGAACTCACTCCTCCATTAACATAATCCTCCCACCTAAAACAGAAGACACTTTGAAGTGAATGGCTGGAGAGTGCTACAAATTGTGAGTCATGAGTGGCAATTTTAGTTTGGAGGGAATGCAACCAAAGTATTTGGGGTGGGGAGAGATAGATGTGAATACTTTCTGGAAGAGGAGAATTATTAGGGGTCTGAGGAATATGGGGTGAGGGGTATGGGACTGCAGTAAGGGGAGGGCGTCATAAACAGATGGTTATAGGTTAATGCCTCTTTTACCTGTAAAAGGTTCACCTAGCCTAGCTAACACCTGACCAGAGGGACCAATGGGGGAACAAGATGTTTCAAAAGTAAGGAGGGAAGTTTTTCCTTTGTTGAGAGTTTTCAGTTTCAGCCGGAGTGAAAAGATCAAGGAACCAGCCTCTTATCAGAGTAGTAAGTTTTAGAAAGGAATAAATAGGTTTATGTTTATTTGTTTGTAACCTGTCTTATGCAAATTGAGGTAGAATCAAATTGGGTATTTGAGTATTTTTTGTGTGTAATTAAATTTGTGCCTAGGGGAACATCCTCTGTGTTTTGAATCTGTTGTCTGTGAGAGTAGCTGGTTTGCTACTCTCTCCCAGGGGGTTTTCTTTTACCTTTCTTTTCTTTAATTAAAAACCTTTTTTCTTAATACCTGATTGATTTTTCCTTGTTTTTTTAGATCCAAAGAGATTGGATCTGGACTCACAAGGGATTGGTGGGGTGGGGGAAGGAAGGGGGATGGTTAATTTCTCCTTGTTTTAAGATCCAAGGGGTTTGGATCTGTGTTCACCAGGGAATTGGTGAAGTCCCTCAAGGCTACCCAGGGAGGGGAAAGTTTTGGGGAGACAGGGAGTGCTCCAGACATTGAAATTCTGGATGGTGGCAGCGATACCAGATCTAAACTATTAATTAAGCTTAGAAGTGTCCATGCAGGTCCCCATATCTGTACCCTAAAGTTCAGAGTGGGAAAGGAACCTTGACAGATGGGGATCAATGGGGTTGGGTGATAGGGGAGGGGAAATGTTGGGGATTCAAGGGAGGGAGGCTTGGGGGTTAGAAGCAGTAGATGGGTGGAGGAGTGGGAAGGGTACATGGGGTAAGAGGCAGAGGGACTGGAGGAGAACAAGGGCAGGGGCACAACATTCTTCTCTCCCTTGTGAGTGCCCAGATCTGGGGAGCTCTTGCCCCTTTATGGGGATCTGAGACATGTTAATACACATATCTTTATCCTCCCCTTTACTGAAATGTACAAGCTCTTCACTTCCTTTTACAATCCATTTACTCTAACCCACAAAATTCCATCGAACACTATTGAAGGACACAAAGAAGAAAAATTGCCCAAGCCACCTTCTCTTTACCCTTTCTGAGTAATCCCTCAAGATGCATATATCCTGGTATACCCTCACATAGTTAGCCAGCTCCCCAGAAAGAATACCACAGGTGTGCAATTCGAGAATCATTTCACAACCTTCACTCCCTTATACTCACAGGATACCATCTCAACCTACAGTTTCACTTCAACATCATCAAAGCATTAGAATACTTTCATATTCCACCTCACTACTGACAATATCCTTTTTCAATAAAAATCCTGTGCTCATTACTGACATAACCTACACAATTGTGCATAGAAATGCTGCATTCTGAACATAAACGCACACAACTTTTTCTTTTCCTTACACACAAGAGGGCAGAAAACAGATCTCATTCACAATCACTGATCTGTCTCAAACCTCAGGGTAATTCACACATCTCCTCATATCGCAAACACACATTTACCAAACAAGCCTAACTATTATCTTCACTGTTAGTGTAAGTACACCTAACATGGTGACTGTACCTGGAGTCAATGCAAATGATTCCATTGGCTCCTATCAGCTCTAAGGGAATAGAGGAAAGGTGGCATGGGCAACAGTTTTTCTTTCCTTTTTGTCCTTTAATAGTATTAGATGGAATCCTGTACATAAGAATTAATGGGTTGTAAAAGGAGGTGAAGAGCTTGTATATTTCAGCAACTGTCGGGTAGGCAAAGTAGAGGTATGTGTGTTAATGGGGCATTGCTGAAAGAGGGAAGAGTTAAGGTTGCATGGGGAACCTTAATTGTGAACTTTTTGGTTTTCAGACGTTTGAGTTTTTCTTAAGTCAACATTCTGTCAGGGGATAACATTCCACCAAGTAAACTTAACTCTTCATTAACATAGGGGTTTGGGGTTTTTTTTTGCCACTGAATTCTTTACAAACCATAATACTTTGTATTTATGCTATGTTGTATAACTATGAACTGAATTCCCAGAATACCTTGCACTCATGTGAAGCTTTATAGTGGAAATGTACTGATAGGTAAACTGTGTATAACCTGGCTCTTGTATGTGTAGAATCTGTAATAAACAAGAAGTATGTTCTGTCAAGGTTTGCCAGATATGAACAGTATGCTAAGTACAGTTAACACAGTGTGCTAGGGATTGTAAGTACAGATGTCTTTGTAGTAGTACCCTGAAAAAAACTGATATGAAGCAAGATAAGAAAAATGGAGTAAGGTCTCTAATTATACTGTAGAATTTATGGACTCTTCTACTTGTAAACAAGGTGAGTATAAATACATATCAAATTAAGTTCATACTTTGGGACAGACACAGACTGATGATATAAGTTGTGATTTCTGCAAAGCTGCTCCCCAGATTGTTAATGTATGAATCTTTTTGTATTGTACTGATCTATCTATGTTGATTGAGGAAAGGAATATGACATCTGATTAATCAATAATTTAAGCCAAACCACTAACACTTGTCTTTAAACAATAAGAGCTATCTACAAAATTCCCCTCACTCCCTGGTTTGAAACAGACAAAATATGCATCTTTCTGTGACACCACTTCATACCAATTCACTGCAGAATGCCCAGGAGCATTCAGCACCGAATTCTGTCTTAAATTCCATTTTACACATTTTGAGATGTGCAATTCACCGTAAGTGATGCAGACCTTGAAAAAAGTGATAAAAAGACAAAAAGTGGTTCAAGCAAACTTTGTGTGTGTAAATATCTATCCACCATTTGAAGTGAATCTGAATGTTGATGGATAGGTACCATTTCTTTAAGGAAACATTTTTCAATAATTTGATTTTGTTGAAATATTTGCCTAGAGAGGAAACATTCTTTAGAATAACCCTTTGTAAATGTGCAGGAGTTTATATTTGTGCTTCAGACCACCAACTGCATGCAAATCTCAAGTTACTATGACTCAGTTCAGGGAAAATACCTGTTTAGAGAAAAAGCAGCTAAATCCAGCATTTCATGTTCCTCCCCTTGCATTCACAAGAAGTGATCTATAAGAGTGACTGCTAAGGGATTGCTTGGCAGCAAAGAACAGTGCTTACTGGTTCAGGTGAACCGCAGAAGTTGGAGTTTACTGTTCATGGAATGGTTATAATCAAATTTCATTTTCTGGTTGTAAACATTGCCTAGAAACCAGACGTTGACGAAGGAACTTTTCTGACTATGGCCAAAATTTTCAGAAGCAACTAGTGATTCTGATTCCCTCTGTTTTTGGGTAACTAAATTGAGAAATCTTAACAGGGCTTGACTATTTGAGGATGGGTGCTTAGAAATTTCTGAAAATCAGTTCCTTTTAAAACATCTCAGGTTGGACAGCCAAAAATTGAGACATCCAATATCAATAGTTATGTCTGAAAATCTTTGCCTGTGACTTCTTGTTTGGGATTTTTGGGGCCATATTACCACCTAACTACTACTCAGAAAAAAAAAAGCATATAAATGTTGGAAAAGAGTTTATTGAAATTATTGCAACGAAGACAGAATCCTCATCACATCCCTCATAACCATATTTCAATATGTTCCTGTAAATCCCTATGGCTTTCCCTGAGTACTTTTTGCTTGCAGTATGGGTCATGGCTATCTCTCCTTAACATTGAAAATTAAAACATTATGCTCTGACACTATAGATCACTGCTATCCATTATTCACAGTTTGTATGCAACCAGATAATTAACTGATAATTGAGCAATTTGTATAAACTATAGTACAAGTTCAAGAAAATTTCCTTCTACTAAAGCTTGAATGACATATGTACCAAGAACTATGGTACTGAGTTCCCTATGTTTTGTATTTTGTCAATTTAACTTTTCCTTTATTAGAGCTATTTAAAATACAGAAGGTATTTTAAACTTTAAAATTATATTTATATAATGAAGCCATTGAATACTCTTAAAATATGATATTTTTGTTAAAAAGCAAGCAAACAAAAAGAAAGCAACTTACATGATTTTTTCCTCTCTTAAACAGGTTGATATTGTAAAATAGTATGTCAAACATTGAAAGGGTTACTATCATTCTGTACTCTAACTAAATCAGGGGTAGGCAACCTATGGCACGCGTACCAAAGGCGGCATGCAAGCTGATTTTCAGTGGCACTCACACTGCTCAGGTCCTGGCTACTGGTCCGGGGGCTCAGCATATTAATTTAATTTTAAATGAAGCTTCTTAAACATTTTAAAAACCTTATTTTCTTTACATAAAACTATAGTTTAGTTATATATGATAGACTTATAGAAAGAGACCTTCTAAAAACATTAAAATGTATTACTGGCACACGAAACCTTAAATTAGAGTGAATAAATGAAGACTCAGCACACCACTTCTGAAAGGTTGCCGACCCCTGAACTAAATGGACAGATTTTAAACATAAGAGGAAGAGAGAGGGAGACTGAGACTATAAAGGCAGCCAGGTTTTCTCTGGCTCCTTCAGCGTCAACACAGAGAAGTTGTGGTAAATCATGCATTTTCACTCTTAAATGTGCACATTGATGAAGCTAAATAAATAACTGCACTTTTTCACTGAAGCTCATGGTTTGTAAAGCTGTCACTGCTGACACTTGGTTGATAGCACTGGGGAAATGACTGCACACAACACAACAAGAATGCAGATTGAATCGCTCCAACTTTGGGTGTCTTGGGAGCTTGCTAAACATTATATTCGGGAACCACATCCTGTCACTCCTCTCAGCAACCAAAAAAGGTGCTTTATCATACAGATCATATACTACACATCTCAGCTGTATTGAGTGAAGACAACTCTGATTGAATTGCTAATAGTAATGTTATCCATAAACTCCATTGGCACTTTTCAAAGTTTGCTGCTGGAAAAGCCATGGAGTAATTCCAGAATTATTTCACTTAGTGTGGAGGAAATCATAGTGATGTCAAAACAAGCATACAACAACAATTTGTGTTTATTTGGAGAGTCTATATATTTGTGTTTAGAGGCTTGTCCTATAACTCAAAGATGAATGAGGAGGAAGATAGATATGTGGTGTCTTATTTTAGCAGATTTAAGAAAATAGTGAGCCAACAGAGGATTTAATGGGCAAATTAGTTTCCTGAAATATTCTTATACTATGTCCTGATCACTTACAACACAAGTTTCTTGGAAGTCTTAGAATGGAATGAAAAGCACCAATGTTTCCCATTGTTCTCTCACATGCAATCCATTTATTGTTTTGGTATACAGCTACTTCCTCACATCCAGCAGAATTGGATGAAAGCTTAGGGAAAATATCAACATTTCATGAAAATTCAGCTCTACTTTGCTATGTTTAACACTTGATTCCCACTGCTAACAGTTCACAGCCCCTTATTCTATAGCCACTCTAAGTGTTGAATTTTTATCTATAACTGCAGAATTGAACCCTAATTTTTCAAATGTTTCCTAATGGTGGGGCTAGGAAACAGCTTACCTGCCACATCTCACCAATTCCAAAAGACCATTTCATTAATAAAAAGGGGGAAGGTACTTAAAGTTATAATATAAGAAGGAGAAACCAGAGCTAGCTATCTAGCAGATCAGCATGCTCCAAGACAAGACAAAAATAGAAATGGATTCTGCTGGTCTTCTCAGAAGTATTATTCTGACGTTGCTGCTGAACCAGAAGCCTCTGAGGCTGCAGTCAATGTAAAGAAAACAATGCTGAAGGGGAAGATACAAGGTGAGCCTGAGGTCAATCTGTAATTCTATGTTGCCTGATGCCATCTTGTGATGCACAGTCTTCCTTACCCCTCCACCAACCCTTAGAAATCTGAACTGTATGTGATTTAGATGAGACATGGAACTTCAATCTGGCAAAAAAACTGAAAATTATTTACAAAATACATACTGCTCTTGAGAAGTTCCTTTCTATGTGGCATTTAGCACTGCAATAAAGTTTAAAACACATTCATTGCAAATTATACCAGTTTACTGCAATGTCTAGCCTGAAGATTAGTGCCATGGCTGTGGCCAGATATATCTAAGTATCTAGATCAGAGGTGGGTAAACTACGGTCCGCCTGACTGGAGAGGCTAGCCCCCGACCCCTCCCCCACTATCTCCCCTCCACTGCAGCCACGCCCCTGTGTGGGCAGCACTCTGGGCGGCATGGCTGCATAATCCTGCCAGACTGCTGCTCTGAGCGGCATGGTAAGGGGCCTGGGGAATTGGATAAGGGGTGGGGAATCCAGGGGGGCAGTCAGGGGACAGGGAGCAGGGGGGGGTGGATAGGGGGTGGGATCCTGGGAGGCAGTTAGGTGTGGGGGATCCAAGGAGGGGGCGGTCAGGGGACAAGGAACGGGGGGGTTGGAGGGCTGGGGAGTTCTGAGGAAGGCAGTCAGGATGCAGGAAGTGGGAGGGGTCAGATAGGCGGTGGGGGCCAGGCTGTTTGGGGAGGTACAGCCTTCCCTACCTGGCCCTCCATACAGTTCTGCAACCCTGATGTGGCTCTCGGGCCAAAAAGTTTGCCCACCCTGATCTAGATTAAACAGCTGAACAAAAATAAAGAGAAGAGACATGCACTGTCCATCATATTGAGAAGGCCACAAAGACCTCGACTGTGGCAAACAGTCATGGGGAGTGATTTCCAAAAGTGTATCATTACTGCAGCAGAATCTAGAATTGATCAAATAAAATTTCTAAAGTTCTGACTACATGGGATTTGCCAGATGATTGCAAGACAATGCCATAAAATCTCATATAATCCAAAAGAGTGTTCCAGGAAAAATAATCTAGTTTACCAACTGATTAAAGATCTAATTCAGGTGGAGGAGAGCAGAATGTTCTCTCTCAACACAAGTGTATCCTAATCAAAATAGTTACTGTGCTAGTTATCCTACCTATTATACAGTAAAAGAAAAATATTTTAAAGGGTAATAAAGAGAGAGGACTAAGGAAAAGAGGGATGATCATTTAGTTTCATACAAGTCCTGCCACTTATGTCCAGAGGTGAGAATTTATTGTGTTTTAAAGACGGAAGGAGCAGAGAGAGGATAAGGATGTGCAAATGATTCACATAGAACCCAGAAACCTCTTTAAATCACGATAGTTTGGACTTTGTAGAAATTAGCTCTCCTGACTAATTCCTGCAAATGGACCCTGCAACATATGCATAACTTGAGTGGAAGTTCCTTTACTCCTCCACTTGACAGTGCAGGCAGACAAATCATACATTTTGGGGGATGCTGTTATAGTTAGATAACATTTGTTTGTTTTTTAAAGCTGATTGCTTTAAAAACAAAAATGGATAGTGATAAAGAGTTTTGAAAAAGTTATGGTCGCTATGAAGGCTGGAGAACTCTTACATTGAAAATATAAGCTTTCCAGCAGGTTTGAGTTTGCATTAAGGAGCTCAGATCCATTCTTTTGTTATCCCCAATCTAATTCTGAAATTAATAAAGAAATTTAGATTTGAAATGCTGAGCTATAAGAAAACATTAATAAATGTGGTGGCTAGATCTAGAAAATGTTAGGTCTACTTGGCTTTTTTGAACTATAGACACAAAAAGGCATGTAAGTTGTTGAAGTGCTTATTTGTGATTCTAAAGTCTTGTTTGAAAAGTCTTTGGAAACTTCCAGATTAAATTATTGTGTTATATTTGTTTATCACCAGTAAAAACTGCAGCATTGCAGATCACTTTTTCCTTTATTTGCCAGTTCCTCCTTGTGATGAGTATTGGAACTAATTGAAAAAAAATATAAAAGAAATTTAATACAAAGATTCATGTTATGCATGAAGATAATAAAGGTCTTGAAATTACAATGACTTTGTGGGTGATATTTTTCTTTTGAACAGTAGAGAAATCAGCAGCAAAATCACAATGCACTTCTCAAATGCCCTACCTTCTATCCCTCAGAAAACTCAAAGTCACATGTTTATGTAACCCACACTTAAAATGGTATGGCTTTCAAGCCCTCTCAAGGGGCTAGAGCACAAAAAGAAGTCTAAGAGTCTGCTACTGGCTTTGAGTGAACAGACCTGGGTCAACATGATGTAGGATAATGCATTCCTTCCCAGACCTGCACTTAGGACAGTTCTGGACTCAGACAACTATAAGACAATTGAAAAGAAACTCAAGAGAAAAATAACAAGGAGTTCGGTGGCACCTTAAATACTAACAGATTTATTCGGGCATAAGCTTTCGTAAGTAAAAACCTCATTTCTTCAGAGAGGTTTTTTACCTATGAAAGTTTATGCCCGAATAAATCCATTAATCTTTAATGTGTCACCGAACTCCTTGTTGTTTTTTGTGGATACAAACTAACACGGCTACCCCCTGATTCAAGAGAAAAATAAATCTTATTCTCTGCAGGATCCTTATAATCCCAACCATAACACATTAATTCCACTGTCACTCCCCTTAAAGCCCCTGCATCATGACTACCCTTTTTTTCTAGCAGAGAAGGCTGACATGGTATCCAAAGGAACTTATCAACATAATTTCCTGAAAGAAATGAAAGGATCACAGGGGAAAGTCACATTCTTTTAACACCTTCCACATGTCTAGTAATGCTCATTATGCTGCCTCCACAGGGTTCTGTGCCCCCAAATTACATTAAAAAGATTATTTGGGCATCCCAGTACACTTTATCCTCCCACTGGAGATACTGTCAGACCAAAGGACTGGCCACAGCATATTTTAAGATTTTATTTCACTGAAGATTGTGCTATTTCATTCATTCCCATAATAGTGACCTGATCTTAGCCAAGTTCCAATAAATAAATAAGTATAGAACCTGTACTTTTTACTAATATCACACAACCAGAGAAATGTAGGGCTTGATGGTTCCAGTCCCTTGTGCTGGGCAGGAGTAGGTATACCCAGAACATCCCTGACAGGTGTTTGTCTAAGCTGTTCTTATAGACCTCCAATGACAAAGATTCTACAATTTCCTTGGAAAAACTACCCTTATACACCTCTGCCCCATTATAACGCCACCCGATATAACATGAATTCGGATATAACCGGTAAAGTAGCGCTCCGGAGGGGCGTGGCTGTGCACTCCGGTCGATCAAATCAAGTTCGATACAGCACAGTTTCACCTATAATGCGGTAAGATTTTTTGGCTCCCGAGGACAGCGTTATATTGAGGTAGAGGTGTAGTAAGTATCTAACCTAAATCTTCCTTGCTGCATCTCAAGCCCCTTACATCTTGTCATATCTTCAGTAGATATAGAGAACAATCGCTCACCATCCCCTTTATAAAAAAGCCTTAACATATTTGAAGACTGTTGTGAGGTTCCCCCAACTTCAACTTCTCCTCAGACTAAACATCCAGTTTTTTTAACCTTTCCTCATAAGTCAGGTTTTCAGAACCTTTTTTAAATTTTTGTTGCTGTCCTCTGCATTGTCTTCAGTTTATCCACATCTTTCTTAATGTGTGACACCCAGAATTGGACACAATCATCCACCTGAGGCCTAACCAGTGCCAAGAAGGACAATTAGTTCCTGGGTCTTACATATGACACTCCTGTTAGATCAGAGATTGGCAACCTTTGGCGGGCAGCCCACCAGGGGGCTGGGCTGGTTTGTTTATGTGCCACATCCACAGGTTTGGACGATCGTGACTCCCACTGGCTGCTGTTCGTTGCTCCAGGCCAATCGGGGCTGTGGGAAGCGACGCGGGCCAAGGGATGTGCTGGCCGTGGCTTCCCATAGCCCCCATTGACCTAGAGCAGCAAACCACAGCCAGTGAGAACCACGATTGGCTGAACCTGTGGACGTGGCAGGTAAACAAACTGGCCTGGCCCGCCAGGGTGCTTACCCTGGCGAGCTGTGTGCCAAAAGTTACCGATTCCTGTGTTAGATAATCTCAGAATGATATTATCCTACGTATTCCTTATGGAACATTTTTTTCTTTTACTTTTAAAAACATAATGCAATTACTCAATCTGGTCAAAATAGAACAAGGTATGTTGTTAAATAATAATTTTTCTGAAAACGAACATATGGTTTGCAAAACAACAAATGAAGATTGTGTAGGAGCTCCTTGCTAGTATGTTCCAAAAATTATCCACGAAAAAGGTCTTAGAATGCATCATTGAATCAATAGTTAAATTTATATTTCTTTTATATAAACCATAGAAATTTTTTTTTAATTTCAAATTAATTTTTCTGAATAATAGGTATGCCTTTTGAGCAAGCTCATTGATATCCCAATTATGGGCCATGAGACACTGCTTTAAAGTAATATTAAAAAAATAAGTTCCTTTTATTATTAAATTCAAGAAACCTTGGCCAAAATTTGAATGCCCAAAGTTAGAGGTGACCTTTATTCCAGAAATACTTTGCACCTCAGTTCCCGTTGACTTCAATAACCATCTCCTTTAAATACCAAACCACTTGCATTTGGGTGCTTGAATATGGGGTGCAAGAAGCTAACTTTATATGCCTAAATTTGAACATTTGAGCCCTTATTTCTAAGTATCCATAGTATATAGAAGGGTTTTAGAAATATAAATCTCACAATGGAGCCAATATGATTGAGATCCTGCTCACAACTTTCAATGTATAACATCAAAGGTACTTATCCGTTGATTGACAAAGTCTGAAGTCCTCCCTCTGGGCATTAACTAGTATTTACAGAGGATGATCTTCTATCCTGAGAGCTTAAATATTACTTTTGTTTTTTATTACTCTGGAAGAAATGAATTTTGTGCAAAAAGTGGACCCAAAAGGTAAGCTCCACACTTATGAAATGTAATGTGATTTCAGAAGCATGTTTTAATCAGATAGCCCCACTGAAGTCAAGATTAAAAAATCAAAGGTATCATTTCTCATTTTTTACCCAGCTGATATTTAACAAGCCATCACACAACGACTTGCAGGAGGGAAGAATTAATATTTAAGATAACCATGGGAAAAACAGTAGGCAAAATTAAAGACAGAATCACAGAATATAGAGATGGAAAATTCTAGCTCGAAATCTAATCTATTTGCCTGTCATTGAAAGATTGTTTCCTATTCAATCTTTACTAGTCTACTCTACAATCTAGTTTCTAAGGTGCCAAGCAACAGGATTTCCACCACTGTACAGCTATTCTTAGAAAGAAGGCCAGGAGACACCTGACATGGATTTAATCAGGCCACAAATTATTATTAGATGTCTGGACTACCTGGCATATAAAAGCTTACAATGCAAACAATTCCAGGTTCATTCAATAACTAATGGGGGCTTCTGTCAGCCCCCCTCATTTTCTATCTAGGTCACCTAGTCAACCCATGGCTGGGACCTTACCATCCATCCCCCTACTCTCATAGGAGGCTTAAGGTGGGCTATAAGAAAGAGGGGTTGGCTCCCTGCCAAATCAATCATAGGAGCCCCAAACTGCCCCTCCCTCCCCCCGTTCCATTCCTTTAACCAACACTTCCTTTTAAAGTCCTTCACCAAGCCATTTATCCTGTCAGTGGATGCCTTCCCTAAGGAGTATCTGCACAGGACCACCCCACACTTACAAAATGAGTGGTGACATATAACCTAACCCTCTTTTCTCCTCACTATAACAACCTCCCTGAAACGCGCTGTGGGAATGGGCAAAAAACACCACTCCACCCAAGCCAATATGGTGGAGAGGGAAAAATTCCTCCCCAGTTCCCTGAAAAGGAAAGACTAGTGCAATGCCGACAGCAGGTCCTAACCAAACCTAACCAAACCTGGTATTTGCCACCTGGAGGGCAGGGGGAAGAGTGGGTGCTACTTTGCCTGCTGAGTGGCGAAAGGGCTTCCAACGCTTGGGTATGCCCCTTTTAACCCTTCTGCACTTACATTTCCAGGCGATGAGTCAGTGTCACCATACTGACCCCTACCTCCCTTTTTACAGCAGCTTCTGATCTCCATCCCCCTCCCCAACCCGTAAAGCACTGCCACCCTTTCTTCAGCAAGCCCAGACAATGTCCTCCCAGCTTAAGGTGCAGTCATTTCCCTTGAGAGATGTTGCATAATCGAATTGAACTCGCTAATGGAATTTCTTTTCTAGACATTCATCCTAAACTTTCTATTTGTTGAAATGGATGTCATCATCTGAAAGTTAGTTGTAACAAGTACCTCTTTTTATTACACTAAAAAAACCACTCTCTTTTTGGTATAGTCCACAAAACTCTTTCCTTATTTGGTGCTTAGTCAAAATATAGGAAACAAATCATATAATACAGTGGAAAACTTTCAGTGGGTTCAGTTCCTGACATCCAAACACTTCATATGTGGTTTTGGAAGAGTCACCCAATCTACCAGTAAAATAGAAATAGGACCGGCCTACTCAAAGGGATTCCATGAAGACAAAAATTCATTAATAATTGTAAGACATTCACAGTATGGCAATGAAGCTATGTAAAGACATAGAAATCTTCCCTATAATTTAGGAGTCTCTTTAATTATGTATGTTTGGCTATATTTTAAAATGTGTTCCATGAGTATGGTACTGATGGGTCAAATACTCTAGATCTCTGTTGCCGGTACTCATTTTCATTAGAATAGATTTTTCCTTTTTCACCAGAGCTACTAGCAACTGCACATCTACTTTAGAATTTCTTGCCACACCTAACCCCCCCCTAGGAAAGAGTGATCTTATGTGCACAAGTGAATGATAATATTCAGAATAATATCTAAACTAAAACTGAAAATGGTGACAGAATTAAATAGACTATTTTTGATGAGTTTTTTTTTTTCTTTCCTGTTTGATAATCAGGCCATGGCTAACTCTCTGTCTGCTGTTAATGCATGGCAGTAAGAGTGCAAAGGGCCAATTATAATTTCAAATATATAAAAGCCCATATCACTTTGTGTATTATGAACAATCTTATTAAATATATTACCATAAGTGGATTTTTCAAAGTACATGGTGATGAATTACTATGAATCTGAAATTAGAAACCAGTCTAATCCATTGTGCTGTATGCTTTGAAAATGCCTGTGAAGTTGAAACTCAATCTCCCATGCTGGGAAAGCTACCCCATTAGCACACATATCAATAGAATAGAACTTTGTGCAAGATACCATCCAAGTACCAAAATTTAAATGATGTAATACATTATCTCTGTTTAAAGCCATTTCAAGAGATTACAATAGCTCTTCTTCCAAACACACTCTAAGATCTACATTGACATAGGTTTAAAATAGTGATGCGTTTCAAATCTCACTGTACATTTACTGTAATGAACAGATAATGTTCAATGTGCATGCTCACTTGAAATGCCTTATGCTCAACAGAAAGATATGGGAAAATATTTGAATTATAACTGGACACAATTTCCCCCTTTTTCATTTTTCAGGTATTTTTCTCAAAATACTTTATTTCCTTGGGAATGGTTTTCTTCCGTGAAAATTAAGATGTGCAGGAGTTCTTCCTTCACACAATGGATGCCAATGAAAGTTTCAATGCTTTTTTTTTCAAGTTACATACTTTGAGCTTTGAACTAGCTGGATTTTGTCTCAAGGGTGCAGATGCATAACATTTCTTCTATTTTTCTTATTAGTTGACCCTTCCTTTGGGGCTCAGGAAATTCAGCAGAAGCCATTTTGACTCATTGTGGATGAGAAAGTGTGAAGTCTCTGAGTGAGGCAGAAAAATAAAGGACTCTTATTTTTATACAGTTCATGAAATTCAGAATACTTACAACAGCAAGGAAACTTTTTTTAAGTTAACCTTATATTTATTTCTAATGTATATATTTTCTAAGGGAAACACAACCACACAAAAAAGACAGGACTAGTCTTTGATTCTGTAATGGAATCAGAGGCAGTATCCTCAGCTGAGATTAATGGTAGAATTCCTGTTGACTTTAGTGGGGAGGAGGATTTGGCCTAAAATGAAGAGGGTGAAAAACAGCAGTAGTATTTTCAGAGTTCTTCAGGGATTCTATATAAACTGCACTGAAGGAAATCATAGGCTTGATTATTTAGAGGTGATGGTTGGGGTGAGAATCTGCTATATTAAGCAAAACATTAAATACATTTATTGGAAAATGTTAATATGATAGCTATTTAGGAAATAAACAAATATGACTCAGACGCTCAACTGACAGAACATGAGCAGACTGCTGCACCTGCATGGAGCTCCATCAGGGTACAGCTGTTCACTCACCCACAGAGTATCAACTGAGGAGCAGTCTTATACTAGCAAACTAGTTAACAAAATCTCTAGGTCATGTCTTTGAATGATAGTGATTGTGAGCATGTAAACTAAAAACATATTTACAACCTGTTTATTAAATATAGGAATGTCAGTGAAGTGGTGATCTGTTGGCCCTTTAATTAAAATTATAGGATGTTTTAAATATAAACACACTTAGCACCAGTTTAGCTGGACCGAGAAGGAGACTTGAGGGCTTTATAGGAAATCATAACATGGAAATAAATTCACTGTCTGTTTTGCTGTTTGAAATCAGTGCATAGGAAGACTCAAAAATCAATTGTAAATGACTCATGAGTTAATGCCAGCTTTTCTCCTCTAGTAAAAATCACAAACTGTAAATGTTTTCACTTGTTTTCTATTATTGATGGCTAAAGTTAGTCAAACGTTAAATGTTGTTATATCATCTTTCTTGATTAGTAGAAATCATAATTAGAAGTGACTGAATAAAGTAGACAATGATTGGACATTTTAGACTAAATCTAGTGGTGTATCAAAGCACTATAGTCACAGACCACATATAAAATCTGATTGGACTGATTTAGTACCACCGTTTTTCAGTACATGAAATCAAAATACTTATGGCTAGATTGTTATTTAGAATATATGCCCATGCAGGCGAATAAGAACTCCCCTTAACCTTTGGTTACAGGCAGCCTGGACAAGCACCATGTTTCTCTCTCCCTCAGAGCAGGTGACTGCAAAGCAGAAAGGAAGGACAAAACAGAAGGCGAATGGGTGAAGGTTTGACTCCAACCTTGCAAATGCACTAGGCAAAATGACTGATGTTGCAATTTGTTGCTGTAGGCCAGCTGTACCTTACTATTCCTCCTATACCCTTAAGAAAACAGTGCCTGCCCCTCCTCCTCAGGTGGTGCAAGTAACACAAAATCCCTTACTCAGGGCTCTACTTAAAGAGATAATCTAGCCCTTAATGCACAGAAAATTCTGGATTGCAGTAGTGGTGGCCTGTCCCCTTAAGAATTCCTGACCTTAGGGGTCATTCCACCCGTCCTGTGGTGTGCCCTTTTAAAGTTTGGTGCCCAAGAGTCTAGGAAAGTTACAAAAGCAGAGATGGGGATAGAGGAAGTGGCCCCTGTTATAACCTTAGTCCCAAATCTGGACCTTAGCGTCCAAAATATGGGGGTTAGCATGAAAACCTCCAAGCTTAGTTACCAGCTTGGACCTGGTACTTGCTGCCACCACCCAAAAAATTAGAGTGTTTTGGGGCACTCTGGTCCCCCTGAAAAACCTTCCCTGGGGACCCCAAGACCCAAATCCCTTGAGTCTCACAACAAAGGGAAATAATCCTTTTTCCCTTCCCCCCTCCAGGTGCTCCTGGAGAGATACACAGACACAAGCTCTGTGAAACTACACAGAGTGACTCCCCCTCTCTGTTCCCAGTCCTGGAAACAAAAAGTACTTTCCTATTCACCCAGAGGGAATGCAAAATCAGGCTAGCAAATCCAACACACACAGATTTCCCCTGATTTCTTCCTCCCACCAATTCCCTGGTGAGTACAGACTCAATTTCCCTGAAGTAAAGAAAAACTCCAACAGGTCTTAAAAGAAAGCTTTATATAAAAAGAAAGAAAAAATACATACAAATGGTCTCTCTGTATTAAGGTGATACAATACAGGGCTAATTGCTTAAAAGAATATTGAATAAACAGCCTTATTCAAAAAGAATACAAATCAAAGCACTCCAGCACTTATATTCATGCAAATACCAAAGAAAAGAAACCATATAACTTACTATCTGATCTCTTTGTCCTTACACTTAGAAACAAAAGATTAGAAAGCAGAACTACTTCTCCAAAGCTCAGAGGAAGCAGGTAGCCAGAAAACAAAGACCTCAGACACACAATTCCCTCCACCCACAGTTGAAAACATCCGGTTTCCTGATTGGTTCTCTGGTCAGGTGTTTCACGTGAAAGAGACATTAACCCTTAGCTATCTGTTTATGACACGCCCCCCAAACTGCAGACAGTGGGGAAGCTCACTGGCGGCAATTTCCTTCTAGAACTTGAAAATAAACAGATTAATACAACACATGCACCTTTACATATACTACTAAGTATATAACTAACAGACTTTTACATTTTAAGAACACTTTTTAACTACTGGATTCTGGGAAACTCTCACGGGAGAGTGCATCAGCAACTTTGTTAGAAGCTCCTGTCATGTGTTGAATTTCAAAATCAAAATCTTGGAGAGCTAAACTCCAACGAAGAAGTTTCTTGTTGTTTCCCTTGGCAGTATGAAGCCACTTTAGTGCAGCATGGTCAGTTTGTAGTTTGAACCGCCGTCCCCAAACATATGGGCGTAGCTTTTCCAGGGCGTACACAATGGCATAGCATTCCTTTTCACTGACTGACCAGTGACTTTCCCTCTCCGACAGTTTCTTGCTGAGAAACACGACAGGATGGAAGTTGTGATCTGTTGCTTCCTGCATGAGCACTGCTCCTATACCACGCTCAGATGCATCTGTGGTTACTAGGAATGGCTTATCAAAGTTCGGGGCCCTGAGCACAGGGTCAGACATGAGCGTTGCCTTAAGCTGGGTAAAGGCTTTTTGACACTCATCAGTCCACTTCACGGCATTTGGCTGGGTCTTTTTGGTTAGGTCGGTCAATGGGGCAGCGATTTGGCTGTAGTGTGGTACAAATCGCCTGTAGTATCCGGCCAAGCCTAAGAAGGATTGGACCTGTTTCTTTGACCTTGGGACAGGCCACTTTTGGATAGCATCCACCTTGGCCTGTAGGGGGTTTATGGTTCCTCGACCCACCTGGTGCCCCAGGTAAGTCACTCTGTTTTGGCCTATTTGACACTTTTTGGCCTTAACAGTTAGTCCTGCCTGCCTGATGCACTCAAAGACCTTTTCCAGGTGGAGTAGGTGTTCGGGCCAGGAGTCTGAAAAAATGGCCACATCATCGAGGTAGGCAACTGAAAATTGTCCCAGTCCAGCTAGTAGACCATCTACCAGCCTCTGGAAGGTGGCGGGTGCATTTCGAAGGCCGAAAGGAAGGACATTGAATTCATACACCCCCGCATGGGTGACGAATGCTGACCTCTCCTTGGCAGGTTCATCTAGCGGTACTTGCCAGTACCCCTTGGTTAAGTCTATTGTAGAGATGAACTGGGCACGTCCCAACTTCTCCAATAGCTCATCAGTGCGTGGCATTGGATAGTTGTCCGGACGAGTTACCACATTTAGCTTACGGTAGTCCACGCAAAAGCGTATTTCCCCATCTGGTTTGGGTACCAGAACCACTGGAGATGCCCATGCACTGGTAGATGAGCGGATTATACCCATCTGTAGCATGTTCTGGATCTTCCGTTCTATAGCAGCTTGGGCATGAGGAGACACTCGGTAGGGTGGGGTTCTGATTGGGTGAGCATTACCTGTATCAATGGAGTGGTATGCCCGTTCAGTCCATCCTGGGGTGGCTGAGAACAATGGGGCGAAGCTAGTGCACAGTTCCTTGATTTGTTGCCGCTGCAGACGTTCCAGGGTGGTTGAGAGGTTCACCTCTTCCACGCCACCGTCTTTTTTTCCGTCGTAGTAGACACCGTCAGGCCACTCAGCCTCATCTCCCTGGACTGTAAACTGACAAACCTGTAAGTCTCTGGAATAGAAAGGCTTGAGAGAATTAACATGGTACACTTTAGGCTTTAGTGAGGAATTGGGAAATGCTATGAGGTAGTTTACAGCTCCCAGGCGCTCTTGGACCGTGAATGGCCCTTCCCATGATGCTTCCATCTTATGGGCCTGTTGCGCCTTCAAGACCATAACCTGGTCTCCTACCCTGAAAGAACGTTCTCTGGCATGTCTGTCATACCAGGCCTTTTGCTCTTTCTGAGCATCCTTTAGGTTCTCTCTAGCAAGGGCTAAAGAGTGTTGGAGGGTGCTTTGTAGGTTGCTTACAAAGTCCAGAATGTTAGTTCCTGGAGAAGGCGTAAACCCCTCCCATTGCTGCTTCATCAACTGTAATGGCCCCTTAACCTCGTGACCATACACAAGTTGAAATGGTGAAAACCCTAAACTGGGATGTGGTACAGCCCTGTAGGCAAACAGCAACTGCTGCAACACTAGGTCCCAATTATTGGAGAATTCGTTGATGAATTTTCGTATCATGGCCCCCAAAGTTCCATTGAACCTTTCCACCAGGCCATTGGTTTGATGGTGGTACGGGGTGGCAACCAAGTGATTCACCCCATGAGTTTCCCACAGTTTTTCCATGGTCCCTGCCAGGAAATTAGACCCTGAATCTGTAAGGATGTCAGAGGGCCAACCTACCCTGGCAAAGATGTCTGTTAGGGCCAGGCACACAGTGTTAGCTCTGGTGTTGCCTAGAGCTACTGCTTCTGGCCATCGGGTAGCAAAGTCCACTAAAGTCAGTACGTACTGCTTTCCTCTGGGCGTCTTTTTTGGGAAAGGGCCCAGAATATCCACAGCTACTCGCTGAAATGGGACCTCAATTATGGGGAGTGGCTGGAGAGGAGCATTGACCTGGTCTTGAGGCTTACCCACTCTTTGGCATACCTCACAAGACCGGACATACTTGGCAACATCCTTGCCCATCCCCTCCCAGTGGAAGGACTTCCCCAACCGGTCCTTGGTTCTGTTCACCCCAGCATGGCCACTGGGATGATCATGGGCTAAGCTTAAGAGCTTCCCCCGGTACTTAGTTGGAACCACCAACTGTTTTTGCGGCTGCCATTCTTCCCGGTGTCCACCAGAAAGAATTTCCTTGTGTAAAAGTCCTTGGTCTATAACAAACCTGGATCGATTAGAAGAGCTGAGAGGCGGTGGGCTGCTCCGTGCCGCCGCCCAAGCTTTCTGAAGGTTGTCATCTGCTTCCTGCTCAGTCTGGAACTGTTCCCTTGAGGCTGGGGTCACCAGTTCTTCCTCAGACTGTGGACTTGGGCTTGGTCCCTCTGGAAGCGATGTAGGTGATGGGGTTGTTTCCGTTGCTGGTGAACCGCTCTCCGCTGGTGCACCTGAGGGTATTTCAGGCTCTGGCTGAGACTTTTGGGTATGGCTGTCTGTTGCTTCTGCCAGTTCTGGCTCGCTGGCGCCCACGGGCGTTGAGTTTGAAGATGGGGTTGCAATTGCTGGTGCTGGTTGCTGTTCCAGTTCCGGGCCTGGGACTGGAGATGCTGTGGCTGTTTCAGTGGTAAGCATGGAATCCGGCTCCACTACCTCTGTCTGGGTCTCTGGTAACACAGACGGGGCCTCTGTGGACGGCTCAGGAACAGGAATGGGTCTGGAAGCTTGCCTGGTTTGGCTACGGGTAACCATTCCCACTCTCTTGGCCCGCCTCACCTGGTTGGCCAAGTCTTCCCCCAGTAGCATGGGGATAGGATAATTGTCATAGACTGCAAAAGTCCACATTCCTGACCAGCCTTTGTACTGGACAGGCAGTTGAGCTGTAGGCAAGTCTACAGCTTGTGACATGAAGGGGTAAATTGTAACTTTGGCCTTTGGGTTGATGAATTTGGGGTCTATGAAGGATTGGTGGATAGCTGACACTTGTGCCCCCGTGTCTCTCCACGCAGTAACCTTCTTTCCGCCCACTCTCAAATTTTCCCTTCGCTCCACGGGTATTTGAGAGGCATCCGGGCCTGGGGATCTTTGGTGTGATGGTGGTGTAATGAATTGCACTTGCATGGTGTTCTTGGGACAGTTGGCCTTGATATGTCCCAGTTCATTACACTTAAAGCATCTTCCATCTGATGGGTCACTGGGCCGAGGTGAGTTACTGGAGACTGGTGAGGTTGAAGGGTAGGGTATCTGTGGCTTTACTTGGGTGGTATGTGGGGTCTTTGGCTGTCCTCGGTTGTAGGGTTTATGGTCTGTGTGCCCCCTGTGGTAATCGTTCCCCTTGACAGTAGCTTTCTTGCTTTCTGCCAGTTCCATCCATTTGGCTCCAATCTCCCCCGCCTCAGCGATATCTTTGGGATTTCCATCTTGTATGTACCGTGTGATGTCTTCAGGAACACCATCCAAGAACTGCTCCATTTGTATGAGGAGGTTCAGTTCTTCCAAGGTTTGAATGTTGTTTCCTGTTATCCAGGCCTCATAGTTTTTTGCAATGTAGTAAGCGTGTTTGGGAAATGACACCTCTGGTTTCCACTTTTGGGTTCTGAAACGCCGACGGGCATGATCTGGGGTTATCCCCATCCTGTATCTGGCCTTGGTTTGAAAAAGTTTATAGTTATTCATTTGCTGCTTAGGCATTTCAGCTGCCACCTCTGCTAAAGGCCCACTGAGTTGTGGCCTTAATTCTACCATGTACTGGTCTTCGGGGATGCTGTACCCAAGACAGGCTCTTTCAAAATTTTCCAAGAAGGCCTCGGTGTCATCACCTGCCTTGTAGGTGGGAAATTTTCTGTGCTGTGGAGCAATAATTGGCGCCGAGTTGTTAGGGGTGGCTGGCACATGCAGCCCAGCTTTTGCCAACTCCAGTTCATGTTTTCTCTGTTTTTCCTTCTCTTCATTCTCTTTTTGTTGTTTTTCCATTTCTTTTTGTTGTTTTTCCATTTCTCGGCGGTGGTCCGCCTCTTTGGCTGCCTGTTCTCTTTGGTAGGCTACCTCTTCTTCTTCTAGTTTTCTTTTGTAGGCTGCCTCTCTTTCTCTCTCTCTTATTTCCATCTCTGCTTGTTTTATTTCCAGTTGTCGCCTGTGTTCAGCTTCTCTGAATTGGTCTTCGGCCTCCATTTTTGCCTTAGAAGTCATGATTCCTGTTTTCTTGTGTTGGGGGGCCCTCCGGTGTTTATCCTCTGAACTGCAGGTTCTCTGTTGCCTCCTGAAGTCTGCCTAGCAACAGAGCCTTTAGCTAATCTTCAATGTTAAGTAAACCTGAAAAACCACTTTATTTGCATTTATATAGTGCTG
This sequence comes from Gopherus evgoodei, assembly GCF_007399415.2. Classification (NCBI taxonomy): domain Eukaryota; kingdom Metazoa; phylum Chordata; order Testudines; family Testudinidae; genus Gopherus; species Gopherus evgoodei. The sequence goes on along the minus strand of NC_044322.1, from coordinate 287,565,768 downwards.
GTATGACTCTCAATGGGAGTGCTATTGTGTGACAAAAGACTGTTAATAGTCTGGTAATGGTTTCTTGCTTAACATGCAAGCCACAAACTGCCAGAGAGAGCAGAAAAAAAAAAGAAAAAAAAATTTCTCTCTGGTTCCCTTTTAAAACCAAACTGTTTCTCTCTGCTAAAAAGCCCTTAGCAGAGAAAAGAAAAATATAATATTCTTACTGGCTTCTGGATTCTGTCTATCTCCCACCAGCTGCCACTCATGTTATAACCTTAGTCCCAAATCTGGACCTTAGCGTCCAAAATATGGGGGTTAGCATGAAAACCTCCAAGCTTAGTTACCAGCTTGGACCTGGTACTTGCTGCCACCACCCAAAAAATTAGAGTGTTTTGGGGCACTCTGGTCCCCCTGAAAAACCTTCCCTGGGGACCCCAAGACCCAAATCCCTTGAGTCTCACAACAAAGGGAAATAATCCTTTTTCCCTTCCCCCCTCCAGGTGCTCCTGGAGAGATACACAGACACAAGCTCTGTGAATCCAAACAGAGTGACTTGCCCTCTCCGTTTCCAATCCTGGAAACAAAAGCACTTTCCTCTTCACCCAGAGGAAATGCAAAATCAGGCTAGCAAATCCAACCCACACACAGATCTCCCCTGATTTCTTCCTCCCACCAATTCCCTGGTGAATACAGATTCAATTTCCCTGAAGTAAAGAAAAACTCCAACAGGGCTTAAAAGAAAGCTTTATATAAAAAAAAGAAAGAAAAAATACAAATGGTCTCTCTGTATTAAGGTGATACAATACAGGGCTAATTGCTTAAAAGAATATTGAATAAACAGCCTTATTCAAAAAGAATACAAATCAAAGCACTCCAGCACTTATATTCATGCAAATACCAAAGAAAAGAAACCATATAACTTACTATCTGATCTCTTTGTCCTTACACTTAGAAACAAAAGATTAGAAAGCAGAACTACTTCTCCAAAGCTCAGAGGAAGCAGGTAGCCAGAAAACAAAGACCTCAGACACACAATTCCCTCCACCCACAGTTGAAAACATCCGGTTTCCTGATTGGTTCTCTGGTCAGGTGTTTCAGGTGAAAGAGACATTAACCCTTAGCTATCTGTTTATGACAGCCCCAGGGGAATAATCCATGTGTGGGAAAACCTATTCCTTTAATAGTCTGGGACAAGGAGGCTTGTAGAGACAGAGAGGCAAGTCCCCCCTCTTTCCCAGCCAACCAGCTCAGGGAAAAGGGGCTGTATATACAGGGCTAATTTAACACATAGGCAAACTAACACATGCTTAGGGCCCAAATTCATGAGAGGGGCAGGGAAAAAAGGCAAAAGGTTGGGGTGGTTGGTTTTTGTTGTTGATTTGCTTTAAACAGGTATGGATTTGCATGCAAACGAAGATCTTCACTCATCTGAGTGGCACTGTGACCTGGTGCACAGGGTTGCAACACCATGCAAACTTGACCAGGGCCCAGAGATGGGTTAATCCAGCCTTGTGTATATCTTTAGCCTCTTCCCTCAGAACAGACACACACCAGCCATAGAATGTTGCTGCCTGCTGAGCTCTCCCAATCCAAGGAGAAAAAGGACTAATATGAAAAGGGACCAGCCAAAGGAAAAGTTGGTTGGAAACCATAAGTGGTTTCAGGTAATGAGCACAGCTGCACATGGCAAGCTGTGGGCCTCCTCTGTCAAGGGAGAAACCGAAATCTCCTCAACCCAGAGAAAGGCTGGGAAGACTCCTGAATCTGAAAGGGGACTCTATGGGCAAGGAAGTCTAGAACTCAAATCCCCACAACCCCAGGGACAAGCGCTGTTAAAACTATTTAACCTAAAGGAGAGCTCTTTTGAGGGGAAACTGTATCAACTAAATACATCAATCTCCAGTAGAAGAGGAATATTGCTTAAAGAGCCCTGTGGTGAGTGGTTTATATCTGAACCCCAGTAGGGGGAACTGAGAAAATGTGCCTGTAGGGTCTCTCAGTACCACAAGCAGGTGCTCTGGCACAATACCTTGCTATTTGGATATATTCAGATATTTTACTGTAAATAGGTAAAGGTCCCACCTGGATCACAGTGGAACACACAAACACACGCACAAACATGAACTGCATGTCGTCTGAGCGTACCTTTTTCCTAGACCTGATTCATATTGATGGAATAATAGACTAGCAATGGGTGAAAGTAGAAGTTTATCTTCAACTCTTCGCTCTGGAAAGCAATGCTAGAAATCTTGAGATAACACATTCCGTAGTGAGATTTCTAGTACTCCCTGACCATGATGGAAATAGCATAAGAACAGATTAGTTTATGGTGGGTTTTTTCCCCCTGGTTCCACTTCCTACCCTAGCTAGAAACAAGAAAAAAGACGGTTACTCACCTTTGTAACTGTTGTTCTTCGAGATGTGTTGCTCACATCCATTCCAGTTAGGTGTGCGCGCCGCGCGTGCACGTTCGCCGGAAACTTTTTACCCTAGCAACTCCAGTGGGCCGGCAGGTCGCCCCCTGGAGTGGCGCCGCCATGGCACCCAATATATATCCCTGCCGGCCCGCCCGCTCCTCAGTTCCTTCTTGCCGGCTACTCCGACAGTGGGGAAGGAGGGCGGGTGCGGAATGGATGTGAGCAACACATCTCGAAGAACAACAGTTACAAAGGTGAGTAATCGTCTTTTCTTCTTCGAGTGATTGCTCACATCCATTCCAGTTAGGTGACTCCCAAGCCATACCTAGGCGGTGGGGTCGGAGTGAGAAGTCGCGGCATGGAGCACTGCAGATCCGAAGGCCGCATCCTCTCTCGACTGCTGGACCAGGGCGTAGTGGGCAGCAAAGGTGTGGACCGATGACCAGGTCGCTGCCCGACAGATTTCCTGGATGGGCACACGGGCGAGGAAAGCCAGCGACGACGCCTGCGCCCTGGTAGAATGCGCAGTCACACGGCCCGTAGGGACACGGGCCAAGTCATAACAGGTCCTGATGCAGGACGTTACCCAAGAGGATAACCTCTGGGAGGAGATAGGAAGCCCTTTCATACGGTCCGCTACCGCCACGAAAAGCTGGGGGGATTTGCGGAAGGGTTTGGTCCTCTCCACGTAGAACGCGAGAGCCCTACGGACATCAAGCGAGTGGAGCTGCTGCTCCCTGCCTGAGGAGTGAGGTTTTGGGAAAAAAACCGGGAGGAATATCTCTTGGTTGACGTGGAAGGCTGAGACCACCTTGGGTAGAAAGGCAGGGTGTGGTCTCAGTTGCACCTTGTCTTTGTGGAAGACCGTATATGGGGGGTCTACCACAAGAGCTCGGAGTTCCGACACCCGTCTAGCTGAGGTGATAGCTACTAGAAAGGCAGTCTTCCAAGAGAGGTAAAGCAGGGAGCAAGTAGCTAACGGCTCAAAGGAGGGCCCCATGAGCCGGGACAACACCAGGTTAAGATCCCAGGTTGGAGCAGGGGGAGGGACGTTAGGGAATAAACGTTCCAGCCCCTTAAGGAATCTCGACACCGTTGGGTGAGAAAAAACGGAGCGACCATCTGCACCCGGGTGAAAGGTGGAGATAGCTGCTAGGTGGACTCGCAACGACGATATGGCCAGACCTTGCCCTTTGAGGGACCAAACGTAGTCTAAGATGTCGGTCACCGAAACTTCCATAGGGCGGAGATTTCTCTCTATGCACCAACAGGAGAAACGCTTCCATTTTGCCGAATATGTGGCTCTTGTGGACGGTTTCCTGCTGCTCAAGAGCACCTCCCTCACCGGCGTGGAGCAGCGCAGCTCAGAACCAGTCAGCCACGCAGGAGCCACGCCGCCAGGTGCAGCGACTGCAGGTCTGGGTGACAGAGGATCCCGTGTTCCTGGGTGATCAGGTCCGGATGAAGGGGCAGGGGAACTGGGTCGGCTACGGCCAGGTCCAGCAGCATGGTGTACCAGTGCTGCCTGGGCCACCATGATCACATGAGCCCTGTCCCTGCGCACCTTCAGCAGGACCCTGTGGACCAGAGGGAACGGTGGGAACGCATAATACAGGTGGGTCGACCACTGGATGAGGAAGGCATCCGCTATCGACCCGGGCTCCCTGCCCTGAAAGAGCAGAACGCTTGGCACTTCCTGTTCCCCTTGGATGCAAAGAGGTCCACCCGGGGATAACCCCACCTCCGGAAAATGGAGAGAGCGACATCCGGGCGGAGGGACCAATCGTGTGACAGGAAGGATCTGCTCAATCGATCCGCCAGCGTGTTCCGTACTCCGGGGAGGAAGGAAGCCCTGAGGTGAATGGAGTGGGCTACGCAAAAGTCCCAGAGTCGTATCGCCTCGTGGCACAGGGAGGAGGACCTGGTGCCGCCCTGCTTGTTGATATAGTACATGGTCGTCGTGTTGTCCGTGAACACGGCGACACAACGACCCTGAAGCTGATGACAGAATGCTTGACAAGCAAGGCGGACCGCTCTCAACTCCCGCATGTTGATGTGTAGCCCCACCTCCTCCTGGGACCACAGGCTCTGCATCCGCAGGGTCCCTAGGTGGGCCCCCCAGCCTAGATCTGAGGCATCCGTTGTTAGGGATACCGAGGGCTGAGGGGGGTGGAAAGGGAGACCCGCACATAACACGGACTGGTCCAGCCACCAGCCGAGAGAGTCTAAGACCTTCTAGGGGATTGTGACTAACATGTCTAACGGCTGCCTTGACGGCCTGTAATGATTGATAAGCCACAGCTGGAGGGGCCTCATGCGGAGCCGAGCGTAATCGGTCACAAAGGTGCAAGCCGCCATGTGGCCTAACAGGGTTAGACATGTCCGCACTGACGTCAATGGGGCTGACTGCAAACGTTGAACGATCGCCGACATGGTCTGGAATCGTTGCAGTGGCAGCAAGGCCCTGCCCACAGTGGCGTCCAGGACGGCCCCGATAAATTCCACCTTCTGTGTGGGCATCAGGGTGGACTTGTCTGTGTTTACCAAGAGGCCCAGACTTGCGAACATGCCGGTGATCACGCGGACATGGCTGTTGACTTGTTGTTCCGACGTGCCCCGAATCAACCAATCGTCCAGATAAGGAAACACGTGGACACGATTGCGCCGAAGATGCGCCACAACAACTGCCATGCATTTTGTAAACACCCTCGGGGCCGTGGACAGGCCAAATGGGAGGACTGCAAATTGATAATGAAGAGCCCCCACAACGAAGCGGAGGAAACGTCTGTGGCGTGGCCAAATGGCAATGTGAAAATACGTGTCCTGCATGTCGAGGGCGGCGTACCAGTCTCCCGGATCCAGGGATGGGATAATGGTCCCCAGGGATACCATGCGGAACTTCAACTTCACCAGGTATTTGTTGAGCTCTCGCAGGTCGAGGATAGGCCTGAGGCCTCCCTTGGCCTTGGGGATCAGAAAGTAGCGGGAATAAAACCCCTTGCCTTTCTCGTTTTCCGGAACCGCCTCTATAGCTCCTTTGCTGAGGAGCGTCTGCACCTCCTGCCGAAGGAATTGCTCGTGAGAGGGGTGCCTGAAGAGGGACGAGGAAGGGGGGCGGGGAGGAGGAAATGAAACAAACTGCAGGCGGTATCCCGTCTGCACCGTGTTTAAGACCCAGCGGTCCGATGTTATTTGGGACCACGCCGGGAAGAAAAACGAAAGGCGGTTGGAAAACGGGGGGGAAGGATCCATTAGGGAAACTGTTACTGCGCCCTCGGGCGCACCTTCAAAATGAAGGCTTAGGTCCAGGCGGGGGCTTAGAGGAGCCTTGGTTCTACCCTCCTTGGTTCCCCGAATGCCTGCGCCTTCCATTCCTGTCGCGGCGCCTGTTAAGGTCCTGCCGCTGGCGGAACTGGGAAAACGGCCTGCGCTGTTGTTGTTGCTGTGGCCGGAAAGGTCTACGCTGCGTCACGGGAGTGTGCATCCCGAGGGACCGCATGATGACTCGGTTATCTTTCAGACTCTTGAGTCTGGGGTCTGTCTTGTCGGAGAACAAGCCCTGGCCTTCGAAAGGAAGGTCCTGTATAGTATGCTGGAGTTCCGGCGGAAGGCCGGAAACCTGCAGCCAGGAGATGCGACGCATCGTAACTCCCGACGCGAGGGTACGGGCAGCCGAGTCTGCAGCGTCCAAGGAGGCTTGCAAGGCCGTGCGTGCGACCTTCTTGCCTTCCTCCGAGATGGCCGCCCACTCTTGGCAAGCGTCTTGTGGCAGCAGCTCCTTAAATTTGTCTGCTGCCACCCAGGAATTGAAGGCGTATCTGCTCAGCAGGGCTTGCTGGTTGGAGACCCTGAGCTGCAGCGCCCCAGCCGAGTACACCTTACGGCCGAGGAGGTCCATCCGCCTGGCTTCTCTGGATTTGGGGGCTGGAGCCTCCTGGCCATGACGCTCTCTATCATTCACGGATTGAACCACCAGGGAACCCGGTGTCGGGTGCACATGGAGGTACTCATAGCCTTTAGAAGGGGCCATGTACTTCCTTTCGACGCCCTTGGCAGTAGGAGGAATGGAGGCCGGAGACTGCCAGATGGTGTTGGCGTTGGCCTGGATGGTTCGTATGAAGGGCAGGGCGACCCTGGTGGGAGCGTCAGATGAGAGGATGGTGACAATTGGATCCTCTATCTCCGAGACCTCCTCGGCTTGCAGACTCAGATTTTGAGCTAATCGCCTGAGGAGGTCTTGGTGCGCCCTGAGATCCAGCGGGGGGGGCTGTTGGAAGAGGTACCAGCCACCGCTTCATCCGGGGAGGAGGATGAGGAGACCCCAGGCAAGAGAGTGTCTAACTGTGGGTCTTCCTCAGCCCTCGCCTCTGCCTCAGGAGCCAAAGCGGAGTCTTGTTGCTTGGACCCTTCCTCCCCATCCGGGGAGGGAGGGGGGCGAGACAACGAGGCTTCAGGAGCCCTACGCTCCGCAGTCGCCGGCCTAGCAGGGAGCTGTTGGGGGCCCTGGGCCTGATGGTATGCCCAGGGTGTCCAGAATCCCCATTGTTGCGGGCCTTGGTCCTGCTGCGGCGGATCACCGAATAGCGCCGCCTGCCGGTCGGTGCCCAGCGCATACCCGCTGTCCGTTTGCGAGTATACGGACGGCTGTCTAGAGGGCCATGGTGGGGCCGACCCTGGATGGTAAGGGTCTGCGCGGGTCGGCACGGAGGATCGTCTTGGTGCCGGGGACCGGTGCCGGGAGTCATATCGGTGCCGGGATCAGGATCGGGACCGGGTTCTGTCACGGTGCCGGGATCCGGATCGGTACCGGGCGCCGCTTCGGTGCCGGGACCTGCCACCAGCTCGGTGCCGGGAGGTCGACCGGGACCGGGACCTGCCACCAGCTCAGTGCCGGGAGGTCGACCGGGACCTGCCACCAGCTCGGTGCCGGGAGGTCGACCGGTGCGGCGAATAGCGTCGGGACCTGCTCCTGGAATCGCGGTGCTGGTCTCAGCGACTGGAACCTGACCGCGATCGTCTTGATGTCGACCGGTGCCGCGAGTGTGACCGGTACCGCTGAGGGGAGCGGTGCCGGGACTGCGAGCGGCGGCGGGACCTGGAGCGACCATGACGTCGGGACCTGGATCGCGAACGAGAGTCTCGAGGTGGTGCCGACATCAGGGGCTTGCCTCTGGACACGACCCGCACCGGAGGTACCGGGGGTGGCAGCTGAGTGGGCTCAGTCAGGGCTATGAGGTCCCGAGCCGAGGCGAAGGTCTCCGGTGTGGATGGGACCACTATCTCAACCCCAGATCTCGTGGGGGAGCTCGGCGGCACCGGACTCGACGGACCCGCCGGGCCCGGAGTCGACGGTGCCGGCGGCGCCGCGGCCGATGTCAAGGCCGGGCGCTCTAGCCGGGTCTGCCTGGCCGGAGTAGCGGACTTCGACGGCCTTGGCTCCGTCTCCCGTGCCGAAGAAGGTCGGTGCCGGGGAGTCTTCTCTGTGCCGGTGCGATCCGGTGCCGGCGCCGAGATCACGGCCTGCGAAGCCGTCGGGTCAAGTGCCACCTCCATAAGGAGAGTTTGGAGTCTTTGATCCCTCTCCTTCTTTGTCCTTGGCTTAAAAGCCTTACAGATGCGGCACTTGTCGGATCTGTGCGATTCCCCTAGGCACTTCAGGCACGCTTTGTGGGGATCGCTGGTAGGCATGGGCTTCTTGCAGGCCGCACACTGCTTGAAGCCCGGCGAAACAGGCATGAGCCTGGCGCCGGGTGCCGGGAAGGGCTAAGCCCCCGGCGAAGAACTATTTAACAACTACTTAACTTAACTACTACTTAACAAACTAATTAACAACTACAATAGTACTAGAGATAAACAATAGATAAACGATAGATAACTAGGAGAGCTAGGGACGTGGAGGACAGCTATGCCGCGCTCCACAGTTCCAACGACCGACACGGCGGTAAGAAGGAACTGAGGAGCGGGCGGGCCGGCAGGGATATATATTGGGCGCCATGGCGGCGCCACTCCAGGGGGCGACCTGCCGGCCCACTGGAGTTGCTAGGGTAAAAAGTTTCCGGTGAACGTGCACGCGCAGCGCGCACACCTAACTGGAATGGATGTGAGCAATCACTCGAAGAAGAATAAATATTTTGAATTATATATATTTATATTTAGTTAACCAAACTGTTTTTCCATTTAACCAGTAATAAACAGGTAGGATGAGGTTAAGTTTTGAGTGAATGTTTAAGCCTGTTCTTATATCTGTATATCTAATTACATATATGGCCTTTCCCATCACAGCAGCTGAGTGCCTTTCATACATGGTTCCGTGCTCATCCTTCAAAAAGGGTGCCTTTCAGTTAGGGGTTGGGAGCAAGTGGAGGATTTGATATCTGGAAGAGCAGCTATTCAGCAGTAGCCAATTGCGTTAGTAGCTGAGGCCAACATTTTTAAAGGTATTTAGGTGTTGCTGCACTCGATATCACAACACCTAGCTGATTTAGGAGGCTAAAACCCTTTTTCTGAAAGGGATTTAGGCACTTTAGGAGTCTAAATCTCATTAACTGTTGATGAAATTTAGATTCCGAAGTGCTGAGTGCAGCAATGCCTAAATAACTTTAAAAACCATTGTGTGCATAAGTGCAACTGAGTGAGATGTTTCTATGCAGTTTAGCAACTTTTGCCTTTGGGCCTTTTCCCTAAATGGCAGAATTGGCCATAGGGAGCATTATGAAGATGGTATTCCTACTACAGATTATACTGGGATGTCTGATTTTTTATAGCCAGTCCTTTCCTGCTACCTTCCATCTGCCTGAAACATAGAATCATATTTCCACACCACATTCCAAGTTCAGGCTCAATTTGTTTCATTCATGCAAACAGCCAGTTCAGAGGTGTTTCCATTCCCACCCAAATTGTTGGCTCACTTCTACTTTGATCTCAGAATAAGGGAAAACTTCACATTTGGCAGCAAATACCAGTTTCAAATGAGCTGAAGAGAGACCAGAGTCAATTTTATGGTAAATCATCTGCAACCTTCCTAATCTTCTGTTTGTTTCACAGAAAAATAATCAATGATTCTTTTCTAGTAACACTTGCACCATGCCCCAGATTCCTGTTTCAACACTTATGTGTTCTGTATCATTCTCAAGAGACATGGCTTATTAGCGCCACTTTGATGAGAGCAATGACTGCTACAGGTTTCTCCCAAAGAGCCACTGCCTAACGAATGCTATTCAACACTGCAATGTGTTCTATGACTATATATACTAGTTCTTAAATTACCTTAATATTTTCACTGTTCTAAAATCACTTCTGACTAAAATTTCATTGTAACATACTATAAATGTTCAGAATATTTTAAATATAAGCACTATCTCTAATGTTAATATAAATCTGTGCAACAATTTGAAACAGTTATGCATTGTAACTTGCAGGATAGAGGTTGCCAGAAATTCTAATGTGTATTCATTTTCTATTATTAAATTTCCAGTTTGTATTATAGTGTTAGGAGCTAGGTGAAATCTTGTTATAGCTTGAGTTAAAACCTCGTTCGGTTGATGAGTGTGAACTTCCAATTAAAATATCTAAGTATAATTAAGAGAAAAGGGTTATGTGAATTCACTCAGCAGTTTTGGAGTGTGTGGATGGAGGAGTTTGTGCTGAGTATTGTTTTGGGTATGAGAGCGAGGGGTAAGACAGAACACAGACCCTCAGAAGGACAGAGGCATCTAAAAAAGCCAAGCAGCAACCTGTAAGTAGAGTGTGACCAAGTGTCAGGATTGAGGACTTGCAATTATGATTGCTCAGGCCAGGTCTACACTACACATTTAAATCGAATTTAGCAGCGTTAAACCGATATAACCCTGCATCCATCCACACAACAAGGCCCTTTATATCAATATAAAGGGCTCCTTAAACAGGTTTCTGCACTCCTCCCCGACGAGAGGAGTAGCACTGAAATCGGTATTGCCATATCGGATTAGGGTTAGTGTGGCCACAAATCGACGGTATTGGCCTCTGGGCGGTATCCCACTGTGCACCATTGTGACCACTCTGGAAAGCAATCTGAACTCGGATGCACTGGCCATGTAGACAGGAAAAACCCCACGAACTTTTGAATTTAATTTCCTGTTTGCCCAGCGTGGAGCTCTGATCAGCACGGGTGGCGATGCAGTCCCAAATCCAAAAAGAGCTCCAGCATGGACCATACGGGAGATACTGGATCTGATCGCTGTATGGGGAGACAAATCTGTTCTATCAGAGCTCTGTTACAGAAGAGGATATGACAAAGCATTTGAAAAAATCTCCAGGCTATGATAAAGAGTCCACAGCACAGTGCTTTGTGACAAGCGTAACAGAAAGCCAAAGAATGAAATGGACACTCATGGAGGGAGGGAGGGGAGACTGAGGACTCCAGCTATCCCACAGTCCCCGCACTCTCCGAAAAGCATTTGCATTCTTGGCTGAGCTCCCAATGCCTGAAGGGTCAAAAACATTTTCCCAGGTGTTTCAGGGTATATGTCGTCAATTTACATCCTTCTCCCCCTGAAAGAAAAGGGAAAAAACACATTTCTTGCCTTTTTTCAATGTCATCCTATGTCTACTGCATGCTGCTGGTAGACGGGGTGCTGCAGTGCTGAACACCAGCATCCCCTTCCCGATGGCAGATGGTACAATATGACTGATATCTGTCTTCATCATCAGCCCGTGAGTGCTCCTGGCTGGCCTCGGTAAAAATGGGAATGACTCCCGGTCATCCCCAGCAGATGGCACAGAATGGCTGGTAACCATCTCCATCATAGCAACTGGAAGCTGAGTTCTATCAGTCCCCCCCTTTCATGTCTAAAGAAAAGATTCTGTACTGCCTGGACTATCATAGCAGCGGGAGGCTTCCTCCCCCTCATTTTATCTCATTAAAAAGTCAGTGTTTCTTATTCCTGCATTCTTTATTACTTCATCACACAAATGGGGGGACACTGCCATGGTAGCCCAGGAGGGTTGGGGGAACAGGGAAGCAACGAGTGGGGTTGTTGCAGAGGCACCTCCTAGAATGGCATGCAGCTCACCATTTCAGTGGGATCTCTGGGGTTCTGACATGGAGCGGCTGTGCTCTCTGGTTCTCTAGTACACCTGCCCCATATTCTAGGCAGGACTGACTCTATTTTTAGACAAAACATAAAGAAGGGAATGACCCGGGGAGTCATTCCTATTTTTGTCTTTGCGCCCCTGGCCGACCTCAGCGAGGCCAGCCACGAGCACCCACGACAGCAGCAGACGGTACAGAATGACTGATAACTGTCATCTCATCACCAATTTAGAATGGCATGGCAGATGGTGCAATAGGGACGGTAACCGGCTCTGCTATCTTGTAAAGGCAAATGAATGCTGTTGTGTAGCACTGCAGTACCGTGTCTGTCAGCAGCACCCAGTACACATACAGTGACAGTGACAAAAGGCAAAACGGGCTCCATGGTTGCCATGCTATGGGATCTGCCAGGGCAATCCAGGGAAAAAGGGCGCGAAATGATTGTCTGCTGTTGCTTTCACGGAGGAAGGATTGAGTGATGACATTTACCCAGACTCACCCGCGACACTGTTTTTGCATTGGGATCTCAGCCCAGAATTCCAATGGGCGGGGGAGACTGCGGGAACTATGGGATAGCTACAGGATAGCTACCCACAGTGCAATGCTCCGGAAATCAACGCTAGCCTCGGTACATGGACGCACACCGCCGAATTAATGTGCTTAGTGTGGCTGCATGCACTCGACTTTATACAATCTGTTTTACAAAACTGGTTCATGTAAAATCAGAATAATCCCGTAGTGTAGACATACCCTCAGTCTCTGGGCAGCCTATGAGCACAGCTGAGCCACAGCGGGGCCACTTGATTGACCTCTCTGCCTGATTAGCTAAGCAAGTCAACAAACCTGCTTTTATACGCAACAGCAACAACTGATCTCTGGCTACTCAACACTTATGCCTGCAGCTACAATTGCTGCTTTCCCAGCCTCACTCCAGCCCTGCTTCCCCACTGACTTCCTGACTCTGACCTCTGGTTTGAGTTCGTAACCCCAAGTTCGTAGGTTCATCGATTAAGAAACCATTGTGATCATCTTATGTGACCTCCTGTACAACACAGGCCATAGAACTTCCCCAAAGTAATTCCTACACAAATTCCTAGATCTTTTAGAAAAATGTCTAAACTTGATTTAAAAATTGCCAGTAATGGAGAATCCACCACAACTCTTAGTAAATTGTCTCAATGCTTAATTATTCTCATTGTTAAACATGTACACCTTATTCTCAGTCTGAACTGGTCTTGCTTCAATTTCCAGTCATTAGACCATACTATACTTTTTTATACTAGATTGAAGAGTCCATTATTAACTATTGGCTCCCTATGTATGTAGACTAATCAAGTCACCAATAAACCGTCTCTTTCATAAGCTAAATAGATTGAACTCCTTGAAATACCTCTATCACTATAAGGCAGTGTTTCCCAAACTTAGGACGCCGCTTGTGTAGAGAAAGCCCCTGGCGAGCCAGGCCAGTTTGTTTACCTGCTCTGTCCACAGGTTTCACTAATCGCAGCACCCACTGGCCGCAGTTCACTTCTCCAGGCCAATGGGAGCTTCTGGAAGCGGCGCGGGCATCTGACGAAGTGGGTATTCACCCACAAAGTTTATGCTCCAATACATCTGTTAGTCTATAACAGGGGAAGGCAACCTCTGGCACGCATGCCGAAGGCAGCATGAGAGCGGATTTTCAGTGGCACTCACACTGTCCAGGTCATGGTCACTGGTCCGGGGGGCCTCTGCATTTTATTTTAATTTTAAAGCAGCTTCTTAAATATTTTTTAAAAACTTATTTACTTTACATACAACAATAGTTTAATTATATATTATAGACTTATAGAAGAGACCTTCTAAAAATGTTAAAATGTATTACTGGCATGCAAAACCTTCAATTAAAGTGAATAAATGAAGACTCAGCACAACACTTCTGAAAGGTTGCCGACCCCTGGTTTATAAGGTGCCACAGGACTCTTTGTTGCTTCCCAAGAGAGAGTCCCTCATCCTGCAGGTATAGCCTACATTCTTTGTTCCCAAATGTATACATTTACACTCAGCCACATTAAAACACATATTGTTTTCTTGCACCGACCCATAGGGATTTATAAAAACCGACTAACAATCTTGTTCTTGATGGCAAAACCAACCCCATGAATACAGCTCTCTTCAGAGAGCTTTCTTTTCCAAAAGGATGTATGGCCCCTCCATGTTCTTTCAGATAGGGGAGGAGGGATAGCACAGTGGTTTGAGCATTGGCCTGCTAAATGTGAGTTCAATCCTTGAGAGGGCCATTTGGGGATTGGTCCTGCTTTGAGCAAGGGGTTGGACTAGATGATCTCCTGAGGTCCCTTCCAACCATAATGATCTTTGAACATCTACTCAATGGGTCTCATTTAGGGAAGCAATATCAGTGTCTTATCTTGCAAGTTCACTAGCTATTATGGTGGGTCTGCTTTCAGGAAGAACATCTCACAACTCTCATCTTAAGCTTAGTAGCGACCAATATGCCAAGGTCATCAGTGCAGACTCTCCCACACTTGATGATGATGATGAAGAAAACATGGAGCAGTTCTATTGTGCTTTTGATGCAGTCCTGACTGCCACAGCAAGGAAAACAAGCTTATCCTCATGGATGACTTTAATGCAAGAGTTGGGCAACACCCAGAACTCTGGAAAGGCAATATTGGGAAAGAAAGGGTGGGAAAAGTCAACTCTAACAGTGTTCTTCTCCTCAGTAAGCATGTGGAGCATGATTTGCTTATTACAAATACCATCTTTAGATAGCAGGACAAATATAAGACCACTTGAAAACACCCATGTTCCAAATACTGGAATCTTCGTGACTATGTCATTGTCAGACCCTGTAATCGTACTGATGTCCATATTACATAAGCCATGAGAGGTATGGATGACTGCTGGACAGACCATCCTTTAGTTAGATCAATCATGGATCTACAGCTTGCATCACAATAGCACAAACAACTGAAAGGACTTCAGAAGAGATTTAACATCAAGGTCCTTCAAAAGCACATTAGTCATGAGCCTCTTCAGCGATGCCTCATTGAGAGCCTCTCTGACCTACCTGACATGATCAATGACATCCACACATATTGAGAGGAGTTCAAGACCATTAGTCTCAAGGTATGTGCTGAATCGACTGGATACTTCACTCACTGGTTTGATGAGAACAAAGAGGAAATCCTAGCACTTATTCATTAGAAAAGAAGCACATTTTGCACTTGGTTAAATGAACCCTCTAACCAGAAAAAATGAGAGACTTATCAACTTAAAGCTGTATTTCAAAGGAGGATTCATGACATCAAGAATCAGGAGTGGTAAGCAAAGGCCATGGAGATCCAGAGCTTCACTGATCAACATGACATGAGAAGCTTTTTTCAAGTAACAAAAGCAATCTATGATCCAAGTTCAAATGGCACAACCCCTCCGCAATGCCAGGACAGCTCCACCCTTCTTAAGGACTGGCCCTCAATAAATGCTGGAAGGAGGATTTCGAAACTCTATTGAACCATGAATCTGAAGTCTCAACTGCCATCATCAAGTTCATTCCTCAGCATTCAGTAATAGAAACTCTTATAGACACCCCTTTTTCGGATAAAGTTTAGCATGCCATCGCTCAGACTAGAAACAACTAGGCTCCAGGCCCAGATGGCATCCCTGTGGAAGTCTTCAAAGCTGGTGGAATAGCACTCATACAAAAACTTCATCAACTTATAAGAATTTGGGTTAAGAAGGAATTTTTAAAAACAGAGACAAGTCAATGTGCAGGAATTATCAAGACATTGCCCTCACCTCCATTGCCAAGAAGATCCTTGCTCACATACTTTTGAACTGTCTCCTCTCTCTTGCTGAAGATGTCCTTCCTGAATTCTAGTGTGATTTCAGATGATTTTGGGGCACCACTATCATGATTTTTGTTGCACAACAGATCTGAGAAGTGTAGAGAACAACACCAGCCATTGTTTACAGCATTTATTGACCTAACTAAGGCCTTTGATTGCAACTGTGAAATATTATGAAAAGTGGTGTATAGTTTCAGTTGTCCCCTGAAGTTCGTTAGCGTTCTCAGATTACTTCATGATGGGATGTCCGCCACTGTCCTCTGTAATGGGTTAGAGATGGACCTGTTCACCATCTCACTGCTATCAAGGAGGCCTGTTTTATTGTCTCAATCTTTTTTTCCATCTATCTTGCCATGATCTTGATTCTTATTCATGACTGTGTTCCTTCTGAAATAGGGATTAGTATCACATGAACAGCCAGCTCTCCAACCTGTGGCATCTTCATTCTAAAACTAAGGTCGCCAGGACTCTTATTACTTACCTTCAGCACGCTGATGACTGTCTATCTTCATGTATACCAAGACTGACTTGTAATCTACCCTAGATCTTTTCTCAGACACCTATCATAACCTAGGACTTTCCCTCAACATTGAGAAAACTAAAGTGCTCCATCAGCCTGCCACAGCACAAGTTGCACCTCTTCTCCCACAAATTGTCATTGGTGGTGAGCCCCTGGAAAATGTTGAGTATTTCCCTTACCTTGGTAGCCACCTCTCCCAGGTAATTAATCTTGATATGGAGATTGAACATAGCATTTTTTGTGCTAGTTCATCCTTCAGAAAGTTGCTCCATCTGTTTATTGACAGAGATTTGTGAATGGAAACTAAGAGCCTGGTCTACAATGTAATAGTCATCCCCACTCTCCTTTATGGGTGTTAGACATGGGTGACATACTGAAGCCATCGCAAGTGTCTGGAATGGAACAGCATTTGCTTCGGAAGATTCTCCATATCAGATAGGAAGACCATCACACAAATGCAGCATTCTCTCTGCAGCTAACATCATCAGTGTTGAGGTGAAGATTATGAAACATCAGCTTCACTGGGCTGGTCATTGTGTGTGGATGACTGATACTCATCTTCAGAAGCAAGTACTCTTTTCTCAACTTAGTCATGGTAAGAGGACCCATGGGCACAGAGGAAATGCTACAAGGACACCCTGAAAGTATATCTTAAAAAGGGAGGCATTGACCCCATGAATTGGGAAGAGCTGGCAGGCAATAGACCATACATCAAACCTTAGCCCATTTTGAAGAGAAGTGCCTTGCTCAAGAGGCTGAGAAATGGCAGAGGAGGAAGGAAAGTGTACAGCATCCTGGCCAGCAGATGCGCTCTCTCCATTCAACCAACTGTCACATATGTGGAATAATCTGTAGAGCACAGATTGGACTCCTCAGCCATCTTAAGTCTCATCTATGATTCTTCCCCTCAGTTCCCCCCATGTTAATCTGGATCTGTAAAAAGCGACAAAGGTTCCTGTGGCACCTTATAGACTAACAGACATATCGGAGCATAGGCTTTCGCAGGTGAATGCCCACTTCGTCAGATGCATCATCTGACAAAGTGGGTATTCACTCATGAAAGCTTATGCTCCAATACATCTGTTAGTCTATAAGGTGCCACAGGACTCTCTGAGTTTACCAAGAGATCCAGACTGCTCTGAATCAGTGATTTGTCCTCTTCATTATTTACCACTCCTCCAACTTTTGGGTCATCTGCAAACCTTATCAGTGATGATTTTTATATTTTCTTTTAGGCCCTGGATAAAGGACGTTAAATAGCATAGGACCAAGAACCAATCCTTGCGGGACCCAGTTGGAAACGCTCCTGCTTGATGACAATTCCCTATATACAGCTGCATTTTGAGGCCTATCAATCAAGCAGATTTTAATCCATTTAATGTGTGCCATGTTAATTTTATATCATTCTAGTGTTTTCATCACAACGTTGTGTGTTACCAAGGGAAGCACCTTCCAGAAGTCAACAATATTGTCTTTATCAACAAAACTTGCAATATAAGGAAAAAATCAAGTTAGTTTGATAGGGTCTATTTTCCATAAGCCCTGTTGATTCATATGAATTCCATTACCCTCCTTTAGTTCTTTACTAATTGATTCTCATATCAGCCATTCTATTAATATACCAGTATCAATCATTATGGGGATCAATGTCAGACTGACAGGCCTATCATTACCCAGGTCATCCCATTTACCCTTTAAAAAAACTGGCAACATTAGCATTCTTCCAGTCTTCTGAAACTTCTCCAGTGCTGCACAACTTATTAAACATCAACATTAATGGTCAGGGGGGTTCCTCAGTCAAATCTTTTAAAAGTCTTACATGCAAGTTATCTAGACTTGCTGATTTAAAAATATCTAACTTTAGTAGCTTCTATTTAATATCCTCCAGATATATTAATGGAATGGAAAGAAAGTTATGAAACTGCATCATCTGTTTTTCCCCAAATACATAACAGAAATATTTAATGAACACTTCTGCCTTCTCTGCATTATTATTGACAATTCCACCATTTCCATCTAGTAGTGCACCAGTATCACTGTCAGCATTCTTCTTATTTCTAATATATGTTTAAAACTCCTTCTTATTGTCCTTAACTCTGCTGGCCATAGATTTCTTCTTGTGTCCCTTGGCTTCCCTTACCAATTTTCTACAATTCCTAACTCCTGATTTATATTCATTACTACCAACTTCCCCTTTCTTCCATTTGTTATATTTATTTTATTTTTTTTACAGCTGCCTTCACTTCAGCTCTAAATCAAGTTGGCTTTTTCACCAACACAGCTTTCTTCTTCAGTTGTGGAATTGAGGATTTTGGGGCATCTAATATGGTTTTCTGAAATGATTCCAAATTATCATTCACATTTTTCTGATTAAGTTCTTCCTCCCAACTGATTTGGCTCATCGTTGTTTTCAGCTTCGTGAATTGGCCCTATTAAAGCACCAAATGCCTGTATTACTGGTCTGAATTTTATTCTGCTTCAACATTAGAAATGTGATGAGGTCAGGATCACTTGTACCTAAGTAACCATCCACTTTTAATTCTGTGATCAGTTCCTCTTTATCTGTTAGTATTAGGTCTAATATAGAACCACCAATAGGTTGGCTGCAACACTTTTTGAGTTGGAAATTATCATCTATTACATTTAGAATTTCCAAGGATGTTTTAGTATTGGCAGCATGAGACTTCCAGCACATCATTCAAATTGAAGTATCCTGTGATTGTAGTTCCTCCCTGCCCCCCTACACATTATAGATAGATGCATAAGGAAGTAGTCATTCTGTTCCCTTGTGTGATTTGGGGTCTGTGGAAGACACAAATTAGTACCCCATCTTGTGCTTTATCTGTTTGGACATTGATCCATAAGAATTCAAGATCACTTTCTTCTGAGTTATCAGTGACTCAGAATTAGGTAGTGCCATTTTTTACAGAGTTCCACTCCTCCTCCCCTTTTGCCCTCTCGATCCTTCCTAAACAGCTTATAATCACTGATTTAACATTCCAAGTGTGCAAATAATCCCACTAGGTGTCAATATCAACTAGATAAAATTTATGCACATAAATGACAAATTTCAATTCTTCATTTGTTGCCCAGGGTTCTAGCATTAGTATATGAGTAATTCAAGTATCCCTTCTCTTCATGTCTTTTGGTTCCTTGATTAATTTTGTTATTAACATATTAATTTTGTGCTGAGTTGTCATATCTTCCCTTTTTTACCTTCCCCTTTTACTATTAGTTTTACCTCCTGATGACTACACTCGCCAGCCTCTTCCCAGGGACATTGATCCCCCTTATAGAGAGGTGGAGGCCATTTAAACCATACAGCCCCGTTCCTCATAGAAGATGGACCAATGTTCCACAAACCAAAGCTCTCTATAACTTAGCTATCCAGGGATTTCTTTACAGAATCTTCTGCCTTCCTTTGTTCAAGGGACAGGAAGAATCTCAGAGAAGATGGCTTGGACATTATACTTCTTCAGCAAGCTTCCAAATTCCCTGAAGTCATCTACTATCTGCTGATTTCCTGAGACGCAGCACCCCTTGGCTCTGGTTACTGGCTTCTTTTCTCTAGCTCTGACCTCTAGCTCTGGCTTCTGACTCCTGCTTTGACCAATAGGCATGTCTCCTGCTTCAACCATCAGACCTGACTGCCCATACCCTTGTTTGTAGAACCAGAGAGAAGCGTGGAGGAAGGTTCTGGTGAGGGGGTGAAAGAAGTCTGAGTAGCCGGCAAAAAAGTGAAACCCTTGCTTTTTAGTCTGCTCCTCCTGCATTCATAGAGTCAGGATTTGTACATTCTTTGTAAATAAATAAGATTTCATCAGAAAATACCAGACACCACCATCAGTTTCTACCCCTAACTGGAACATCACCAAGGCCCTAGATTTTGACTTGCTACTTGGGAATAACAACACTATGTTATCAATTGTTTGATAAATAATTCATAATGATATAGTGATCAAATAATAAGATATAAGCATAAAGAGGCAGAGCTTTCTATATGTTCGATTTCTCAAACTTCAAGTAGCATTAACATTTAATTTTGCATGAGCTCTCCTTTATTTAAAAAAAAAACATTAAAAGGATTGTCAGTGGAATTGTACTGCAACAGTGACTGGAAGGGCACTCAAATGTTTGCAGATAGCAAGCATAAGAGCCATGGATACAACCAAAGAAAATGTACCAAAATTCCACAGAATATTCATTCGGTATACAGCATTATTCATCCAGATGCAATTATACACAACCTAAATATAGTGAATTAGAAATAGCATTTAAATCTAAACTACAGCAGCCATCATTCTCTCTACTATAATATCATAAAAATACATGCACATATTAAATATTACAAACATTAACTAGCTCAAATTGTTCAAGCACTAAAGGAGGACATTGTCAAATGCAGAGAGCCCCGCATGGAAGACAGTTACATAGACTTAGAAACAAACCCAGAGAGGGAACTTGAAGATATTAACTGCTTAGAAATGGTAGACACCACCAATAAGTCTAATAATTCTGCAGCAACAACTTATTACATCAGTGTGGAGACTTCGATGTGAGAAATTTTATCAGAACTTAAATATGATCTGACTCTACTAGGGAGTGAAGTTCTGTATAACATGTTATGAAAGTTATATTTCATGTGTGAAAAATACTTCAGCTAATATGTACCGACACAACTTTATCTCACATTTTAAAATGTACTAACTCTCTACTTTTCTGTTCTGTGAAGTCACATTGTTACGAGGTTTGTCCTGTTTGACAGTATTCAGAGCTCCCATCTGTACTACCCATTTAAAAACAGTAGTATTGCCAAATGGAGCTCTAGTTCATCTCTTGTGGACCTATTCCAAGACACATTAATTTTGGTTGGAAGTGATCACCAGACATAAAAGTTGATCTCCAACTTTCCATTAAGAAATTGGTATTCGGGCCATGATAGATCTTCCTAATTTCACTAATGGACATAAACTTTGGCTCTTCAGAGCCTTCTTAGCTGCCAAGGAACTTATCCTAAGCAAAATGGGAGACCTTAGTATCTCAGATGTAGAAAATTATAACTTGACTGCAGATAGGCAATAAATAACAGGAAAGACAGATAAAATATGTCTGAGATGCAGAATCTCAGCATTTCCAAGATATGGGATGGTTTGAGGCTTATTAAGATTTTGCAACAGTGTAATTATTTCTTCATTATTATTCATTCATTTAAAAAATCATAGGAAATTAATTAGTATGAGCAGATAGCCCATTTTGGGGAATAGTGTTTTCACTATTGATGACAAAGTGTGTGAAGAGCCTTGATGGGCAAAGAAAGTATTTAGTATTTGTGAGTGTAATGATGAGTAAATTTAATGTCCTGTGTGTGATGGGTTGTTCTACTCACTGCAGGTTTGGCATCTCCTCCTGGCCATTTTGGAGAATAGCTCACCAGGTAAACACCCCTTCCTATGGTTGCATGCCATCCCCTTCATTTCCCTTTGATAGCAGATTTAAAACACACAAAAGGAAGTACTTATTCACACAATGCACAGTCAACCTGTGGAATTCCTTGCCAGAGGATGTTGTGAAGGCCAAGACTATAACAGTGGTCAGATATGTTCATGGATGAAAGGGTCATTAATGGCTATTAGCCAGGATGGGCTAGGATGGTGTCCCTAGTCTCTGTTTGCCAGAGGCTGAGAGTGAGCGACAGGGAATGGATCACTTGATGATTACCTGTTCTGTTCATTCCCTCTGGGGCACCTGGTGTTGTCCACTGCTGGAAGACAGGGTACTGGGCTAGATGGACCTTTTGTGTGACCCAGTATGGCCATTCTTATGTTCTCTCTTTGTCTTTAGCCCCTCTCACACTCCAGGGGCTGCTACATCCTCCCCGTGATTCAGCCCTCCATCTAGGTCACTATTGTGGTTGCCCCTTCTTGGGGTAAGAAAGTCTCTCTCATAAACAGGCTTAGGCAACTTACTCACTGTCCCACCGATGCCACTCCTGCAGCAGCTTGTTGGGGAACCTGAGCCCACCCTCTACTCCAGGTTCTGACTCAGGGACCCTCTACTTAGCAGTAAAGGTCTGTTGCACCCTATACCTTGCTGCATTCCTCTGAGCCCTTTCCTAACCTTCTGGCTCTCCCATCTTTCTAGGATTCGCCAGCTTTACCTCTCCCAAAGAGCAACTGCAGGCTACAAACACACCACCCTCTTCCATGGGAGTGACAGCAGCCTTTCCAGCTTCTTGGTTTGTCTCTGTTTTCAGCTTCCTGGCTTACATAGGCCTCGCCTATTCTTACACAGGCAATCTTCTTCTCATTAAGACTTTTCTCTCAGTCTTAATTCTCTCCAGTTTGCCCACCTAATAGTAGGGTGACCAGACAGCAAATGTGAAAAATCGGGACAGGGTGGGGTGTAATAAGAGCCTATATAAGAAAAAGACCCAACAATCAGGACTGTTCCTATAAAATCGGGACATCTGGTCACCCTACCTAATAGGTTAATTAGCTGCTCTGGCCTTCCTTAGCTTCTTCAGGGCAAGTGTGGAGAAGACACCCCATCACACTATGACAAAATGGGAAAAATCTGGTATACCCAGAGAGATTCAAAACCAACTGGGAATAGGCCCTTGTGGTAGGAGCCTGAAATTGTGCAGAAATCAGAGAGAAACTTCAGGGGAACAAAAGCAGTTGGTTTTTTTTAAAACAACAAAGTAAAGGATAACACATAGATGTCACTAATCCATAGCAGTTATTGCCTGGTTTTTGTTTGTTTGTTTGTTTTTTGTGGGGTTTTTTGGCCAAAGAAAATTGATGTAGGTACCCTCTACTAGTGTAGCCTCTGAACTTAATTGGGAGTGTTCCAGTTGGGAAGATCCTGCGTGCTGCAATCCAGCCTTACAGACCACAACTCCCAGGATGCCTTAGGGAAACAATGAGAAACTTCCTCTTCCAAGGAATATAGGAAAAGCAGGGCTGGGCTCCATTTTGGGGGGAGGAGCCAGATTGCTGCTGTGGAGCTCTGCCCGTACCAGAAGCTGCTGCTAGGAAGCCAGAAGCTGCTGTTGGGAGCCTGCAGGGGCTTTGATTGAGCAGGGAGCCTTAGAAACTGTTGGTGGCTTCACTGGAGCCAGGGTGGAGACTGTTGCTGTGCCTAGAGCTGACTGAGGTGGGCCTGCAATGAGGGAACTGAGCGTAATCCCCACTCTAGTTTGGGAAAGTACTTGCAAGGGAAGGGGCACAGCAGAGAGACTGAGTCTGAGGAGAGATAGAGTGATCTTCCCACTAAACCACGACCCAGAGCTGCTGACATTTGGTGGGGCCAACTCCAGTCTTCGCAGGGTTTGTGCAGCTTGTTGCTTTGGCTGGACTGATATATGGGACCCAACAGAGTGCTGTCTCCAGCTTCAGATCTTTAAGCATAACCACATAAGCATCTAGGACTCTGAAATCCCAAGGAGTATATACACTGGGGCGGGATAAATGGTGGCAGTGTAAATGTCAGTTAGATAAGTTTCATTTATTACTGTATATTCTATTTGTTAATTGATTTAAATTATGTGGATTTAAATTAGTAGTGACATTTGAGCTTAGTCTGGTATACCCGTTTCTTTAAGTTGTTAAGTAAAGGTGTGTTAACTCTTATTTAAGTATATTAGATGTATATTATTGTTAATTGGTATTTTTGAGTTAGACCCATGCCACAGATGATTAATTATTATTATTAGAATTATTCCTGGAGGGTCCCAAAGCACACCATTGAATGTGTACAGAGGCCAGCCCGGTGGAGGCACCATCAATTTTAAACTCCTTTAGGAGCAAAAGGACTGCAGCAGAGGGGTGTCTAGAGGATACCCACTTATCCAACATCACCACTGGGATACTCAGGATCTCCTTTAATATCAACAACATCAGGCACCCAGACATACAGCTGAGTGTTGCCTTCTCCTGAATAATCCAGGGAGGAAACGGGAGGTTACACTGATATGCATCGGTAGTGTGGCATTGAGGTGGACACATTAAAACATGTTATAAAGAAATGCAACAGTACACCATGTTGAGCCTAGCATTTACAAATCTATCTAGTTCGTTGTACTGAGAGCTCTGAACAGACACAGGAGTAGCTTTGCAGGACTAGACTGCAAAATAAAGGGGAAAATCTGAGAGGGAAAAAAATAAATATTGCTCTGGCCATCATATCCACTAGATATTTGTCTTTTAGGAATTTGAAAATACTATACAGTCTGTAGTTTAAAGGTCAATGCTCCTGGCAAAAGCTTTGAACAAAGAGATAGTTTAGCAGCACAAAAAGATACTGTAATTTATGGTGAAATTTACATGGAAAGCAGAGTCCTCTCTGAGGAATGGTCATAGTGATATTTGTTCTGATAATGGACTTGCCTGCAATCTAGGTTGTATCCTCAATATACGTGTCCCAGCTTCACAAATTAAGACCATGAGATTCAGGAAGGCATCCTTATGTTGAAATCATTTAAACATATTCTTAAAGTTTAGGTTTCAGAGTAGCAGCCGTATTAGTCTGCATCCACAAAAAGAACAGAAGTACTTAAAGACTAACACATTTATTTGAACATAAGCCCAAGAAAGCTTATGCTCAAATAAATTTGTTAGTCTCTAAAGTGCCACAAGTGCTCATGTTCTTTTTTCTTAAAGTTTGGTATCCATTTAAGCTCTATTTCTTCTGTACTTTCTTGTACTGAGACCTAGTTTAATAATTATGTTTCTTCTTCATGTTGTCAACATCAAGAATTAATCAATAGACAAACACTGCTATCAATTGGTATTTTTTTTAAATATTATGCTCAGGCACAACTGATCTCTCTCTCACACAAACACAGATATCATTTGTGGAATCCTTCCTGACAGGTATAAACAAAACAAATTTGTGCTTAGTTGAGCAAGAGTGGAACTGTATTGTAGAACTCGGGTGAGCAATAATAAATCCTTGTTACAACTAATAAATGGATCAATAATTAACATTCTGCAGCTATACTTCAGTTTTCTTAGCATTTCAGTACAGTTAAAATTTAAAATGCAAAGATGTGTAGTTTTTTTAAACAAAAATACAGATTCAGCGACCAAACATTCCATAAATTTAGTCAAATTTGCCATATTGTTCACTTAAAAAAAATCAAAACATTTCAACATTTTCAAAAGAAAACATTCAGATTTTTTTATTCAAAACAAGCTTACATTTAGAAATTTCTTTCAGTTTTATTAAAAAACCTAAAAAAAACCCTAAAAAACCTTAAACTCGAAATTGAAATGACTTTTTTTCAACTTTTTGGTTTGCCAGAATTTTCAAACAATTTTCATTTGGGGGAGATGCACTTCACTATTAAATCTTTACTAAGACTTTGGGTGAGGAGGAAAGAGCTTTAGTGAAAATTATTGATTATGCAAATTAATTAAGTGAGAAGTATTGCTACATTCTGCTGTAGTTTTTATCTGTAACTTCAAAAACTTACATTGATGGAATATTGTTTGGCTTTTTTATTGTTTTGTCTGGTATCTTTGCTGAATCTTTTCAGAATGAATAATGTTCTTTATGAAAGTTGCTAGACATGAAAATTACTAGAGAAAACTCACTTCTGGTTTGAGTCTAAAAAGTAGTGTAGGCTTACATACTTTATATAACAAAAGTGTCATCTTATCCACCTGGATTAAACTGCATACTTATGTTTCATAATTCTCATAAATGACATTTCTTCATTTTCAACCAAGGCTGTAATGCAGTCTGGATGTCATCACCAGTTAATGTTATCACCTAAAATTTACAGTATCTATTTCTTGACATCAATAATGGGACGAGGTCTGCAAATTAACTGGTTTTCCTTTTAAGCAGTGACCAATAAACTCATACAGAGAAAGCATAAAGAATTAAAAAAGTAAACCTATAATAGATTAGAAATGCTTGAATGCAATATGAAATGCATAGATGACATCCAACTTAAAAATCACGAATATGTAACCCCCTCTTTCCTCCCTGGGTTACTCGGCAGCAGGCAACACTCACCTGTGTGCCTGGGCACCTGATGTTGTTAACCAGGGGTCAACAAACTTTCAGAAGTGGTGTGCCGAGTCTTGATTTATTCACTCTAATTTAAGGTTTTGCGTGCCGGTAATACATTTTAACATTTTAGAAGGTCTCTTTCTATAAGTCTATAGTATATAAATAAACTATTGTTGTATGTAAAGTAAGTAAGGTTTTTAAAATGTTTAAGAAGCTTCATTTAAAATTAAATTAAAATGCAGAGGCCCCCCGGACTGGTGGCCAAGACCCAGGCAGTGCAAGTACCCCTGAAAATCAGCTTGCGTGCCACTTTCGGCACGC
This sequence comes from Gopherus evgoodei, assembly GCF_007399415.2. Classification (NCBI taxonomy): domain Eukaryota; kingdom Metazoa; phylum Chordata; order Testudines; family Testudinidae; genus Gopherus; species Gopherus evgoodei. Next base: position 287,539,587 of record NC_044322.1, on the reverse strand, counting down.
GTGCCATAGGTTGCCTACCCCTGTTGTTGACATTAAAGGAGATTCTGAGTATCCTAGTGATGATGTTGATAGGTGGGTATCTTCTATCCACCCCTCTGCTGCAGTCCCTTTAAAGGAATTTAAAATTGGTGGTGCCTTCTCCTGGCTGTCCCCTGTACACACTCAGTGGTGTGCCTTGGGAACCTTCAGGAATAAATGCATTCTAATAATAATAAAATAATAATTACAAATAATTAATAATCGGTGGCATGGGTGTAACTCAAAAATACCAATTACAAATAATACACATTCAATATACTTAAATAGGAGTTAACAGACCTTTACTAAACAATTTAAAGACAAAGGGTATATCAGACTAAGATTAAATGTCACTACGAATTTAAATCAACAGGGCAATTGAATAAAATCAATTAACAAATACAGGCTATGGTGATAAATGAAACTTATCTAACTGGCATTTACACTGCCACCATTTATCCTACCCCGGAGTCAAGGTTTCAGAGTTCTACACACTTGCTTATGTGGGCGCGCTTGAAGATCTGAAGCTGGAGACAGCACTCTGTTGGGTCCCATGTGTCAGTCCAGCCAAGGTAACAAGCTGAACAACCCTTCTCAAGATTGGAGCTGGCCCCACCAAATGTCAGCTGCTCTGGGTCCTGGGTGGATGGAAAGGTCACTCTGTCTCTCCTCAGACTCAGACTCTCTACTGTGCCCCTTTCTTTGCAAGTACTTTCCCCAACAAGAATGGGGATTACTCTGTTCCCTCATTGCAGGCCCCCCTCAGTCAGCTCTAGGCACAGCAACAGTCTCCACCCTGGCTCCAGTGAAGCCACCAACAGCCTCTGAGGCTCCCTGCTCAATCAAAGCTCCTGCAGGCTCTCAGCAGCAACTTCTGGCTTCCTAGCAGCAGATCCTGGTATGGACAGAGCTCCACACCAGCAATCTGGCTCCTTCCCCCCAAAATGGAGCCCAGCTCTGCTTTTCCTACACTCACTGGAAGAGGAAGTTTCTCACTTTCCCCCCCAAGTCATGGAAGTTGTGGTCTGTAATGCTGGATTGCAGCACACAGAATCTTCCCAACTGGAACACTCCCAATAAAATTCAGAGGCCCCTCTAGTAAAGTGTGCCTCCATGTCCATCTACTACTTCAAGAACAACGTTTTAAATAATGTTCTGTGCCCTACTTTTCCCATTGTATGTCTCCAGCATTTACATAAGGGTTGATTGTGCAACCTTCTACACACATTGGTGAGCACTTACTCACACAAATGCTCTCTTTGATCTAAGGCACGATGCAGGATAATAAGTGACAGCCTTTGCGTAGAGGGTTGGATAGCCAATCTTAATGTAAATAATGGCGATATTCAATCAAGAGTGTGACACATTCAGGACTGATTACAAGGGACTACACATGTGAGTAAGTGCTCATCAACATGAGCAAAGATTACCAAAATGAGCCCATTGTATTTCTTCAGAATGTGGTTCTGAGTTGATTTTGATGTGAAAACAAAATACAATCACACACATCTGTTTTGACTCCCCTGATCTTCAGCATGTATGTAGTGCACCTAGGCTTGTGCATCTAGGCATGGGAGAGAAATATTTAGTAGACTGTGCCCTCATTAGTAATGTAAATGAAACATAGCTCTCCTTTTCAAGAGTTGTCTTTGCTGTACCAAAGCATTGCCAAGACTGGGACATGGAAGGGAGGACAGCGTCTGATACTGAATGTAGAGAAGACAAATGAGATATTGGCAGATTAAGGGGAAAATCTGGAAGGACAGATGTGGAAGGAGAAGGAGAGGTTATTTCACCATTGTTGATGGAGTATATCATTTTGTCATCTAAAGGATTTTCAGACTGGTGATGCTTTCCGAGTTGCTTGGGCATGACACAGGATATCAGTGCCAAAAGTGCCCTTTTGTGATTTGCACCCAGTTAGACATTTGCAATATTTGGAAAGTTGCATGTCAGCACCCCTTCTTCACTCCCTGATCTCTGCCAGGGAGACAACAAAGACTCAGAAGGTGCACAAACAAGTAAGGGGGTGAGTAGAGGGAGTGCAGCTGTCACAGTCTGACAATGATTTCAGAAGGCCATAATTCTACAGCAGAAGTGATAGGTATGCAAATTGGTGGAGAAATAACCCTCAGTGAATACAAACCCTCAGTGAATACACTCTTCCCATGTTTTCTCCCAGATAGGAACCTCACAAAACCTGAACACTAACCCAATAAAAATGTTTTTAGTATCTGGAACAGCACATTTGAGGGGCATGAATAATTAAAATTCCTGGTTATCTCTATGCAACTTGAAAGAAATAGTCATGACCATAGATTATACGATTGTAATAAAACTAGATTCCAATACTGGGAGACCAGAAGCTATAAACACATCTAAGTCAGCACATTAGTGTTCAGCAAAGATCACAACTGCCCACGGTACTGGTCATTTAAGTTATAAAACTGTGTTATGCTATCCAGCCCCATTTGCTGCAGTTGTATTTCTGTGACTATGCAATAGGATTGTTTATCCAGCTCCTTAGCAAGGAACAGTCTGAAACAGCAAAACAGAGAACTATGCCCTAAGCAGAAGAGAACCACAGACCATGAGAACTCAGTGAAATGTCTGAAGGAGACCAGGCAAACAAACAAACAAACAAAAAACACCATGAGGCTGCTCTTAGTAACAACTGACACCCAGAAAGTGAGTTCTAGCAGCAGCATCCATCACAGTGGAAAGTTATTATTTACTTTAGCGCACACTGAGACAACATTCTCTTGTGCAACTCATTAATATCAATGTATGTACCACACAATATTTGATAACTATTGTACTTAATGGACCATTATGTGGTCTTTGGCTTGAGTAAGCCCCAAATATGAACTACAGGATTTGTTCCATACTGAACACTGATACAAGATACTACACTCATTTATCAATGGGGAAAATATTCAAATACAATTGCACCTGAGAAACAACCAGAGTTATTGTATAATAAGCAGCATGATTTATTGGAGTAAACATGAACGCAGGTGAGGCATAATTAATATAAAGTTAAAACAATGTTTGTATTCCATATTTTGTAGTTTGCCACCATATCACTCTCTAACTTTGAAATTATTTATTATTTTAATATATATTCACTATGTAATCTCTGATTGTATAAATCTGGCATTAAAATCTTTTTAAAAAAACCTGAACAACAAAATAGAAGGAGTGACATATTTTTCTACAGGTAAGCTGTCACTCCCTTTTTTATACTATTCATTGTAAGCCAATCAATAATATAAAAACATTTTAGAGTGAGCGTGGAATATCAAATTTAAACAGATACAGTATGTTTGCTCACGTCTGAAATTGTTAAAAAAGATACATGCTCCTGCTAGCTGGCTAGATATATTGACAGACTATGCAAACAATACCCATTGATTTTATTTTCATTATTTTTTTACAATTCAATCCATTTATTATAGAAAACAAATACCCACTCCGAATTCACCGGCAAGAACTGGCCAGGGAAGACCGACCCTGGTTATCATAGCCAACTTCAGACCCTTCATCTATTGCTGTAATATTTTGCTGCTCTTCCTAAGCTAGTTGGGGTGACTTTCCCCAGTCACTGTCTGACAATAGGAGGAGAGTGTCCAAGCCAATCACTGGTGCTCCTGTAGCCAACAATGCACCATATCAGCAGTGCATTAGCAAAGGCTCTCTATTGATCCTTGTTCTGAGCCCAGGGCTGGAAATGCTTTGGCTGAGATCTTTAGTTAGGGCTGAGACATGGGAACACAGTTTCAGGCATTTCTCATCAGAACTCAAATTTTTCACACAAAGAAAGAGGAATGGAAGACATTAGTTATTGTTGGAATATTGTTACTTGTGGGTAGGAGGAAGGCATATTCCCAGGTGTCTTCTGTCTCATAGTTAGGACTTTGATGGCCAACTGAGGAATCATCACACTGGACACATTATGTGCTGAGAAACACCCAGGAGATGAATGTAGGTGAATCAGTTAAAATGACCAGTTTTAATAAGATTTTGTTAATAATTAATGAAGTCTCATCCATTTGTTTAAGGCACAAGCAGCTGTGCAATGCACAATTCCTTCACCTGTGGTGTCCACATTAAAGCAAAATATGGAGTTCTAGTTTACGGTATCATCCAAATCACTAAACAGTGCTGACGCCTTGTCCAGCATATTTGCTTATTATTCCATTTCAACAGACAATTGACATGCAGAATGGAAGGACAAAAGGACATGATTATCCTTTATTGTTACATTGACAGAGAGAAGTGTTTCTTTACTATATTACAAAATGTTCTTCATTACCAAAATAATTAATGCAGGGATTAAAATGTATTAGTAGTTCATGTTATACACGCATTAGTGTAATGCAGGCACTTGTATTGTTTGGATTATTCCTTGTAGCATTTTGCATTGTTAAACAGTATGTTTCATGTCAGAAACACTTGCTAATTTTAGTAAACCAGATAGATATTTGCAATGCCTGTACTGTAAATTATTCCCTGGAGGAGTGCACAATGATATCGGTGATGATGACAGATATGGTAAAACTAAATATTTGAGTGGGTTGAAACCAGTACATAGTATAGTGTTTGCATACAAATGAAGTGAATGATTCTTAATACTGTTTACTTTTTTTATGCAAAACTCATAAGAGCAAATGGATTTTTAAAATTTTATATCTTACATAAGGTTTCATTTTTGCTTTGCAGTTAATTCTTTAACCTTTTTCTTCCAGGTTTGTATTTAATCATCTCTGTAAACTATACAGTGTAGGTAAGTGACTATATACTAATGGACAATAGAGATGAGGGACATAAATTTGGTATGCAAGGCTGCTACCAAGGTATACACAACCTAGATAGCCAAGAACGATATTATCTGCAATTTCAAAATATAAATATTGGAGGTTTTGTATACATCATGATACATTACTCCCTGAGTATATTCTTATCTATACAAAAAGAATCTGCTACCTCAGTCTGATAATTACTTGCAGTGGTCACAAGTGAAAAAGTGTTTACTAAATACACATTTCTGTTGGGTAGATAGAAAATAAACTCCATCGGTTTGGTAATTTGCAGAGAACCTGGGGAAACTGCAATAAATGGATTTGTTTCCATTTTATTTTGATTTCCAGTCACTTGAGAAACTCTGTTCTGAAAAGAATTGATAATGTATTTTGAGATTACAGTATTCTGAAACTGGGTACATTTCAAACCATTTTCTTGCCTTCATAACAGGCCCATCTTGAATGTCCATATAATTTGAAACAGATAGAATCTTATTCATCACATGCTTTTTTCTGCCACCTAAGTGAGCTGAAATTCATATCCTACCATACATACAAATTACAAGCATATATGTGATATCTCCAGTTACGCAAGTAAAGGCTGAGCATATCCTACAATTGGGCAAGTAAAGAAAAGAACTTTTCTAAAACACACTGCAAACTGTGTCTTTAAAAAAGCAAATGGGGTCGGGAATGGGCGCATAAATTAAAGCTGAATATTGAAAACTTTTTTTTTGTTTAAGTATATTAAGGGTCACATTTTCAAGAGTGTTCAGCATCCACAACGGAGGCCAGACTTTCAAATAAGCTAATTTCCCATTTAGCCACTTTGGCCGTTTCATTTAGGCACCAGATTTTCACAGGTGAAATCAATGGGAAATGTTCTGTGCTGAGCACTTGAAAATCTGGCCAATTCAGTAAGTGCCTAAAGGACCTGGTGGATGCTGCGTTCTTTTGAAAAGCTGGCTCATAAAATGAATAAAAGGATGCAGACGAGACCCAAACAATTTTAATTCTTCTATGTATCCATTGCTTGGGCACAACAGGGATCCCAGCCATGTACAAAGTACATTAATCCTGTTATTAATTATTATTATTATTATTATTTGCATTGTGTTGGTAACCTAGGATTGGGGCCCTATTGTGCTGGGTGCTATACAAAGTAGAGAGGGACAGGCAGGCCTGACCTGTACAAAAAGCAAGACCAAACCCTTGACCTTAACATATACAATTTAGTAATCTGATTATGAAGAAAGTGTGCATAATAGATAAAACTGTCTTTTACTTTCATTAATATCTACAATGTAATTACTTACATATGACACTATAACAGAAATAGTCAGTAAATACCAGCTCCCAAAATCTGCACACAGATGAACTGGGAGAAAAAATTAGTACAAAAATGGCAGATTTTTCATGAAACTTGCACAAAAGCAAAATTCTAGTTTCACACAGTCCTAAAATTTTGTATCACTCACTTTAAAGTGCACTCACATTCCTGACGTTTCTTTGTCCTATGAGTAAATGAGGGAAATAATCTAACCATTAATCATGTGGTCTCACAGGAATTAGAGTCGTAGAGGACCTAACAGGTCCCCAGGTCAATCCAGTACAGGATTGTTCCCTATAGAGTATTCTCAGATGTTTTGACCAATCTAGTTTTAAATAGGTTAAGTGACAGGGCTCATGAACTTTGTATCATGGGATTCTATTGCACACTTTACCCAACTTCAATGTTAACACTTTTGCACTAATATTCAGTGTACATTCTTCTCTTCTCCCACCTTAGAGCTCATACATCAAGCACATAGAGATGGTTATTATGGGAGGAACTGGTAGTGAAACCTGTACTTAAGGTAGCCTAACACCTTCCATTATAAGCCCTGACTCCATTCGCTTATAACTTTGCCAAATTTTAACAATTTAGGCTGAATGTTAACATGCCATCTGCCTCATGCTTTCTTGTGTATATGCTTTCTGATATAGTCTTTAATTACATACTGAAAACTGTTTGTTCCACGGGACATTGGTTGAACAGTAAATGAGGCAGAGGGCTGTAAATTTAAGAAAGGATGTTCTCTGAGATTTTCAAGGAGAAGAATTGTAAACTGTTTAATCAAGATAGAGCAAATGATGGCAATTCTTGCAGAAATCAAAGATGATCAAAAGGAATTGTAAAAAGACTTAAAAGTGGAGCTGGGGGTTTCACAAATAATTTAAAACAAGACCCAGAGGCTTCACAAAAGGAACTAAAGCAGCATCTGGAGGATTCACAGAAAGGAATGAGAGTTGAGATGAGGGAAGGAGTCAAATCTCAGCTGGAGCAACTACAAAGTGTCCAAATAGGTTGGGAAGCCCAGCTGTGAAACCCCCAGGCTGGAACAGCCAGATAGACCAATGAGGTGACCAACAGCTTGACTGCCATAGACCAGAGGTTTTCCCATGCAATAGTGGAGACCAGGCAACCTTTAGCCAGTTTGGAACTTGCTAACAGAGATAAGCTGCAAAAACGACTTAACAAGCTGAAAATTCAACTCCAGGAGGAAATCAAAGAGTCATAAATCACAATGGAAGGCAGCCACTTGGAGGAGGAATTGAGCCAGCCAGAGGATTTGGGTAAGACTGGACATTTACAACAGTATTCTACCCCAGTATGTAACCCACAGAGGTCTAGTGAGGAGAAGTTAGTCTGTCCCAGCTTTAAGGGGAAAAAACCTTTCCAGGAGGCTTATTTGACTCAGCTAAACATTATAGCTGAAATGTATTATTGGGAAGAGTGACATAAAGGGGGGATTCTAGTAGTCAACTTGGATGGCCTGGTTCTGACGGTGCCTCAGAAACTACCTTCAGAAAAGAGACAGCTTTCAGACCTGGTACAAACTTTTGATATGTGGTTTGGTTCTAGCCATCAATCTGAGCTGGCCAGGACAGCTAAGAGCAAGAAGGAGTGGGAAAGAAGAAACTCCACCTGAACTGTCAGAAAACTTGTGGAGACTTGTGTTTCTGGCATACCCAGATACCACCAAAGCCTTCCAGAATAGACTGGCAATAGATCAATTTATAGATGCACAGCTGGACTTGGACTTTCAGATCAAGATCAGTGAAAAAAGGCCACAGACACATTGAGAAGCTGTGGAATTTGCTACATTTTCTTGCAGCAGTTCACCAGAAGAGGAAGCAGATGCTAGTGAGGAAGATGGAAGTAGATTACCATGAGTCCTCTAAGCGCAGCTCTATGTCTAGTATGTATGATGAAAGATGAGATTCTAAACTGGTTCATGACTGTACTGAATAATTAAAACAAATGGCAAATTTGGTTTGTAAAACAAGGGATATTGGCAATAAATGTACAAATTAAAGTAAATAGTTAAATGCTGGTCACAAAACGCATTGTTAATAATTGAAGACAGGACAAGACAGACTGTTACAAGTGTCTAGTGAGAGTCTCTCCTCTAGTTCAGAAAATGGGGGAACACCAAGCAGATGGGGCAAAGTATAATGGATGTGCAAGGATCAGTTCCATTATTTGTGTTTAGAACTGAGCAATTGAATAACAATAATGTGAGTCTGGCTATTGAGTGAATAATAGATTCTGTAAGGTGGACAGGGATAGCTGACACAAGCTCAGACATAACAATTATTAGCCAGAGCCACTAAAAATGCTAGGGAACCGGGGATCCAAAAGTGAACCACCTAAATGGTCTCAAATGGAGACAGTGATTGGGGAAAGGTCACCCATTGGACGACTGGAATTCAAGCAGAAAGTCTGGGTAGCTCAAATAGTGGCTGAACTAATAATTCGCTTTTATTTTATTATGGCTAATAATTGTGTAATGAATGACAGAAAGGTGTCTTACAAATTCAGTCTGTGGAAATTTCTTTTAAATTTCTTTTAAGTGGTTTTAGGCAATTGGTTTTCAGTGAATGAATTGTCCTACACTCAGGGGCAGAAACCATTATAACAGTTACATGCTGTGGTAGCTTTTCAGCATGAGAAAGATGGCAAGTGGTTGAAACCTGTTTTGAGACTCAAGGTTTTAAGGGAATCTTAGCTACTAAAGCTCTTTTGATCAGACAAACAGCAAATAGTAAAAAAGAGAAGTGCAATTGCAAACTGTGATGCTTGTGTCAAAAAAGGGCACCCCCTAAAACTGGGAGATCGCCTTTGCAGAAGCATCTTGTAGGGCCGCCAATGGAGCACTTTGCCATTGATGTTCTTGAGACAAAAGGCTGTCAGGGCAGTCAATACTTCCTGCTAGCCATAAACTACTTCATGAAATAGCCTGAGCTTACCTAGTGAGAAATCAAAAAGCTGTGGCAGTAGCAGGAGTCTTGGTTAGGGTGACCAGACAGCAAGTGTGAAAAATCGGGATGGAGGTGGGGGGTAAAAGGTGCCTATCTAAGAAAAAGACCCAAAAATCAGGACTGTCCCTTTAAATCGGGACATCTGGTCACCCTAGTCCTAGTAAACAAATTTTTCACCAGATTTGGTGTCCCAGGTGAGTTACAAACAGATCAAGGGTGATATTTTGAATCCAAAGTGTTTCAACAGGCTTGCGAGGATCTAGGCATACACAAAACTCGCACCACCGCAGAAAACCCAGATGGGATGGTGGAAAGGGTCAGTAGGACTTTGGGGCTTCTGCTGGCTACCACTGTACAAACAACAAAGGGCCTGGACTCAGCATATCCCATTCCTTTTAATGGTTTATAGAACAGCAATGACATCACAAAGTGTACCCCAGCACTCTTCAGGTCTGGGCATGAGCTACGGACCCAAGCAAACCTGTTGTTTGGAGCTCCTGAAGAGGAATAAAAGGATTTGAACCATTTGGACTATGTAAAAAGCCTACAATCCAATACTGAAAGTTCAAATTATTGCTAGATAAAATTTAAGAATAGCTTCTGATAAAATGAAAAAGCTGTTTTATAGAAGGTCATATGTGGAAACTTTTAAAAGAAGAAATCTGATCTGGTTACGCCATCCAAAAAGAAAGAAGGGTAAGAGCCATAAATTAGATCAATCTTGGGAGGGAACCCAAACAGTACTGACCTAAATAAATTAAATGGTGTACAGGATATAGCTGGATCCCAGGACTAACATCAGCGTTTTTTATAAGAACCACTTGGGAGGATATCAGACACACAGAATTTCAGCTTGGCTACCTCCGGAAAATGAAAAGGTAGCTCTGGAATTTGAGGCTGAAAAAGTAGTTGCAAAGGTGAATTCCACATTAGAAGAAAATGGGCAGAGTCTGCCTCCACTAGCAAATTCCACAGAAACAATAGGTGTTCCTCAAGAGCGGAGTGAATTGAAAAACAAGAAGATAAAAGCCTCGATGACGCTTTGGTGGGAATAAAATTATTTTGAGTGGTGATGTGAAAAAGATTTTGACAGAAAGGCCCTGTACATATGTGAACAGTTAAACGTAAATGTATACATTTTTAATTTGTTTGGGATGAGTTATTGGGTGTAAGCTTTTCGGGTCTCTTTGGTACAATGAGTGAAGCTGAGTTGGAGGACATTAAGAGCTAGTTATGAGCTGAGTTAAAACTCCACTGAGGTTCATAGTTCTGAATTTACCCTTCAGTTAACAAAACTGTAAGCATAAACCCCCACCTAAGACAAAAGGAGATATGAACCTGCAAAGGAGCTTTTGCTGAGTATTGTTTTGGGTACGTGTGTGTGAGGAAAGGTACAACAGATACACACACAAAAGGGAGAGAGAGAGCGAGAGAGTTCCAGAAAGAGCAGCTGAAAGCATGGTGGCCAACCCTGGATGAAACCTGGGAAGAGTTCTGGGGTGTTTTTGGATAAAGTGCAGACTGAAAAGAATGTTCTTGGTGCTATGAGCAAAAGAAGCTGTTTTCTGCTATGGGATTCCTTCTTCATTGAAACAGGACATTGTTCATTCTTTGTAAATAAACAAAACTGCATCAAAGAAACACCTATAACCAATTTCTCCTATCTGGAACAGCCACTAGACGTCAGTTTTTTGGCTACATGCTCAGATCAAAAGGAGTAACAATTATAATAGCAGTTACCAGTGTATAACTGACATTCTAATATTTTTTTCTTTCCAATCCTAATATTACTATGTCTATAATAGCTGTGCTGAAAGTTGGACAACCATGTTCCAATGTTCCCTGTACCTCTGGTATGATCATGATAATAGGTTGCTTTTGCTTTTAGAACTTCTAATGATGGACTTCACCTTAGGATTTTTTCTCCTATGTGGCAATATATTGTAACTGATAACAATTACAGAACATCCACATTCTCTAAGCCATCCAACTATCCCAACATTGGTATAAAACTGAGAAGAACAGGATACCTAATTTTGTGAATTACATGTTAAAGTCTTCCAATGTGAACATTTCAAAATATGTAAAAACCCTTCAAAATATTTTGCTTGAAAAATTTTTATCTATAAAAAAGTAAATATTAAGAATTCAATCTTAATTTTTGATGACTGTGGTGTATAGTCGTAAGTGGATGAATCAGGCTTGTACAGTTTAAAATGGATGTCAATCATTTCAAATTGTGAATTATGTCACAAAAACAGTAATCTAGAATTTGTCTATATTTAAAATATAATATACATGCCTATTTTATCTTTTTTATTTACAGTGCTTGGATGATATGAAATTGAAACTGTTTCAAAGATTTATAATTACAGTATAGAATATTGGTATGACAAAACAGTTGTAAATTCTTTTGAACTTGGGAAGAAGATTCTATTTTTCCTCTTCAGTAGCTCAGCTCTCAACTGTTCTGAGCTGTGTGACTGTCATACAGAAGTTCACCTTTGATAATATTATAGACTCATAGACTCATAGATCAGAAGGGACCAATATGATCATCTAGTCTGACCTCCTGCACAAGGCAGGCCACAGAACCCCACCCATCCAATTTTATAACAACCCCTATCCCAGGACCGAGTTATTGAAATCCTCAAAATTGGTTTGAAGACCTCAAGCTGCAGAGAAACCACCAGCAAGCGACCCATGCCCCACGCTGCAGGGGAAGGCGAAAAACCTCCATGGCCCCTGCCAATCCGCCCTGGAGGAAAATTCCTTCCCGACCCCAAATATGGCGATCAGCTAAACCCTGAGCATGTGGGCAAGACTCACCAGCCAGCACCCAAGAAGGAATTCTCTGCAGTAACTCAGTTCCCATCCCATCCAACATCTCCCCGCAGACCATTGAGCAGACCTATCTGGTGGTAATCCAAGATCAATTGCCCAAATTAACGATCCTATCATAACATCCCCTCCATATACTTATCAAGCTTTGTCTTAAAGCCAGGAAAATCTTTTGCCCCTACTACTTCCCTCGGAAGGCTGTTCTAGAACTTCACTCCCTAATGGTTAGAACCTTTCGTCTAATTTCAAGTCTAAACTTCCTAATATCCAGTTTATACCAATTCGTCGTCGTGCCTACATTAGTACTAAACTTAAATAATTCCTCTCCCTCCGTAACGTTAACCCCCCTGATATATTTATATAGAGCAAGCATATCCCCCCGCAGCCTTCTTTTGGCCAGGCTAAACAAGCCAAGCTCTTTGAGTCTCCTTTCATAAGGCAGTTTTTCCATTCCTCGGATCATCCTTGTAGCCCGTCTCTGAACCTGTTCTAGTTTGAATTCATTCTTCTTGAACATGGGACACCAGAACTGCACACAGTATTCCAGATGGGGTCTCACCAACGCCTTATACAACGGTACTAACACCTCCTTATCCTTGCAGGAAATACCTCGCCTGATGCATCCCAAAATCGCATTTGCTTTTTTAACAGCCGTATCACATTGGCGACTCATAGTCATCCTGCTATCAACCAGTACCCCAAGGTCCTTCTCCTCCTCCGTCGCTTCCAACTGATGCGCCCCCAACGTATAGCCAAAATTCTTATTATTAATTCCTAAATGCATGACCTTGCACTTTTCACTATTGTATTTCATCCTATTTCTATTACTCCAGTTTACAAGGTGGTTCAGATCTTCCTGAATAGTATCTCTGTCCTTCTCCGTGTTAGCAATACCCCCCAGCTTCGTGTCATCCGCAAACTTTATTAGCACATTCCCGCTCTTTGTGCCAAGGTCAGTAATAAAAAGGTTAAATAAGATCGGTCCCAAAACTGATCCTTGAGGACCTAGTGACCTCCTTCCAGCCTGACAGTTCACCTTTCAATAAGACCCTCTGGAGTCTCCCCTTTAACCAGTTCCTTATCCACCTTACAACTTTCATATTCATTCCCATCTTTTCCAATTTAACTAACAGTTCCCCGTGCGGAACCGTGTCGAATGCCTTACTGAAATCTAGGTAAATTATATCTACCGCATTTCCTTTATCTAAGTAATCCGTCACCTTCTCAAAAAAGGAGATCAGATTGGTTTGACACGATCTACCTTTAGTAAATCCGTGTTGCAATTCGTCCCAATTACCATTGACCTCTATGTCCTTAACTACTCTCTCCCTTAAAATTTTTTCCAAGACCTTACATACTACAGACGTCAAGCTAACAGGCCTATAATTACCCGGATCACTTTTATTCCCTTTCTTAAAAATAGGAACTACATTAGCAATCCTCCAGTCATACGGCACAACCCCCGAGTTTATCGATTGCTTAAAAATTCTCGCTAACGGGCTCGCAATTTCACACGCCAGTTCCTTTAATATCCTCGGATGGAGATTGTCCGGGCCCTCCGACTTCGTCCCATCGAGCTGTTCAAGTACTGCCTCTACCTCAGTTGCGGTAATATCCACTTGCATATCCACATTCCCGTTTATCATCCCTCCATCATCGCAAGGTTCCTCACTAGTCTTATTAAAAACTGAGGCAAAGTACTTGTTTAGATGTTGGGCCATGCCTAGGTTATCCTTAACCTCGATTCCATCCTCAGTGTATAGCGGCCCCACTTCTTCTTTCTTTGTTTTCTTCTTATTTATGTGGCTGTAGAACCTTTTACTATTGGTTTTGATTCCCTTTGCAAGGTCCAGTTCAATGCGGCTTTTAGCCTTCCTCACTTTATCCCTACATGTTCTGACCTCACCAAGGTAGCTTTCCTTACTGATCCTGCCTTTCTTCCACTCCCTGTAAGCTTTCTGCTTTTGTCTAATCCCCTCCCTGAGTTGCTTGCTCATCCAGTTTGGCCTACAACTCCTGCCTATGTTTTTTTTCCCCTTTCTCGGGATGCAGGCTTCCGACAGTCTCCGCAGCTGCGACTTAAAGTAATTCCAGGCCTCCTCCGCATTTAAATCCACTAATTCCTCAGTCCAATCCACTTCCCTAACTAATTTCCTTAACTCTTTAAAATTAGCCCTCGAGAAGTCAAAAACCCTAATCCCAGATCTACATTTGTTTATCCTTCCATCTAGTTTGAACTGAATCAGCTCATGATCACTCGAACCAAGGTTGTCCCCTACCACCATTTCTTCTACGAGGTCCTCACTGCTCACCAACACCAAATCTAAAATGGCATCTCCTCTCGTAGGTACTTCAACTACTTGATGAAGAAATCCATCCGCTATCACATCCAGAAAAATCTGACCCCTATTATTCTTGCAAGCACTCGTCCTCCAGTCTATATCCGGGAAGTTGAAGTCCCCCATAATCACACATTTCCCCTTTGTGTTTACTTCATTAAAGACATTAAAGAGGTCTCTATCCATATCCCAATCAGATCCCGGCGGTCTGTAGCACACCCCAAGCAGTATCTCAGGGGAAGCTCTAGTTGCTTTTTTACCCAGTGTGATTTTTGCCCAGACAGACTCTGTCTTATCCATTCCATCGCTTCTTATTTCGCTACAGTTAATTTCATCATTGATGTACAAGGCTACTCCACCACCTTTGCCTTTCTTCCTGTCTTTTCTAAACAGCAAATAGCCTTCAATACCCATGCTCCAGTCATGAGTACTATTCCACCAGGTTTCGGTTATCCCTATAATATCCGGTTTCATTTCCTGCACTAGTAACTCCAGTTCCTCCATCTTGTTGCCTAGGCTCCTCGCATTAGTGTACAGACCTTTTAATTTTCGGCGTTTGGCATCAGTGACATTCTTTCCCCCATCATGCAGAGACCTTCTACCACCAGCATCTCCCGTTACTCTGCTTTCTACTCCACTATTCCTCCTTGGATCAATTCTTGGGACCGCAAGGGTATCCCCTCTCACTTTGTTTACTTCTCTCTCCAGGCTATATTCCGGCGTGGAGATCTCCCGAACATCTCCCAACCATCTCCCCCAACTTCCTAGTTTAAAGCTCTCTTGATGAGGTCGGTGAGCCTCCATCCTAGAATTCTATTTCCCTCCTTGCTTAGATGAAGTCCATCCTGAGCGAACAGTCGTCTATCCGTAAACGCTTCCCAGTGACCGTACATCCCAAAGCCCTCCTTATAACACCACTCCCTGAGCCATCTGTTGATCGCCATAATCTTGTCACTCCTTCGTTGCCCCGCTCTAGGAACCGGCAGAATCCCACTGAAGATCACCTGAGCCTCGATGTCTTTGAGCCTCTTCCCCAGACTGGCAAAGTCCTCCTTGATACAGTCCAGCGAGTAACTAGCTGTATCATTCGTTCCCACATGAAGGATAATCAACGGATTCTTTCTCGCTCCCGCTAAGATCGTATTCAGCCTCAGGTCCACATCCTGTATCTTAGCCCCTGGCAGACAGCACACCCTTCTGTTCTCCCGATCAGGTCTCGTTACAGGCCTGTCTACTCTTCTCAGTAAAGAGTCTCCAATCACGTAGACTTGCCTTTTCCTGGCGACAGTGCGATTCTGCGGTCTATCCCCCACAGCAGCTGGCCGCAATTCCTCTCAATTTGTATTCGCCCTTACAATCCTCCTAGGGCTCGTACTTGGTGTCGCCTCCATCGACTCCTCCCCTCCTTCTGCAGGACTAGCTGCTCGCCTCTTCTTCCTCGCCCTTTCTCCTTCAGCAGCCTGCTGTGCTCTATCTTCATTTCCTAATTCAGCAAACCTGTTCCTCAGTTCTATTTCTCCATCGCTGGCCCGTCTTTTCCTCTGCCTGGTTCTCCTAGTCACATGCTTCCACCGTCCACTCTCCTCACCCAGCAGCCCCTCCTCAGAGTCCTTTGGTCCTGCTTCTATCCGCTCGTCTGAGCTTGTCCCCTGTGCCTCATCATGTCTGTGTTCCATCATCTGCTCAAATCCCCTTCTAAACTCAGCCAGAGTTTCCACTTGCATATCCAGTCCCCTTACCTTTTCCTCCAGCAGCTCTATCAGGCGGCACTTCATGCAGATGAAACTCCTTTCAGGTGCTCCCTCTAGGACCATGTACATGCCGCAGCTACCGCATCCGGTCATCCTCAGTGTGTCTGCACCTGCCACCTCCGCCTCCATCGTAGCGCTCCAACTCTGTGCCTGGCAATCCACGCCTCACACCGCACCGCAGGCCACCAACAAGCGCTGGGCTGCTGGAAGACCCCTGCCTCTTTCCTAGTCTGCCTTCCCACTTACTCTGCTAGAAAGAAACAATTTAGGATATCATGGAGCTAATGAGTTATTCTGGGAATAAAGATAGCAGAGCAAATCCTGGCCCCAATGAAGTCAATAGCAAAATGTTCAGTGACTTCAGCGCAGGTAAGATTTCATCCAAAGGCTTCCAGGAAAGGTGACAGTGGTCAAGCAGATGCTAATGTGGCTAAAGTGGCAAAAACATTATGAAGGAAATCCCTCTATAGCCAAAAATGCAAGATGCTTCCCAGTGAATAAATCTTGATTTCAGTCCCTAACTCTCTCCACCTTCAAACTAACCCAATTGTACCTGAATTTTCAATAGCTCTCCTCATAATTGCACATAACCAAATGACCTGGAAGTCCATATGCCACATGACATCTCAGGGTAAAACATTTCTGCAGTGGTAACTGTATGTCTTCATGTAGCTTTCCCTTTATGGGACAATCCAATTTTTTTTTGGGGGGGAGGGGGAGAGACCTTAATTTTGTTTTAGATCAATGGTTCCTGCATTTTCTTACTATTACCTTGCATTCAGTTACAATGTGTCCCCCTTAGATGAGACCCAGAATCACATGTTCCAATCCCCATGGTGCTTTAAAGAGGCATTGTACGATCATGTACAATGGTTTATGGGTAGTAGATGGCATCTGTCAGCCAGCTGAAGGCACTTCTATAGAAGACAAAAATGTTTGCAGCCACTAATGGTAGTGCTTTAAATCTGAGCAAGGAACTACAAAAACATACATGCTCTAAAAAAAAAAAAATCACGCAATGCCCTTCATTCCTAAGCCCACACTCTAAAGTGAAGACTTATAAGAGCAAGTATGTTGATATTATTGTGGTAGAACAACAAAAGAATAGGAATTCAGTAAGTAGATAGCAAACAAAGAGAAAAAAAGTCATTTCAGTCAGACAATGACAGTGGTGATCTCTTTTGTAATACTACATGTTATGCACACTGCATAAACATTGTCAGATATTCTCAGTCAAGTATACCACACAACTGATATTGTTCAAAAGAATTCTGTTTCTGTTTTTCTTACTGAACTTTAATTAATATACACAAAATGATGAAAGCTCTACAAAAAGCCCTTACACTCATCTAAAACTGAATAGATAGAAGATGAAAATTATTTAGTATATATGGTATTTTAGTCAATTGCTTTTCACAGACCTCTGTGTAAAATTGCTTTATTTTCCATGAATTTATAGAGAAGTAGCCTTTCAGTGACTGGGATCAGATTAAAAATGTTATTTCCTTCTGAGCTCTTTGATATAGTGAGGCATTTGGCTAGTTGAAAGAAAATGTTCAATGGATTACATCTTTCTAAGTTTGAAAAATGAGAGAGACAACTGTAGCTTTACTAAAGCACTGCTCCAAACTGTTATGAGTCAAATTATCTTTCATTTTCCATCCTCCTTCCCAGTAATTATTTTTTCTGGTTGCAGGTACAGATAAAAAAAGTAAATCTGTACTCCTACTTAACACTGCACTCTCTCAGCAATTTTTCATTTAATTTTGATTTAATCTGTATTTTTGCAAAAGACAGCAGCTTCAAAATCTTTCCATGCAGCTCCTGTTTGTCCTAGTTGTGCTTCATACAACATGTAACCAGTTCCTGGTCCAAAGTATGCATTTCTGGACGTTAATGGTCTCAGTACTCTAAATGAGGGTCCCCTTTTTTTGGATTGTACATAAAAGACAAGGAAGTGTTTACTCTCATTTGTAATGACTCTGTAGCACTGAGCAGTCACCATGTTTCATCTATAACTCCGATATGGTATTATTATGGTGTGCCATAATTCTGGATTTTTTTAAATTTGAAAATCTCTAATGTAGTGAACAGATATAATATGACAATTACTATAACCTTTATTAAAATGTAATATTTAACAAAAGTTAATGTACCTTAATTTTAGAATAGAGCATAATTATGTTAATTCAGGTGCAGCTACATGGTAACTCCCACTAAATTCTTCACTTTAAAGGTAATTTCTGGACCATTATTGTCTAAAAGAAAGACTGGGTTGTGACATTTGCATGTTGCTTGCTTGTACCTCCAGCATACCCTGTAGCCCTCTTAGCTTAGGTCTTATTTCTTAGCACTGAAGGTTGCTGATTAACAGTCAAACTCTGTTTACTGTATCATATTTTCAGTGACTGTTTCCAATATGTATACTCAGTCAGCTTGTTGTGAGTGTTGCACTGTGGTATTTGCATTGAGAATATCCAGTATTTAATAATCAATGAACTCCAGGAAAGTCATTTTCCCCAGTTTTAACCTTTGGCTGGATTCACATGTTCACTAACAGCTTCAGGCAGCTCACGAACAAAATGATGAAACAAGTTGCTGTTTGAGGCTGAACACTCCACTTTCAGTCAAGCATAAGGGCAAATTTTCAAAGGCAGTCTTAAAAAAATGCACCTGAAAAGCCTGTTTTCACATTTACCAGTTGGCATTTACACACTCAGATTTGATCATTGTGTTTGTAATGACTTGACAGGAAAGCACAAATGCCATGAGGTACATGCACAATTCTGCAGGGCCATTTTTTAGAGGCTGCTTTAGAAAATGTATCATAACGTGTGAGATGACTGGCTTGTGTTTAAAGGTTTTTGGGTTTTTTTTTTGACATTTAATTTAACACAGACAGAACTCTGAGCACACACAGATCTTGGTCCTGGGCTTCAGGAGAGGGGAAAATGGCTTCAAGCCAAATTTCTCCCATCCCCCACATGCCTGGGACTAGTTCCATCTTTAGTATCAGTTAGAAAAGTCTTGGGCAAGCTTTTCTAAGCAACTCCTGGTTAGTTATAGCCAAGGAGGCCATTCCAGTAAATGGGTACTCCAACCCACACCCTATTTTTCCATTCCCCCTCTGCCCCAGTTATTCCTGACTACAAGTGGTGTTCACAGCATTATAGCAGCTCTATGCCTGTGTTTTCTCCACTCTGGAATCATCCTTCACCAGCCAGTTAGCTAGCAGCATGGCTGTACTGTATCACAAAGGGAAAGCAGGACTGAGAATGTGGCTCTGAATTTCTTATATTTAAGTTGGTATGGTTATTAATGTGACAATAGCTTTTAAGTTTTAAGGCCTCGATCCTGTGAGGTGTTGAAAAGCAAGACTCTGATGCAGCAAAACCTTCATTTCATTAGCATGGCACCTGCACAATGTATCTGCTGATTCCATAAAGAAAGCAGCTAATTGGAGAAGCACCAATATTACAGCACCAGAGTTAGCTTTTTATGGAATTGTAATGAATTACTGTTGAACATTATGGTGATATTCCTTCCAGTGGTAAATACATAACATTATCAAAGTACCCAATTCTTTGTGGATATAACAATATCACCTCTAACCAATGACTATGTCAACTTTTTAAAAAAAAATAAAAGGTGAGTCACTTATAGGTGAAGTCTTCAGTTTTACAATAACAGTGAACATATATAATCACACCAGTGTTTGGAAACACAGCTACTATACCCAAACCTCTAAAAACCATGAAAAATTTCAAACCAAAAAGTACATTCTTAAAATTTTGAACAAATAGACAGACCTGCTATTTCCACATCTAAAGGAATATCAGAATTATAATGGAAAAAATAGCAAGCAGGAAAAGGAGATATTTTGGAAAATTCAGAATGTGATTGTCCCTGCCTGCAGGTATATGGGATCTTGGGGAGCAATTACCACACAGGTGGGGTGCCAATTAATTTCTTTATTAAAGGAAAAAATAAGTGGTGGGAATTTAACAATGAAATGTGATGGGATGGGGTGTATAAGGTGTTTACAATAAACAATGATAAGGGGGGGGTTCTTATTGAACAGTGTAGGGAGTTTTAACAGTGGGGTACAGAAAGTGGGATTCAGCACAATGGGATACAGTACAGTCAATAAGCAACTCAACTTTATATAGGAACAACTCTAGATACAGTGTGGAATGCAAAATAAAATGGTAGCGTCTATATAAAAATGGTATACAAAGTATATTAGAAAAATGGGGGCAACTAATTGGGTATTATAACCACAAGTAAAATGTGAGTCACAGTGCAATAATACAATATGGGTGGTAAGTAAAATTATGCAATGTAGAAAATTACTGACATAATTTGTGAGGCTGTGATAGCAAGAGTGTACCTAAAAGCTGGGTCAAGAAGCGGGAGGTGGGAAGGGAGTGAGTGATTAGTGGTAACTAACAAGAGGAGAGTGCAGCTGCAAGCAGCGAGAGACTCTGAAGCCCTGTGGGATGAAGCCCAGAGCAGCAGTCTTCTGGAGCCTGCAGGCTGGAGGTACGGGAGACAAGAGCGGCTGGAGCATACTTAAGAGGAGTCTGGGAGCACCAAGAGGGGAGGGCGCTGAATGTGTAAGCGATGGGAAGGCACGTGGAGAATGGGGGAGACGGCTGAGGGAAGAAGCAGGTTGCAGCAGCGAAGAGCACTTCAGGGAAGTTGCAGAGCAGCGGGGTGAAGACAAACGGAGCAGTGTGATGGCGATCTTCGGTAGGGGAGGGGCAGCGGAGGAGCGGGGGCACAAACACAGGGGATACAGGGAGAGGCAGCAGAGAGGTGTAAAGAAGGGCTAGAGGGACAAAAAAAAGGGAAAGAAGCGGCAAAGAGTTTGGGAAGTTACACGGGGAGTGGGGGGGGAGCAGCAAGGGTTTACCACAGGGAGACATGGAGAAGTACACAGAGGGGGAGATTGGAGCGGGGGAAAAACAGACACGGGAAAGTTCAGGGAGAGATTGGGACAGCGGGAAGACAAATTCAAGCAGGAAAAACCTTATCTATCCTCTAACTTAATTAAACTTATATAAATTACAAGCCGCTTATACAAAGTAATAAAACAGGTACAGAATAAAACCAGGCAATGGTTTTTTTAAATCTATCTTAATCAACGACTAGGCAAAACAACAAATATCACAATTCTAAGCAAACTATAACAAGCAACTATACAGAGCAACAAAACAGCAAACTATAACAAGGCAGGTGAAACTTACAAGCTCTACAATCTTAGAAAACTATGACTTATTAAACTAAAAAGCAAAACCTATGGTGCACCTTATGCTATGGGGAAGTCACAGAGGGCAGAGTGGTATGTGCCCAGGATACAGCTCCCAAGGCAGCCCCCAAGGAAGCCAAGGGATGGTGGCTGCAGCAGTGGATACAGCTGAAAGCAGGGAGCAGAGGTTAGCAGCGGCACAAGCTTATTTTTAGCAGCAAAGCGCCACGGAGTTTAAGAGAGGTTTTAAGACACAGACCAAGGTTTAGCTTGAGTCTGTGTGCTAGGGAAACAGAGCCAGCAGCTAAAGTAATAAAATAAAAGTATGGAAAGTTTTACAGATGGATTCTTACCAGTCCCCAAGGCAGCAGCAAAGGCAGAAGCAGCAGTAACATCAGAAGAAGCAAGGAGGGCTCAGTACGGTCTTGATAATCAGGAGATCTCTCAGGCAGCAATTCGTTTTTCGTGGGTTTTTTTTTTAAAAAAACCAAGAGTATGCTCAAAAATAAAACGAGAGCGGAGAAAGGACCCCCCAAAACCCCTGGCTGATCAGACCAGGCGGCAATGCAGGAACTGTTCTGATGTTTGTTTCAAAAATGTCTGTTTTTAAAGGCAATCTTAGGCAGTTTCCCGCCAGTGATACTGATAGGCTCCCTCCGTCACAGGGGAGGAGGCACAGGGAAAAACTGCAGGTGAGCACAGAGACATGTCTGGGCAGAGTCCTGTGCAATAGGTGATTCAAAAGCACATGAGGCCTATGACTCATGCCCAGGATCTCAAAAACACAATAGGTCTTGCAGCTCTGGACATTGCCTGCCCTACACCAAGCCCAGGTTCAACAAGGTGATAACAGGACTAACCCTTTGAACAGGGCAGTGGTCCCACTTAGCATGCAGCACAAGTGGCCATCCCTTTGAGAAGGGCAATGGCTCTTGGTAAACAACTTAAGGGGCCCTCCCTTTGAGAAGGGCAGTGGCCCTGGTAAACAACTTAACAGCTAGGGAAGGGCGGCCACAGGAGGAGAACAAACACAAAATGGAGTATGGGGACAGCTGTAAGAAACAAAATGGAATGGGGGATAGCTGTAACAGACAGTGATAAACTACTCAATACCAAACACTGGTCACAGTTCCGAAACAGCCATGGGCTTCTTCTGCAAATCTTAGCTATAACTATTATAATAGTAAATATTGACCATTGTTGCTACGAGCCTTCAGAGTTTACATATCCCCTGAGATGAATGGGGTTTGGAATTTCACACCTGAAACTACTGTTTCTGTCTGCTGAATCAGGAAAACAGCATTGTATTACTCACTTGAAGGAGGCTGTTTTCTCAACCATGAATGCTGAAAAGAGGTTTGGTTTTGTTCAGCAGAAGCTGACTTGGCCACATATGGGGGGTGGGAAGGGCATGGTAGGAGGTTGTTCTGTATGATGTGAGGGGGGGAATGGGTTTAACATTCTGCAGTCCACCAAAACAAAGGCCTGATTACTTGCCTTCCTCTGACACAATAATGAGATATCTCCTAAAGAGCTCATGATAACTGAGCAGATACACTTGTTAGGGCAGGGCTTCATGAGTAGAACTAGGATGTGGCTAAAGTCTTTACAACATGTAAGGTTTTACAGACTGTCATTGTAAAGAATACAGGACAGGCATAGTACAATCCTGGCTCCTTAAACCAGTGGGCAAATATGCTTCTGAATTCTGAACAAGCCATAAATTGTTTAAACCCTGTTCTATAAACCCTGCCAAAAGGAAATTACAATACATTACATTCAAAATTGTGTGTTCACAAGAACATGGTGCTTTTGCAAAACCATTATGTGTGAAGAAAGGACAAAGTTTGCCCAAATTGCAAAACATTCTCATACTCAATAGCTGACATGGCTTTCCAGGGAAAGCTTTGGTCAGAAGCGATACCGAGGTTCTTAAATGTGATGCTGCTGAACGAGCTCCCTCAGTAGGTAGGAATATAAAGGGGAAAAGGATGATCCTAACTATGACCTCCACCAGCTATGTCTCTATCTATCCAGAGCTGAGGAGAAGTTAGCTCTGAATTTGCAAATTGTTCAGTTTGGGAATTCCATTTGATCATGGCTTTCTTGCTATGGCAGTTGATTTATAGTCTATCTTTTCCACATCTTATTAAATTATTTGCCAAAAGATTAAAATATCAAACTGATAATGAATAATTATATTCTGTTATAGTACAGCACTGAACTTCTTTGATCTTTTCAATATTCTATATCTATAGTATTTTAATAGGCCGGCCATTCCATCACTTCACATTCAACTGAAGTTGTAAATATAAGAGAATGGCAGTGAGTAACCGATAATATTATGGAATACTGAAAAGGCTTTTCAGCATGCAAGGTATGTACTCATTCCCATTTTCAGGCACTGGAATCCAGTAAGACAAAAACATTCCACAAAAAAGAAAACTGAAAGTGTTTTTAAACATTTAATTACAGGAGAGATTATCAGAGATTTGCGCTACATTCAGTAGGAGTTTTAAATTTAAAGCATCATTTCCCTTTTCTTAAAAAACAAAACAAAACAAAAAAAAACTTGCAAATGAAACTAAAAGAAAATGATGACAAAACAGGATGTTGCCAATTTTGTTGATTTTTACTTTGGTTTAAACTGCTCTTCATTTTGTTTTGTTTTGATTTTTTTTAAAGGGGGACTAGAGGTTTAAAACGCCTACGGAATGAAGCATTTTCCTTCAAAATGAATCCATTTTAATTGGATTTGCCTTCATAGAATCATACGACTGGAGGGGACCTTGAAAGGTCTCCCAATCTTGTCCCCTCCATTCAAGGCAGGACTTTGATTGTGTTTGTACCCATTTCCGGCTTACTTTCAACAAATTTTCAAATGAAGACATTTTCTGGGATAGGGATGTTCACAAAAATTGAATTTAAATTAAGTACTAAAGGATGCTTATGGCTTTTAATTCATTTTACACATGCATGTCCACCAGAAACTTGATTCTAAAGTATGTTTCTTCAATAACGGAACAGAAAAATATTATATGACTTAGGTAACTCATTTCATGAGCTGGCTTTCAAATTCTGAATATTAATTTCATAGGCACAAAGTACAGATTCAGTGTTAGTTACTAACTGAATCCAAATGCATGAAAGACAGTAATTTACACTGCAAACTTGAGTGGATTTCCCACTGGATATTTTACTTTCTTCAAAGGAAAGGTCTATTGGATTTTCTTTTGTGTCATTTTCTGTTCAGTAGTTAAACATCGTAGGTTCTAACTAAAGAGGATGCAATTTGGAGGAATATACATATTTCAGGAAGTGTTACCTTTCCAATCAAATTTTGTGAAATGTACATACTGTATTTGGCACCACTGCTTACAAGGTTTGAGGTCACTGTCCAATTTACAGATTAGAATATGTAATATGTGAATGTGATGATTCGTTTAAATACTGTGAGTTCTGCAAGATTGAACCAATAGGTTGTTTTGTGATACACTCATATTCATTAATATCATAAAAAAGACAATTGCTTTATATTGGATGTCAAAAATATTCCTGCCAAAGAGAACCAAAGAAATGATTTTCAGTCAGTGGAGTGTTAAATCACCTTTTTAGTTTATATTAAACTTTTTTTGTGCTAGTGTAAGAAATTAACAAATTTGCTTGGCCCTGCATCTTAGTAGATAATGCTCACTTCTCAATAAAAAAAAAAACATTGTACACGATTACAAATTTCTTTTTCAACAAAGATACATGTCATTGCAAACTACCAACATGCAAGAAACATCACTCTTATTGCTATCATTTACTAACCACTTTGCCTTTTTGTTGTTGTTGTTGTTGTTGTTAATATTGTGTAGTTTACAAGTTGAGAAGCAACAGCAAAGGCAATAGCTTGAAGTTTCACATTTCTACCCCTTCTTAGCAATACCCAACACTGACAAAAATGATGTTGCACAAATATTAGGAGTACTCTAAGAGTAAATACATTCCAAACCCACTCCAAACACAGACATGTTATGAGTTTCAACTGTCTTCTTGCAAACTGTGACTTTCTGAAATGAACATCTCTCAAAATGCAGAAGGAAACGTTCAGCAAGAGGGATTCAGGGAGATTTTAGGCTAGTCTCCAGTTTGATATTTTAAAAAAGAGCCTAAGTCCTATTTCTTTTGTTTGACTTAGCTAATAAGATGCATGAAAGAATATTTATCAAAACTGAATAAATTTAATAAAATGGGAAGCTTGCTATCATTTGACTGGAAGTGTAATCTATCTTTACTACACAATTACCACAACAATGGGTGTCACTAAAACAAACTGAATGTGATTAATTTTCTTTGTCAATCCAGATATACCAATATTCAGCAGCCGCTCATTTTGCTTTGTAAAATATACATAAATGCAATGCAACTGAAAAGGTTCTTAATGGTTATCTACATTATATTAAAATGTTATCAACTTTTCCAGTAAAAAAGTCTGTGTAAAATCTCTAATTAGATAGAGAATTCACCTGCCAAGATCTCGATAGAAACAGCCTGTATGAATCAAGTATTCTTCATCCAAGAGCATGGTTCTGTCGACCCCTGAATGTGACCTGCTCCCAGTGGAAAGCAATTTAATGCTCCACTGCACATAGAACAGTATATATGAATACAAAAAAACCCAGATAAATCAGTGACAGGTACACCTGAATAGGACTGCTTCTAAGCCGCTTATCTGCAGCCAGGCAAGCTTGTTTCACCTCAGTTTAAAAGATAAAGGCACATGGCAGGCTGCCTCTGCAAGTTCTCATCAGGCAAACAGCCTCCATTGCCCATTAGTGGAAAAGTCTTCCTATTATTTAAGGAAATGTGACAGCAATGAAGGCAAAGTGAAAACTATCTGCAGGAAGGAAATTCATCAGCACATTACTAAGCTTTTCGCCTTCTACAACTCTCACAGCCTCTTTCTCTCTTCCCACTTTTATATCTGACAGTTCAGAAGCCCTAGGATCATAGTCATGACAAAGTTCAAGAACATAACAGCAGAGCAATAAAATGAGGCAGGTATATGGGGAAAAGCTGCCAAATTTTAGGAAGTATACTGAAAGCCAGACAATGAAATGAAAGTCAGCATTTCTACAATGTTATCTCAGCAGTTGATGCAGATTTAGAGATAATATTTGAATTTTAAGGAACATATAGAACTTTTTCAGAAAGAACCTAACATAACTAACAAATACCTTAACAGAAAGAGTGAAACTAGTAGAACATTTCATTTTTTTCATACAAGGAAACATTGAAAATACACAAATCACATATGCATCATGTGACCCACAAACTGAGAATCTGAAATATTTCAAGCAGGCACACCGTATGCTCCAGATCTAAGTGAGTATTTTGCTAAGAGTTGAATCACTTTGATATGATGGATGATTAAAGATAAGTCAAACATAACAGACAATGCACTGTCCTTTCACTTCTTGTGAGGCATACAATTCCATAGATGTTAAAAATAAAAGACATGGTCTTTGCTTAGGTAATACATACTCTAGCAACCAGACTAGTATAATTTTGCACAATAAATACTGACCAAAAAAAGCGAAGTTGAATTGCCTTTCACTCCTTCCAATGACAGTCCTGCCACATGAAAGTTAGGGTTGGTCACCTGATTAGAAAATTCAATGTGCAGTGGTCTGCTAAACCAAAACAGAGAAAGGGAGGATTTTAGCTTCCTATGCTGTCAGACTCTTAATCTTCATGCACATACGTATTCAGTCAAAAAGAACTAAAAGAATAAAATAGCAATAATGAGCCTTTGTACGGAAATTTCAAATTTAGATCATCTGCTTTTCTTTGCATATCTATTTATCAGCATATAGACATATAGTCCAAAAGAAATAAAAACTCTCATTAAGATAAAATAAATTATAAATTAAAGTAAAATAAAAACTCCCATTAACATTTCTAGGGGCAAACATCAACGTTTTATATAGATATAGTTTGGGGTGTGGGTTTTTATTGAACACACAACAATAAAGTACCTACACATTTTATGATAGAACAAGGGGTAAAAGCTCAGCTTTCTGTTTCTTGAAAGTGTTTGCACATAATTAATTTGTGCATCTAAGCCTTACTCTTTTGTCTGTAATCTACATGACATGTTGTCTGTTTTGAGTATAATTCTTTGGGGACAGGTATGTATTTTATTATACATCTGACAAACATCTAGCACATTTTTAGGTATTACAAAAATAAAACAACAACCCAAATCCATATGGTTCAAACATAAGGTAGACTTTTAAAAAGGGAAATTAAAGGAAAAAACCATTAATCTCAGTACATACAATATTACTATCATTATTTAAATTAGACTTGGCAGAATTCTTTTTTTTTTAATCATTTCAACAGATCATGTTTGTTTTTAAACCTTTTTCTATTTGTATCGATTTAAATTTTCACAGTTGTGTAAAATCATGGGGGGTCAGACAACATAGCAGAAAATTGTTCAATGACAATAGACATTGATTTCAAAAAGTTAAAGCTTTGTGACCATTAAAACACAAATTGTCAATATCATATATCAAAATATACTGAGTAAATGTCCTTAAATCAAACTCTAATAAGTTCTCAAGAAGCATCTTCTTACTTTGCCTATCATCAATTTCTGTTATTCATCAATGGATTTTTTTTTCCTACAATCAAGTTGTGTGTGTACAGTGAAATCGATTTTACTGACATTTACCAATACAAATCCTTAGAAGCCTAATTATATTTATTTCCAAGAACTACTATTTGATTGGTTGGAGAGAGAAATTAACAATAATAGGGTAAAGTTTGTGTCTCAAAAATGATCAGCAAATATTTAATGTACATTATATACACATTGCCTTTATGCAATCATGGCTATTTTATACACATCCATTCATCCTTATTTTACCCCTTTTCCTGAACATAGCACTAAAAGGATTGTATATAAAATTAATATTACTGACAAAATACTTTAACATTATTAAAGTTTGATTAGGGTATGAATAGCCCTTATTACCAGCAATAATTAAGATAATGCTAAACACCCAACAGAGGAACACTGGTATAGGTACTTCTTAGCGCTGTAAGAGTAATGATGATCTTTCAGTTGCCACTATTTTGTAGTTTCGATGCTTTGCCTCAGACACCCATGGTTCTAAACTCTACCATCCTACATTAATGACATTGTTAGCATCTAAACAGAACCTGAAGATTTCTGATTTCCTTTAGTCATGGGAAATCTAAAGGGTGTCTTATGGAAATAAACTTGAATAAAACAATACTGGAATGTACATTGAGACACTGCTAGAAGTGTGCTCCAAACGTTATAAGAACCATTATTTTTAACTACTTCCTGCATTTTTATACTCCAGAACTACAAATTCTACCACCAAACTGAAGGTTGTGGTGATTTAGCCATCCTCTGATGGAGTTTATCCCTTCTCTAGGTACTGCTAAATCATCCCTACCAGAGATATTTTATCCCTGAAGCTCAGCAAAGTGTTCCTGAGGCACAAACAGTCTCTTTTGGGAACACACTAGAAAGTCTTTACACACTGCACTCTGTACCAAACAGTGAGCACCGAACACAGCGCTATCATATACTCAGACTATTTAGCAGGAACAGAAGTAGGAACATTTCCTGCAAAAAGAATTTAAGAATTTGTTTGTTTAGTTCCTTCGTTATGGTTAAGAGAAACCGCTGTTGTCTGAATGAGCAACAGATTGTCCAGACCATCATTCGTCTTCTCTTCAAGTACAAACATTCCAAAGGGGTTTTCACAGCATAAAGAGAACTCTAATTTATTTCTGTTTATAAAGTACCCATCTGATGTTCTTGAGCACTGTATAAAAAGAATTGAGAACAATATAATATGAATAATCCAAAACCCCCAAACACCACCACCCACAAACAGAATAATCCCACAGTTTAATATAATGACAAAGAAGAGATTTTCCTTAGTGTCCTATGTGACAACCACATTTCCCATCACAAATCTTTCAATTAGACTTGTCCCATAGGATGGAGAGCCAACCTGGTAACAGAATGAGTTCACCTGAGAGGAATCACGTAATTCCAGTATAAAAGGAGCAAGAAGTTGCAGTTATGTGTATAGACATGCAGGGAGTAATAAGAAGGCTCCTGCGGGGTCCTGAGTCAGCAGTGGAAAGGCAACACTCAGAAAGCCTGTGAAGGATAAACTCTAGGCAGGAGGTACCGGGAAACAGACAGACTCTCAGAGAGGAGGGGTTCAGCTGAAAGTGAGGACTGTGAGAGTTTTGTTCTATTTCAAAGACATTCTGTTATTTTGGACTACCGGGAGAGAGACAGTGGACTAGAATTGGGGCTTGGAGGGCCAGAGTATGCCCAGGGGTTGCAATAAATGGTATCCTTTGTAAGGATTGTTCAAATTACCTACGGATCAGCAAGTTCCTAAGGGTCCCTGAAGATGGAGAACTGCTGCAAAGATGGAAGGCTGCTGCAAAGGAAATGCTGCCCGTGAAGAAGGTGTTCAAGGAGTGGCTGCCTGTGTTATAGCCACCCATTCCCAGACTTCCCCCAGTTGAGTTACACCTGTCCCCTCCCCCAAAAAGAACCCCAGCACACACACCTGTGATAAGATTCACAAAGGAACTTAGTTGTGGTGATACCGTGTCTAGCTTTTAGGTGCCTAGAATATCACTGGGAGTCACACCGCATAAATTTGGTGCTCCCTGTACAATAAAGGGGCGTGAGATAGGAGCCTCAAAATGGGAGTCACAAAAGGCAGCAGGCTAGGAAATTCCTCCCCTAAACTAGCCAATGGGAAATGCCAATGTAAGGAGTGTGTTCTAAGACCCTCTTCATACCAGAGATTGTTGCCTAAATCTGTGCTGCAGGGAGGTGCTTCTCTGATCTTGAGCTTCTCACCTGCAAACATCTTTTGGCATTAGGTCCTGCTCCCTCATAAATTTTAGGTCAGTCATTACAGTACTGTAGTGACCTGGTAGGTGGGAGACCTGAAGTATACCCTCCACCTAAAGAAGAGAATGGATTTGAACTAAGTTCTGCCACAGGTGAGTGGCCTAACTACTGGACTATGTAATATTCTAATACTGGATCTCTCAATCTCTCCTGTTGAAGCTGTTCTACTTTGAATATTTTTTTTTAAAGTCATGAGAGCAGGGGACCATGTCCTGGGTCTCACACATGAGCGCTTTAACCACCAGACTCTGGAGTCAATCTCATACTCGCTCTTTCTTCAGTCCAATGTTGAAGCTGCTCCATGATGGATAAAAAATGGAAGAATCATTGGGGGAGAAAGAGCCAGAACACTTACTGATTCAGGCCCCACAGAGGAGTTAGGTAGAAGAACTCCTATCTTCCCTTGGGTCATAGATCGCTCTGAGTCTTAGGCATCTGGTATGTTGACCTGCAGTGTGCATGCTCGTAGGCAGAAAAATAGGCATCTAGGGAACATTTACAGCAAAAATGTAGGCTCTGAGTGAGTTTAGATGCCCACAGTATTGAGGGACAGCTGAGCTGAGCAGGGTTTTATGAATCCCGATGCAGCCTGATTTTAGGATGTAGAAGCATAACATGGCAATTAGGTGTTTAAATCCTCCTGTGAAGTTAGTCCATGGGAAATGTGTTGTCTACAAGTCACTAAACCTGGCCCCTGGTGAACCAACAAAACCCCACTTCATTCCCAGAACTTCTGACAGAGATTGGAAAAGTTCTGCTTAGTTTTTGAGTCACAACTGGATGGGATAAGAAAGGAGAAATGGATGAAGTTGACATAATCAAGAGGTTTTCTCCAGAGGCACTCAGTAGAATGGTGCAGGAATAGGGATAATAAAGTGAGAGGAGAGTAAGCCAAGGTTTGTGTTTAGTAAGTGACAGACATGTGAGACGAGAGAAGGGAGCTGAAGGCAGCAACCGTTGAATTGAAAGAATGGAGAGAATACAGAGAAAGAAATGGCTCAGAGTAGCAGAGACGTCAGTGAGCTTGATGGACTGAATGTTGCAGAAGGAGCAAGGGTCATGTAAGGGGGCAGCAGTAGAATGAGTAATGTGACTTACAAAAATGAATTAGTGTAATTTTGAGCACAAAAAAGAAAGTTGGTTTAAACGAGGGAATCCAATAAAGGATTTGTGAGAACCACATAAGATATTGTCAAAAAAACCTGCAAAATTCAGCTTAAAATCACTGTAAAAACAGAATGGTAGTAGCTGCTTCTAGTAGAAGATAGATGCAGCAGATGTAAAATGTTAAATCAAGATGGCAAATACTTTAAGAATAATTAAGAACACTTTTATTAGTTAAAAATAAATTAGGAGTTAGAGTCATGCCTTAAATTATTTAAAAATACTCAGATGATGAAAAGACAAATTGATACACTACTACTAAACCACAATGCATAACATCATACAGTATATCAAGTACTGGTCTCAGCAGTATGGTTATAAACATGCATTAAAGTACTTCCTGATAAGTCAATTGTTATTAATTATTAAATATTTGTGATAATTTAAAATGTTTTAACAAAGATAAAGATATCTTTTCCCCTCTGTACTAATGCGTTGGCACTATGGAGTATTCAGAACTATTATCTATCACATTGGTAGCTTGAGATACAGCAATTAGAGGCTTTGAAAAAGTGATGTAGAGCTATTGCTAGTGCACTACGACAAAGGTCTTGCTAAGAAGCAGCACACACACCAAAAGAGAGATGTAACTCTGACTGTGGGCTGAAAAGTCAACTTCTCCATTTACAGCTTCAATAATCAATATGCAGCTGATTTATGGCAAGAAAACTCCTAGTTTCACTGGAGACCACAATAAGAAGACATGAGGTGAATGCAGAAAAACTTGAACTAGTCCTTTTTCAATTGAATCCATTGTGCTGATGAGACTAACTTAGAGTAGAATGCGATAAACTAGTATCAAAATGAATTTATCAGTTGTGATATCATTGCTACCTGGATCTGAGTGCTGTCCCTTCAAGTTTCTGGGAGAGGAAGGTTCTCAGAGGCTCTTTTGTTTGGGCCCTCCATGAGTAAACATGGTTTTGTCAAAGGTGTTACAAAAAATAGCTAAAGATTTAGATATATAAATCTCTTTTTGTGAATGCCACACACTGTAACATTTAAAAGCTAGATAGGAGGTTCTGTAGGAAGAGAGAGGCTAAGAAATATATACCTTCTGAATTATTCTGTGCACATGGACAGGTATGTAAAAGGCTGCTGGATAGTAAAGGCTGGCATTTAGAAGAGCATGCTATGATAATAAGTAATGCAGTATTAGAATATTATGGGTACTCAATAATTAAGGGCCTGATCCAGGAAACATTTGTAATTTTGCTCGTATTGAGTCAGTTGGTCAGATCGTGTAAACTGGCCCTAATGGTCTTGCCCTTTTACATCAGTAGGACTGTTCACAGAGTGAAGTTGCACATATGTGCACAAGTGTTTGCAAGATAAGGCCTAACTTAAACACTATCATACCAATGTACACAGGCCTGAGATATGCTGAGGTATTGTGGCAACAGGGTCAGGATCTGATGTGGCAATTTCAGACACGTTTTCTACCAACTCTGAAAAAACCCATCACACAGACAACACCTGGAGAAATAGTTTAGCTCAGGCATGAACTAACAGCAACTGTCACAACAGAGATAAAGAACATGCTGCACCTTTGGGTCTGCAACATTCTAAAGATTTACAGACTATGTCCTATGGCCACACGTACAATATATGGTGGGCATATTTGGATAAAGGGTTATAGTTATTTCTGATTCAGAATTCAACAATTATTTTTACTATCATAGCACCTAAGAGCCCTAGTCCTGGACCAGGACCCCATTGTGCTGGATTCTGGTGGGGGGGGAAAGCAAGAGTCCCTGCCTCCAAGGAGCTTACAATATAGGGATATTGTAACTTCAATGCAACGCTACTTTTTTGTACTATCACAATGTTAATAATAATTTGAGTTTGGTTGCCAGGTAGCTTCACTTCATTTTTTGTATAATGAAGAATTTGCTTGGTGTAAACAAATATTAAGAAATTTTAAACTCTATGTTTAAACATTTTAATTTTAGAGAATTTGGGGGGGGGAATTCCCTTGTTTGATAGCCTTAGGTGGTATCAAATATTCTTGCAAAGGGGAAAAAAGACAATTTTAGGTGGGAGCTCTCAGGTTTATAAGCGAAAATCCTAACTTGTTTCTTCTTAACAGAAATACACAAAGAGAAGAAGAAAAGATACATTGTAGCATCTCTCCCTGTTTGCAGTTCAGCAGCTAGAATATCACAGTTCCCAGTGAAAGACAATGGAAGTTAGGCACCCATATGCCTCACTTGGAAGTTTTTGAAAATCTCACCAATGGACACTGGTCTTTCAGCATAGTTACATATGTGATTAGCTTTCCATTCAAAATTAACATTTTCTTCTCGCATCCTCAGCCCTGAATTACTAAGTCTACAGAATTTATCATTGTCTTCTGTCAGAGAACTCTTGAAGTAAGTAAATGTATTCCTCAGAAACATACTTGAAAAGTTGGAGGTTTCCAAAGTTAAAAAAGGTTTTGGAGTTCATTTTGCAGGGGGTGGGAGAGGAAAGGGGAATGTCATCTAAAAAAATTTTGGCATTGAAACTCCAATCTAGTTTATTCTGCTGTCAATAGACTTGATGCCCTTTGTATGAACTTTACCAAAATTGTCATAGTATCCTATGTATAAAAACTGTATTATTCATACTGTAAAAATCCCAGCTGCAAGTTTGTTTATTTTAAGAATCTAATGGTGGTCCTCACCTCCTTATATAGAGCAGGACATGTAATACTATAGGGGTATTTGGAAAAGCAGGAACTAAATTATGTCATTGGGGATGTCAGATTATATTCCTAGTGCCTAGAGCACAGGACTTGCTGGAGTTTCTGGTCTTAATTACCAAAAACAGATGTGTGAGAAGCTTGCAGAAAGTAACAAGTACTTTATTGCAAATTTCTCCACCACAACCACCATCTACTAATCTCATGTGGAAGAACCAATCCTGGTCCGGTGGAAATGTGTGTCAGTGTTTACCCAATTTAAGGAGATTCTTTGTTACCTGGATGTTATTGAGATCTGCAGCTATTTTTCTTCCAGGTACACAGAGTGGGCATAGGCCACATTGATGCAGAATTTATATCTTGGGGGCGGGGTAGGGAGTGCCATGACCAGGATGAAGGTGGTCATACATAGTGGTCAGAGCATGAGTCAGCCCAAATCAAGTACTTGGAGGTCAGAATCCAAGATCGACTGGAGGGCAGACTGAGGTTCAGGAATCAGGAGGCAGGCAACATCTGGTTACCAGATCAGGAGCCAGGTTACAGACAGCAGTGGAAGAGCACAAACCAGAGTTGAAAGCCAGAGTCTAAGCCCACGTCCACACTACAGCTTAAAATCGATGTTAGCAAAATCGATTTTATAAAGCAGGGTTTATAAAATCGATTTTGCGCGTCCACACTAGGGCTACTTACATCGATGTTGAGCGTCCATGTTCCCTGGCGTCCATCTTTTCCCTGAGCGTTGCACTCTGGGTACCTATCCCACAGTTCCTGCACGGGTCCCTGGCCTTTGGATTATGGGTTACTACTCCAGTGCATGATGTGGCCAAAATCCCCGTCGTGGGTGGTTCTGGGTACAGCCTCACCCCCTCCCTTCCTGTCAGCGGCACACAGTCACTTTGCGTGGTTTTTACTGGCTGCAGTGAGAAAACGCCATTTTGCAGCAAGCATGGATCCAGGTCTGCTCTTATCCTTGATCGCGAATGTTGTAAATAGTTCACGCATTCTCGTGCTATCCATGCTGAACCATGAGTCAGAAATGCAAGAGAGAATGCTTGACTGCGGGGACGACAGTGATGAGGACTTGGAGAACGAGTTTTCCGACACCCCGGGCCCCTGCACTTTGGAGCTCCTGACGGTTTTGGGGGAGGTTCTACCCGTTCCGCGCCGCTTTTGGGCACGGGAAACAAGCACTGACTGGTGGGACCGCATAGTCCTGCAGGTGTGGCATGATTCGCAGTGGCTTCGGAACTTTCGCATGCGTAAGAGCACTTTCTTTGAACTTTGTGACTCGCTTTCTCCTGTCCTGAAACGGCATAAT
Source organism: Gopherus evgoodei (assembly GCF_007399415.2). Taxonomy (NCBI): domain Eukaryota; kingdom Metazoa; phylum Chordata; order Testudines; family Testudinidae; genus Gopherus; species Gopherus evgoodei. The sequence continues at coordinate 287,504,141 of NC_044322.1, read as the reverse complement.
ACCAGGATGAGACCAGCCCTCAGAGTGGAAAAGCGAGTGGCAATAGCCATCTGGAAGCTTGCAACGCCAGACAGCTACCGGTCAGTCGGTAATCAATTTGGAGTGGGAAAATCTACTGTGGGGGCTTCTGTGCTGGAAGTATCCAAAGCAATCATTAAGCTGCTGCTTCGAAAGGTTGTGACTCTGGGAAACGTGCAGGACATTGTGGATGGCTTTGCTGCAATGGGATTCCCTAACTGTGGGGGGGCCATAGATGGAACCCATATCCCTATCTTGGCACCGGAGCACCAGGGCGCCCAGTACATAAACCGCAAGGGGTACTTTTCGATGGTGCTGCAAGCCCTGGTGGATCACAAGGGACGTTTCACCAACATCCACGTGCGATGGCCAGGAAGGATTCATGACGCACGTGTCTTCAGAAGCACTACACTGTTTAAACGGCTGCAGCAAGGGACCTACTTCCCTGACCAGAGAATAACAGTTGGAGATGTTGAAATGCTTATAGTTATCCTTGGGGACCCAGCCTACCCCTTGATGCCCTGGCTAATGAAGCCATACACAGGCAGCCTTGACAGTGCTCAGGAGTTGTTTAATTACAGGCTGAGCAAGTGCAGAATGGTGGTAGAATGTGCATTTGGCAGATTGAAGGGAAGATGGCGAATGCTTCTTACTCGCTCAGATCTTAGCCAAACCAATAACCCCTTTGTCATTGCTGCTTGTTGTGTGCTCCACAATCTCTGTGAGAGTAAGGGGGAGACCTTTATAGCGGGGTGGGAGGCTGAGGCAAACCACCTGGCCGCTGATTATGCGCAGCCAGACACCAGGGCAATTAGAAGATCACACCAGGATGTTGTGCGCATCAGAGAAGCCCTGAAAAGTAGCTTCCTCATGGGCCAGGGTACAGTTTGAATGCTGAGTTTCTTTTCCATTGATTACCACCCTCCCCATGTATTCAGTCCTGCTGCTGCAAGCTGCCTTCCCTGCACTCTTCCACAACTGCTTGCTTATGGTAATTAAAATAGCCGTCTGTGTCTGTGGAAAACATTGAATTCTTTATTAAAAGACAGTCACTGTAAGCAGCGCACCCTCCCTCTTGCATTTAGAAGCCTGCGAATAGAATTACATTAATAGGGTTTTTTTGGGAGGAGAATAGTAAATGGCTAGGGTTAGGGAGGGATGTAGGAAGGAAAGACAAAGTCAGTTAAGGGAGCCCAGAAGTGGCTTCATGGACCAGGGAACAGTGTGATTGGTATGTTTATTTCCCTGTTATTACCTACCTCCCCATGTCTTGACTCCGGCTGCTGCAAACGAGCTTCCCTGCACCCTTCCTTAACTGCTTGCTTATTGAAAATAAAGTTACTGTTATTTGTTAAAGAAATTGAGTTATTTATTAAAAATCAGACCCTTTCAGCAATCAATCATCATGCTTGCTGTTACAATCCTGTGCATGAAATTTCATAACTCGAGGTTCTCCGGGGAAGGGAGTGAGGGAGGTTTGGAGGAAGGGGGAGGGAGGTTGGTAAGAAGAAGGCGCATCAGAGAAGACATAACAAGATTTATCATGGACCATGGTACGGTGTGACTGCTTTGTTTATTTCCCCTGTATTACCCAACTCCCCATGTGTTAACTCCTGATGCTGCAAACTAGCTTCCCTGAAGCTTTCCAAAGCTGCATGCTTTATTTCTTTAACAACCCACCCTCACACTGCCTTTGAATAGCATGTCCTGAGAGTAAAGAAAGTAAAAGGTGCCAAGGGAGAGGTTTGGGAGGAGTACAGGAGGGAAGAAACATAACATAAAGGGCTTTTCAATGTAATGACAGCCTTCTGGTTGGACTGTCCACAGGGGTGTAGTTGGCTGGTGCAGATAGCCTTCCCCCACGCGTTCTTACACGCCTGGTTCTGGAAGGTGTGGGACAGGGTGAGTACTGAGGGAGGTTATACATGGGCTGCAGTGGCAACCTGAGACCCCGCAGCTCTTCCAGCATATCGCGGAGGATGTCAGTCTGATCACGAAGAAGATCCAGCGTTGCTGCCCGCCAGCGCTGATCTTCCTGCCACCTGAAATCATTTTTAGCGTCCCTCCTGTCTTCGCGTTGACTGGCAGCCTCCCTGTACTTTGCGACCAATTGTTTCCAGTCCCCCTGCTGAGCTCTCTCAGTATGGGTTACTGCCATAATTTCTGAGAACATCTCCTCACGCGTCATCTTTTTTCTTAGCCTTCTTATGTGACCTCCCCGTCGGACAGGAGAAGGGAGAGGGAGGCTGGAGAAATGTGCAGCTGTGTGGGGGGGGTGGGGGGTGGAAAGAGTGATAGAAGAATCATTTCACAGAACAATGGATACAGTCTTTCTCAGTGAACTGCGCTATTCACCATACCTTGAACATGTAACTTTACCACAAGGTCGCCTTAGGATTCTTTTAATACTTATTGCTTGTGGCTGAGGACTGAGATTTCAGCTCAGACACAGGTCAGGGGAGCACACAGACCGTGTCCGGAGACAATGGTAAGTTATTTGGTAGAGAACCGTGCAGTGGCTTGTAGTACCCTGCACCCCCTGCTATTATCAGGTAGCATGAACGGTATTGGGGCAAAGTGCTTTAAGGAACAACAATGGTTTCTTTTCTTAAGCCATGGAAAAGGTGCAGCACAGGGAAATACAAGTTCCCTCCCACAATCATCTGTGCTGCACTTTGGAGTTAGCTTTAATGCCATCTACCTCACCCCATCCCCCCTCTGCCATGGCAATTAATAGCGATGATTCATGCTGGCCAAGTGCTAGGGGACACCGCTCCGTAGGAATGAATAGCTTTCTAACAACCACCACATGGGTCATTGTTTTAGGAAAGGTTTTTCATTTACTGGGTCAGCACAGAAGAAAGGAATGAATGGTCATCTCTGTTCCCTTACTAAAAGTACATTACTTTCTAACAGGTGACCATGAACGATATCACTCTCCTGAGGATAACAGACAGAGAAAAAGAAATTATGCTTCTTGAATGCCAGCAGTCCCCAGGTCCATTTGCTGCTAGGATATGTCATGCAATGATTCCTGATTACATGCTGCAGGCATGGCGTGGTAAAGTTTCGTTTCATGGCAGACGGAATAAGGCCGCCCTGCCCAGAAACCTTCTGCAGAGGCTTTTGGGGTACCTCCAGGAGTGCTTCATAGAGATGTCCCTGGAGGATTTTCGCTCCATCCCCAGACATGTTAACAGACTGTTCCAGTAACTCTAATTCCAGCTACTGCATGCAAGCACTCATGGCAAATCACTCAGTAAACCTACGCTTTTAATAATAAAAAGTGCACTCACCAGAGGACGATTCCACAGCATCATTTTCTGTGCTACTGGCTTGAGAGGGCTGGCAGGGTACTTCTGTAAGGGTTAGGAAAAGATCCTGGCTGTTATGGGGAATTGAATGCTCTGTGCTCTCTGCTGGATCGTCCTCCTCTTGGTCCTCTTGGTCCTCATCGTGATCTTCGCCGTCCTCTAAATCTTCGGCAGTGGCAGAGATCACTACCCCCACCTCTGAATCCACAGACAAGGGGGGGTTTGTCGTTGCGCAGTGTTAAGCTCATCATAGAAGCGGCATGTTTTGGGGCCAGATCCTGACCTGCCCTTTGCTGCTTTGGTCTTCTGATATGCCTGTCTGAGCTCCTTTACTTTAACTCTGCACTGCAGCGAGTCTGTGCTATGTCCTCTCTCCCACATGGCATTAGAAATCTTTTCAAAGGTTTTCTCATTTCGTCTGCTGGACCGCAGTTCTGAAAGCACTGACTCTTCTCCCCATACAGCTATCAGATCTATTAACTCCTGTGTGTTCCATGCTGGGGTTCTTTTCCTATTCTCAGGAGACTGCATTGTTATCTCTGCTGCTGAGAGCTCCACGCTGGGCAAACAGGAAATGAAATTTCAAAGTTCCCGGGGCTTTTCCTGTGTACCTGGCCAGCAGTAGAGTTCCTTTACCTGTGCAGAGCAGCCACTAGTGCACTGTGGGATACGTCCCGGAGGCCACTAACTTCGGTTTCCGTCCACACTAGCATAAAATTAATTTTACAAAATCGATTTTAGGGTTACTCCTGTCGTTTAGCTGGAGTACAGAAATCGATTTTAGGGCCCCTTAAAATCGATTTTCTGTACTCTGTAGTGTGGACGGTTACAGCTTTAAATCGATTTAAAGCTGTTTAAATCGATTTAAAGCTCTAGTCTGGACCTGGCCTAAGGTCTATTGCAAGGAGAGTTAGGAGCAGAGACATTCAGGCAGTCCATGTTTTTGCTCACAGAGCTTCTCATCATGGCTTCTTGGTTCAAACCAATCAGTGGGCTGTGAGGGGCTGCCACTCAGGTCCCGCTGAGTGATTCTTCCTGCTTAGCCGAGACTCCAGGTTCCACCCACAAGAGCACATCCTAACCCTCCAGTGCTGATGCGGCAGCAGCAGCTGCAGATCAAATCCCCCATGGTCCCAGATCCCAACCCTTCAAGTTCTTATAAGGAGGCTTCCACTGAGTGTATATTTGTCATAGGAAAGAAGTGTTTGGAGCTGTATACATCTAATTCCTTTGGAAGTCAGAGAAGGGTTAACTTCTTTATCTATAAAAAGTGATATCTGAGTGGAAATAGAGGCTGTTTGGAGACCGAGAATTATAACATGGCATAAGCCCTTGCCTGGGATGGCTGGGGAAAGCTTAACTCCTTTAGAGTTAGAAATGTCTAGCTATCTGATATTAGTTGGGATGCTGTACATTTTCAAAGGAGTTTCTGAAGTCACTTGGGCAAAATCCTATTTTCAAAAGCATCTAAATCACTTAGAAGCATAAATCCCATTGAGTTTAAGTGATTTAGGCACTTTTGAAAATATTACTTTTTATTACTGAACCATTGTCCACATCACAACTCCATTAACAACAGTCACCTTTGTTGGCCATTGTAGTAGGACAATCAAGGCCTGAATGTGCAGGCAAACTGTACTATTCATTCATATGCATAGATTGGTTCCCTCTTCAGTTGGTAGTAAGACACATTGTCAAGAAAACAGATAAAAGCTTGCCCTGCTGCACAGAGTTTTCTGAGACCAGTTATAGACCTTTGGCCTGATTCTCCTCTTGACTTTGGTGAAGTTACTCATGGTTCATGCTATCAACTCAGTACCTCACATTAATTAGCACTAAATTCACTTGCACTTAGAGTACACTAAGCAACAGAAAACACTTTGTGTGCTCCATAATAGTACCCCAAAAAGCATGGGAGGGAAGTAATCATTTGAGTCCTATAAGTAATAACTAATTTGGAACCAGTACAGCTTTCCTAATACTTCAGAAATATTCTTACGTGTGTTGATCAGATGGCTTGTGTGGAAATGTTTTGTGACCCTGAGGAAATTAAAATAGGTGTGTTTTTTTCTCTGTTATATACAAGTCATTTGTAACTTTTCATAACTAAATGCTATAAAAATGGCATCGACCATGTTTCCCTTTTAACACTTTATGCAACTGTGAAGAATTTCCTATTTATACAGCAGTATGATTACCAGGAAGCCAAATGAATTACATAATGAAAAAGCATAACTGATAGCACTTATAATAGTATACTTTTCTGCTGAGAGCACTTACAACATTACACTTCAATGCTGATAGCATAACTATTAGTAAAATAATAAATGGAAAATGATTACTGCTAACTTAAAATTCACTTCTTACAGAATTATTGGTTACATTCAAATGAATATTTGAAGAATAAATCATTATTTAAATTACAATGAATAACAAATGAAGTAAAATAATTTGTGTTATCGTGAAAGTGGTTGTAAAACTTTTCACAGAACAGCATCAGAAAAATATCTTAAAGTGCAACCCATGGAATTATCCACAATCTCATTGTTCACAGTTAAATTTTCACAAATGAGACTACACTATAGTATAGTTTGTGGGACAGATTAAAGGTGATAGGGGCATACAATACCTGCGTTCTAGTAATTTGTTGTAGATTCAGTAGTATTTTAGAATCCTTGACAAACCTTTATTAGCCAATTAAGTATTCAGTGTGATAACACTAAATCATAATGATTAATCTCATAGTAATGCAAGTGAATCATTACATTCCATGACTGTTATTTTCAATTTATCATTAAATATTAAAGATTAATTTCAGAGTAGGGCTGCATAAAACACTCATCGTATATAAACCCAGATGAAAACTGGCACTGATGAGCTGGAGGGTACTGTGGGAGGTCATGTGTGTCCTTTATTAAGTGAATTGTACTTTGGGCCTAAGCAGAATCTCTACGTTCATATAAAATAATCTTTTTTCAGGAGGTGAAGATAATATTTAAAATTTACTAAAATTGAAAGAAACAAGCTGCTAGGTTTCCCCTAACTAGAACAGGGTCCAGGATAATCTCCTTCCTAGTGGTTATCCCATGTGTAGTTTATCCATAGACATTGGGACTGAAATAGTTTGCATGTCATGTCAACTGATTCTTCCAAAGTTTGCCGAGAATGAGCCTCAATTAACCAACCATCCAGGTGTGAGATGATATGTGTACACTGATATCTGTAATGAATGCCAGTCATGCCAGGCATTTGGTAAATACACTTGGTGTGGTAGAAAGGCCAAGGGATAAGAACAACTGCTTTTTTGCATGGGGATGCAATTGTTATCATCTGGAAACTAGCTAAATGTCAATACAGATGTAGATAGGCATATTTCAATTTAAGAGGCAAGGCGGGTGAGGTAATTTGGGGGGGTGGGATTTCTGTTGGTGGGAGAAACCAGCTTTCGAGCTACAGAGAGTTCTTCCTCAGGTCTGGGAAGGGTGTCACAGCTAAGTACAAGGTTGAACAGATAGCTTAGCATAAGTAGTTAGCACATATTTACCTCACCCAGCTTGTCTCTCAAATATCCTGAGACCGACACTGCTACAACATTGAGGCCTCTTAAATTGTATGCAATCAGTCTCAAGGGAAAGGATAGGAATTACAGAAGCCAGTGTAAATGTGCTGAACTTGAACTTTCTGATGACTCTGTCTAGTTTTCAGAGATCCACAATGGAAAAAAAAAAAACAGCCTTCCCTTTTGGTATGAGGAAATAGCTAAATAAAAGTTTTATTTCTTCTGTGCTACTATGGGAAGCTAGGGGCTTAATTCAGGTGAAATTCTATGGCCCTTGTATGCAAGAGGTCAAACTAAATGATTATAATGGTCCCTTTTGGCCTTATAATTTTGCATATCTCAAGCTGCTGACCCTACTATCTGATCTGTAGTTTGTCTGAAGCATCGTAAGAGGCCTGTAACATATGACGACACTCTATATATCCTTCAGTCACCATATTTTTTTACTATCTTTTTCTGCTTTTCAGGAATGTGATTAAGAATAAAAAACTGCTTTTTGTAGTTGGCTAGCTATTCACGGTCTTTGTTTAATCCTGCAAAAGCAGTTTCTCTTCCCTTGGTGTTCATACCTCAACTGCTAGAAGAGAGCCTCATCCTCCCTGATTGAACTATCCTCGTTATCTCTAGACTGATTCTTGCCTGCATATTTATACCTGCCTCTGGAAATTTCCACCACATGCATCTGACGAAGTGGGTATTCACCCACGAAAGCTTATGCTCTAATACGTCTGTTAGTCTATAGAAATGCTTGAGAATGAAGTAGATGTCCTTAGCCAGTCCAGAATTTTTTAATATGCTCTGTGCAGACGATTTGTAGTCACTAAACACAATAATCCCTTTGTTCAGCGGTTACAATAAGTAATATAGGAATCACCAATATAATGTCAATTTACCAAGAGCTAGTACATCTTGGTATCATTGTCCTTTTTTTAGGCTAAATACCAGACAATACATCAGTAATCTCACATCACGCTGTAACAACAATTGGTAAATAATTACTTTTATGCCAACCTCAGCAAACTACTTTAATAAAAGTAGTTATGCAAACTCTCTATTTGCACTGCTGCTACTATTGTAAAACATGATCTTGCATCACTGACAATGCAATGTTTGTCCCACACAGCTCTTGTGGCTACCTGATGCTGTTAGAACTAACAGGAACGGGTACATAAAAATAGCATGTGCTCAACATTTTTTTTTTCAGCTTATTACACACAATTACCCTTTTAGCCAGCCCTGTTCAAGGAAAGTAGGAGTCTTCCTAAATGTTCAGTAAGATGCTTTTTCTAAGCACATTTCTGTCAGGTGACATTTTATATAGACATCTGGAGAAACTAAAAGCAGATTGCCAGAAAACTATTAAAATCAGGATGACCTTTGTCTTTCAGCTTTTCAGTAGCTCATCAATCCCTGCAGAGGTAATCAAATGAAGTCCAGCTCACCTTCTAACAGGATCCCAGCTCCCAACAATCATTCCAATGTTGGCAACACATCCTGGCTGCAAACTGATGAAATCTTGAAAATATAGACAAAATCTATTCTATAAGAAAAGTACACTGACATTTATGTACTAGATATTGCTCTATCAGCCAGTTTCAAAATCAGATGACTAAACTTCAGAATGAACTGAATACAGACATAGCATAGTTTACTTCAGCTGTACTGGAGAAGAAATAATTCATCATCCAGATCATAGAGAAATAATATGGAAAGTGAAAACTACAAGAGAATCTGTTATCAACCACAGGTTGTGTCTTAGAAGATAAAACTGACAAGCAACTGAAGCAGTGAGAGCAATCATTTCCAAGTGAAAAGACTATTGCTGCCTGAGGTATTTATCATGAAAACTGAATTTGTCATGGTCAATCTACTACTATTTTGATGTGTCAAAATCACCACAGTGTAGGGAGGAGCAACTAGCAAATTTCAGAAATGAATTATTTTACTGACAAGCAAAGACAAAACAAAAAGTGTTTAGTTCATTAATAAAAGGGAGTTCCTTGGTTAGCAAAAGCTACAGTCTCCAAGTGACTGAAACTCATAATGCAAGCACATTTTTTAACCTGTTTTTGTGGTTGCTTCTGCAATAGAGATCCAGATAAAAATGTCAATAACTGTCTGTCCCATTGTAGCTCACTGACTTTAGTTCCTCATTTAAAAGGAACTAAAAAGTTCATCACCAACTAGCACTGAAGTCATCTCAGCTACTCATACACCAAAACACAGGGGCTACCCAGAGAACAAACCTCCATTTCACAACAGTTTTGCGGTTTCAGCTGTTATTTTAGTGCCCGATTCAAAGCAGGGACTTGACGTTGGGTCTCCCATATCCCAGGGGAGTGCCCTGACTACCAGGCTATCTAGTCATTCTTTTTCACAGTCTCTTCTGTTGGAGCTGTTCCACTTTGTCTGAATAATTAAATAGTAACTGGGTCAGAGAGAATGACATTACAGCTCATTAGTGAGGGCACTCACATGAAATGTAGGAAACTCAGATTTAAGTCCCTGCTCCAAATCAGACAGTGGAGGGACTTGAAAGTGGGTCTTCCTCATCCCACATGAGTGCCATTACTAGTGGCTGCTTTGAGATGGGTCTCTCTTGCCCGTCCTTTTGAGCAGAAATTCCATACTAGACACAATAAACCTTCTCACTGAAAGATTTGTCAAAACCAATACATTTTTGCAAAAAAAGTTTCAAGTAATCAATAATTTTCAAAGAAAAAACATTCTGTCAAAAAATTCCCAGCCACCTCTTAAAAAACAAAAACACAACTATTTTAGCAGTTTAAAGAGATGTGCTGCTTACCAAGTTTCTGCTACTTACCATAGTTTTTAGGTGTTTTCATTTTTTAAAACCAGTAAGAAGCCTAGAACAAACGTCAACATTTAAAGCTACAGTAAATGTTCAGAAGTTAATTTCTCCAAATAAAAATTAACCATTCATCTAGATGAGTAAACATAACATTTTCCAACATTTGAAAACTGAGCCCCCATTCAGAAAAATGAAAATGTCACCTCCTTCAACTATTTAATGTGTTGCTAAAGGCCTAAAATGAACAGCCACTAAAGATTGTGTAGATCTTCATAGATGATACTTTCTCTTATTTTCTTACATGACTTGAGCAACAATATAGTTAATATGGATATTTAAAGTATCACCATTGTCATCTGAGCCATCCTTGATGTGGACACAGTAGCAAAATGAGGACAGATACATGCATGGAATTAAGTGGTAGGCTGCAACTTTTATTAAACTTTAACACAGGGGATGGGTGCAACCCACCCATTACCCATACTCTGCTATACCAGCCATTTAATTGGTTCCAATATGGGGGTTACAGGGCTTCTTACCAAATAAACTACTTTGCAGAGTAGGCTTTCCTCACCCTATCCCCCAGGACTTAGCTCTGTGTCCTATCACTCTCCCCCCTGTGAGGGGTCAGAGGGTGTGTTACAAGAGAACTGGACTTGACATAACCTGCAGGCTTCTTGTGCACTTAGCCACCAAAAGCTGGAAGTGAGGACAGCATGTAGTGAGAAAGAAGCCCTGTCCATAGTCCCCATAATAAACACCATGGTGAGGAAGACTGGACCTCGGTGGTGGTGGGGGGGAGTTGACGGGAAAACAGAGGAGAGGGTAGAGAACGGACCCTTCTCTTCTGATCAGGTTGGTCCACTAAACTGGAGCACAACCTAGGGGTGGCTGACAAGGATAGCTGGAATCCCCAGTCTCATCACTGCAGATGTAGCAGCTTTGATCAGAGAACATATGACCCTCAAGGATTTTGCAAGGCTCCTCTATAATATCCAGGTAGGGACCACGCCTGAAGATGATGATGCCCAAAGGCATATTAGCTTTCAGGAGGAGATGATAAAGGCCCTTTCCCGGGAAAAAGCCCTGTAGTGACATACCACCAAGAGAAGCAACAGGAGGGGGAGCGACCACAAAGCTATGTGTCTAGAAAGAAGCTACCATTAAAACACTCTGGGTTGACTATGGCAGGTAACTTGAGTATAAGACAGCTGCATTTAAACAGGCCTTGATCAAAGGGTTTCTCACCATGATTCGCATGTCATTGGTGGGTATTGACTCAGGAGTAGCTAGGTTAGAAGACAGAGGATAGGGCCAGAAAAGCCTAGGGAGTGCAGATTGATATTCACCTCCTCAAGAAAAAAGTTGATAAGGTCGCTGCAATAACCTTCCCAGACAAAACTCTGAGGGAAAGCGAACGGGAAAAGGGAAGGACAAGGGAGACAGGCCCTACAAAAGAACTTCTGATCACTGGTGGGTGGAAATTTGGAGACTACTCCTGAGGTGCAAACCAACGGAAAAGACTGATGAATTGTCCAAGCTAGCACTTTTATTAAAGATTGCTAAGCATGAAGGGCATAATGGCACATTTGAACACCGCTGGGTGAAGGAGTTTCACAGTTTATGTGAAACTTTGAGGAAGAGTGTTCAGATAAAATTTATTGGTAGAGTCAGGTCCCATTTATCCCCCACCCTAAACAATTCAGAACTGATAAACTTGCTGAAATCCAGGTGAGTGCTTGAAGCACAGTTAAAAGCCTGAGTCTCCAGCTTGGTGAGAAATGACTTAGATTCTGACAACTCTAAGTAAGTTCAGTTGTTTATTTTGGAAGGGAAAAGCTTTGTTATGCTTTTCCAGATTACTAACAGCATGGATGTTGGAAGATATTGGAGATGATGCACTTCTGTGTGCTTCTTGTGCTGGTAGTTGGATCATGTGCCTATTCCTGTGGTGGTGTGAATATAGGTTCAGATAACCCTAGGTAACATGTGCAGTGGGGTAAGGACCTGGGGTCACAAAGGCCACAGGGTCTCACCCTATGACATGACCCCAATGCCCAACATCAAAATCTTAACCGAGTACTTATCCCACTGTGGCTTGAAGGTGCTGTGAGGAAGATAAAAATCTCCCTGGTCCTCTACCAATTGGTCTGCGGGAGAAAAAAAATCCCTTTCCGTCTCCCTCCCTTACTGCTGGGACCCTCTCTCTTTCACCACTTGTCCCATCAAGTTCCCCCACCCATTGATGCAGGTGGGTGGCATTTTGAAAGAAATGAGGCAGTTAATACCTCAGAACTAATGTTTCAGACTCTCTGGAGATGTTGCTGTTTCAGTAACCATTCATATTTTCAAGATTTTTTTTTCACAATCATAAACTCTAGAAACTTACTTTTATTTATTAAATGAAACCTGAGTCTCCAGGGAACAGTTGAGAGGTCTGTCTTAGTTAGTCTTTCACATTTCCTTAGAGAGAACATCCAACTTTTGAGGAAATGCTGGATTAATTAATATGTAAATTTTAGATTAAAAGTACAGTGTGTAACCAGGTATCTCAAAAGGTATAAAGGTTCAACTGGTCTAAAACATAATTGCTTCCATGGTGATTTATGGATGTTAATCCCAGGAAACTAATGCCGACAAGAAGAATATTGTCGCCTATGAGATGATGTAGTGGTGAAGATTAGGAAGATGAGGGAAAAGAAGATGAATACTTGTATTAGAAATATTATAGGAGTGAAGTGGACTCTGCTTTCAGAAATCAACAAGCACAAACTTATGTACTTTGGTGACATCAGACACAAAAATGGAAATAACCTTGAAAAAGCTTCTATGGAAGGAATGTGGTAGGTCATAGTAGTAGGGGACAAACAGCAAAAGATGTCACTAGTATTCAGACATGAATAAATGGAGTTAACTTACTTAAATTCTAGATGGCCAGATTTTCTCTTTTTTAAAAACTCAACTGGGATCTAACTCTGAACTTGCATACATCAGTTCTAAATCCATACGTTATTCCTGGGCTCTGCATAGTGTTTTTAGATGAGCGCTGTCTCTCAGAGCTTGCTCCCTGCAGGCCCCTTTCTCTGCAGCAGATTCTTACTGCCTCCCCTCCCAAGGGACTCCTTGCTACTCCTGCTCTCCTTACCTTACTGAGAGTCTTACTCTTTATAAGGATCACATGTCTTTTCCTCAGCTGCCTCTGATTAAAATACAGAGCTGGCTGGTCCCAAGCTGGTGACTCTAAAGAGGATAGACCACAAGTAACTCCACTGACTTCAGAAGAGTTTATGCCTTGTCCTTGGGCTGTTACCACACACAAGCTTCCTCTAAAGAATGGAAGGACTGATGTTCTCTCAGTTATACTTTTAAAGAACAGCTCTTTAAAAGGACTGCAGTCTGAGCAATTCTCTATATATTACGTGCATTGAGAAGGGTGTCATAGTTTTATGCCTGTTTGAGGTTTAAAGAGCAAATTGTCATTAGCTTCCCCAGTGATTTTTCTTGACAAAGATATTTTGGTTGTTTTTAATCAGAATTATACAGAAGGAAATCTTACAAATATAAATATTTCAAATGTAACCAAAGAGAACATGACTAATACAGAATAATTTAAAATAAACATTTCTCTTGTTCGTGATGTTACTAGAACAATGTAATGAACTGTTCCTATTCCTTAGCTCACAGTCATTTTTTATGTATTTATTTATTTATTTTTAAAAGCATAAAAAAGTTTAGAGGAATAAATATCATGAGAATTTAAAATACTTGCTCGCTTTGACAAACCAGGATAATATGGGGTGTTTTATCCCCTTTGCTGTTGCTCAGTTCAATGTCACTAGGGTAACAACCATCAAAGAAATGTCACAAAGAACAATATATATATGCTGTTGCTGAATGCTACAATGAGAACAAAGTCGGGCTACTAAGCCCTCCTCTCCTTTTTTTTCCTCCCAACTCTCTGTTAACTTCCTATAAAAGGGCATGGTGAGTTAAGAACTTTAGTTGGTGAAACTGAGACATTAAGAGACTCACTTTGATTCATGTGAAATAGTGACATCAAAGACCTTCAAGTACCATAGTCTCTAGGCTTGACATGTATTCATAAAAGGTTCAGTTGGTAGGTTGTCTGAACCATCTGCTCCACATGTCCCATTCCTAGAAGCTTATGAATACTATTGTCTTTGAAACCTGAGACTCCTTAGTGAATAATACTATATTAAAGGCCCAGCTTAGGCCAAACATGTCCACTCAACCACACAAACATACCCACATTCTTTTATCAAATACAGCTATCACATAGGATCCAGTGACACGTTTTCCACTTTTTCAACAGTGAGAGATATGATGTTTCCCTTGGTGTCTGGAGAAATTACAGTTTGGCTATTCACACTCTGCCTATCTAATTTCCTCCTACATGACCCCCAAACCATATAGAATTTACAGTTATAAAATGGTTTCCAATGAAAAATGCTTTATAAATGCAAAAAAAATCACATATAGGTAACTGCTGAAAATATTGTTGGGAAGGAACTAGAAAAATAAATTAAAGCCATTGAACTCAAGTAAGGTTGCCAGGACCTTCATAGCAAACTTCAGGAAATGTATCATATCATTTGCTTCCACTGGCCCACATTACCATTCTCCTTTATCATTCTTGTCCCTTTATTATTATAATGTTACAATAGTTCTTTGGCATGACAAAAATCTGTTACCATATAAAGCAAACCCCATAATAGCCCTATGCTACACCACCACCAATACCCTTAAAAATCTACGGTCAGCAGAAACATCATTGCCACATACCTTAGTAGTCTGCAGAAGCAGAGGCATGGAGTTAAAGCAGGTAGCTCAGGCCTGCCCCATCTAGATAGGTAATTGTGTAGCCTTATCACTGTAGTACTGGAGCACTTCACAAGCGTTAATGAATTTGTCCTTACCACAATTGCATGAAAAATTAATATCCCTAGTATATAGACAGGAACTGAAGGATGGAGAAATCACACCGGAAATCATGGTAAAGTTAGAAATTGAATTCTGATTGTCTGAGACCCACTGCCATTGCCTCTATTTCTTACTAGTAATATCGACAGTCTTGTTTATGGGAAACATAAGTCCCCCTGCTCTACCTACGAAACATCTACTTACAGAAGGCCTGATCTTAAGAGAGGCTGAGCAATACAGCTTAAGAGAGGCTCAGCTGTCCAATACAGCAGAAGGATTTTTGGCTGTTCAGCAATTGTAAAAAACAAAACAAAACAGGCCTATGATAATAAGTATGCTTTTTGGAGCATGAACAACATATTTAATATCACTAAGGAGATTGTGTGTGCACCAGTAGCTAAGGAATGGATTCTGTGTTAATTACAGCATGCTGGACAATGTTTCTGTCTGCCAGTTTTAAACCAGTACTATAAAAAATATGTATTAGAAGCTTTGAAACGCAGTAGTTCAGCCACAGCCTGAAAAGATTCCAGTTTTTAAAAAATAATAAAGTGTTGGCAGAAATGCTTGATGCAGAATCGGTGCTATGCTTTACTTCCATCTCTCTGCCTGCCAAGGCCCAAAGACTCACAAAGGGGCACAAGAAAAAGAGAGGAGGAAGCTCCAAATATTTTGAAATGCATTTCCTACGGATTAAAAAGCATTTCCTATAGCCTGCTTCACTCTGCTGCTAATACTTCTTATTTAGTAACAAGGAATTAATTAAAAAGAAGCCAATTGTGGCCAAAGCATATGAACATCAGAAATGGAAGGGATTATACAATGTTGAAAAATATAAGGAGCCAATTCTGCTAGATTTATGCACACAGAGTACTTCTACTGATATCATTGAGATACTCTACTCTAAATGGGCGGCAGAATCAGATCTTAAATAAATGCTATACTGGAATGTCTAACATTTCATACAAGAAGTCCTATTAAACAGCAGAAGAGAATCCCCCAACAAAGAAAACCTTGAATTCAGTTGCAAATGATTATAAAAAAGCTAAATCATCTCATAAGCACATAAGATTGTTAAAATAGCATTATGTTTGAGAGGGAATGTTGCTGACCACATGAACACTAAGTGGATTTCCTTGTGTGTAGCAAGGCATCTATAGACAGAGAGAAAGGATAAAGTGGTGATTAAGCTGTTTGCTTAGATGACACAGATAAGGGTTCAATTCCCACTTCTAACACAGGCTACTTGTGTGACCTTGGGCAAGTCTTTTAGTCTCTCTGTTTCCCATGTGTAAAATTGGGATAATAGCACTTTTCTATCTCACTGGGATGTTGTGAGGATAAATACATTAAAGATTATGAAGTACACAGATATTGCAGTAATGGAGCCATGTATGTACCTAAGACAAGCCAGCAGGCATTAAATTATCTGCATACAGGAGGAAAAATGGCTGAGCTTAGAAAATAGAGTCAAGAGAGTTCTTAGTGCAGGGAGTGTAAATAAATAGCTTTTTTTGTGAGGGGACTAAAAGTGGCACTTACAGGATTTCAGCTGAACAGCTGAAAAAAAACAGTGGTTGAAGTGGTTTAGAAAGTTGCTGCTGCAATGTAAGGGTAAAATGAGTCCTACCTGTCCTGCTTTTGTATTTAATGTCTTTCTCTGTTCAGAACATTATTCTGTAGGACAAATGCATATTGCAAATTAAAAGAGTAAAGATAATTATTAATCCTGTATTTGTATCTTTTCATGTCTCTTCCCACATTCCCACATCAGAAAAAAAAAGGCAGGAGGTGGGGAGACCATCTTGAATCCAAAGCTTCCTGGACATTCAGACCTTTTATTGGGACTGTCTCAATATTCGGGGCTTTGTTTTATTTAGGCACCTATTACCCCTAACCCCCTCTCCCGATGTTTCACACTTCTATCTGGTCATGCTATTCAGAAGTAGAGAGTACATTTAGATTTAAATATAAATGGATAGATTCAGCTGTATGCACATGCACCATCTGATACTTCTACTTGCTTTTGGCCTCATCCCACATAAGTTCAACATTTCTAATATGGCATTAAGACACACCAGGGTTTGTTTTATTGTTCCATTAATACATGCTTTGGATACTCTGTGAAGCACAAGTCTAGAGGTTGAGTGCTTTAAACCTCCTGAGGTGTTTATTAAGGCATCAGTAAAAACACCCTGGAGTGTGTCCTAATGCTACAACATGGCATCAAATTGTTTAAAAAATTAATATAATTTGAAAATAAAACAACTTTTAGGGAAAATCTTCCAATTATGAAAAACAATAATCCACGGAAGGAGAATGAAACATAAAAAAGATAGTGCAGCAGTAAAACACACACACACACAAGATGACTAGTACTTCCTTCCCTCACAGGGCTGCTGTGAGGTGAAATACATTAAAGATTGTGCGGTGCTCAGACACTAGAGTAATCGAGCCAAAGACTACTTTCACTTCTACCGATGAACAGGTGCAATTCAGAGCAAACTTTTGCCCTTATATGTATGTGCCATGGAACAAAGAGACCCCAGAGTGAAATACAATTATACAAATATGATCTAGCGATATAATGGTTAAAGAGTATCTTCATGATAGGACAGTGCACAGGTATTAGGTAACATTGTTTTTCTGAACTAAGCCCAGAGAGATTGTCTATGGCCAGATCTGGTAGAAATTGCTATTATTTACATGCATTTCCCACTCTTCAGCATTCTCTGAAAGTACATTTTGGTAGCATTGTGTACATTGTTACGGAGAGAAATGCCTTTTGTACTGCATCATTGATTACACATCTGCCCTTTTGACTTTCAACTCAGAGAATGAAGGTCAACAAGAAGGTATCAAAGGCAACTAGATTTATTTAGAGTTCATGGGCTAATCCCACCTGTCTCTTTCAGCGCAAGTAGTTAGCATTTTTCTCTTTATTGTTCTCTTTTTATGTCCTCTCAAAAATTAATGTTTTCTTTTTTTTTCTGAGTTCTTATATTTCCTAGTATTGATTTATCATATTGCAATATGTATGCAACTCCTGGCATTCAACATTAGGTAACTTATTTGGGAACGTAGCAGCTTACACATTTTTCTCTAGCACTAGTATATGCTACTAACCAGGTAATGTCTATAGGATCAGATTTATTCCACTTTATAGTCAATCTTTTTGTTCTCACATGTAAGGCTCTACACAAACATGTTTGTGCCTACAACTCTATCTTTTCTGTTTCTCCCCTCCTCTTTCACCTCCCAAGCTTTCACCTAACCCTCTTTGCTACTTTATCTCATCTAACCTTTGCACCTTCTTCTATAGCCCTGTCATAAACAGATAGTTAAGGGTTAATGTCTCTTTTACCTGTAAAGGGTTAACAAACAGGGAACCAAACACCTGACCAGGGGACCAATCAGGAGACAAGATACTTTCAAATCTCGGTGGAAGGAAGCCTTTGTTTGTGTTTTCTGGGTTTTGCTTTGTTCTCTCTGGGCTCTGAGAGTGACCACACGTACCTACAGGCTCTCTAATCTTCTATTCCAATTTTGTGAGTACAAAGGTAGAAAGGCGGTATAGTCTTTTTATTTGTTTTCCTTTATTTGCAAATGTGTAGTTTGCTGGAAGTATTTTAAATTGTATTTTGCTGGGGGGAGGCTTCTTTCTAGTTTCTATAAGCTGACAGACCCTGTAACTTTTTACCATCTAAATTGCAGAGATAAACTTTTACCTTTTTCTTTCTTCTTATTAAAAGCTTTGCTTTAAGACCTGTCTGATTTTTTTCTCCTAGTTAAGGCTCAAGGGAACTGAGTCTGTGTACACCAGGGAATTGGTGGGGAGAAGGGAAAGAGAGCAGGGGGGAGAAGGGAAAAGTGAATTTCCTCTTTGTTTTAGATTCACGGAGTTTGAATCTGGATTGCCTCTGGGTGAAGGGAAAAGAGGAAGGGGGAAGGTATCATTCCTCTCTGTGTGGTGATTCAAGGAGTTTGAATCAGGGTCATCTCCTAGTGTACCCAAGGCAAAAAGGAGCTGGGAGGAAGAAAGAAGGGGGAAGGGAAATGGTTTATTCCCCTTTGTTGTGAGACTCAAGGAATTTGGGTCTTGGGGTCCCCAGGGAAGGTTTTGGGGGAGACTAGAGTTTATCAGGCACTCTACTCTAAGTCCTGATTGGTGGTAGCACTACAGGATCTAAGCTGGTAATTAAGCTTAGGGGAATTCATGCTAGTACCCATATTTTGGACGCTAAGGTTCAGAATTGGGAATTATATTATGACAAGCCCCTCCTACCATCCCTAGTTGTTTCTCTTGTTCGCTCAAATTCATTAGCCTTTGTTTGTCAATTGAAAGGAAATGAAGAAAAAGTAATAGACAAAAAAATTGTAGCGAATACCACAGCTGGCCCACAAGCTAATGAAAAAAAAACACACTACACAGTACTAAGTCTTCTGGCTATCTTCCATCAT
Source organism: Gopherus evgoodei (assembly GCF_007399415.2). Classification (NCBI taxonomy): domain Eukaryota; kingdom Metazoa; phylum Chordata; order Testudines; family Testudinidae; genus Gopherus; species Gopherus evgoodei. The sequence goes on along the minus strand of NC_044322.1, from coordinate 287,485,036 downwards.
GCATTTTTCTTTCATCCCCTCATCTCTTTTTGCCTTCTACTTCCAACTTTGCTGGAAACAAAGCATTTTCTTCATCTTCTTGATACTTTAGTCTTGCATTAATTTTTTTTGCAATTAGTTTCTTGGTTTGTTTTTTAAAGGAGAAAAATAAAAGGGAAATAAACTCATAGCATTGTAGACAACACAGTGCACTGGAGTAATAAGCAGTAAAATCCTATGTGACACTAAGGCCCAGTCTACAACTGAAAAAAAGGCTTCTTAACAATGAGATGTCTCAAAAAAATATCTATCTCATTGAGAGAAGCTGGGTGGTAGTTTTACCTTGAAGGATGTTGGTTGAAGTGCAGGAGGCATTACTTGTCTTGCCCAGTAACTGGAGTTCTTCCTGTTGTGGAGCACCCACAGGGACGCACACCTTAATGTGAGCATGTCTGTGCATTCTTTATTGGAGATTTTTGTCAGCAGTGCTGTGCCCCAGACACTCTGGTGCTCTAGTACAAAGGCATATAGGGAGGGGGCAGACTCACTGCCACTTTAGTTCCTTCCCAGCCACCAAAGTCCAAAGTGTTTGTTTCTATTCTCCAGGACTTTGAGCAGTAAGCGGGTTGGGGGACAAGTATATAGCAATATGTGAGGCCAAGGCATGACTACAGCATCTCCCTTTGAATAGTGACTGTGCCCTTCTCTTGAGCAGGACTGTCTGCACTTCACAAGATGGTGTTGCAAAGAGATCAATCTGTGGATGACTCTAGGTAAGACATCTCTCTTTTCATACACCTTGTTCATCTCCCAAGTGTGATTAATGCTCAGATGTCTGATGAGGGTGTCCACTGCTGTGTTCTGTAGTCCTGGAAGATAAACCACTGAGGTCTCTATGCAGTATAACATGTGCCAGTTCCATAGTTTTATGGATTCTGCACCTAAGCACTGGGATCTTGATCCTCCTTGACAACTGATATAATAAATTGCTTTTCTGTTGTCCTGCATTATTCTTATTGGGTGGTACCCTGGCATCACTGGCAAGCATAACAAACTTCTCTGAGCTCTAATACACTGACATGGAGGATCCACTCCCTAGGGTTCCATTTGCCCTGAGCTGTAAGATTTTGGAAGGGTGCACTCTAGCCTATCAAGGAGGTGTCTGTAATAATGATACTTGTGGGAGAAGAAGGCAAAAATGGAACAACTCCCCCCACACACCTTTTGTGGATCTTTCCACCAATTCAGAGAACCAAGAGCTCTCTGAGGTACAGATACTCGCTTGGATAGACTGTGCTTTTTGGGGGCACAGATGGTTGTCAGCCAGGTCAAAAGATACCAAAACTGTAATCTTGCTAAGGTTGTCACAAATGTACAGGCTGCCATATGGCCCAGAAGTTGCAGGCAAACCTTTGCTGTGGTTTGTGGGCTCTGCTGTATTGTTGAAACAAGGCTGGACAGAGTGGCAAATCTGTACTAGTGGCAAGTATGCACTGGTGGAAGTGAATCCCAGAGTAGTCACAACAAAGTCTATTCATTGAGTGGGTGTGCAATGAAGCAGATAAATCACCCGCCAGCACTGAAAGAATTAGAGAGCCTCTGAGTCCAGCTAGCCCTTTCCCTTAAGCCAATGCCAGGCCTGGAGGTGGAAGAAAAGGAGAGAGCTTGGCTCAGTTCAGGGCTTACTGGTGGTGAGGCTGCCACTCTATCTGACGAGAGGAGTCATTAGTCAGTCAGTCAAGGCAGCTAACAGGAAGTACAGTCTCCCTGGCTAAAGGAGACTGTGGAAGAGACTTAGGAGCATCCAGCCTAATATATTGCTAGGTGACTGAAGCACAGAGATCTTGTGGGGTTTTGCCCCCCCCCACACTTACGGCTGCCGTGCCTGGAAGAACCTAGGACCACAGCAGGATGTCACCCAAGCTTAATGAGGGGGTGCTACTAGAGACAAGCCACCACAACAACTTGGATTATAGGAGCCATATCTCAAATGGAAGGGACAGTGGTAGGAAGTAGCCCAGGTTGACAAACTCCCTGCTGGAAGATCTCCTGTTCAGTCAGGGGTTGACTCACACAGGGCCCTGGGCTGGGATCAGGTGGAGAGCGAGGGGCTGGGTCCTCCTACCCAATTGCCTTAAAGACTTAGGCATCTTGACCAGGGAAGCAAGGGGCCGGAAGCCATGTGTTCCAACCATAAGACTACCCAGCCCTCCTATTACAGGGGGAGAGAAAAATTTTCCACATTGATGTGGAGGCCCAAGAAGTGGAACAGAGATAGGTCTGTGTTGGTTGCTGTTTGTACCTCCAGAAATGAGCAGCCTTTCAGAAGCCAATCATCCAGGTAGGTAAAACCATTAATTCCATCTTGCAAAGATGAATTGTCGTGGCTGAGAGGACTTTGGTAAAGATCCATGGGGCAGTGAAGAGGACAAAGGGAAGGAAGCAATATTGGTAGTGGTCTCTGCCCACCACAAAACATAGGAAATGTCTCTGCAAATCAATTTCCTGAGAAGTAATTATTACTGCTAGGGTTACCATTCTGACCCAGAGAGCGGACAAAGGGAATAAAATTGGTCTCCACTTCCATTTTTCTTTTAGACCAGAAACTACAAGGAATAGAACTCTTTTTCAACAAAGTTAGTGGAACAGGTTTTATGGCCTCCAGTGTTAGAAGGAATTGTACCGCCTGCCTCAAAATACTTTTGTGAGAGGAATCCCTGAAGAAGGATGAGGAGGGGAAGGGAGTGGAAAGGAGAAAGTGAACTGGATGGAATAACTTATGTAAATCACTTCCAGGATCCACCTTTCCAAGATGATGAGCTCCAAGGAAGGCAGGAAATGAGAGATACATCTCCATAAGGATAAAGGGAGACAGGTGCAGCATTGGATCCAGAGCAGGAGGGATTTCATGACCTTCGACCAATGAGGATGCCGCCAACTGGAAGGTCTCTGTAGAGGATGGTCCTTTCTTACTGTACCTGTTCTGTATCCTGGGGGCTTGGATGTTCTTGTAGATAGTGGACTGGGTGATACCACTGAGCCATCTGGAATCTACTATACTTTCTCTTTGCAATAGGTATATACCTGCCCAGAGATCATAGTGTCAATGGGGAGTCTTTATGAGAGTTAAAGATCCATCCATGGCATCACTAAACAAGTTGGTCCCCTCAAAGGGAAGTCCTACTGTCATAAACAGATAGCTAAGGGTTAACGTCTCTTTCACCTGGAAAGAAGTAATCTGAAACACCTGACCAGAGGACCAATCAAGAAACAATAGACTTTTTCAAATCTGGGTGAAGGGAAGTTTGTGTGTGAGTCCTTTGTTTTTTGGTCTTCTGCCTATCTCCCTCTCGGCTATGGGAAGGATTTCTCTATTTCCTGCTTTCTAATCTTCTGTTTCCAAGTTGTGAGTACAAAGATAGGTTTGTTTTTTTGTATTTACATGTATGTAGTTGCTGGAGTGTTTTGAATTGTATTCTTTTTGAATAAGGCTGTTTATTCATATTTCTTTTAAGCAATTGACCCTGTATTTGTCACCTTGATACAGAGAGACCATTTTTATGTATTTTTCTTTCTTTTTATATAAAGCTTTCTTTTTAAGACCTGTTAGAGTTTTTCTTTAGTGGGGAACTCCAGGGAATTGAGTCTGTGCTCACCAGGGAATTGGTGGGAGGAAGAAGTCAGGGGGAAATCTGCGTGTTTTAGATTTACTAGCCTGACTTTGCATTCCCTCTGGGTGAGGCGGGAAGAGAGATTAGCTCTCGGTACTTCGGTTTTCCAAAGCTGGGAATGGGGAGAGTGGAATCCCTCTGTTTAGATTCACGGAGCTTGCTTCTGTGTGTCTCTCCAGGAACACCTGGAGGGGGGGAAGGGAAAAGGTTTATTTCCCTTTGTTGTGAGACTCAAGGGATTTGGGTCTTGGGGTCCCCAGGGAAGGTTTGGGGGGACCAGAGTGCCTCAAAACACTCTAATTTTTTGGGTGGTGGCAGCTTTACCAGGTCCAAGCTGGTAACTAAGCTTGGAGGTTTTCAAGCTAACCCCCATATTTTGGACGCTAAGGTCCAAATCTGGGACTAGGTTATGATATGAGTGGCAGCGTTTGTGGGAAAGATAGAATCCAGAAGCCAGTAGGAATATTATATTTTTCTTTTCTCTGCTAGGGGCTTTTAAGCAGAGACAGTTTGATTTTAAAAGGAACCAGAGAGAATTTTTTTTCTCTGCTCTCTCTTGCAGCTTCTGGCTTGCATATTAAGCAAGGTACCATTAAGCTGTGACAAAGGGTCTTTTTTGACACAATAGCACTCCCATTAGGAGTCAAATACCAGCACTATACACATGTGAATAAAGTGGTTTTTCTGGTTTACTTTACATTCAAAAGATTAGCTAGAGGAAGAAAGGGAAAAAGGCACTGTTGCTAGGCAGACGCCAGAAGGCAACAGAGTTTGCAGTTCAGACAATAAACACCGGAGGGCACCCCACCACAAGAAAACAGGAACCATGACTTCCAAGGAAAAAAGGGAGGCAGAAGAACAAATCAAAGAAGCTGAACACAGGCGACAACTGGAGCTGAAAGAAAAGGAAGAAAGCATCAAACTGGCAGCCTACAAAAGAGAACAAGCAGCCAAAGAGGCAGCCCACAAAAGAAAACTAGAAGAAGAAGAGGTGGCCCACCGACGTAAACAAGAAGAAGAAGAGGTGGCACACAGAAGGAAACAAGAAGAAGAAGACATGGCCCACCGCCGAGAAATGGAAAAACAACAAAAAGAAAGTGAAGAGAAGGAAAAACAGAGAAAACATGAACTGGACTTAGCACAAGCTGGACTGCATGCGCCAGCCAATCCTAACAACCCTTCGCCAATTATGGTTCCACATCACAGGAAATTTCCCACCTACAAGGCAGGTGATGACACCAAGGCCTTCTTGGAAAATTTTGAAAGAGCCTGTCTTGGGTACAGCATCCCTGAAGACCAGTACATGGTAGAATTGAGGCCACAGCTCAGTGGACCTTTAGCAGAGGTGGCAGCTGAAATGCCTAAGCAACAAATGAACGACTATAAACTTTTTCAAACCAAGGCCACATATAGAATGGGGATAACCCCGGATCATGCCCGTCACCGTTTCAGAATCCAAAAGTGGAAACCAGATGTGTCATTTCCCAGACACGCCTACTACGTTGGGAAAAATTATGAGGCCTGGATATCAGGACACAATGTTAAATCCTTGGAAGAACTGCACCTCCTCATACAAATGGAGCAGTTCTTGGATTGTGTTCCTGAGGACATAACACGGTACATACAAGATGGAAAACCCAAAAATTTCACCGAGGCGGGGGAGATTGGAGCCAGATGGATGGAAGTGGCAGAAAGCAAGGAAGCTACTGTCAAAGGGGAACGAATACCCCAGAGGGCACACCGACCACAAACCCTACAACCGAGGACAGCCAAAGACCCCACATACAACCCAAGTAAAACCACAGACGCCCTATTCTTCCACCTCACCAGTCTCCAGTAACTCACCTCGACCCAGTGACCCATCAGATGGAATATGCTTTAAGTGCAATGAACTGGGACATATCAAGGCCAACTGCCCAAAGACCGCCATCCGAGTGCAGTTCATTACACCACCATCACCCAAAAGATCCCCAGGCCCAGATGCCTCTCAAATACCCTTGGAGCAGAGGGAAAATCTGAGAGTGGGCAGAAAGAAGGTTACTGCATGGAGAGACACGGGGGCACAAGTGTCAGCTATCCACCAATCCTTCGTAGACCCCAAATTCATCAACCCAAAGGCCCAAGTGACAATTTACCCCTTCATGTCACAAGTTGTAGACTTGCCTACAGCTGAATTGCCTGTCCAGTACAAAGGCTGGTCAGGAATGTGGACTTTTGCAGTCTATGACAATTATCCTATACCCATGCTACTGGGGGAAGACTTGGCCAACCAGGTGAAGCGGGCCAAGCGAGTGGGAATGGTTACACATAGCCAAACCAGGCAAGCTTCCAGACTCGTTCCTGAGCCGTTCACAGACGCCTCGTCTGTGTTACCAGAGACCCAGACAGAGGTAGTGGACCCGGATTCCATGTCAACCACTGAAACAGCCACAGCACCTCCAGTCCTAGGCCCGGAACTGGAACAGCAACCAGCACCAGCAATTGCAACCACATCTTCAAACTCAACGCCAGAGGGCGCCAGCGAGCCAAAACTGGCAGAAGCAACAGACAGCCATACCCAAAAGGCTCAGCCAGAGCCTGAAATACCCTCAGGTGCACCAGCGGAGAGCGCTTCACCAGCAACGGAAACAACCCCATCATTTACATCGCTTCCAGAGGGACCAAGCCCAAGTCCCTAGTCTGAGGAAGAACTGGTGACCCCAGCCTCAAGGGAACAGTTCCAGACTGAGCAGGAAGCAGATGACAGCCTTCAGAAAGTGTGGACGGTGGCACGGAGCACCCCACCGCCTCTCAGCTCTTCTAATCGATCCCGGTTTGTTATAGACCAAGGACTTTTATACAAGGAGATTCTTTCTGTGGGACACCGGGAAGAATGGCAGCCGCAAAAACAGTTGGTGGTTCCAACTAAGTACCGGGGGAAGTTCTTAAGCTTAGCCCATGATCATCCCAGTGGCCATGCTGGGGTGAACAGAACCAAGGACAGGTTGGGGAAGTCCTTCCACTGGGCAAGGACGTTGCCAAGTATGTCCAGTCTTGTGAGGTATGCCAAAGTGTGGGAAAGCCCCAAGACCAGGTCAAGGCCCTTTTCCAGCCGCTCCCCATAATTGAGGTCCCATTTCAGCGAGTAACTGTAGATATTCTGGGTCCTTTCCCAAAAAAGACGCCCAGAGGAAAGCAGTACGTACTGACTTTCATGGACTTTGCTACCCGATGGCCGGAAGCAGTAGCTCTAGGCAACAGGCTAACACTGTGTGCCTGGCCCTAACAGACATTTTTGCCAGGGTAGGTTGGCCCTACGACATCCTTACAGATTCAGGATCTAATTTCCTAGCAGGGACCATGCAAAAACTGTGGGAAACTCATGGGGTGAATCACTTGGTTGCCACCCCGTACCACCATCAAACCAATGGCCTGGTGGAAAGGTTTAATGGAACTTTGGGGGCCATGATACATAAATTCGTCAACGAATGCTCCAATAATTGGGACCTAGTGTTGCAGCAGTTGCTGTTTGCCTACAGGGCTGTACCACATCCCAGTTTAGGGTTTTCACTGTTTGAACTTGTGTATGGTCACGAGGTTAAGGGGCCATTACAGTTGGTGAAGCAGCAATGGGAGCGGTTTACGCCTTCTCCAGGAACTAACATTCTGGACTTTTTAAGCAACCTACAAAGCACCCTCTGACACTCTTTAGCCCTTGCTAGAGAAAACCTAAAGGATGCTCAGGAAGAGCAAAAGGCCTGGTATGACAAACATACCAGAGAACGTTCCTTCAAGGTAGGAGACCAGGTTATGGTCTTGAAGGCGCAACAGGCCCATAAGATGGAAGCATCATGGAAAGGGCCATTCACGTCCAAGAGCGCCTGGGAACTGTGAACTACCTCATAGCATTTCCCAATTCCTCATTAAAGCCCAGAGTGTACCATGTTAATTCTCTCAAGCCTTTCTATTCCAGAGACTTACAGGTTTGTCAGTTTACGGTCCAGGGAGATGATGCTGAGTGGCCTGACGGTGTCTACTACGAAGGGAAAAAAGACGGTGGCGTGGAAGAGGTGAACCTCTCAACCACTCTGGAACATCTGCAGCAGCGACAAATCAAGGAGCTGTGCACTAGCTTCGCCCCATTGTTCTCAGCCACCCCAGGACGGACTGAACGGGCATACCACTCCATTGACACAGGTAATGCTCACCCCATTAGAACCCCATCCTACCGGGTGTCTCCTCATGCCCAAGCTGCTATAGAACGGGAGATCCAGAACATGCTACAGATGGGTATAATCCGCTCATCTACCAGTGCATGGGCATCTCCAGTGGTTCTGGTACCCAAACCAGATGGGGAAATACGCTTTTGCGTAGACTACCGTAAGCTAAATGCGATAACTCGTCCGGACAACTATCCTATGCCCCACACCGATGAGCTATTGGAAAAGTTGGGACGGGCCCAGTTCACCTCTACAATAGACGTAACCAAGGGGTACTGGCAAGTACCGCTAGATGAACCTGCCAAGGAGAGGTCAGCATTTGTCACCCATGCGGGAGTGTATGAATTTAATGTCCTTCCTTTCGGCCTTCGAAATGCACCCGCCACCTTCCAGAGGCTGGTAGATGGTCTACTAGCAGGACTGGGAGAATATGCAGTTGCCTACCTCGATGATGTGGCCATTTTTTCAGACTCCTGGCCCGCACACCTACTACACCTGGAAAAGGTCTTTGAGCACATCAGGCAGGCTGGACTAACTGTTAAGGTCAAAAAGTGTCAAATAGGCCAAAACAGAGTGACTTACCTGGGGCACCAGGTGGGTCGAGGAACCATAAACCCCCTACAGGCCAAGATGGATGCTATCCAAAAGTGGCCTGTCCCAAGGTCAAAGAAACAGGTCCAATCCTTCTTAGGCTTGGCCGGGTACTAAAGGCGATTTGTACCACACTACAGCCAAATCGCTGCCCCACTGACCGACCTGACCAAAAAGACCCAGCCAAATGCAGTTAAGTGGACTGATGAGTGTCAAAAGGCCTTTACCCAGCTTAAGGCGACGCTCATGTCTGACCCTGTACTCAGGGCCCCGGATTTTGACAAGCCATTCCTAGTAACCACGGATGCATCTGAGCGTGGTATAGGAGCAGTTCTCATGCAGGAAGCAACAGATCACAACTTCCATCCTGTCGTGTTTCTCAGCAAGAAACTGTCTGAGAGGGAAAGTCACTGGTCAGTCAGTGAAAAGGAATGCTATGCCATTGTGTATGCCCTGGAAAAGCTACGCCCATATGTTTGGGGATGGCGGTTCCAGCTACAAACTGACCATGCTGCACTAAAGTGGCTTCATACTGCCAAGGGGAACAACAAGAAACTTCTTCGTTGGAATTTAGCTCTCCAAGATTTTGATTTTGAAATTCAGCACATCTCAGGAGCTTCTAACAAAGTAGCTGATGCACTCTCCCGTGAGAGTTTCCCAGAATCCAGTAGTTAAAAAGTGTTCTTAGAATGTAGAAGTCTGTTAGTTATATACTTAGTGGTATATGTAAAGGTGCATGTGTTGTATTAATCTGTTTATTTTAAAGTTGTAGGAGGAAATCGCCGCCAGTGAGCTTCCCCACTGTCTGCAATTTGGGGGGCGTGTCATAAACAGATAGCTAAGGGTTAACGTCTCTTTCACCTGGAAAGAAGTAATCTGAAACACCTGACCAGAGGACCAATCAGGAAACAATAGACTTTTTCAAATCTGGGTGGAGGGAAGTTTGTGTGTGAGTTTTTGTTTTTTGGTCTTCTGCCTATCTCCCTCTCGACTATGGGAAGGATTTCTCTATTTCCTGCTTTCTAATCTTCTGTTTCCAAGTTGTGAGTACAAAGATAGGTTTGTTTTTTTGTATTTACATGTATGTAGTTGCTGGAGTGTTTTGAATTGTATTCTTTTTGAATAAGGCTGTTTATTCATATTTCTTTTAAGCAATTGACCCTGTATTTGTCACCTTGATACAGAGAGACCATTTTTATGTATTTTTCTTTCTTTTTATATAAAGCTTTCTTTTTAAGACCTGTTGGAGTTTTTCTTTAGTGGGGAACTCCAGGGAATTGAGTCTGTGCTCACCAGGGAATTGGTGGGAGGAAGAAGTCAGGGGGAAATCTGTGTGTGTTAGATTTACTAGCCTGACTTTGCATTCCCTCTGGGTGAGGGGGGAAGAGAGATTAGCTCTCGGTACTTCTGTTTTCCAAAGCTGGGAACGGGGAGGGTGGAATCCCTCTGTTTAGATTCACGGAGCTTGCTTCTGTGTGTCTCTCCAGGAACACCTGGAGGGGGGAAAGGGAAAAGGTTTATTTCCCTTTGTTGTGAGACTCAAGGGATTTGGGTCTTGGGGTCCCCAGGGAAGGTTTGGGGGGACCAGAGTGCCCCAAAACACTCTAATTTTTTGGGTGGTGGCAGCTTTACCAAGTCCAAGCTGGTAACTAATCTTGGAGGTTTTCAAGCTAATCCCCATATTTTGGACGCTAAGGTGCAAATCTGGGACTAGGTTATGATACCTACAAATTGTTTTGTACCTACTGGGGCAGACTAGAGGACTGCAGCCAAGAAGATCAGTACATGACTACTACTGTAACTATGGAGCATGCAGCTGTACCAGCAGCATCCACTGAGGCCTGGAGAGATGCCTTGGTGATTGTCTGGAATTCTGTTATGAGGGCTTGAAATTGTTTCTCTGACTCTGTAGCAGGTGTTCAATAAAGCATGAAAACTTTGTAAACTCATATTTTGCTATTCGGGCTTAGTAACAGGCTACTCTGAACTGCAGCAAGTCCAAGGAGTAACTCTTGCAGCCCAGAAGGTTCAGTCTATTTAATGCTTTGACAGATCGTATTGGGCTGAAAAAGTGTTTGTTTGTTAACTGCCTCTACAACAAGGGCATTGGCTGTAGGGTGGGAGAAAAAAGTGTTCTGAGCCTTTGGGTGGGATGTACTATTTTTTGTCAGGCCATTTACACACAGATGGTGTAGTAGGTGACGTTTGCCACACAGAACATGCTGGGACAGCAGACCATCATTCATGGGCAAGTGATAAGCAGTGGTGATTAAGGCTCTTCTGAGATTCAAAGATCCTCATGGGATAGAAGAGTGGAAGGTATCAGGGACTTCAGGTAGGAAACCTTGGGATTCAATATGTCAAATGGTGTTGTAGATGGTATCAAAGTGCGATCATATTTGGCTTGGAGTCCCTGTGTTTTGGAGGCAAAATGTCCAGTGCTACTCTAGATGGTTTACCAGATGACTTCTCAGTACATGGCACCGTCTTCTTATCCAGTGTCATTGTTTTGTTAATGGAGAGTAATGGAGCATCAATGGTATCCATAATGGAACACAAGGTCTCCTGAGACTGAAGCTGAGGGGGTGACTTTCCCCTTCTGGAGAAGAGAGTCTTTTCTTCGAGGGTCTTGATGGCTTTGAAGGGCCCCAGGTCTTTGCTTACCATCACAGAATGATGGTCACCAGGGCTCTCTGACGATCCAAGGTACATGGCGGGACTTGGATCCCATGAATCTCAAAGAGCGCTCCATCAACAGGAGTTTTAGCATATCCTCCCTAAGGGCTGGTCCACACTACGGGGGGAAAATCGATCTTAGATACGCAACTTCAGCTACGTGAATAACGTAGCTGAAGTCGAATATCTAAGATCGGATTACTCACCCATCCACACCGCGTGGGATCGATGTTCGCGGCTCTCCCTGTCGATTCCGGAACTCCGTTGGGGTTAATGGAGTTCCGGAATCGATATAAGCGCACTCGGGGATCGATATATCGCGTCTAGATGAGATGCGATATATCGATCCCCGAGCAATCGATTTTAACCCACCGATACTGTGGGTAGTCTGGACGTAGCCTGTGTTTGTTAAATCTGCTTTTAAAATGCGAACAGATCTTACATTTGGAGGCGCCACAAGACTCTCCCAGGCAGCAAAGGCAGCTTGAATGTCCATCACAGTGCAGGAAAGAATTGTGGTAGGTCTGGCAGGGTTTTATGCACCCCAAAAGCAAAAAAGTTATAAAAAACAAAAATAAAGACAATAACAAGAAAAGGAAAGAAAATATTAAGCCAGAGATATAGCATGCTGCATAGCTATCTAATGGACAGAGCAGCACTGTGTCACAAGCTGCAGGCTGTTGAAAAAGAAATGGAGTGGTGGTGGGTCCAACTGGTCCATATACCCTCATATTGGAGCACCAGGGTGTCTGGGGTGCAGTCATGGATAAGTGAACATTTCTGACAAAAATCTGAGACCAAGAGTGCACAGGCACATGCACATCTTGATGTGGAGCATGCACAGGGACACTACTCAAAGAAGAACCCTAGGCTCTTCTCTAGGGTCTACCTCAATTACATTGATGGATAGCTGATGTTTTTACAGAACACTCTGATTTTCCATTGAGATATTTTAAAAGATTATTGGGACACAACCTGGACTATTTTATGAGAGTGCACAACACGAGGAGAAAGAAAGTGGCTCATGGGACAGCATGAATCCACCTACATTTTGAGCCTCCTTGTCACAGAAGAAAGGGAAAAGAGCAGCCACAAAACTGACAGCAAACATGAATACCCCAAAAGATGAGTGATTGGGTCAGACTGTAGCATGACTTTGCTTCCTCTTCTGCACTGATATTCTAGGGATAGCACACGCTTTACCCTTTTATAGAGTGTACCAGTTGCCAGCCTAGCCTGCATGTACAATGATGGGACCCATTGTCACTGATGTGCCCCTACTCATCCACTACTAAAAAAGCAGTCAGTTGTAAAGCCACATCAGACTGCAAGATAAGGAGACAATTGCTGTCTTGAAATTTTGTATTTATTATCCTTAGCAAAGCCAACTCTTGCTGACAAAAAACTTCACACTGCTGTGAGTTTCCAGTAAATCTTATTTCCTTAATAAAAGCACTTCATTTATTTTTCATTTGAATACCCTTCAAAAAAGCAATGATAGTAATTAGACGTTTTGTTAAATAGGAAAGCAGCAACCACCACTTGTATTAGTGTGCAACATACTTTTGTCAAATGTAAGTGGGTAGGAATTTGGGTAGGTGGACATATTTTCCTTGCTGAATTTTAAGTGGATAGTAGGTTATCTACAGCTCAGGATGGCCTAGTGGATTAAAGCCAGGCAAAGCAGCAAAATGTGCTTGGGATGGGATGGGACTTATGAAATGCAAGTTCAATTTCCTCCTTCACCTTAGATCTCTGGCATGCCCTCAGGCAAATCATGCAAGCCTGGATGCACAAAAGGAGTTATGTTTTCTAAGTCCCAGTTTCAGGGCTACTGTGATGCACAAAAGTCCTGCTGTAGGTGCCTAAACTGACTTGCCATCTAAATGTTTGCAGTAAAAGTTCCCTTTCCCCAGGTGCCTATGTTTCTGCCTCTGAGCATATGAACTGCTGCCTCCCGCTAGGCATTTAGACACCTGTCTCCCACCTAAGCCCCAGAGCAATTCACAAGCCAGGGGAAAATGGACAATTGACTGCTTTATTTGCATGCAGGTCCCGATCTGGTATGCAGCTTCTGAGTACACCTTCTGAACCAGGTCCCTCAAGTAAGTTCACACAAAACAATGTGTGTGGGGGTGACAGGAGTGCCAATGTTGGGGGATTGGGAAGAACGCCCTTCCTCAGGGTTTTTCCCTTAAAGCAGAGGCACAGCCATAGCCCACAAACTAGCATCCAAGCCCACCCATATCTGAGTCTGTTGAAATGCTATTGAATGGAAGGGATCCAGCATCTCTGTCTCTGTCACCATGTTGTTTCTCCTGCCTTCCCCCCACCCAGGCAGCAGCAAGGGGGCTGTGTAGTACTACCTCAAACACCCACAGCACCTCCGTCCATGCAGGTAACAGCATAGGGAGCTCTCTCCCTATACCGTCAGGTTCATACTGACAGGACTGAGCGATGACATTGAGGTGACCTCAAAACACTCCAGACCTCATCTGGTCTTGGCAGCGCATTAACAGTTCCTTCCCTGGGGTTTACTCCTACTTTTACCCACAGGTACTCACAGCAGGGATGTCTGTACCAGTTACTGCCTCCCTGCTGTTCTGGGGGTCTCCCCATGTCTTGGGAGAGGCAGCATAAGTTGTTTTTTATTATATATTTAAATTCAGATCTGAAAAAAATGTGTCCTCTCACCCCTCAAGAAATATCTAAAATAGCACCACTAGGGTGGGGAAAAGGAGGACTTCCCTCATAACTTTTAGCCCAGCAGTTAGGGCACTCTGCTGGGATGTTGGACTCACCAGTTCAAGTCCCCACTCTCTGCCTATGTGGGAGAAAGGATTAGAACAGGGATCTGCTACCTCATAGCTGAGTGTGCTAACCATTAGAATACAGGATAGTCTGTTGTGGGGCTCTCTCAGTCTCTCCTGTTGAAGCTGTTGCATTGTGGATAAATAATGAAAAATTCATGGCCTGGACCATGGATGTCCTACAGGCTGGGTGAGTGCTCTAACCAGCAGGCTACAGCATCATTCTCAAGCTCTCACTCTCTGGCTCAGTTGACACTTCAAGAGTTTATCCAGTGTGCAACAGTTTCAATAGGAAAGACTAAGGGAGCCTCACATCAGAATATCTGTGTTAACCTGTGGAACTCCTTGCCAGAGGATGTTGTGAAGACCAAGACGATAGCAGGGTTCAAAAAGAACTAGATACATTCATGGCGGATAGGTCCATCAATGGTTATTAGCCAGGATGGGCAGAGATGGTGTCCCTTGCCTCTGCCAGATGCTGGGAATGGGCGACGGGGGATGGATTGCTTCATGATTACCTGTTCTGTTCGTTCCCTCTGGGGTACCTGGCATTGGCCACTGTCAGAAGACAGGATACTGGGCTAGATGGACTTTTGGTCTGACCCAGTATGGCCATTCTTATGTTATGTTCTTATCTCATAGCCCAGGGGTTAGAGCACTCCCCTGAAGGATAGCAGATTCCTGTTTAAATTCCTTTGCCCCCTCAGGTAGAAGGGGACTTGAACCAGGGGTCTCCCACATCTCAAATTAGCACCTAACTCTGGACTAAAAGTTATAAGAGTTTCCTCCTCCTCACCCCAATTTCTTGCTAAAACCGCATGGGTACCTACCTCCAGAAGAGATATGCAGCTGAGAATCAGAAGCTGAGATAGGTGCCTCCCTGAAGCCTAGATTTCTATACCTAACTCCATGAGACAGGTAGGTTTTAGCATACCTCTCTCTGGTCGACATCTCCCAGTGGCTAGTTTACGTGGCTTCCCACCTAGCATACTGGCTTTTGAGACTCCCATTCTTAGCTTGGCTTTTGTGACTCCCCATGCATTGTATAGAAAGCCTGGAGTACCTAACTCAGGCTTTGTGAAACAGTGATTTTCTAGGTGCCTAAAAGGTAGGTGCTGCGATGCTCAGCATCACAATGCCTAACTTCTTTGTCCATCCAGGCCTTCATCTCTCTATGCTTCAGATCTCAATCTGTAACATGGGGATAACAAGACTACTCTACCTCACAGGAAGGTTGTCAGATATTTACAATAAAGATTGCAAGCACTCGGATATTATAGTGAAGGGGCTGTATCAGCACGATAGACAAAAATACAGCTGTTCAAATAATGCCTTTAATTTTTTCTAAACTGCACTTATTCAGGAACTCATCTTATTTTCTTTTGAAGTCAGTGGTAAGACTCCAAATGATTTTATTGGAAGTAGATTCAAGTCATTTATGTTACTTGTATTCCATCTAATTAAATGTGTAAATTTTATTTTAAAATGATAACATCTCATTCAACTGAAACACATTACCCATGACAATAAATATATATGTATAGTATTTATATATCCACTAATCACAGACAACCTCAATATCTGTCAAATATATTTGGCTATATCTATATCTATCTATCTGTATAAAAATATTGAATGTTAGGTATAATACTACAGAAATATGCTGTATTAGTCAGTCTTCTGCTCAGTTTAAGTTAAGTTTGGATAACGTGAACATAATTCCCTCTAGTTTTAAGTATATTGGCTTACGCATCGGCTACAATTTATTAAACAATACATGTCATATAGGACACTGTAGACTTCTCCAATAACTAATTAGCTACTCTCACCTTAAATCCCATGCTTCCAAATGAAAACTGCAAATAGTTCTTTGTTTTAATCCTTTTATGTTGTGACATGTTTCCAAAGGATCCAAAAGTCTCGGTAGTGAAAACTTGACTGCCATGCTCTGGCTTTTCTTACAACAAAGGCTTTGGATTTGTTAAATCCATTCAAAGCTTATGTGCGTCAATATCAAGGAGCTGCTTCTTGCTAAGGACTGGTAAGCTTCAATGCCAAGCAATGTCCTCCTTTTATTCTTGATAATACTGGTCTGATAGAACCTGAACTCCCTGTATTATTCATATATCCCATCTGGAATTTGAATCCAAGTTCACAGGGACAATAGCTACTTTGTAATCCTATTAAATTGGCTTCTTTCAATTTATAAGAATGTGGAAGAAGATTCTTTGATCTCTATTTATAAATATTCCATGAATAATATTAGGAGAATACCACAGTGATGAAACATGCAGTAAAAATCCATTAGGCTAATCCTTCAACAGTTCTGTTATTGTTAATAAGAGTCATAAAATGGTTATCTGTTATACAAAATAAAATGGAGAAAATAAGATTTCAGGGACTTGGTAACAAAGCTCTATTGACAAACAGCTCTGGAGTGTCTCTTGAAAAGAAGGAGATAGATGAATAGCTGTGGTAAGAAAAAATCATCTATTTTACAGAAATGAACTTGACTTAATATTATTATATTATTTCATCAACTACTATTGGTATTGGGCCAAAAACTGTAACTGCTAAACCCCAATGAAATCCCCCTGAGTTCACTGGCACTCCACATGGGTGCAGCTGTCCACCCACATGCAATCTGTAAGTTTGACCTTAGCCAATCATCATTATATTAATTTGATCAAATGTCCATTGTTTTATGACTCTTCAGGATGAGAGAAAATAATGTTATTCCAGAAGAAATAACATCAATAAGTACAAACCTTTAACAGGCATTAAAAAACAGTTTAACTGAAGGCTTCCTCCTGCTAAGGAAACAAAAAGTATTTGTCTCAAACTATATCATTAATAAATTATAAAGATATGCAGACTTAGAATAAAGATATTGTTTTATTTATTTAACACCAGTAATGTGCTAAGTGGAACTGGGCAGAACCTGACCTATGAGAGTTTTCAAGATTTCAAAAGTTTTTCTATCCCAAAACAGGACAGAATTATACTCTTGAAAATTTTCACAAACCATTCATCCAAAATAAATAAATAAATATATATGTATGGATCCAGTTAGTGCCATAATTTTTGCTTGTTTACTTATGAGACAAGTACATGTCTTTATCATTTGCAAAAGATTCTTCAGGAGGTGACTAAAGTGGAAAAAAGCCTTTTGGAACAATTTTTTAAGAAGGAACTTTCATAAAGCGAGGGAGATGACCTAGCAGATTGGGTCATGGTTCTAGATGGTGAGCGTGCACAGGAAAGACTTGACAGCCAAGTTCCTGATTTAGCAAAGCATATGCTCAATTTCTTTACTGAATCAGGGCCAAAGAGTATGAAAAGAGTGGTTAGTTTTGTAGCATCTTAGAGTGAAATTGCATTTTATAGCAAAGTACTTGTGAATCAGTTCCTTTGAAGGGAAGCTACTAGCTGAGTTCAACATTATTATTTTCCTTTGCAAATAATATAGAATATTACAAACATATGAAATAAATCAGAAGGCATTTTCAGGCTCTATTTAAGAATTTGTGATGTCATGGAAATGTGCAAATTAATTTACAATTTGTTGATAAGTGAAGGAAGCATTGATTTCCAGTTATTTGGATTTAAATTAAAAATGTATAAATTTGATTTATATTTGCAAAATTGGACAGAGGATTTAACCACATACATCCCATTAATTTTAAACACCAGTCAGCTAAGATTCCAGCCTCTTAAAACTTTTTTTGTCAAACAAAATAGATCTGAAAAACTCACAACTCATTATAAAAGTTATCTACTATATCCCTATGAGTCCAAATCTTGTCCAAGAACCCAGCACAGTAATTCATTTGGGAACTGGGAAATTCCATAGGAACCAGATGGAAGGAACCCTTCATCAGGTAAGAGGTAAAATCTGTGGCCACTATTCCAGGCTTAGGAATAAAACAGTTTCAGGGTATGTTTACATTGCAATGTAAGCCCAGGATCAAACTAAGTCTCAAGCCTAACCCCACTTCCATGTACACAGAAACCACGGTAACCCAGGGCTTGGACACAGAGTTCCTGGACCCTGCAAGGTAGCACCACGCCATGTAGAGTTCAAATTGGCCACCAGGAATTGCAAACAGTGGTGGTGGGGGGGAGAGAATAGCTTTAAAAAGAGTATTTTCACTGCAAAGTCACAAATGTTTGCTTGGGTCATTCAGGTTTTCTATTTAAGTAATACTGGCTTGAAGTTTGCTGCTCTGTAATCACTCAATGATCTATGGAACTGCCCATAAACAGTCAGTGTGTGTGTTTGGGCAATTGTGTTCTATTTCCAAATCTAGTTCATATCAGTTTGTTAGAAGCAGTCCATGCAGTCTGCAGAAGACAAAATAATTTCTCCCATGTATGAATGGGAAGTCAGTTTTTGTCCTGAAATGTTCTGGGGTCGGGGAGGAGGAAGGCTTTTGAGTTCTGCATGTTTGCATACAGCCATTAGAGGGTGAGTCAGGTGTGAGCTAACTCAGCATCCTGTTAAATTCCCTCATGGATTCTGACCCAATCTCCAATCCTGATAGCTGCAAATTTTTACTGAATCAGGAACTCCAGATAGTTACATTGAGGGGAACAGCATATTTTCCAGGGTCATTTTGGTAGCTGACTAGTTCATTCCACTCACAAATGTGCTAATCAATCACTATCATTTGAATACTTTGGTTACATATACTACAGGTTTCATACCATCAGCTTGGAATAACATCTCCCTTTGCCAATAGGGCACCACAAGAACAGTAACATTCTTCCAAAATATGAAAGACCCAGAATGATAGAAAAAAGTTTTTTATAGCAAGGTCACTAGCCACCATCCTCACAGCACAAATAGTTTTTCAATTTTGATAAAACAGAAAATACTTGTAATTTTAAACTTACCACTCACTGTCTTTGCACTTCTGTCAATGTGAAGAACCAGGCTGTGTCCAGAGAGAGTATGTGGACTGAAGCATCCCCTTCAGAATATATATTGGTTAAGTTTTGAAATATAACGTTTTGTGCCCTTGAGATTCCACAAGAATTAATTCTTTGCTTTTCCACTGAGCTGCTTTAGACAATAACCCACTGTTTCTTGTCCTGTTTCAGGCCCCTCCAACTCTACTGCCTGCTGAACATCAATAACTTAATCAATGGCTCAATGTACTTCATGGACCATTCCAAAAAGACCATGTGCCCATGATGAAGTTATGGTTGATGTTCTTGAGAGGACAGACCAGCAGATCCAGAAGCAGAAGCAGAGGGATGTAAGACTGGAACAATGGCATGCTAAGAGGCAGGAGGAAAGGCTGAGGCTTGCTGTACAGATGGAAGACAGTGTTTCTGCGACGGAATAGGCACTTGCAAAGCTGTTCCTGAGACAGGAAGGGTGGATAAAGGAGGAGGATAGAGCTCAAAAGAGAGAATTGTTTGAGCATCTCATCTCCATCTTGGCTGGAAGATCTCTGGCTCCTGTTGCCTCTCCCACACCACAGCCTGATCCCTCTGCAACATACCCTCACTCCAGAAGTAGCTTGGACAATCCATTTTGGGGTGGACGAGGCATTCTGTCCCATGAGGAGCTGGACAGGGCTACTAAACCCCACGCAGCCTTCCTTCTTGACCTTCACCTGTGGATACCTCCATCCCTCTCATCACCAAGCGCATGTCATCCAGAAAGTTTGTTTCTATCACTGCATCATATTATACAAGTTATATAATACTATATTATTAATTGAGATAACAACACTAAAAATATGATCAAGAGTAATTATGAATTACTGAGCAAATACAGTTCCTCTATTTAATTAGGTACAGCAATTCACATGTCAATAAATTCCATCTATAAACTCATGCTGTGATTACACCACCATTCTATTCATTATTCATCATGTCATTCATAAGCACACTGCATGGCAATCAAGCCCATCCCCCTCCCAAGCAATGAATATCCCACAATTAATTAATCCCTTCCACCCCACAAGCACATTCTTACAGAAATTATCTCCCTCTTCCATTAGGCCATGCAAGTCCATAATGTGATAACGCAAAGCATCCCTGATTTCTGTTGCCTGGGTCAACCAGCTCCAGCAGTGGTCGACTTTCTGGCAAAGTATACTGATTCAGTGGCTCCTCACTGTCAAAGGTTCATTCAGGGGCAAATGGCTCACCTCTGGCTTAACAAAGATTTTGAAGAGCACAGTAAGACTCAATAATGCAGACAGCATTACTGACATTGGCATCCAAACAGGTCTGTAGACATCTGCAACAGGATTTTAATTAGCCAACAGCACATTCAACAACCATTATACACCTGCTGAGAATGTAATTAAACAATCTTTTGCCAAGGCCTCTGAAATCAGGGGATAGTTTCATAAGCCAAGGCAAAAGGGGGCATGCAGGGTCCTCCAGAACAGCAGTGGGGAGAGTAACTGCTTATGACAATGTTATTTGGTGGGAATAGTGTCCCAGCCTGTCCATGACTTTCAAGCAGCAAAAAACACTGGCATTTTGAACTTTTCCAGTGCAGTCCACGCTGACATTCATAAATCAGCGTCTGTGGTCCATGAGGGCCTGTATAACGATGGAGTAGTACTCTCTACAGTTCATGTACTCATATGTTTCTTGAGGGGGGCAACTATGGGCACATGACATAGGCGCTGACTCCATGCATGTTCAAGGGCTAGAGCACCTATGGAAAAAAAAACTAGTGGGTGCTTAGCACCAATCATCAGCCAGCTCTCCCCCTTTCCCCCAGCACCTCCCAGCCACCTGCGGCCCCACCAATCAACTCCTCTCCCTCCCTCCCAGCACCTCCCACCAGCCGCTGATCAGCTGTTCCATTGGGTGCAGGTGGTCTGGGAGAGAGTGGGAGGAGAGGGAATGGGGCGCTCAGGGCAGGTGGCAGAACTGGGCAGGAAGAGTTGGGGCAGGGGCAGAGAGGGGATGGGAAGAGACGGGTGGGACAGGGACAGGCCAGGGGTTGAAACCCGGGCAAAGGAAAAAGCTGGCGCCTGTGGCACATGAGTCCCATCATCAATGGCCCCAGTGCAGTTTGGAAACCGCATTCTCTCAAATCCAGCAATTACCTCTGAAATATCTGTAATACCTGCCATCTGGGGACAAACCATGGGGGTTTCCTTCAGAAAATTCCACCATTTCTTTGCATGCAGGTGATTTTCCAGCACCAAACTAGTTGACCTGTAACAGTCTGGGGTAGCCAGCTTCCAGATTGTTATAGCAACTCGCTTCTGGACCAGAAAACGAGACCTCATATGTGTGTCTTTACACTGGAGGGTTGGGATAAGGTGCTCACAATGCTCCGGAAATGTAGCTTTCTTCATCTGAAAGTTCTGGACCCATTGCTGGTCATTCCAGGTGTGCATAATGATGTGATCCCACCAGTCTGTGCTTGTGGCCCTGTGTCAGAAGAGCAGTCTACGTAGGGGACATCAGCACTTATACTAATTGTACTGAGCAGCATTTGCAGTGTCAATCTGCCATACCACTGTACTCCTTCTCTTCTGGCTCCTCCTCCTCCTCCATCATAAAATTCATCAGGTGGGTCAGAAACCACTGCTGAAATGTCCACCAGCACCTCATAGATGCGCTGTCTGACACAGGCATGAAAGTGCAAGTTCTTCAAAAGACACTTCCTCCATGTTGCTGGCTCTGGTAGCTGGGAGCGCACAGACCAAAATGACTCCCAGCAGGCTGTGCTGATGGGCTCTTCAAACTTCCTCTAATGTGCAGGGTGAGCAGTAGAGCTTTCCTGCAGTGCATCATGGTCAAAGGGCTAGAGCTGCCACACATCAGGAGGGAGGTAGGGACTCTGGGATATAGTCGGTTTGACTCAAATCTGTGCAGTGCAGTGTGGATGCCAGAGCCCAGGTTCAAGCCCAGGTTAGAAAAGTCTTAATGCAGGGGTAAGAAACAATGTAGAGACTCAAACCCAGGATTCTCTAACATGGGTCAGCTGATTCACGTCCCACTAGCCTTGGGCTTACATTGTAGTGTAGACATACCCTTAGAGACACTTGCCTCTCCCTTGTGTAAGGGGAGGAAAAAACCCACATATATTGGCATAAGTTCTGTATCTAACCTTGCTCTGCACTACTCTTCACCATGCTGCTCCAGAGGCCACTTCAAGATTCCCTGAACTACACTCTCTGGAGTTGTGGACCTCCTACCCATTCTTCTCTGCATGTATGTACAGTGGTTCTGCTCTGTCAGGGGCCCCTTTGTACTCATTGAGAAGTGGAGAGAATGCATGCCATTATGCAGAATTTAGATGAGGACTATGAACTTGTAGCATTTGGAAATTACAGTGGTCTTGCTTAATTTAGTGCACAGTATCTCTAATATCACTATAAAAGTCATTGGGTTTTTCCCCCTTGAAATGAACAAAAGTTTTAAATAGCATTCCTCTATAGCTATAATGAGGATAGTGAAATGTATTAGTTTAAACCTTTTTTCAGGTCCTTGGGAGCCTCTTCTTTCGCTGGTTTCAGAGTGGTAGCTGTGTTAGTCTGTATCAGTAAAAACAATGAGGAGTCCCTGTGGCACCTTAGAGATTAACAAATTTATTTGGGCATAAGCTTTTGTGGGCTAGAGCCCACTTCATCAGACGAAAACTTATGCCCAAATACATTTGTTAGTCTCACAGGTGCCACAAGGTCTCCTTATTGTTTTATTCTTCTTTCTCCATTTCAGCAGCCCTCCTCTCCTCTCCTGTAACTGTAATATCAGAACAGTGTTTTGCAAAGGCTGTGGGTCTAACCAATTGTTTGTATCAGGAAGGATTGCTTTCTTGACAGTGGGATGGAGGTTTTTTTTTTTCCACCTTCCTCATAGCATCCTGCATGTACAGTTAAGTTAAATAGAAGTTGGACTTATTAATTAGTGGTGGTACTTTGTAGGAATATTGGTTCATCACAACCAGCAGTTGGTTTCCAACATGGCTAAAAGGCTAAATGGACCAATTCCTAGAAATAAAAGACTAGGATTTTGCTGATGGGTCTTGTACCTATGGGATTGAGGGCTTTCTTCATGGGCTTTTAGTACTGCAGTTCCCCTCCCAGGGGTAGGAGGGGTGAAAATATTCAGAAGAGTGAGTTGAGTATTAGGGTTAGGTCGACAAAGTCTACCACAAGTTATGGCTTATAGAGTAGGAGCCCTGTAATTTTGACACTGGAACCACTTAAAATGCCTGGTATATGAGAGCATGGATGATGGGCGGTAGCACACTTTTTCTGCATCAAGTTTAATTAAGTTGAGGCCTGCTGCTTAAAATCCATCCTTGTGACTGTCCTCACTTGCCAATGTGTACAGATCAATTGCTAGTGTTATTCTTTCCCCCAAATTTTGCTATCTTGTCACAGTGCTGGATTTTAATTGCAATTGTATTACTGCTAAATAAATCCATAAAGTGGAAGAAGAAATGAATTTGTCCCCAGTTTACTGCAGATGTATTGTGACTGGCTCTGAATGTTTTACTTGTGGGTTTTCAAAAGTGCATCTTAAAAGAAGGGAAGGCAATGCAGCTTGCCATCTAAGGGTAAGAGTCACTTCACCCAAAGAAAGCTCAAATGATTGGGCTTTCTGACAGAAAAGTGCATTTAGGGTTTGAGAAAGTAAAATCTATCCCAAGGTGCAGGACTGCCTCCATTTCCCCCACAGCCATAATTTCAACATATGGTCTGAAACACCACCTGCAAAGCCTCTTGCATTAGGTGTGTCATGGTATATTTCCCCACTCTGAACCTTGGCGTCCAAAAGATGGGGTACCAGCATGAATTCCTCTAAGCTCAATTACCAGCTTAGTACCTGTAGCGCTGCCACCAACCAGGAATTCCAGTGCCTGGTACACTCTGGTCCCCCCAAAACCTTGCCCAGGGACCCCTAAGACCCAGACCCTCTGGATCTTAACACAAGGAAAGTAAAACCTTTCCCTCACCGTTGCCTCTCCCAGGCTTCCCCTCCCTGGGTTACCCTGGAAGATCACTGTGATTCACTCCTTGAATCTAAAACAGAGAGAAATTAGCCTCTCTCTCCCCCTTCCCTCCTTTCTCCCCACCAATTCCATGGTGAATACATACCCAGTCCCCTGGGGTCTCACCAGAATAAAAAAACAATCAGGTTCTTAAACAAGAAAAGCTTTTTAATTAAAGAAGGGAAAAAACAGTAAAAATTATCTTTGTAAATTTAAGATGGAATATGTTACAGGGTCTTTCAGCTATAGACACTGGGAATACCCTCCCAGCCTAAGTATTCAAGTACAAATTAAAATCCTTTCAGCAAAATACAAATTTGAACTCCTCCCAGTCAAATACACATTTGCAAATAAAGAAAACAACCATAAGCCTAACTTGCCTTATCTACCTATTACTCACTATTCTGAACTTATAAGAGCCTGTTTCAGAGAGATTGGAGAGAAACTTGGTTGCACGTCTGGTCCCTTTGAGCCCCCAAAGTGAACAACAACCAAAAACTAACAGCACACACAAAAACTTCCCTCCCTCAAGATTTGAAAGTATCCTGTCCTCTGATTGGTCCTCTGGTCAGGTGACAGTCAGGCTCACTGCTTTTGTTAACCCTTTACAAGCAAAAGAGATATAAAGTACTTCTGTTCTATTAACTCCTACACTCTGTTTATGACAAGGTGTTAAGATCATTAGATCCCAGCCTTTCCTGTATCCCCAGTCCCAGTGCTGTGCTCCATGCTATGTAGTTAAGCTTAGAGACCTTTCCCTCTCATGGCAGACACACGATGCAGAGGTTTCCTGTTGTACAGCTGGTCTGCAAGCACTCATTCCACTTGTAGCCCCAACACAGGACCGAAAAGCCATCTATAATTAGATAAACTTTACGCTAAATGAGAACAAAATGTATTTTAGGAGAATGAACCACAAAACCGAGGGAGGTAAAACACATGCCCATCCACCTGCAATCAGCAGGATTACAAAATATTGCTCTACAACTGAGAGAGTAAACAGATGAACACTGACATATGACCAAATTGAAAACAACATGGCCTTGGCTCAGGAGAGATGAGTCAAGAAAATCCAGAGAGTAACCACAGCAACTTTTTTTTAAAGTAACAGAAATGAGTTGGGCCCCAAACTGGCAGCTCACACTGACTTAGGTACTAACTGTGCAGCCCAAATTAAACATTTATTATGTTGGGAGATTAAAGACAAGACGTGGCCACACCGTTGTTTGCTTCTACCAAACTGTTAATGTGCTGTAACGTTATATGAACAAAACAGAACTGGAGCGGATATTTAAAGAACTTGAGCAGTGTTTCCCAAACTTGGGATGCCACTTGTGTAGGGAAAGCCCCTGGCAGGCTGAGACGGTTTGTTTACCTGCCGCATCCACAGGTCCGGCCGATCGCGGCTCCCACTGGCCATGGTTCACTGCTCCAGGCCAATTGGAGCTGCCGGAAGCAGCAGCCAGTAAGTCCCTTGGCCCGCACCACTTGCAGCAGCTCCCATTGGCCTAGAGCAGCAAACTGCTGCCAGTGGGAGCCGCGATCGGCCGGACCTGTGGATGCGGCTAGTAAACAAACTGGCCCAGCCTGCCAGGGGCTTTTCCTATACAAGTGGCATCCCAAGTTTGGGAAACACAGAACTAGAGGGACTACATACAGATAATAATTGTTTAAAGGCACTAATCCTGCAATAACTTACATATAGTACATATGTAACTTTAATCAAGGGAGTATGTTCCATTGAAATGTATGGGGCAATGCACCTGACTAAACTTGCACAGCACCCTTTAGCCATTGTTCAGGACTTTGATAGCATGTACTTACAGGATTTGCACATCAACTTGTAAACAGTATGTTAAGATGAGTGACCAATTCATAGATCAGAAGTACCGTAAATTAAAACTGCATCCCCCTAAATAATCAATAGCTACTGCTTACAAAGATCTCTACATTCGCTCTCTTTGCAGAACTGCTGCAAACTTTTGTAGGAGGGACAGCTGACACTAGTGCTGGATGAGAATTAGAAACTTGCTAATAAACTACTGCTGGTGGGCTTTGTTTAATGGGAGGAGAGATAAAATGCACAATCAACTACAGTTATTGTTAACAAAATTGCTTGGATTTGATTACATCTCATTTGTTGCTTCTACTCCAGCATGTGCTGCTGCATTTAATTCTGCCTCTTAATTCCAAGGGATTTTGTGGCATTTGAGCAATAGAAAGATTGTTGTTGCCAATAAAACATATATAGTCTTTTTCCATCCCTTGTTCCTTCCCACTTTACTTCATTCATTCCATATTGTGGCCATTATAACACGTCAAAGTAGGAATCCCTTCTCTCTCAACAGACAAGATTTAAAAAATAAAACAAAGAAACCCTAATTCACCCCCTCTAATTTCTGTCAGATTACAAAAAACACACAGCATCATCATAGAAAATACACACACACACACACACACACACACACACACACACACACACACACACACACACACACACTCCCACTCTAATGAAGAAAATCACTTTTTAAATAGACTAGTATTTCATATTCCAAGTCTGCCCAAGTACCATCTTTGTCCCAGCTCTTCTGTGACTGTGGATACTGCTGGCTACAGCAGTGAAGCATACATGGAAATATACTGAAACAAGTATAGTTTACCTAGGGAGCTTTATGAATGATTCATATGGAGCCTCTCTCTACTCAAACTGAAACTAGTTTTGAGAAGCAGAATTTTCCATGAAACTAGGGTGTGCTTTAAATTCCAACACTTTCCTCACACACTGCTGCACATTCTGGGAGCTGTGGTAGCTCCTCAGTAGAGAACGGTGTCATGGCTGCGTTTTGCTGGTACAACCTCTTCCCTTACAGCCTTTCTGCTGCTAAGGGCCCACATTATGAAACTGTGAATCAAAAAACACCACAGTTAAACATTTTCCCCATTCAGCTTTCTTCTCTCCTTCCTGCAACAAGCTCCTGGGACTCATATTACTGTCACTGGCAGAGGCAAGTCAATGTATTCTTTCCCCTTTCTGCTGCATCTGGCTCTTTAAGTGTGATGTGCTCAGTCTATCTGAGCACATCACACACATTGCCCTTCCCATGTCCCCAGACTCTAAAGAAAGGCCAAAGGGTAGCCTGACACTCACTCACAAGGCAGGGAAGAGAAATTTACTCTTTACAGTGCAGTTGCATCTCCAGCTGCTAACTTAAGCCCAGTGGCAGCTAGTACCAACACCCTGGTCTATGCTGTAGCCATTCGACTAAACTTTCTACATTTTGCTTCAAATATTTTCATCCAGCTTCATAATATGTGACGATAGGTATATATGTTTAAATACATGGTTCCAAAACGACATCGTCCATCTGATTTACATTCTGATCTTTTTAGTGGTTTTAGCAAATACTTATCCTGATGATCTTTTATATCAGAAACAGGCCTTATGAGAGAAGGCCAAACAGAGAAGAGTCATGTAATAGAGGTAAGCAAAAGAGCTATGTTTATGGACTGAAATTACTTTAGAAATTATCACAACTCTTCCTCTGGAGCCTTTAAATTTCTATTGAAGTTATTCTGCAAGAAGAGGAGTCAGGTTGCGAGCACTCATCACATTGTTTCAGTTAATGCTCTTGTGGTAGCTCCCATGCATTCTTAGGCAGCAAGCTTCTGCAAATATCCATCCATCTATGCACAAGGGTGCCAGAATTGATAGTTATTTTGAAAGTAAAGTTCAGAAAAGTTCAGCCAGAGAAACATCCACAGACTAACTAAAAACACAGGCAATAAACCAATTCCAGTTAAATGTCCTTATTGTTTGCTTCAAAGCACTGAGCTGAAAACATTTTAGGAATATTGTAATATTTGTCATATTCCAAACAACTTAATATAAAATTCAAGTAACAGTGCCAACTACAGAGTATCCAGGTAAAACACTTCAATGGCTAAAAATTTACCATGTTAAAAAGAAATTACCAGGTTCAAATAGTAGTTTTATTGGAAAAAATCCAAAATTAGTTTGTTGAAAAAATGAATTATTCCTATTATGCAAAATCTGTCTTTTGTCAAGATTTTACTCAACAAGGCTTAAGTGGCTTTGGTGGTACAAAACCAATATGACTCATAAAATTGCTCTAAACACACCTTGTATTCATCCAGTAGTTGCAGTTAGAAACACCACCACCCTAATTACACAGGTTGGTTATTTGTCCATTATCACAGTAGATGATCAGATAGTGTTAGCTGTTTAGAGCTAATTAATTGGGTAACACAGAAATATGATCAAATATCAACATTGCCTTTTCACACCATTGGCATTTGGAGATTCTTCTCTGGAATAGGCGGCCTGTAGCTGTTTTGGGCACTTCAGAAAATCTGATGGTCAGTTGCACATCACTTCTTAAGTGAAGAAGGCAGTACTCAGTGCTTGTGACACAGGTGGTACTTTCTGCACTTCTGGGTAAAAGCATTGGGAACACTTCTTTGAGACTGGGATTGCATTTTTAGCTGGATTTTTTTTTAAAAGAGTGGAATGCTATTCCTACGCTAAACAGTCCAAGCTCCAGTGATTTGAGCTGCATCAGTTTCTGCAGTCCAATAAATGATTTTTCATTAACATCTTGAGGTTTTTAATATAAATGTGGTTTGGTGAATAACTTTTGGCCTTCACCTTCCAGTTCTCTTATTAAATAGTATAAAAAAGGGAGATGATGGAGGGGCATTTCAGTGTTAATGATGCCATAAGTTCTGAACATAACATTGGAAGTTTATAGCTATACTTTTTTTGAAGTGCAGCCTAGTCAAGCATTATATGTATGGTGAGCAGATACCCAATGGTCACAAAAGAGTGGAGAACATAAATTACTTTGTTATACTGAAGATAAATAGCATTTTAGACATGGACAGGTATTCTACCCTGAACAGAAATTGACACTAATGTTGCCAGGGAACCCTCACTTGGCATATAAACACACTTCCTCTTATTTGATTGTATCAGTACTTGTGACAGGGCAATGTCCTGCTCCTGTCTTCTCCTGTCGGTCTACACAGACTCAGACACCTTCAGTTGTTACACACTCCAGTGCAGTTTATTTACATTTGCTATTCCCACCACCTTACTGACCCCTACACCAGAATCATTTACAGTTTCAGTTTCTCTGACCAGAGTGGTGGTTCCGCAGTTGGTTCCCAGCACTCTGTGACAGTACTCAAAAAAAGGCGGCCTGCATCCCCAGTCCCCCTAATGTGTTAACATAGCTGAAAACCCATCTGTGTTTTCACCAAGGTAATATAACAATATTTTTGTTCTCATAGTAGGGGCCTTAAATACAAAATATGATCACAGTTCACAGATTTTCAGTCACAGTGCATTTAAAAAAGTGAAACTGTTCATTTTCATAGAGAAATTGTGCTTTCTTTGGGGATTTATACTACTGCTGGGGGTAATTTTCTTGATGCATTGCCAATCATCATCTGTCACTAGATGAAATAGCACTATCTCCTCCAGCTCAAATAATAGGTACAAAAGATGAAATATTGTCTCCATTTACTCTGTATACAGTCAATCTATGTTGAATTTTGTTTCTCATTTTTGTTCTCTGTTATTATACAGTAGATCTTGTTTGGTCCTCTAATATATAAGCTTTTCTTGTGCACTGAACAAGACTAATAATTAAGATATATTTATAAGGAAGCAAAATTGAATTACCATTAATAGATATGTACAGACCTTTATAAAAATTTAGCAAAGTTCAAAAATCCAAAATTGTTGCAATTACTTCTCTAAGAACTTGGTTTCCCATGTTTTCTTGGTTATGTTGCAACATTTATGATTAATACCACACTTCAAGAAGCATGAAAGGAACATTTACTGTAGAAGCAAAAATCGTTTCCTGATTTTATTACAGTTTGTTTTTGTTTTCTAAATCACTCCACTGTATTTTGTTCCTATATTCTAGTATAGGCTTTTAGTGGTAACAGTAAAATCAAAGAAATGCATCTACTATTCTGTAGTAAATACAGCTTATACAAAATTAATTTAGCAGTATGTGCTAAATTCAATAAAGCAAGCTCATTACAATCCTATCCTTATGGGTTTTTTTTCTTCCTAGAAGGCAATCACACTAATAAATATTCATCATGCCAAGGGCCCATTTCACAATCTCACCCAACCCAAACACACATAGTTTTACTCTCTGCTAATTTTTAGGGATAAATTCTAATTTAACATTCTACTCACTGTGCAATGCTATCACTTAGCAGATACATCTCCAGAGACATTTCAATCCAAAACTGAGATCAAACATACAAAGATAAACTTTTTGGGGGTTCATGTTCAGTTTCAGTGTTTAGCTTAATTCAATCTATTGCACTTTCCTGTTCTATTCTTCTGTTTTTCTGGAGGAGTGGGGGAAGTGTTTTATAAATATTTTCCTTTGGTGCATCTTATCCAGAATTGCACTTAGTGGCATTACCTGTAACAACCCTTTTTAGTTTAGAATTTTCTTTATTTCATGTAAATCTTTGCTTTAATTTGATGCTAGGTTCCTACTGTTTCATCTGAAAACCTGTGTATGTGCTGTCTGGTCAAAGCTTAAGCGCTGGTTAAAGCTTTATCTGCTAAGGTTGCAGACTTTTTCTCAGCAACTATGATGACGTAGACACAGAAACAATGGGACACAGTGTGACACTTTATTGGGGTGCCCAAGACTGAGTCACCGTGTTAGCCCCTTGCCTCAGTGAGAGAGAGAAAATTGCTTGTGTCTAACTGGTTGTCAGCTCTCTGGCAACACCATTTTCATGTCCCCTCTGTCCTCTAATTCTAGAACACAGATAAGCATTTAGCTCTTAAAACCTGAAATGCCGATTGCTTAGTAATGAAAAATTCACTCACTAGATGATTAAAAGTTTAGACACTAAGCTGTTGGTAGAGATCCAATCTATTCTAGCAAAGAATGTTAGTAACTTCCACTTCCAAACAAAAATTCTTATAACATATTATATGCATGTGGTATTCCAAGATCTACCTGTATCTGAATTTTGACAAGTATCTATTTTAAAGTCAGAGTATTCAAAAACTCATGAAATGCTTTAAAAAAATCTAAATGGGCTTATATTTAAGTACTTGTCACATCTGAAAAGTATTTATTCCAAACATACATACATATATTATTTTCAAATTAAATCACAAAAAAAGTCTTACTAACATCTACTTACTAGGAAAAGTATGCTCTTAAAACTGGATACAAATGTGGGAGGGAAAAAGGGGGTGGGGGGAAGAATGAACTCTCAAGAGCCACCCACTTAAGATATTGCCATCCCATGCAATATCTTCAGGGACTGTACTGCATTAAGTTTATGTATCCTTGTGCACCAGAAATAGTATGCAACTCCAGAGAGGAGGAATACCACAGCTCCTCCAGGAACTAAAAACAATCAGGGATGATCACGGTGAAGCACTTAGGTTGCAACTCCCCCGGGAGGTTTGCATATACTAGTTCAAACTGGGTTTTCCAGAGACAAACAGAGAAAAGACTTTTGAGATAAAAAAGCTGGATTTCAAATGACTCTGAGCCTTTTCTCTGATCCAACAAATGCATAGGTGCTGACTCCGTGGGTGCTCTGAGGCTGGAGCACTCATAGAAAAAAAATAGTGGGTATTCAGCACCCACCAGCAACAGCTGTTCGACGGCACTCCTGATCAATTAATTGGGGCACTGCAAACAGCTGTTAGTCTGCCACTGCCAAACAGCTGTTTGGCAGCTGGGGGAGGAGGGGAGCAGTGAATGGGGGCCTCGGGGAGAGGGTGGAGCGGGAGCAGGAAGAGATGGAGCAAAGGCCGGACCTTGGGAGAGGGAACGGAGTGGGGGCAGGAAGAGGCAGAGCAAGAGTGGGGTCTCGGGGGAAGGGACGGAACCTTGGGATGGAGCACCCCTGGGGAAAACTAAAAGTCAGCTCCTCTGAACAAATGGACAGGACCTTGTGTTCCAGGGCCCCAAATCCTTGTTGAAGGGTTGAAAGACTTTGGCCTATTAGGGCACCATAAGACTTGGGGGGTAACCATTGATAAGCTTTTAGCATGTACACAGGAACTTCTATAGTTTTTTATATTACACATATTGCTCAGTAACGTTTTTATCCTAAGAATTAATGTATTTTGCTTTGTGAAGGCTGGCTGCTAACTGGTATACACTGTTGTAGCTCCTGGAGAAAGCATTAACCACATTTGCTGGACCCTAGTATGAACTGCTAGGAAATTAGTGACGTGCAGAAGGACTGCAAGCCTACTAAGCATTTGGTCTCAAGGGAGAGAGACCTGGGTCTCTGCCCCAAAAGTTTAAAACCTTAATTGGGTGCCCTAAAGGAACACCAACGGGTGCGTGTGTCAAAAGTACAGTTTAACCTTGAAATTGTGACACCACTCACCATAGATTGCATAGATATTCAAAATGCAATCTATTGTAGGAGCCTTATATAACCCCCATTACCATAGTATCTCAGTACTGCACAGTCTTTAATGTCTTTAAAGCAGCGTCACTCCTATGGGTACCCGCATGGCCCCACAGTATGCCAACATCTTTATGGCTGACTTAGAACAATGCTTCCTTAGCTCTCATCCCCTAACGCCCCTAATCTACTTGCGCTACATTGATGACATCTTCATCATCTGGACCCCTGGAAAAGAAGCCCTCAAGTAATTCCACCATGATTTCAATAATTTCAATCCCATCATCAATCTCAGCCTAGACCAATGCACACAAGCGGTCCATTTCCTAGACACTACTGTGCTAAAAAGCGATGGTCACATAAACACCACCCTATACCAGAAACCCACTGACCGCTATACTTACCTACATGCCTCCAGCTTCCATCCAGAACACACAACACGATCCATTGTCTACAGCAAAGCTCTAAGATACAACTGTATTTGCTCCAATCCCTCAGACAGAGATAAATACCTACAATATCTCTATCAAGCATTATTAAAACTATAATACCCACCTGCTGAAGTGAAAAAACAGATTGACAGAGCCAGAAGAGTACCCAGAAGTGACCTACTAAAGGACAGGCCCAACAAAGAAAATAACAGAACGCCACTAGCCATCACCTACAGCACCCAACTAAAACCTCTCCAGATGTGCTTTGCTGGAGTCTGTTGCTGACCACTTAAGCCTGCTTTGTTTAACAAAAGACCCTTGTTAAACCTTAATGTGTGTGCCCTCAGGCAGTCTCTCTGGACAACCAGAAAGGAGCAAGGAAAAAAAATTTCTCTGGTTGTAGTTTTAAAAACCCTCTCTCCTGCTTACAAACAGCTAGCAGAGAGAAAAGAAAAATAATAATCTTACTGGCTTTTGGATTCCATCTTTCCCACACACTGCCACCATGTCATGGTATTCTATCCCCAATCTGAACCTTAGAGTCCAAAAAATGGGTACCAGCATGAATTCCTCTAAGCTTAATTACCAGCTTAGATCTGATAAGCTGCCACCACCCAAAAATATATAGTGTTTTGGGGCACTCTGGTCCCCCCAAAACCTTCCCTGGGGACCCCAAGACCCAAATTCCTTGAGTCTTACAACAAAGGGGAATAAATCATTTCCCTCCCTTCTCCTTTCTTCCTCCCAGATCTTTCCCACCCTGGGTACACTAGGAAATCACCATGATTCAAACTCCTTGAATCACAACACAGAGAAATCAGGTTTTTTTCCCACCTTTCTCTCCCCTTCCCTTCTCTCTCCCTGTCCCTCACCAATTCCCTGGTGAGTACAGACTCAATTCCCTTGAGCCTCAACAAAGGTAAAAAAATCAAACAAGTCTTAAAAAGCAAAACTTTTAATAAAAAGAAAGAAAAAAAGTAAAAGTTGTCTCTGTAATGTAGATGGTAAAAGTTATAGGGTCTTTCAGCTTATAGACACTAGAGAGAAGGCCCCCCCCTCCAGTAAAATACAATTTAAAATACTTCCAGCAAACTACACATTTGCAAATACAGAAAACAATCAGAAGACTATAACCGCCTTTCCTACTTAAAACTCACTATTCTGAATATATAAGAGACTGTAGCAGGGAGATTGGCAAGAAACCTGGTTGCACGTCTAGTCCCTTTCAGGACCCAGAAAGAACAAAAAAAAAATCCAAAAAAACACAAACAAAGGCTTCCCTCCACCAAGATTTGAAAGTATCTTGTTTTCTGATTGGTCCTCTGGTCAGGTATTTTTGGTTCCCTGTTTGTTAACCCTTTACAGGTAAAAAGACATTAACCCTTAACTATCTGTTTATGACAGCATCATCAAAGATCTACAACCTATTATAAAAGATGATCCCTCATTCTCACAGATCTTGGGAAACAGGCCAGCCCTCGCTTACAAACAGCTTCCCAATCTGAAGTATACTCACCAGCAACCGCACACCATACAACATAAACACTAACCCAGGAACCTATCCTTGCAACAAAGCCCGATGCCAGCTCTGTCCACATATTGATTCAAGTGACACCATCACAGGACCTAATCACATCAGCCACGCCATCAGGGGCTCAGTCACCTGCACATCTACCAACGTGATATATGCCATCATGTGCCAGTAATGCCCCTCTGCCATGTGTATTGGCCAAACCAGACAGTCTCTATGAAAAAGAATAAATGGACACAAATCTGACATCAGGAATCATAACATTCAAAAACCAGTGGGAGAAAACTTCAACCTCTCTGACCACTCAGTGACAGACTTGAAGGTGGCAATTAAGCAACAAAAAGCTTCAGAAACAGACTCCAAAGAGAGACCGCTGAACTTGAATTAATATGCAAATTAGATACAATTAACTTAGGTTTAAACAGAGACTGGGCATGGTTGGGTCATTACACTAATTGAATCTATTTCCCTATGTTAAGTTCTCCTCACACCTTCTATGGGTCATCTATTATCACTTCAAAGGTTATTGTTTGTTTGTTTGTTTTTTCCTCCTGCTGATGATAGCTCATCTCAATTGATTGGACTCTTCCAGCTGGTATGCATACTTCCACCTTCTTATGTTTTCTGTATGTATAAATATCTCCTGTCTGTGTGTTCCATTCTATGCATCCGAAGAAGTGAGCTGTAGCCCATAAAAACTTATGCTGAAATAAATTTGTTAGTCTCTAAGGTGCCACAAGTACTCCTGTTCTTTTTGCGGATACAGACTAACATAGCTGCTACTCTGAAACCAGCATTTAAAGTATTTATCTACACTGTAATCCTGTAAAATAGGGAAGTCCTATTATCCTCATTTTACAGATGGGGAACAAGGCACAGAAAGACTACTTGACTTGTCCTAATTCACACAGAAAGTGTAAAATGGAATACGGAATTGAACCCAGGCCTTAACTTCTAGGCTAACCTCCTGAGCTCTGCTATACTCTCCTGCAGTGATTTTCAGATGTATCTATGAGCACAGCTTTATTAAGGCATAGTCACAGTGGCATGTGCCAAGAGCCCTGGTTCCCAGTCATGTGATGAAATCAAAATCTAAATGAAAAAAAAAAAGTTATTAGCCCCCATGGTTGTGAACAACATTTGACAAAGGTGCTTGAGTAATAGAATCGAGAATTCCTGTCTTACTCTGGTGTAATGCCCAACTCCTCAAGGAAAATCCAGAGAGTTTATGGTGGGTTTGAATGGGGATTGACAGGGTATTACAGAAAAGGCACAGGGGAGACCTTGAGGTGAGTGTGGGGCTGCTTTTGATGGAACTGAAAAGGGGAGGGGAAAGGTAGGTGGAGTAGCCTAGAGCAGTGGTTCTCAAACTTTTTTTGGTGGACCACTTAATGATCTTTTCAAATGCTGTTTGTACCGTTAGCTAACAACTGTAAAGTACTTTGGATAAAAATGCTATATAAAAAAACCCCTTAATAATAAACATTTTTTGTTCTACAAATAAAAGCAGACAACTCATATTAAAATATCAGTAGTCTTACCTTTCTAATGAGATAGATGTGCCTTCTGTCCCCTGCTGCAATAGCCCCTGAACTGAGACTGGGAAGGAGGGGAGCGTCTCCCTCTCCCCCTCACCACCGCAGCCCCCGAGCTGGGGCTGGGAAGGAGGGGGTGTCTCCAGGGCCAGCGTTTACATTTAGGTGGCCTAGGCAATCACCTAAGGTGCCAGGATTATTGGTGGGCGGTGTTTTGCCAGAGGGGGCGGTAGGCGGCTCTGGTGGAGCTGCCGCAGTCGTGCCTGCGGACGGTCGGCTGCTCGCTTGGCTCCGGTGGACCTCCCGCAGGCACGACTGCGGCAGCTCCACCAAAGCTGCAGAGCAGCCGACCGTCCGCAGCCACAACTGTGGCAGCTCCACCGGAGCAGCGAAATTGCCGTGCGCCTAGGGCGCTAAAACCCCTAGCACCGGTCCTGGGTGTCTCCCCTGCCACAGCAGCCACAGAGCTGAGGATGGGAAGGAAGGCCATCTCTCCCCGCCGGCCACAGCCCTCAAGGGGTGGCTCTATGTTTTTTGCCACCCCAAGTATGGCAGTCAGGCAGTCTTCGGTGGCATTTCTGTGGGTGATCTACTAGTCTCGCAGATTCGGCATACCTGCCACCAAATTGCCACCAAAGGCGCAGGACTGGTGGACCTCCCGTAGAAATGCAGCCGAAGGCTCCCCGACTGCTGCCCTCATGACGACCGGCACGCCGTCCTCCCCAGCTTGCCACCCCTGGCATGCGCTTGCTGCCCTTGTGCCTGGAGCTGGCCCTGGCTGCCCTGAAGCTGAAGAAAGTCGCCTCTTTCTCTGGCTGCCACAGCCCTGCACGTCCCAAATTCCCTCCACCTCCCCTTCTTACCCCACTGCCCCCTCCCACCTACCCCCTACTCCCCCCAAGGCCACCACCTCACCTTACATGTGTGTCTTCTCCAGGGTCCAGGCACCTAATTAGTGGAGCCACGCCTGCATGGCTCCACTAATTAGATGGTGTGACAAAGTTCCTCCTCTACCTTGGTAGGTCCT
The DNA here is from genome assembly GCF_007399415.2 of Gopherus evgoodei. Taxonomy (NCBI): domain Eukaryota; kingdom Metazoa; phylum Chordata; order Testudines; family Testudinidae; genus Gopherus; species Gopherus evgoodei. The sequence goes on along the minus strand of NC_044322.1, from coordinate 287,448,159 downwards.
GCACTTATTGGCAGATTTGCTCACCTCAGTGATCTTCCCCACAGTCTGGGTCAACTCCTCCTGTGCCTGATCAGGAGTTGGGAGGTTTGGGGGAAACCCGGGTCCGCCCTCTACTCCGGGTTCCAGTCCAGGGCCCTGTGGACTGCAGCTGTCTATAGTGCCTCCTGAAACAGCTGCATGACAGCTACAACTCCCTGGACTACTTCCCCATGGCCTTCTCCAAACACCTTCTTTATCCTCACCACGGGACCTTCCTCCTGGTGTCTGATAACGCTTGTATTCCTTAGTCCTCCAGCAGCACACCCTCTCATTCTCAGCTCCTTGTGCCTCTTGCTCCCAGTTCCTCACACGCACTCCCTCTCCTCTGGCTCCCACCTCCCTGACTGGAGTGAGCTCTTTTTTTTAAACCCAGGTGCTCTGATTAGCCTGCCTTGATTGGCTGCAGGTGTTTTAATCAGCTTGTCTGCCTTAATTGGTTCTAGAAGGTTCCTGATTACTCTAGTGCAGCCCCTGCTCTGGTCACTCAGGGAACAGAAAACTACTCATCCAGGACCAGTATATTTGCCCGCTACCAGACTCCTGTACTGCACTGGCCTGGGTCTGTCACAGTGGGTAGTCCTTCATTCTCTCGTATGTAGCCGCCCAGGTGCACACCTTAAAGGGAATGATCTGCAGACCACCTGAATGGACCACAGTTTGTGAACCTCTGCCCTAGAGAGTGCAAAACTGTTGAACTGGAGCTCTGGAAAAAGGGAAGAGTTCATAGCTCTGGAAAAAGGGAAGAGTGGGGCTAGGGCAGTTGGAGCCCCTCTTCCACTTACACAAGCGTCTATGAACTCATCTGTCCCTGCTTGGATTCTTGGGGGAAGGGACACCCAGCGATCCTTTAAAGGCTGGAGCATGGTGGCTGCGCTGTTCCATGGCAGGCATTTTGAAAATTCAATGGATTGAATAAAAAAGATCACTATTGAGACTTTCAATATGATTTCAAGTGAGAGACTCATTGCTCTTTGAGTCAAAGTTTCTAATTTGAAGTTATTGCTTTAGTTTGCAGCCTCTCTTTTGTCAGTTAATATATTGACCAATTAAGCATTAGAAAGAACTACTTCAAGAGAGAATTGGTTAAAGATTCACATAAAGACGGTTTTATGCCTGTTTTAATATTTGAGTATAATTACTATGCTGAGGACTGTGACTAAACATACACTCTTTAGTAAGGAACTTTACAGATTTTTTTTTAACTTTAAATGTTTTTTCATAACTATACTAGAAAGTCACTTGGCTTAAAAAACAACCAATGATTAAAAAAATTAAAATTGCACAGGAGCTAGATAAATACAATTTGCCATTTGAAAAGAATGCATTATTTATAGATTTTTCATATTGGCTTACTCCAAATGCCAGTATGCACTATACAAATGTAGAACAGGCAGAGGTAAAACACACGTTTTTTGCTCTTTGCCCTATAATATGATATTTTTCCTTACTTTGTGTAATCTCAGATGGCCACAAACAGATATGAAAAAATCTAAATTCATATCAGGAAAAGACAGACAGGAAATCAACCTGAATTATTAAATTTTAGTATGTAAAACAGCCTCTGAACAACGGAGTTTGCTTTATTGCATAGGTACTGGAGTAATGCAGCAATCCATGCAAACTTTCTAGCTTTTTCATATAACTCTAATAATAATGATTATGGGTCAGAACTGGTGGAATATAAATTTCAATATGCTTAGTGTCGCATGGAGTTTCCATTTCCTGTTTAGCACTTTCTAGACATTTTTCTGTGTGCAACTTTAGCTATTATTTATCAAGTTATTATTTGTATCACTGCAGCTTCTAAATTGTATTCCATAACACAAAATCCAACAACATCAGCATCCCAGATGATCATCACTACAGCAGTGTTAATTTACTTGTTTTTAATTATTCTTAAGACTGTAAATGGATTAATATGTTCCTCAGTTATTTATCAACTGCCACCTTAAATTCTCTCCTGATTATATTTTTATTTACTGTCCTATTTCTTTTATATGGCACTGTGTTGAAAAGTAGGCCCAAGTTAAAGAATTTGGGGTCTCTGTGCACTATGGAAATTGAGGGGTGGCGGGGGGCTCAACTTTCTGGCCTAGACTGACCATTTGATTTACAAGACAAATGCTGCCCTAGGCAAAACTTCACTGTGCTGCCCCTCTCCTACTCCCTAGAACAGAGGTGCTCAACCAGGGGCCTCAGCAACTTTCTAGGGGGTGGGGTGGTGAAGCAAGACTTCTGATGGCTTGGAGGTTATGGTATAAGGGTCGAAGGGAAAGCACCGGCTCACAGCATCACGCATACAGGGTTGGTCCAGATACCCTTTCATCATGAAACGATTAAGGCCAGGCCAAATTTGAGGGAATGCAAGGGTTATCAGGTTTGTCAATAACAAGCCCTGTTGGCCCTCAAAACAAGCCCCCAACGAGGCACTCCTTAATCATAGGGCTCTGGAAACAACCCACTTCTTAACCACACAACATTAAGCACTGTTGTTCTGTTTTTAAAATGTAATAACACAAACAGCAATGAACTTACTGATTGCATAATATACCACATTACGGGAGGGGAGGAAGAGGCCACCCAACCCAGCCCCTGACTAAGCTAGGATGGAAGCAGCTGAAGTGGGAACACAGTGAGATCACACAGAGGAAGTTAGTCCCATGTGGATTTTAACCCAAAGGGAGAGCTTTGAAAGATGAGCTGGTAGGGGCAGGACTGGATCTGGGGCTGTTCCCTATATAAATCATGGAATCATAGAAATGTAGGGCTAGAAGGGACCTCAAGAGGTCATTTAGACCATACCCCTGACTGAGGCAGGACCAGATAAATCTAGACCACCCTGACAGGTGTTTGTCTAAAATATTCTTAAAAACCTCCAGTGATAGGGATTCTCCAACTTCTATTTCTATTCCATGCTCAACTATCTTTAGAAAGTTTAAAAAGTTTTCCCCAATATCTCACCTAAATCTCCCTGTCTTCAGATTAATTCCGGTCCTACTTCAGTGGATATGTTTATTCACCACCATCCTCTTTATAATAGCCCTTAAAATATTTGTTATCAGGTCCCCCTCAATCTTAGTTTCTCAAAACTAAATATGCTCTTTCCTTATAAGTCAGGTTTTGTAAACCCATTATCATTTGCTGCTCTCCATTAGATACTATCTAATTTGTCCACATCTTTCCTAAAGTGTGGTGCTCAGAACTGGAAACAATAATGTAGTAAGTGTGAAAATAACTAAAGAACTTTCTCAGTTGTACAATCTTAACTAAAATCACATATTATTTCAAATGAAAAGAGAATCCGACAATCTTGAAAATGTCCCCCCATTTCACAGCTAGAAAGTAGAAATATAATTTAAATGAACATATTTCCTAGATAGGTTAGTCTTCCAATCAATATTCTGTGCCGTGTTAATTCCCTTCTTTAAGAAACTAAGTTTGATGTGTACTTTATTCATTTACCAAAACAAAATTAGCAATTTGGGAGTGGGTAGAGAGAGAGCAAAAATGCTAATAATATCCATTAATAAAGGCAAACTGACCCTTCCTAATATCAAGTTACACTACTATATGGCATGAATAAGGACCTAAATTCCTTAATTAAATATATACCCAGTCCTCCAAGAAAGATGACAGACTGTACACATTTCTTCACAGTCATCTCAGTTTGTCATGTCAAATATGTATCTACCAGGAGATCTTTTTTAATCATGCCTTTCAACTACACATGGGAGCATTAAGTGGGCTAGAGACTTAGGGACTTCCACTGAGGTCTTAGTTGCTTTTTTTGGAGATATTACAGCCATCCCATGGAATAGCTCTCAGAAATCCCATCGACAGCTGGAACCATTTCAATTGGATGTTCATTTTAGATTTGTTCTTTAAAATAAATTGAATACAGGAAAGAATGCATTTCAAATATGTCCAAAAGTAAATAAGTAAGAGCCAGAAAAGTGGAGTTAAGGCTTAAACAATAAGTATATTTGCTATTGCCAGTTTAAAATCAGACCCTTTAGCTGTGCTTTTCCTCTCTCAAAAAAGAGAAAATTTGCATGTACAGGGAAACCTACACAGGAGAACACCCCTACTAGGCAACAAACAGCATTAACAGATGAGCCCAAAGGTTTAGGTTTGCTATATGTAAATAATTATAAAGAAAGTCCATATACACATTTATAGTGAGACTGTTGTTATATAAATTCCATAAAGCTGAAGATATATCCAAAGATACTGCAAAACTATAGACACAGATTAATCTAATGGGGTGCAGAGAAGTTGAACCGTATGCCTCCCACAAACCTTGGAAAATTTTGGATTATTTTTTCCTCACCTGTTTCCTCCACCTGTTCCTATAGACATGCCCACAAAAAAAAATAATCTGATGTTTTGCCAATTACTTTTATCACTGTTCATCATCTTTCCTACACTGTACTGCACAAAAAAATATATGATAGTTCAGGGTTTGACATTTTGCAAAAAATTAGCTGTGGTGTTGACTTTGACAAATCAGATATTTTAAGCCTTTGCAAGAAGGATCTACTGTAAAAAGCTTGTTTACAGTTTTAGGAAAAATACTAAGTCTCTATAGATTACTCTGAAGGAGAATTTAGTCATTTATTCACCTAAAATTCCAATTATTTTCCAATCTATCCTCTTGGATTTGATGAGTATCTCCTATGAACCAGCAGTAATGTAAAAGGGAGATAGTAGGCACAGAGTTTTCATTCAGTTTAGAAATTGGTGTACTGATAGCAGAATGGGCTGATTTAAAAATATCAGCTCTTTGTCACAAATTGTCAGGTGAGTTGTAGTATCTTATTGATAAAAAAAGAGATTCAGTTTCAAATACATCTTTAATGTTTTATTTGTTATGACATTCTGTGGAGCAGCTGCAAAAACTTATTAACAGCAGAAATGTACAGCATATTTCTCCCTCTGCTCCCCTTCCTCCACCATCGGCCCTCCTCTCCCCCTCACACACACACTTTTCCATTTACAATCATTAATTTTCAAGCCCAAAATGTCTCCCAATATTCCAGATAGATCTGATGGAATGGAAGGGTGGCAGGCTGTTTCCCTAGAAGAATCCAATACTGGGAAGACAAGGAGTTGACCACTATCACTCCATAAATCTTCTCACCAGTTATGGTCCATAACTTTCCCAGTTTGCTGGTATTAGGGGAGATGGTTCATCTCTAAGGCACAAACAACAACAAAACCCCAAATAAACAACAAAACCCTAAGAAAGGAAGAAAGATCCAGAGTCTCCACTGAGGAAAATAGATGAAACACTCTGTCCCTGACACTCTAAACTCTTTCCCTGCTGCTTCATGTGTTACACTTCAGTGGAATTATGCTAAGGATGAAGTTTGCTCATCACTAAAATCCTTACATACGCCGGCAAGAGACTGTTTGAAAATGAATAACGAATCTAATCACTCTTTAGAGACATTGTAGCAAACTGAAGACTAACGGTATATACATTTTTAATTTTATATACAGTAATTCTAATATTTGAGATACTGATATTGAATGTATATCAGACTTATTGAATGTTAGATATATTACCCTCAGCATCCTTTGTATGCTGAAATTTAAAGTACTGTTTGATGGCTTCACATTAGACAAATATTGTTCTGCTATATACATTACAAACTGTGTCTGCCTAAGATGACATTACCACATCTTTCAAAGTCAATTTATCACACTGACTTCTATTAGGCCATTAACAATTCAGAAACTATTGTATTGTTAGCCAGTGTAACTCAAATTTATTTTCTACTACACATGTTTTGGCAAGACATACAGAATTTATCTGGAAGGAGGAAAAAGAATGTTGGCATAGTTAATCAATTGAATCAGTTCTTCAGATAGTTCCCATAAATGAATTTCTTACATGTATTGTCCCAATAATGATATTTTAAAGGGAGTTGTAAATTTCAGTTTGCTTTTCTAATCTTAACTTTATTATTTTGTTTCATGCTTGATCTTTTTTAGCCATGTAAAACATTCTAATTGTACAAGTTGATTTCTTATCTTTTTCTTTTCCCCATTTTTGTCCATTTTTTTCACCTAAACATCTTAATTAATGCTAGACTTTACCTCTCCATTATAACAAGACTTTGGTAGCTGGACGAGGCATAAAAATACACCTCTACCCCGATATAACGTGGTCTTCGGGAGACAAAAAATCTCACCGCGTTATAGGTGAGACTGCATTATACCAAACTTGCTTTGCCCCCGCCGTTCCTTGACCCCCCCTCCCTACTCACCCCCAAGACTCCACCCCTGCCCAACCCCCCTGTCCCCTGACCGCTCCGACCCCTCCGGCCCCAGCCCACTACACTCCGCCAGCTCCCAGCCGTGGCAATACGTTTTCCGCCACTGGTGAATGTGAGGAGGCTGTAGGGTGACCAGAAGTCCCGATAAAATCAGGACTGTCCCGATTTTGAGGAGTTTGTCCTGCGTTCCAACTAGAGGATCGTCGGGATGCCATTTGTCCCGATATTTTGTTTCCTGGTCTTCAGCGGCAATTTGGCAGAGAGTCCTTCAGTCACTGACAGTCTTTGGTGGTATTTTGGTGGCAAGGTTGATTACCCGCTGCCGAAATACCACAGAACACTCTCCACGACTGAAGGAGTCTCCGCTGAATTGCCGCCGAAGTCCCGGACGGGTGAGTGTAAAAAAAAAAAAGTACCCCCCGCGCTGATCCCGATATTTTCCCCTTAAGATCTGGTACCCTAGGAGGTTGGGGAAAGGATGTCCCAGCCAACTCCGCTTTCTTTGCCCCGGCCCCAGGCGTGTCGCTGGGGGCGGCTGGAGAAAGGTCCTGCACTCACCTGCAGCGGGAAGTGGAACACCGCGGCTGGGAGCTGGCGGAGTGGAGCTGGCTGGCGCTGGTCTGCTCCGCTTCCCACCACTGGTGAGTGCATGGATATTGGGGAAAGGACACCCCTGTACTCACCTGCAGCAGGAAGCGGAGCGCTGCGGCTAGGAGCTGGTGGAGTGGAGCGGGTTGGGGCCGGGCTGCTCTGCTTCCACCACTGCTGGTGAGTGCGGAAGGATCCCTTGCCCCAAGCTCCCGAGACCCCCTGCCCCTTATCAAACCCCTTGGCCCAGGGCTGGCCCGGCACCCTTAACATGCTGCTCAGAGCAGCGTGTCATAGCTTTACCGCATTGTATGGAAACCCGTGTTATACTGGGTTGCCTTATATCGGGGTAGAGGTGTTGTTAAAACAGTTTAAAAAATAGTTAAAAAACAGTTGCTTAATCTACATGGAGATCATCTGAAGAAACCTCAGAGTTCTGACTCTGGCTTTGTTCACAAGTAGAGCTATGCAAAAGTTCTCATTAAATGACAAAGTGACTATAAATCATTTTATGGATGTACGTACATTCAGTTGGTAAATATATGTTAAAAATATAAAGCAATATGCAAGTGAGTAGCTTTGTGCACAGTGTGCCATTCAACTAGAGATTTTACAGGTGTGACTAGGGTGGTCATCCAGTAAGTTAGATTGTTTCCATCTGAGAAGTCCCGCATCTCAGAAGGCAGTGCTGAACAATTGTTCTTGCCACCCATCCTGTTCACTGTTTACATAAAGCCACTAGGTGCGAGTATTAAACATTTTTGCGTTGCATTTCATTGATACACTACTGATGACATCTGATTGAATATAATCAATCAAATACATTATTCAGCAAGGTTTGTTGTTAGTCATCACATATATTATTCAATTATTTTTGTTTAGTCTCCAACTAAATCCACAGATTATACTCGGTCCTAGTAGTGTCTGCAGATTCTATAATGGCACTGTTCTGCCAGAGCCTAAGAAAGTGGATGAAAACAAAAATGATCTAAAATTTTTCAATTAGATGAGAAAAAGATGCTTTTGTTTTTGTTTTTTGTTGGGGCAACACTTAGAAGAACGGACAGATGCAGCATCTGCAGAAGGGCAATAGGTGATTGTAGTGGGGGGGTTACCCTGCTCCTGCCCTGAAAGGCTTAAAATAGCCCTGAGAGAGGGCTGTGGCAGGAGAAAGGCTAGGCTGACTGGAAAGCAGCCACAGCTGTGGCTGGTTTAATGAGGGCCCAGCTGGCCCTTATAAAAAGGCTGTGAGCCAGAGGCCCAAGAAAAGGTTCTCTTTTCAGGCTGGGAGAGAGCAGGATCTGGCTGCCTGCAGGAAGGGCACTGGGAGTGAAGCAGGGCTGGGGAGAGCCAGAGGAGCAGGAGAGCTCCAGGCTGGCAACTCCCTCTGCTGGTCCAAGACCCATAGAGGTACTGGGAGGCAGAGGAAGGCAGCAGGTCCAAACCCCCTTGCCTATGATGAATGGCTTTAAAACTGCAGTCTGCCCCAGGTAGCTGGGGCATTGTGATGACTGACAGTAGCCTAGATTGAGGCAAGGTGGGGATTAGAGGGTTGGGGGTTTCCCAGAGAGGGGAGAGCCACAGAAACTAGTGGGGGTATTGCCAGGGGTCAGCACCCCAGATAAAAGGGCTCTGGGGTTCAGGAGGTACACAGGGCCAGAAATAAGCAGGACAGCAGCCTGCAGAGGGCGCTCCTGCATCAAAAAGCTAATTCCCTGAGACAACCAGCAAGAGGCGCCGCAGGGGTGAATCCCGCATGTTTACAGTGATATAAAATCAATATATAATCTATTATAAATTTGGTTACCATACTAGTTTATCGTGCGCAATGCCTTAAATAGCTAAGCATTGTACAGAAATTCATTGTCCATATCACTTTCCACTGTAACACAGACATCTTCTAGTGGCGAAAGTAAGAGTTATACCATAACTTCTGATTTCTGGAAGGAGGAGGAAAAACATATTTGCACAAGAAGGGGTTTCCTCATCTAAATAAAGCAAAAAAGAAAATCTGAGAAAGGGTGAATGCAATTGCCAGTTGTCATAAACAGACAGTTAAGGATTAATTCCTCTTTTACCTGTAAAGAGTTAAGAAAAGTTCACATAGCCTAGCTGTCTCTTGACCAGAAGGACCAATAGGAAGATAAGATACTTTCAAACAGGAAGGAGGGAAAAAGTCCTTTGTTGAGTCCATTCTGTAAGTGTGTGTGCCGGAGTAAAAAGATCCAGGAATCAACTAGGATAGTGAATATTAGAGAAGGAATGTATTAGATTATGTTTATTTTCTTTTGTGACTTCTTTGAATAAGAGGGAGATTTAAATTGGGTTTTTCTTTTGTGTAACTTTAAGGTTTTGAGCAGGGGGGACTCCTCTGTGTTTTGAATCTGTTGTCTGATAGTCATATAGAAAAATAAGCTTCTCTTGGCAGAGCAGAATAAAAGGCTTCAGCATTGCTATTACATTTTCTGCAGTTCTTGTTTAAATGAGACAGATCCAAGGATGTTTTGTGCATGTGACTGATCTGGCTCATCTCCAGGCCCTACACAAAAGCAGAATAATTGGCTTTCAAAAAAAAAAGTTGTACACATTCATCACAATGGCACTTGCATGTTGAAGCTAGTTAACACTACGTCACTTGAGTCTTCAAACTTGTCAATAAAACTTTTTTGCCCCTCTGGTACTGACCAGTTGGTTCTCAATCAGCTGTCTAAATTAATATCTTCAATGAAACAATGAACCCATAGTTCTCTGTACACCTTCAATGTCAAGAAGTTTCTGACTTTGTAATTAAAATTCAGGCTATGTTATAAAACAATAGCCAAGCTATGACAGAAAATTCTAAAATGCATTCAAAAGGTGTTATTTCCTGTCATCAAGCTGATGATGTACAGTTGTATATATTGGTAGGAATGGGATTTTTGTTCCCTTTTTCCTATTAGTTTCTGCTCTAAGTTTCTAAAAACAGTAAAATTAGAGCTGTGTCTGTAACTTGCACAAGCGCAAAGATCCTCACTCTGTGTCATAGTTTTGAGAATTTCTAAGCCAATTTGCTATTTTACAGTCCGAGTTTGTGCCTTAATGTACTTTTGGGTAATATAGTAAGCCAAGCTCAGTCACAATGGTGCAAAACTGGAGCAACTCTATTGATCGGAAGCCTGCCAGTAGTTTTAAAGTTACTTTAAGACATCTCAAATGTTGTATCAAAACATTTCACAACATCATTTGTTAACATTTTTTGATACCACTGAGTATAACTTCCAGGAAAACCAAAACATTACTAAGAACCATCAGTGCACTGCAGTGGTACAATTAGTATATTTCTTATTTGGTCCACATGACTATAACAGACTAAAATAGATATCACTAGTGTTGAAATGAGTAATTGGAATTCACTGCTTCTCCAAGTTGGTATTCTAGTCTATGTGTATTCCTTCCATTAATTTTAATTGGAAACTCTCCTTTTCTGCTGTTTTCTTTTTAAAAAATGTTGAAGATTAGTGTATAGAAACAGGCAGATTATAAAGAATATTTAAAACTAAGATAAAATCTAAAATATAATTAAAAACGTTATTTATCCCGTCTTTGTGTTAGATAGGCAGTATACCAGTCTCTGCATAAAAGTACTATGCCAATAGTGAGTCTTCTGGCCGATTAATATTCATAATGTATATATTTTATTTGTTTATACTTGTAAAGTGATTTTTATTGCAAGATCTCTAGATAAGTTACATATATTATTATTCTTACAGCTGGATTGAAACACATCAGGAAGGTTTTTTTGACAGAAGATGCAGTTTTTGCACAATTGAGGTTTTCTACAAAAAAACCCTTAAGTTTTCAGATTTTTTTTTTAAATGTCATTCTGAGTCTGGGTTTGACCTAATCCAAATCTAAAATCCACAAAAGAGTATCCATTAGCAACACTAGGCTGTTTTGGTCTTGGGGTGAGTTAGAATTTTTCCAGCAAAATTTTAGATGAATTGGATAAAGAGTTTCTGAATTAAGATACCCAGAAACATACTGGTATACATTCAGAGTCCAAACATTCTTCTATTATCTCTTCTCCATGCACTTTTCTTCAGCAAACCCCATAAATATCATGGGAGAAAACAATTTATTGGATTCATCAAGCTGAACTTTATGGTGCAAGACTAAAGAGTCATGGATTAAACCTAGTTTTAAATGTTAAAGATTTTAAATAATAGTGTCAATATCTGCTCCGACAGGATTAAATGAGGAGACCTAAGATTCAAATATAAGCCTCTTTCCCCTTTTCCCTGGTGAAGGCAATCTTTAACGTTCAAACCAATCAATAGGTAGGTACTGCAAATTTTCCCATCAAAATGGAAGTTAATCAGACAAAGCAGTCATAAGTTTAAATTTATTTGTTCACTGTCAGAACACTATACTCTCTCTCTTTTCGTTTCCAAATACATACCATGCCGAAATGCTAACTCCTCTATCATCAGTAGTCATTATATACCTATAGGATGACCAGATGTCCCAATTTTATAGGGATAGTCCCAATATTTGGTCTTTTTCTTATATAGGCTCCTATTACCTCCCACCCCCATCCTGATTTTTCACACTTGCTGTCTGGTCACTCTATATACCCAACAAGTCTGCTTCCTTCCCTAAGAAACAACATCTTTTAGTTCCTCAACCACCACATCTCTATTCTAAACTGCCTCATCCACTGCTCTGATACAATCCTAATAGTACAAGCATGTGACTCAAATGTCAAACCTCCCACAGCAATGACCCAAACTGCCTTAGAGACTGATGCACACTCCACCACCCTGACCCTTTTCTCCCAAAATATAAGCAACGGTTTACAAGAACGGTATAGTGAGTGCTGGATACAAAGCTTCCTCGGTAGTTGCTGCAGGATCATGGCATTCACACCGCAAACACATTACAATAGCCATTATCCTCTTTACTTTCAGGACAAAATGTGAAACACACTTACATGACCTGGCTTTACAGCATTAAATACACATTGAAAACAAAGAATCTCTCTGCCTGGAGAAGGGAGAAAAGAAAGTGATCCTTTCTATTAAAGTGTGAGGCACTCTATTTTATACTGGGAGGATAAGTGCAGTATAAAAACAGACAACCAAGCATTAGTGCTCAGCCAACCTGCCACTACATATCTGGTAACCAGATGTATTGTTCTAATTCCAGTCCTGTTATCAGTTCCTCTTCTCCAGTGAATATGTAAATGTATCTACAATACACATGTAGTTGGATGGTCACCCCACTCATGCCCTGAAGGGCTTAAAATAGCTCTGGGAAGAGGGCTAGGGCAGGGTAAAAGCTAGACTGATTGGGGGAAAAAGTCACAGGTGGGGCCATGCCCCAATCAGGCCACAGCTGGCCCTATAAGAAGGCTGAGGGCCAGAGACTGAAAACATACACTCTGGAGAGAGAGGGACCTCGCTGCCTGGGAGCTGAGAAGGGCACCTGAGGTGGAGCAGCGCTTGCGAAGAGCAGAGGGAGCTGGGGAGCTCCAGCCAGGAAAACCCCCAGGCTGAAGGCTTTGCTAAAAGGGCCAAATAGGTACTGGAGAGACAGCCCACAGATAGGACCTGCTGCCTGTGCCTAACCTCCTTGCCGATGATGAGTGGTTTACAGACTACAGTCAGTCCCAGGGACTGGGGGCTGGATTATGACTGGCAGTAGCCACTGAGGCAAGGTAGGGATAGAGGGTTGGGGGTTCCCCTGGGAGGGGAGACCCAAAGTCAGTAGGTTGCTGCTAGGGGGAAGAACCCTGAAGTAGAGGGGCACCGGGGTCTGGGAGGGACACAGGGCCAGCAGCAGACAAGACACTGGCCTGCAGGGGGCACTCCGGGCTGGAAAAAGCTAATTCCTGAGACAGCCAGCAGGAGTGGCCATGCCACAATGTGCTAGAGATAACCACAGAACATTTGTTGTGGTCAATTGATGGCTACAAGAAGCAATCCAATATACTTCCTACTTCCAGACAGGCTAGAAATATTTCAACACTATCTTTCTGCAGTGTTATATAGGACTTCTGTTTATGGGTCCAGCCACAATCAGGAAGCATGAAGATCTATTCACAAACAGAAATAAATGGAACAAAACAAAAAAGAGGGAAAATAACAGAGGGAAATACTAACAAAAAAATTTTGAACACTAAAATATCTGAGCCTCAAATGCATTTGACTCTCTGCAAAGATTTATGTTGATTCTTGTCTTATGCATATCAGTTCACTCATCTCTAGTTCAGATTGCAGTACTATATTACTGTAAACCAGGGATCGGCGACTTCTGGCACGCGGCTTGCCAGGGTAAGCACCCTGGTGGGCCGGGCCAGTTTGTTTACCTGCCGTGTTGCCAGGTTTGGCCAACTGTGGCTCCCATTGGTCGCGGTTCACCGTCCCAGGCCAATACAGGTGACGAGAAGCCATGGTCAGCACATACCTCAGCCCGCACCGCTTCCTGCAGCCCCCATTGGCCTGGGATGGCGAACTGCGGCCAGTGGGAGCCGTGGTCGGTTGAAACTGCCGACTCAGCAGGTAAACAAACTGGACCAGCTCGCCAGGGTGCTTACCCTGGGAGCCACATGCAACAGAATAATAGTGAAAAAGTTGGTAAGGTACTGTATAAAACTTTATGTAAAACTAATTAGAAACACAATCTCTAAATACATTTTTTCACTCTTCTATTCTGTGTTAGTTCTCCAAACTTAACCTCTCTAGCCAAAGATGGCACAAAACTCAAAAACTGATCTCATACAGATAAAGTAGGACACACATGGGATGATTACAGACAACCTGGGAGGATTTGTGTAATTCTGCAAAATGCTAGGGTTACTTCAGGCGCAAATGTTACTAATGTTTATTTAATTGGGCCTGTTCCTGTGAGTAAATGCTCACCAACACACGAATTAGGGTTCTACCCAATCAGACCATTCATGGTTTACAACTATGGTTTGCAATTCTAATACAGTCTAATGTATTGAAGAATTCAACAGCAGGTATTCACTACCAGTTCCATGTGGCTTCCAGGAATCATTTTTTAAATGCTTTCTTCAATATGTTTACAAAAGAATGAAAAATTAAATAATAATAATAATAATAATAATTAATAAAGAGATTAAAAGATTTTCAAAATTTTATCTTCAACGTTCAATTTACAAAAGGTCTTTTACATAGATAACACTAGCACTCAAATCATTAAATGTGTTCCCAGAGGACTCATTCAATTTTGTGATTTTTCTGCTATCTGCAAAACTCAAGTGTAGTTCACCTGTAATTGCTTTGAGAATAGGGCCCTTAAATAGATGAAGAGTTATCTTTTTTGTTAAAAAACACAAAATCACTTTGCCTTAAAACATTTTTAATTTAAGTGGAGGTGGTTCTGAATCCCTTTTGGATAGTGGGGTGGGGGTAAAAATTCAGTGCTACTTTTACTATAAAGAGTCACATTCCCAGATTAAGTGCACTAAAATATGTAAAAATTGTTTTTTTAAAAAGCTGCAGATTTTGGATGGAGAATGCAGTACTTTCAAAAGAGGAGGTTACTCACCTATAATTGCAGGTTCTTCGAGATGTGTGGTCCCTATGTATATTCCAAACACGAGTGAGAATGAGTGACATATGCTGGAGCCAGAAGATTTCTGTAGCTGTATCCGTTGACCCACATGTACATTGTGTATAACCTCATGTTCCAGGTGAGGTTATATGAAGCTGTGTGGGATGATTCCCCCTCAATCACTCTCTTACTGCTGAGCAGCACGGTCCACAGCAGAAAGGATGGTGGGCAGGTATTGGAATACAAATAGGGACCACATATCTTGAAGAACCTCCACTTACAGGAAAAGTAACCTCTTCTTCTTCTTCGAGTGATGGCCCCTATATGTATTCCAAATGCAGATGAGTTGCAAGCAGTGATCAGTGTGGAGTGCAAGCCCACCCATGTCTAAAGGTCTCTCCCCCAGCCTAAGGGAGGGAGCATCTGAGGAAAAAAACAGATTCAGAAGAGAGGTCATAGAGCCATAATCAAGGAACCAGACGGGGACAGCAAGCAGAGAACCCTAGACATCACCCACTGTTCCTCAAAGGTGTCTAGGGAAAGAGCAGACACTACCCAGAGGAACTCTGCCTGGACATGATTGGATGGAGGAATGGAAATGGGCTCCTCAGTCTCAGAGCACCTACCCAGCCAGCGTCCTCCTCCTGGTTTTATAAATGGCCACTTTGGCCAATGCCAGGAGGAGGAGGAGGAGGGCCACGGACATGGTGTGCATAAATCAAGAGATGTGGGAAAAAGGGCAACAAGAACTTTAGAAGAAAACTCTGGAGAAGCTACAAAAGGGGCTGCAATCTAGCACACTTGAGATAAATGTGTGCCAGACTTTCCCTCATGCCACAAAAAGGGCAAGTTTTGGGGATGGGGTGAACTACACCAAGTAAATGCCCATGTTCACAGCTCCACGAAAGAGCTGTCAGCTATTATCCCTGGTGGGCCGTGGAATCAAGGCAGAATACCTAGGCCCCACCAGGATTCCTCACCTTCCACAGATGGCAAAAGGTCCTGCCACTTAGATCAGAGTGGGACACAAAAGTGAGGAAATGACGTGTGGGAAGCACCTCAGAGCAATTTGGAAATGAAACGGTTGCAGATCATGCAGCCAGCTCAGAATATGGGGGCGGGGAGGTCAAAGGGACTCACGAGGCAGGGGATGGATAATGAGTGTGACACTCTATACCTTGGGGGAGCACCCTGTAATTCCCATATTAATCATTTATATACAGTTGTGATATTTCACATAAAGCATGCCACGTGAGGTATCGGGGAAAGGTTATGATCCGCTGAAGGCCATGGTTCTATTTAAATATGTATATCATTAATGCATAATAAATTACGAGATTGTGTTGTATGGTTGTCACTAAAACATGCTGTGAGTTGGGGAACTGGCCTGATATTAGATCCCCTGAGACAAGGACAAGAGAGCTAACCAATGCCCAAGTGGGTGTCAAACCACCATCAGCAGCCATTGTCCAGCAAGGGAGCTACAACATAATGACACACTTGCACAAGGTCACACCGGAGGAATTGCTCAACCTTGCTTGGGGACTCAGCAATGCCCACCAGACATGTCTGGACTTGTGTTCTCCAAGCAAATGGATCTAAGGGTATAAAACAGAACACAGTGGCCCCATGTGGCCCACAGTGGCCTTTTCTCCTCTCTCCATCTATGCTGCAAGAAACAAGGACACTTAGGAGACTGAAGACTCCAACAGAGGAGACTGGCCTAGATTTTCAAGGGTGAAACCTGTGTACTGTGAACTGCAATATCCAGTGGGGTATGAAAAACTGCTTAATGTAGATGTTGCCCAGTCTAATAGGGTTGAGAGTTCAGACTGTGTGCTTATATATTTTATTTTGGTAACCACTCTGAATTTTTGCCTATCACTTATAATCACTTAAAATCTCTCTCTTGTAATCAATAAACTTGTTTTGCTGTTTATCTTTAGTGAGTTTGCCTGACGTGCTTGGTAAATCTGCTCAGGTTTACAAAGGCTGGTGTATGTCCACTTCTCATTGATGAAGTCGTGAACTTAATAAACTTGCATTGATGAAGAAATGGTCTTGAGCAGTTCAAGATGGTATATTCCTGAGGTAGAAGGCTGGGAGAAGGTGGAGATTTGTCTGGTGCCTTTCTCTGTGTGATTCATGAGTGGCTTTGGGAGCATTCATGCAATCTGGCTCAGTGTGGGGCTCCACATGCTGTTGTGCTGAGTGATAACAGAACCCTTGAGGGGTTTGCTGCTTGTAATTAGCAAAGCATTGAGAGAGACAGCCCAGGCTGGAGAATTAAGGGGGAACAGTGGTCATACGGTCCTAAGTTGCACTCTGGGGATCCCATCACAATGAGATCCAGAGGACCATGGGTAAGAGATGGGTGAGGAGAACCCTCCCAAAGGATCTGGTCAAGGAAAGACAGAGAGGCCATCAGTAAGTCTTCCCTCACCTTCTGGAGTATGTGACAGGAAGTATGAGGGGTGGAGAGCCCCATGCATCGAACTAGCACAAGGGGATCCACTCCATCCCCTTGCTAGTAATCTGGGAGGTCTACGATCATGGTGGATCCTGCCAGGACTAACCTCTGGTGCACTAAAGGGGACTCTTCCACCTGCACACTGAGCTGGGAATTGTGTATCAGAGTCTCCGCCAGGAGATCAACCCCCTCATTGATGAACATGGACCCAGTCACTGAGACCAGCTTCTAGGTTCAGAGTAGGTCCTGGTAGAAGACCAGCAGTTTGGAGAGGGCTTGTGTAAGACCTCTCGGATGGAGAAAAAAGAGCTGCCGGTAGCCTTGGAGCCCTTGGAGGCAGCAGAGGAAAGCGTGTTCCAACATGCTCCACGCCAGACTACCTGAACCGTAAAAGAATCACTACGGGCCTGGAGGTGGAAGATCTGGATCTGGTTGTGAAGGCAGACCAGGCAGTGGCTTCCTTTCTCCAGGGGAAGACTCAAAACCCCCACAGAGTCCCAGTGCAGTCCTAGCCAAAAGAACTCAAGTTAACCTCTGAGCCGGGCCAGGATACCTGGGGTGGGGCTCAGGGTGTTCAGCTGGTGCCAGAGCATGGACAGGACCAGATGGCTGAGCACCAGCATCCTCCCCTGCAGGCACGGGAGTAGTTCTGTCCATCTCTGCAGCTGCTCAGCCACCCTGCCCTCCAAATTCAGGTGAGCACCCCAAATGGTGAGGGAGGTATCCGTGGTCAGGGTGGCGGTTGGAACAGAGGCAAAGAAAGGTATGCCAAGCGGCATTTTGGAAGGGTTGGACCACTAGGCAAGGGAGGCCAGAACTGACCATGGGAAAATCAATGTGGTGTTGTGGGTCTGAAAACCGACAGGAGCCACAACTAGAGACAGCACATGTACAGGTAGACATGAGGCGTCACATAGGTACAGGCTCCCATATGCCTGAGGAAGAAGAGGCAATGACGCACTGTGGTGCATGGCTTGCAGCGTAAGTCTGCCACAAGAGCCATCAGGGCGGTGAAGCGATCTGCCATGAGAAAGGCCCTAACTCCCACAGAATCCAGGTGTGCACTGATGAATCGGTTTATCTGAGTTGTCATGAGCGCACTTCTCCTTGTTGATACAGATGCTGAGAGTGGTGAGGAGAGTGGAGAGTATGGATGGCAGACATAATCTTGGAGAGGGAGGGTGCAACTAGAAACCAGTCATCCAGATAATGGAACACATATTACCACAGACACCTCATCTGTGCCACAACAACTGTGAATACTTACGTGAAGATCCATGGAGATGTTGCAATGCTGAAGTGAAGAACCCTGAAATGGTAGTAGTTGTCACCCACGTGAAAGTGAAGTAATTTGTGGTGACCTGGGTGGATGTTGATGTGCAAGTATGCGTCCCTCATGTCAAAAGCTGCAAACAAGGCTCCATGGGGAAGGACTGAGGCAAGCATCATGGAATTTGGCCTTTCTGATGAATGTGTCGAAGAGGCCGAGACCAAGTATACAGCAGAGTCCTCCACCCTATTTTGGGATGAGAAAGTACAGAGAGTAGAATCCTTTGCTGACAAAGGGGTCAAGCGCTAGTTCTATCGTGCCTTTTGTGAGGAGGGAATCCTCCTCGTTCTGTAGGAGGTTGCAATGAGAGAGACCCCACTAGGTGTCTGGAGGGGAGGCCCCAGTGCAGAGGGAAGATGAGAAATTCAATAGAGTAACCGTGCCGTACGATCTCTAGTATCCCTGGTCTGTGGTGCTCTTGCCTCAGTTGTGGGCAAACAGGGCAAGACAGCACCCAAAGGTGACAGGGAGACTGGGGTGGTGATGGAGGGGGACTTGCAGCTCTAGATTTGCATGTCAAAATTAGTCCTTTGGTTGGTATTGCAGTAAGGCAGAGGTGGTGACTGTGGCAGGGGCCAAGGGGCAGGCTGCTGGTACCAATCATGTTTCTGTGGTGGTTCCTGGTATTGAGAATAGCCAGCCTGATGTGGTGCATCTGAGCATGGATGGAATGATTGTCTCTGCTGTTTACACCGGGGGACCATGGTGTATATCCCGAGAGACTGAAGCATTGCCCTCGAGTCCTTGTGGGAATGAAGGGACTCATCTGTCTTTGTTAAGAACAGCTTGTCCGCATTGAATGGGAGGTCCTGGATAGTGGTCTGGACCTCCTGCGGGAAGCCAGAGGATGGCAGCCATGACTCCCAGTGCATGATAATGCCAGAAGTGAGGAAGCAGGAGGATCTATCTGTGTCATCAACAGTAGCTTGGAAGCTCACCTTGGTCACCAGGTCACCCAGGAACTCTGCTGGCATAGTTGTTGAAGTCATACTTGCCAGAAAAGCCTGGTAGTTGACAATGCAAAATGACAATGCTGCAGTGGAACAGACCTTGCGGCCCAGGATGCCAAGGAGTTTTGCCACCCGATATGGGGGAATAGAGCCATGTGAGTGCTGTAGCACCCGTTTGGTTGCCGCATGTACTACCAAGGAAGGGGATATGGGTGGGAGAAGAGAAAGTCTGTCCCTTTAGAGAGGCCAAAGTACCAGCCCTTTGGAGCATGAGGACACAGGAAACCAGCAAGTGCCAGACTGCAGAATATTGTCATTAAGGGGCAGTGCAATGTGAGATGGCCCCTTGGGATGAAGAAAATCCAAAAACTGGTGGTGTTGCTCCTGTACCTCCTCGAAGGGTATGCCCAAGTCAACAGCAATCCACTGCAGCAGCTCCTGTTACTGCTTATCATCAGGAGGTGAGAGGGAATCAGAGAAGGAGGCAGCCATAGGGACTGGTGGAACAAGCAATACTGGCTCTGGCTCCAGCTCCAGTTCAAGGTCAGAGCTCGACAGGTGAAGTGCAGGAGCCCAGGAAAGAAGATGTGATACCTGGAAAGGTGTGTATGGCTGGTGGTAAGGGTTCCAGGGTGGCCAGGATCTCAAGGGTCTTGAGATGCAGGGGGTCTTGCAGGCCTCAAGGATACCGGGACCAAAGCGGCAGTGTAGAGGCATACCCTGATGGGTGTACCAGCCATGCAAGAGAATTTGAGCTTTGCCTGGATATGAGAGAGAAGGATGGCTCCACCTTCAAGAAGGCATCAGGAGAGTGAGGGAGCATTCAGTAGTGGGAAAGCCGTCAGTATGGGTGGTCCGTCGCCGAGGGCTGAGTAGGGCCACTGCACCAGGAGAAGTGGTGTATCTGCTGGAGTGGGGGGTTCCAGTACTACAAACAGCAGAGAAGGCAGGTAGGATAGATCTATGTGCATCACTGGAAGGAGGGATTTGACATGCCCAGGAGTCCAGGAGATGTCTCTAGGACTGCCAGAGCCTGTACAGAGATTCTGGCTGTATTTGCAGTGCGTGCCCTGGAAAGCGGTCTTGTTGTGCAGCCACTACATTGGGAGGTGGTACAGCAACATCTTTCTTCCTCTTAGCTTTATCCTCATAACGGGGAAGCTTAGGCAGTGGTGCGGCAGTGTCTACAAGTGATATCTCTCTCGACCTGGCACAGCTCCAGGAGGGAACACTGTCTTTGGTGGCAGTCTGTGATAGGGACCCATGAGAATATTTGCAGTGCTCATGTTTGGGCCTGTCCTGCACCACCAGTTCCGAGGCACGGGATGTGCTAGGTGGGGCACTCATCACTAGTGAAGGGCAGTGTACTGCCAGGTCTCACAGCCCCAGGTTGGACTGTGCAAGCGGCTGGAAAGCATCCTCCATGAGGCTCGTGAATCCACAGTGGGAAGAACCTACAAATCTCACAGCGAGATGTGCCTCCTCAGGCCATAAAAACAACCTTGGTGCTCGTCGCTCACTGAGAAAGAGTGAGGACACGAAGCACAATTTTTTAATCCTGTTACATGGGGCATAGTCCCCCGAAGAAGTTGGGGGCAGGCCCCGAGCAAGGTGAGAAGAGAGTAACTAACACTAATTACAAGAAAAACAAACAAACAAAATAATTAACTATGTACAGCAATGGATGAGAATGGTCTCACAGTCAAACTATGAGCATGGAGGAATGAGGATTCTGACCCGGACCATATGGCCGTAAGAGCGAGCTCGGGGGCATCATCCCACACAGCCTCATATAACCTCACCTGGAATATAAGACTACATTCCACACACGTAGGGGTCAATGGACACTGCTACAGAAATCTTCTGGCTTTGGCACACCAGTGTTTGGAATACATATAGGGACCATCACTTTAAGAAGAATATATATTCCTAATAACTCTCTGAGGCTACTCTGCCAGCAAAAAAGATTGCAAATCATGCTGAATACACTAGTCTCTCTGAACCAAGTCCTGACTATCTTACTTATGCAATTATTCACATTGGCTTTGGTGGAATAATCATGTAAGTAAAGCAATCACAGTTTTGCCCTCCGTGTTTTCTTGCTGCAGAAAATGGGTGAACCACAGCGAAATTTCATCTAAAGTAAACTTTTCTTAGATAAAATTAAATAAAATGGGAAGGTGGCCATCCTGTGCCATGTGAATCCAAAAAAAGATACTGAGAGTACACAAGAACACTAACTGAAAATGACAGGCCTATCAGGCAATCATACATTATGGAGTTTACAAATACAAATGACCGTCTCATCATGTCGCTCTCCTTCTTTCAGCCTCCAGTTACTGTGCTACTTTAGGGGGGGAAAAAGTCATCCCCAAACACACTTACAAACCCAACCAGATTTTGCCTTTATTTGTGTCAAAAAGACTAACCTCAAAATTAAGATATTAAAATAAGAAAAATAGTAGGAAAAAAGAGAAAAAGCTTAATATCATGCAAAGACTTGATAAGACAACTAATAAACAGGCTATGCAATTAAATGTAAGGAAAATGGAAGTTTAGACCTGAACATGAGACAGTGAAACACTTCAGGTGAGAGAACAGAAAGAGGAAGACGAAAAACAAAAAATCATCTACTAGAATATAAAATGAATACCACAAAGTTTAAGAAAGTGACTCGTAGCCAGTCTCATCAACACAGATTTAGGGACTTCCGCAGGCCAATTTATAATTGCGTTTTTGTGCATATACTAAATTTATCCCTGTTTAAATTGCAAAATGAGTTTTATAAAATATTTCTGTTATAAAAGAATGAATCTGTTAATAAATAAAATTTAAAAATAAGACTGACCTCAATCGCTGCACCTGATTGACCATCATTTAGCACGCTTCCATAAAAAAGGCAGCTCTGCAACTGCTTTGTAAGCATGGACATCCAGAGCAAAGACTCAAAGGTGAAACTGGCAGAAAAATACTACTGCACCATACTGTGGCATCAGAAAAGGGCAGAACTGGAGAAAAACACTGGAACCTTCAGCTAGAGAGAACTTTTCTTGAGTAACTTGCATTCTCTCAGCATCTGCTCCCATATATCCATTACTGCGTTGACTGGCTACGTGCAATTTGATTGTAGCTAGTCAAAGATTTTTATTCAAAGCTAGTTTTGACTAAAAACAGCATTTTTGAATGAAAATAACTATACATTGAATATTTCTGTATTTTCTCCCAATCCCTCCCCTTTTTCCCCCCTAATAAGAGATTCTGCCATAGGTATATTTCTATGCATATATTCTAGCTCATACCAAGATTAACAGTATTGCCAAAATTCTGGAGACAATGACCAGCACAAGTCACTCAGTTGGCCTCCAACAAGGAATGCAAGAGGAGAGTGGATATAGCCACTGGTCATAGGTAGCTTGGGGAAGGTCTGGTAGACTTGCTTAGTCATGAACCCTTCAGCACCACATCTCCTTAGTTTGGCTATCCTCCAAATCCCCACTGTGCCCTGATGTGCATAGATAATTTCATCCAGGTAAGCTTTGTAATGCACAGAGGCAGAGCAGGGGGTATGATTTCCCTTTATCTTCATATAAATTTAATATTTCATAAACCAAATACCTATTGTAGCTGCACCTTCATATCATTGTGATCCATCAGTTTCTAAGACTTTAGCCTGAATGGTTACAACTCAAAAACATGTTGCATAATAGGATCTCTCGCCGCATTTACAGTAGCACAGCATTGTAAATTTTTTTTTAACTTGTGCAGCCCAGTGCACAGCAGCTATATCACTAATAGAATCCAACTCTGCAATTACCTGATTCCATTTATTTTTATTCTTGACGAGAGATAACAACATCAGAGATAGGACAAGCTGGCCCTGACCAGAACAGAAATAATGAAGTATTCTGTGTCAAGATAAAAGCTACAGTACATTGCACATGCAAGCAAAGAATCAGGGAATATGATGCATCAGCAAGAGAGCCGTATTCTTAAAAGAGTGGTGACCCAGCACAGTTTCACTCTTGAAGTCATGGTGTATGGCCCCATGTACAAACAGCATCCACTTTAGATCTATGTTTTTCTCTTTTTTATGTGCAGCAGTAACTGCTAAATCAGCTTCGGGAACTGGTCTTTATTTCTGCATAAAAACATTCGCGAAGAGCTGTCAACAGAATCTACCTCTAATCTGTCTGTAATCTTGGGCAGTTATGTACTACTCTTTTTTAGAGAAGATAATGGTTTTATAGTTAAGGATGGCACTGGCACTCAAGTCAAATCCTACCTATGCCACAGGCTTTTTGTATTACCTTGGAAAGGTCACTCGATGTCTTTGTGTCTCAGCTTCCCATTTGCAACTGAGGGATAATAATCGTTCCTTTCTCCCAGTTTTGTGCATCTTTTCTATTTAGACTAAGCGTTTCAGTGCATGGACTGTCTCTTACAGTACACATATGTACAGCATTTACCACAATGGGGCTCCATTTTGGCTCCAGGCACTAACAGCACAAATAAACAACAGCAATTCATCAAGCTATGAATTCTTAGTCCAAGAAAAAAAACTATTTACTTCAAACTCCATCCACTTTAAACAATATCTTCAATATATATTTCTCCCTTTCTTTAAAAAAAATCACTAATTATGGTGCATGTTTCCAGCCAGGCTGTTCCCTTATTAGTTCATCTGCTTCTGACTACTCAGCATAAATAAATGAATTGAAAATGTATTTTAGACCAGATCTGTGTGAATCCTGAAGGGTTTCATTCTTAGTGAGTTTTGTGAATTGTACCATTATTGTAGGTTATTTTGCAAATGTTGGAAGAAATCAATCTCCACTGGTTTACTTGGAAGGTCAGAAAGAAACTGCATCCTCCAAGAGAAAATTCCACTTCCTTAGGACATCCCCGTATTCACCCTGGCGGACTGCCAACTTATCACAGAAGTCTTTTCATGTTTGTGCTTTCTGTTGTAGGTCTCTCTCCCTCCAAATCTTTGGGGGAGGTTCAGAAAATCAAATGTTTCATTCAGCTTTACTTTTAATATTTTAACAATTTACGCTCCAGCCAATCACAGTCATAAGGTAAACAAAAATGCATAATACTGCATATAACAATGTTTACAGGTATTTGTGTTTTAGGGATGTTTGATACTAATTGAATAATATATGCACATAATACAGATTTCTTTTAAAAAATGACCATACCTTATTAAATATACTGAAAGCATTTACTGTGGTTTAGTTATGGACAACACTAATTTCCAGTCTCTCTTAGTTTTAATCAATAGATAATAATTACAAATATATTTACTAAGTATTTTACACAAGACAACTAGCTTCTTCACTCAGAGAGTTCAAATTAAAATTATGTTTATTGACATTAATTATAGTTTGAATAAATCATTTCCAATTGATTTGCTATGAGAATGGTTAATCCAATCTGTTTATTAATGATTGAAAAATATTCCTGACATTTATTCAATATGCAATGACTATTGATCAAACCTTAATTAAATGGTTCTTTTGCACAGTTAAAGTGCTAGCAAGGGACTCTGAGGAGCTGCCACCTATGCACGAGTTTCCTTCTGACAGATGGTTCTGATTAACAAGAAAGAATCTACCCCTGTACCTGAAAGGCAATGCAGGGTCAGTGGGAAATCAGTGTCATTCTTCCAGTACCGTCACTCTTTGAAATTACTTTGAACTTTACCTACATGTATCTTTAGCATTTCAAAATCAGACTGCCAATGGTTTAATTTGGAAGTTTACAAATCAGTCATATTTGAGTATTAGCAATTACACTCCTGCAATGGTATCCCCACCACACATTATATTTATTCAGGTTTAACAAGAAACTCTGTCACATGACTCAGATGAAATTCAAAACGGATTTTCTATAAAGAGCTAAGCTTGAGCATAAAGTCTAAAGTTCCAACACATCCTATAGGACACTTTGTATTTGGAATTAGTCTACCCTAAGTAACATTCCTAAGGAACTTTTTATGTTAAACGTGCAAAGAGAGGCCTCACGAGTTTGGACAGGTAGACATGAGAAGAAGTTGCCATTATGATACTTCTACTAAAATGGGAATCATCCTGGGAAGAGATTTTGGAAGATTCCTTAGCACCTTCTTATCCTAGAAAACTTATAAGGCAGAAAAGATATTAAAGCCAAAAATCACACTCATTCAATGAGTCAAATTCACTCCTAGAAGCGGATATGACCCTCCATGAAAGAAAACCTTGAGCTCACCAATACTCTGGAAAGGTTTCCTTACTTTTCTCAGGACTTCAGGAAGATCCCATGCCATAGGTGGCTTAATGAGAACTTGAAAAATATAAAGTTCCATATAAGCCTAGATTCACAATAAGAGGTCATGTGGAGATACTGACCTAAATACTGATTTGATATGCCAAAATTGTTGCCACATAGACCTAGGAGGAGCTAGACTTAGAGTTAGATTAAGACAATAATGAAGGGAGAAAAGCAATCCACATGTGGTGAAAATTAAAGTAGTGCACATGGATCCAATTGTGTAATACCACAAATCTTTTCAATCTACTACCTAAGCACATCCAGATGAGAGCTTTAAGAAGGCAGGCAGGTCAGGCCACCTGCTTAAAAACAAAATGCCTGCAAAGCTTGTCACTATCAAGAGCCATGCTCTCAGGCTAAAGGATACTGGGTTCAGATGCACAAATTGCCCTTTTGCCAAGTGATAATCTAAACCTAGAATATGTCCTTGGGCATTTGTAACAGAGATGAGATACATACTTGACAAGATCATTATTAATCTAGACTTATTTTTCCAGACTCCTGAGCTTTTCCAGGGCTGATGTTATCAGACCGGGCAAAAAGGCTTCTACAGTGACCATCATGAGTTTTACTTCAACCTGACACAGGCTGAGACCTGACTGCCTACCACCAGGTAGTAACTGGAAACCTGAAGACAGAAAACATAGATCAGGGTTGATGTACCCAAGCTGACCAGGGTCCTCAATTAAGAATTTCCCCAGCTCCGTCTCATAGGGAAATCACTATAGACCACAAAGTGGTCACACTCCCTAGAGATTTGGAAAAACCACTTAGTATCCTGAAAACTACTGAAAGGTTAAAACTTTTCAGCAACTATTGATAAGGAGTACAATGAGTTCCCTGGGTGGTGGGGATGCATTGAGTACTCCTAAAGTCAGTCATTGATGTGAATATCTATTATGAATAGAAACATTTTCCTTCCCAAGGAAATGAACTGAACAAGGAAAATGCAAAATAATTGCAGACTTCTTCACCTTTTGCAAAGGAGCCTTCTCT
This sequence comes from Gopherus evgoodei, assembly GCF_007399415.2. Lineage (NCBI taxonomy): Eukaryota > Metazoa > Chordata > Testudines > Testudinidae > Gopherus > Gopherus evgoodei. The sequence goes on along the minus strand of NC_044322.1, from coordinate 287,421,636 downwards.
TATTATACTAAGAGGTTCTCTTTGGTGTGGGTGATTCTTGAGTTTTTATGGGTCTCCTGGAGGACTTGTTGATCATCCTGCGGAAAAGCCTCCTTCTATAGCCTAATTAGCCTTCTGGTCATAAAGACCTGTTAATCCACCTGTTGGTAAGAGTAAGAGTTGACAGGAGCTGGAAAAAACTTACATGGAAAACTAGCAAGAAATCTCATGGCTCTAGAGTATAGCAATGTGCAACACACCAGACTTCTCCCCGGCACTGGTTTCAGTCCATTACGTTCATGCTGTGAATGTGTTTCATCAGTCATTATCTGATCTTAGACAAAGAGGACTTCTAAATATTGAGGACAGTGACGATAAAACACAAGAGTTATATAACAAACACATTTGTTTTAATTTATATTGCCAAAGTTTTCCTTATATGTTCTTTAGGGAAAAGTTGGGTCTTATTTATCTACAACTTTATTTAAATTGAATTGCAAAATTCCTGTGACAGGAAGATAAAATTATTTCAGTTAATTGCTGTCCATATTCTTTTGGGTCATGCTCAGAAGAATATAGATGTCTGTGTATTTTGTAACACTTAAGTTCTTTTCAATCATTTTTGCTAAACTACTGCTTGGCTTCAAAGGAAAAGAAAATAGTATGCTATTTTTTTCTATAACAGAGTCTATTCTGGACAGAGTTCTCAGACTCTAGAGGCTAAGGCTGGTGATGAAGCTGTCAGAAATTGCTACAATTTCCCCACCCCCTAAAGGAATGACGATGTCTCTAGTAAAATTAAAACATATTGCTGCTGCAGAAACTTTGTTAAGAAAACAAAGTTGTCACAGGTTTTTCTTTCCCACCCTGTCATTCTTTGTGACTAAGCCTGCAATTATTTATCTGAATATTTATTAAGCCCCCGAAATATAATTGAAAGAAAGCATAAATTGAATATTAAAAAAAAGAAAATCAAGTTTTTCAAAAATTGGAAAATGCAATGTAAGGCTGCCAATCATTTTCTCTGGGTAAGTACTTAAGAAAAAAAAGTAGAAAAAAGGGGGACATGACCTTCATTTATGTTAGCTAAAAATATTGTATACTTCATCTTTTTCATTGCCATCACACTACAAGAAAGCGCAGTTCTACGACCACATATAACTACACCTCAGAATAAGTAAGTAAATGAAGAAACAAGCCCTTATTTAATTAACCTTAAATATCCTTCGTAGATACGTGCCATCTACGTCTCTAGATTTTTGAAAAAGTGATTATATCCTGGTTTTAGTTGAGTGGCGCTCCCCTGGGAACATGAATTGCATAGATTCATCATACTGTTTGTCTAGATTACACCTCTTGAGCAGAGCAGTTGATTTGGTCCAGCAATGGCTTTGAGTTAAACAAAGTGAGCTAGAAACTTGGCATTTTGTTTTAAACTGTCATCCAGCCAAATGACCTTATTGGTCTGAATTATGCTATTGCATTTTATGAGCATTATCTCCAGGTTCTGAATGTTGCACGAGGATAGTGTCCCCAACATAATGTGAGATTAAAATTATAAAGACTGTACTGCCTGCAAAATGGCACTTGTACAGTTCTAAAACATGTATTCTATTAAAACTACTGTTGCCAATGATCCATTGGAAACAGTTAGGATGACATAAAATGGTCTTGCCTGAGGGCACTCAACCACATAAATCAATCAATATGCAGAAGGGCTAATATACTTGAGCATTTAAAGAAAGTTTATACAGTACGTAATATTAATTATAGACAAAACTTTATACTTTTACAGTAAACTTTTGACTTCTGCTTGCCATTAAAAAAGTTACTACATTGAGAATTTCATTTCAGGTCGACTCCAAAGCCACTGAAGTCAATGAGGGTGATTCCATCGACTTCAATGGGTTTCAGATCAGACCCTGTATTAGGAACGAGCATATTTTCCCTTGATTTGTACATTCAACATAAAAGAAGAGTATCAGTTGCATGTGGCATTATACCATGAACATACAGCTGTATTAAAATCATTTATATCTAACTTTTTACAGATGTAGTAGAGAGATATGTTCTTCTGCAGTCATAATTTGGAATTGGAACAGATGGTGAGAGGCTTAGTTTGATCTAACATAGGCATTAAAATAGCCTGTATTGCCTGTTTTCTTTCATATTGCAGTAGTTGAGTTCACTTACAGAGGAATTTGTGCTCCACTGGAATTCATTAGCAGAAATGTATACTTGAGCAATAGTTTGCTGTATTAGTCAATTCACTAATATTTTTCTCTCTAGCTGTCACACACACACAAAGTGTCAAATATAAACCAATATAACTGGAAAGAATTTCCTCAAAGTATCATTTTTAAAAGGAATGGTGCAGAAGGCTAGAGCTTAAATCAGGAGGCTGTAGGCCTGGAAGTTAGGCATCATAATTAAAAACACAGCCATTTAAGCCAAAGAAAGAGAGTGAACAAGAGAGCACAAGCATGAAAATGGCTCTGTAGTTTGATGGCTAGAGCATTCACACAGGATGTAGGAGATCCAGGATCCAATACCCCTGCTCCAATTTCTCTCCTTTATCCACAGTGGAACAACTTCAACACGAGAGACTGAGGGAGCCCTGTATCAGAGTATCCCACAACCCAACGGTTAAAAGCTCTCACCTCACAGGTGGTAGAGCCCTGTTCAAATCCTTTCTCCTCCTCAGCCAAAGGGAGGACTTGAACTGGGGGACTCCCACATCCTAGGTGAGTACTATAGCCACTGGCATAGGTGCCAACTCTGTGGGTGCTGCAGGCCTGGAGCACCCAGGGAAAAAAAATTAGCAGGGGCTCTGCACCAACTGGCAGCCAAGTTCCCTGCACCCCTACCCTCTCTTTCCATCCTCCTCCCTCGAGTGTGCCATGTCCCCGCTCCTTCCCCTTCCAGCACTTCCTGCCTGCTGCCTAACAGCCATTTGGCAGTGTTTAGGACTTTCTGGGAGGGAGGGAGAGGGAGGAATGAGGATGCAGCCTGCTTGGGGGAGGAGGCAGTAAAGAGGTGGGGAAGGGACTTGGCGGAAGGGGGTGGAATTGGGGTGGGGTAAGGGTGGTGCAGGGGCAGGGAGGAGGGTCAAGCACCCATGGGGCAGAGGGGAAGTCAGCCCCTATGGCCACTGGCATAAAACTAATGCAAGATGTCTTTCTCTGCATTCTTCCCCCCCACTCCCAGCTGTTTTGTGTGAACTTGTCTGAATCCAGTGGGCATGCTCAAAGGGGACTTACCAGACTGGGCCCTGCATTTGACTTAGGCAGCCAACCATCTATATTCCCTTGGTTTGTGAATTGGTCTGGGGTTCAGGTGGAGATAGACAGCCACATGCCTAGAGGGAGACAGCATTGCACGTGCCCAGAGGCAGAAACATAGGCACGTAGAGAAATTTAACTGCACAAATGTAGGTGTAGAGTAACTTTTAGGTACCTACAGAGTTTACCGGGAGTTTTGTGCATTGGCACCTAAATACTTTTGTAAATCTAGGTCAAAATATTTATTCTGAAATCTACAAAATCATTACAAACTGGAATGTGGGGGAGGGAATTAATCAGCAGCCTGCTAGAGTGGTGGTGAGAAAATTATCAGAAGAAGTGAATTTGTATTACTCCCAAACCACTTAAAGCACTGAAAAGAAATCTCTACCCATTAACACTACAAATGCTAAAAACCATGCAGAATATATGGTGGTATTCAATAAAAAGTATGTTCATTGTCTAGTAGGTTAAGAATGTATTCAGACACATGGAGCTGAAGAAAATATGTGATGTTTTATACATCTTTCAGCCTGTACTACTGACTATCATGAATGTGTATGTGAATCAGCCTGAATCTGTAAGTGTTCCAGAACGTGCTGAGCACCATGTTAGAGACAGACATTGATTATTTTTTTTATGCTGGAATTTTGTTAGGGGATTCCTAGAGAGGGCTTTGAGAGTCTCATCCGTGAAGCAAGGAAGAATCTAGAGGGGTTGCAAGGGAAAATGTCTGAGAAAGTCTGAGTAAGAAGTAGTTTGGGGAAATAGTAGCAAGGAGTAAAACTGAGTAGATTTTGGCTGAAGGTTATAGGATCCCTGGGCTGGATCCAGTGCAGAGGGTAGGCCTAGGGTCTCCTACCAGCCACTGAAGAAGATGGTATGAAATCCCTGATAATGAAATTCAGATCAACAAAGAACCCTGAGAGAGGGATGTGAGGACCACAGAGCTCAGTGCTGGGGCCAAAGACCTTTTGGTGAGGATATTTAGGTTGTTATTTTGTTGGATTCTATTACCCCAGAGGGCCAAGTTATGGGAAGAAAGACCACTGCTGTGCCAGAAACACCATCGGCAGGGGACACCAGTTGGAGAAAGAGCCTTTACATGATGCCCAGCCACAAGGAGGTGCAGTAGTGGTTAGTGAACCCCTTCACAACATACTATTAAGATTTGATTAGTCAGATGTGAGAATCTCAAGAAAATCATTATGGGAAACTGATACTCAGAGCTTAGCCTGTGAATTTCACTTTGACATGATAGAAAAGTTTGTGTATTCCAGTGACCTTGAGAGTTACACCACCGGGAGATTTACGTCCTGGTAGGGACACCTAAGTTGGAGAGGTCAAAGGGTAGGGACCAGATGAAAAGCAGCTCACTGGCCTCGAGCGTTAGAGGTTGAGCATTAGGGCCAACAACCTATTCTCATAAAAAGAAAAGTTATAGAAACACAAAGCAGCCATTCCTCCAACAGCATGATAAATGATAACCATATCCATGCCCTTGAGTGATGTCTAATGGCATGGGAAGGATTCAGATTCAGATACTCTGATTCAGTATCTTCCATTCTGTAATGGCAGCCTTCAGGCAACCCAGCAAAGCATTGACTAGGGTGTAGGTGAAGTGAAACATCCTCTTAAGTATAAGGAACTGAGTATCAATGGAGATCACTGAATTTACACTGGTGAAACAAAATCAAATTTGGCCATTAATATATACACAGTTAGAGCCAAAATTCAACAAGTGCCTGAAAGTTTTATTGTTTAAAAAACACTTTTTCTTCCCTCTCTGGCACTGATCTCAGCAAAAATTTCAAAAGAATTCATTTCTGGGCTGAAACAAGATCTGAAATATCCACCCAAAGTGTAGTTTTTTGAGAAAGACATTATTATTTGAATATATGGGTTTAGAATGCAAAGATAACTATTGTAATGTCGGTACAATGATATATTCTATTTCCAGCTCTAAGAGGTGAGATGAATGAGCAAGTGAAATTTAAATAGCTCTCATTCCACTTCCAGTGCCAATGCTAAAATATTGCTTTCTCCGCCCTGTGTTTGATGTTCAGCAGGTTAAGTGTTGCATGCAGAGAAGGCTAGTGTTACCATTTAGCACACAAAGAGGAAAATAAAAGAGGAGCAGCCTATACTTAAGAAAAAGAGGAAACAAAGGTGTCTGAAGTCTCACATCTTAGATCTATTTTGCAAAATCCATGACATGTGGTGCAACATAATTTACATTCAGAAACAGCATCTCCTTTGTAAAAAGAATATTAGTGTCCAAGCATGGGGATGAAAATCAATCTAAAATAGCAAGATAGTTCTGAAACATTACTGCCTTGTTTGAAAGGCTTCATAGCTATCCTCTGCCTCTTCCCAGACTTCGTGACCTTCAAGCTTCTATCTTACTTACTCCAGACTTCCAGCAACCTCTTTCCACTCTGAAACCACCTCTCAGACTTCCAGTGCCCTTTCCTCCATTAGTCTTCCTGTTACTACAACTGCTACTCATATTTAATATAAAAGGGGATTGTGTGACTCTTAGCCACCTTTGGAGAGAGGTTTGAGGTTCTCAGAAGATATGTGCTATATAAATGCAAGAGAATCACAGAAACACTCTGCAAAGGAGGCTAAGAATCATATAAAAATAAATTTTTACACAGATGAAGAAACTCAGACAAAGAAGCTAAGTGTGAATTTAGGTCACAGCAAACCAGTGGTAGACTAGGAAGAGAAGCCAGGTCTTCTCAGCTTTAGTTGTCTGCTCTAACCACAAAAACGTTTCCAATGGTTTCTAGATCTCCTCCTTCATCACTCAAGATTCCTGGCGCTCCTATCTTCCATATGACCATTAAATCCATGAAGTGGTTGGTTTTATTTCTGAACATGTGCCAGCAGTACAATTCCATTCACTATTAGTGCATTCTTTGGACTCAGCTCAAAAGGATAATAGGTGAAAATTGACTGGCACTTCCCTATGAACTCTGCCCATGCCTACGCCTCCCTTCCCATGATCATCAAACATTGGAACACCTCAGTACAATCACAGTAGAGACCTAAGGTATCAAGGGGCAGGAAAGAAGGATCCAGGGTGGTGAACGAGGGGACTGGAAAGTGAATGAGGCTATGTCTTTACAGAAAAAAAGTGTATTTTACATTGAGAAAACTAACACGATGTACCTTCACTGGGAAGTTAAAATGATATGGGTGATTTCAATTAGATCTCAATTTAACACCCTATTGAAGAGAAGATACTGTAGCTTCGTCCTCTATCTAGCTAGTTGAGGCCATAAGGGGTACAGGACTGACATCAGCCAGCTCCATCAAGGTAAAAACCTACAGTGTCTTCTTGTCAATAGGATTTTACATTAAGATAGCTACCTTGGTGTAAAAAAAGGCAACAACCCCAAAACAACCACACCATTTTGGTATGAAGACATAGCCTAGGAAGGTGGGCCCCAAGAACAAAACATGAACTGCCTCTTGCCCACTGACTTGACTACAGAATTCTGTATATGGTGGTTCTACCTACTGTCATAATCAATCAGACACAATATAAACATCACATATAAATGCCACAGTGTGAGTTTAAGTTCTGAAATGCCATCCACTATGCAGCAGTAACTAGTGCTTAATTTGTGCCAGGACTGAGCCTTGACACCTCTAGCCTTGCTACGTCAGTTATGAAAATAAAAAAAAAAAAATCGCTTGAGCCCCAGCACCTAATTGCTTGAGTCCTGGCACCTCTTTCATTACAAATTACGCAGTGGCAATAACTATAGAAATATAAACAGCCTGCAATGATTACTGTGCTATCACGGGCAGACTGTGTATGACTCAAATTCCAAGCCCTCCAACTTTGTGTCTGTTCTATATCATGAATAGAAAGTGAATGAACAGTAAATATACATCATATAAGAAAGGCAATATTTAGATTACTGCAGATAGGCAATATGCAGACATTTTAGATTAGAATCGATGGGCACTTTTGAGATTAGAGTCCTGTAGAATGTGTAAACTAAGAATTTGTGGAAAGGTTAGGAAATAACTGAAGGAGACAGAGCACTCTTCTTAAAATCTAAACTGGTTAAATAAAACTATCATGTTCCCATTTTTCTTTTGTACTTTTGGACAAAGATCTTATAAACCCCTGCTAACCACCTCACACTTCCCACTTCACTGCAGGGTAGACTGCAATAATTGGATCTGTTTCTTTGCTAAATAGAAAACAGAACAAAGAAATGGAGGCATTCTCCTCTTGGTCAGAAGTAATTAAGTACCTAAGTTAGAGATACCCACACATTTATCTTGGGAGATTAAATTGATTTCCAAGTGGCATAAAAAACAAAAGTTCTCCATCTTGGCAGAGAGGATGAATACACTGATTGCTCAGATTAGCTCATGTCTGAAGGCTTATTGTTAAATATTAAATAGAATGTTTAGATCAGAACTGCTAAGAGGAGGGCAGACAGGGACAAATCCCAGCAGGGAGAGGGAGGTGTTTTAAAGGACCTTATACTCCATGTAATGAGATTTTTTTTCCTCTCTCCCCAATAAACTTTCAGCAGTGTCTTGCCCCCATAGTGTGGACAATCACATCTTTCCTAATGCTTACTATGGTGCTGAGAGTTCCAGGAATGAGCCCTCTCTGCAGTGCTAACAGGGATCAAGGCAGGTCTCCCTGCCCTGCATCATTACACTAACACATTTGCATCAGTATGGAATTAAGGGAGCACTGATAAGCAAACTAGGGAGTACCAGGGAATCCAGTGCTTTCAAAATGTGGTTAATTATCAGGAGGAGAATTAAATGTTTAAAATGTTTGCTGTTCTGTGTAAGAAAAAGACTGAGAAAGGCAAAGAGAGGTCAGAGCAGAGAATAATGGAATGTAAACTTTGTACTGTCTCTTGGGCCGAGACACCAATTATTTTTTTGCAATACAGCCAGGAGGTTCCACTCAGAGCCCAGAGCCACACTGTAATGGCACTGAATACACATATACAAAAAAGATCATCCCTGCTAACAAGTTAACAATCTAACTATAAGACAAGAGATAGCAGTTGGATACTGCAAATGGATAGCAGGAGAACAATATAAGGCATTGTACAAATTCAAATACATATGAAATTTGGAGAACAGAAAGTATGGATCATGTTTTACTCCTTGCTGAATTTCATAACAGGTTTGTCTATTTTTTAAATGCACCACTGAAAAAGAAATAAAGTAAGTTTGCATGTTGTGCACAGGTAATACAAATATAAGTTAAAATGTGTAAGTGGGCAGGTTATTAACTAATACCATTGATCACTGGTTTTTATCATCAAAAGTAAAGTCAAAGTTAACAATGAAAAGTAAAAGCAAAATAGACAAAAGGAAAAGGGAAGAGGTAGGGAAAAGGTGACAGAAGGAAACATCTTAGAAATATCGGAGCAAGTATTAAATATTGTGTTAGAATCAGAGAGCTGAGAATGGGTCATAAGGGGAGATATAGGGATGATTATTCTGGATCAGATCCATATTCTATCAAGGCCAGAATACAGTCTGAGAATGGCCAAAATTAATCAAAGAAGGGAGAGTAACTGACAAGAAACCCTGAATAAAAAACCAAAAGCTGTTAGCAATAGGCCTAATTATTGATGATAGATAAACGTTTAATATTTTTTATTTTTGAATGCTTGAATGAGATGAACTTAGAGAAGTTGTTTTACATTTCTGCTTCAAAACAAAAATTAAAACTAACAGTTTGTGACAGGTTGCCGCAAACTGCTAAGTGCAATACCCCTATTTTAAAAGCAGTTGAATTACTGCTGTAACATGACACATTTCAAGTTCTTTTCTAGGGCCTAATATAATTACTATATCCCCTCTGCAGAACAGTGCAGCACACAAGGCAACTGACAGTACAGACCCTACTGAAAGTATCTTCTAACGGGGGTCGCTGAGCAGATCAACTTAACCATTCTTTCTGCATTTAGCATCCTTTGGGCAATCACCAATCTACCCAGGAGGCCTGATTTGAAAGCTAAAAGAAAAGAAAAGGTTAGTGAATGAGAACACTGATCTGAGATGCATGTACCACCTATCTCATACAATCATACAGCAATTTATGGTGCTCATAGTTAGTGAAATGACTTCATAAAATTGCCATATTAGTACTTTGCCTCTTTAAAAAAAGTCAGCATCTATCTTCATCTCACGGTATGATTAAACCTCATCAGTCTTTAACTGTCACTCAGTCAAACTCTCCCCATATTAAATTTCTGCACGCATAACCTGGCATATATATGGATATAAAAGTGAGAAGCTGAAGTTCGGTGAAATACTTTACTCTGAATAAAAGCTATCATTATGTTTGGATAATCTAAGAGGTTTGCTGTAACAGACTTGTTTCTAATTTACCCATTTTATGAAATTATGTGGCCCCCATTACTATAGTATCTGAGTACCTGACAACCTTTAATGTATTGATTCTCATAACGTCTCTGCGGGATAGGAAAATACCATCATCCTCATTTTACAGATGGGGGACTGACGGTCGAAGTGACTTGCTCAAGATGATACAGGAAGTCAGTGGGAAAACAGGGACTTAAAACTCTGGTCTCCCAAATCCCTGTGTGGTACCCCAAACACTACGCCACATTTAAATGATATCTTCTTTTTAATAAAAACACACACAATTCAATCACTAATACAAAAAAAAAAGACCAGATATATTATTTAGAATCTCTTCAGGTGAAAATGATTAATTACATATTTGATATCACTTGTTCTGAAAAAAACAACTCTCAAACAACAGGAGCAGGGCCGTCCTTAGGCACAGGCAGAATAGGCAGCGGCGTAGGGCCTCATTCTCCCTGGGGGCACCACGCTGCAGGCAGACCAGACAGTGTAGAAGCAGGGCTGCTGGGTCCTAGAGAGAGCCGAATGCAGCACAGTCTGAGGAATGGGATTGGCTGCTGGGGTCTCTGGGAAGGGGAGGGGGTAGGGGTTGGGGAAGGAGCTCACCTGTGAGTGTGACTCTTTCCCCCCGGCTGAGGTGAGGTCAGGCAGGCTCTGTGGCTCTGGAACCAGTATCCTTTGTTGTCTCCCATAACATCCATTCTTCTCCCCCCTGCCCCACGGAGCACCCCCTCCTTTCTCCCTCCTCCCCAGGAGCACCCATCTCTCTCTCCTCCCTCCCCTCCATCAGGGCTGGGTTGGGTGAGGTGCTGCGGGGGAGGGGAGAGGAGGCAGCCGGCTGCCTGCTGAGGAATGAAAGTGAAAGTAACTCACTTCCTGGGCAGCGAGCCAGGATTGGAATGTCACACAGGCCTTGGCTGGGGTTAGCCAGATGTGTGAAAAATCAGGACTTGGGGTGAGGTGAGCAGATATCCCTATTTTATAGGACAGTCCCAATTTTGGGGTCTTTTTCTTATATAGGCTCCTTTTACCCCCTCTCCCCCCGCCCCCATTGCTTGTCCTGATTTTTCACACTTGCTGTCTGGTCACTCTAGGTGGGGGTAATTGGTGCCTTTATAAGACAAAGCCCCAAATATCAGGACTCGCCCTATAAAGTCAGGACATTTGGATCTGGCCACCCTAGCTGGGAAGCGCCTCTCCCCCGGGCTGGCAGCTGCCAGCGATCCATCTCAACCGGGGGGAGCTGCACAGGGCAAGATGAGCTGCTGTGGCTCCATGGGTGACCTGTCTGAGATCAGATGCTGTGCTAACTTCACCATGGTCCGTAAGGCTGGTGGTGGTGCCCATTGGCGTGTGATTGCACCTGAGGGTTTGCTGCTTCTGTTGCCACTCTGCACCCCAAGAGGTGGATTTTGGGGTCTATTGCAGCTGTTGGACCAGCAGGCTGGGGGGTGAGCCAAGCATGAAAACAGTACTGTGTTGCCATTTAGATTGTCATTTAACAACTTTGTTTGCCAAAAATTCTTGCTAACAATCCTGAATCCAATTTCAATATTTTTTTTTAAAAAAAAGTCAATATCTTAGCCAAAAACAGAAAATTAAGTTGTTGACAATTATTAGTGACATGTTTGGTTTGAGGCAGGGAGTGGGCCAGTTTTCATCAGAGAAACAAAAAATGTTGACTGCCTTTCATATAGCCTGTTACTCCTGATAAGAACCCTCCAACAACTGTAATATGCTCATCTTCTTACTAGTGTATAAAGCAGGGGTCGGCAACCTACGGCACACATGTCAAATGTGGCAAGAGAGCTGATTTTTGATGGTATGCAGCAGCAGGCTGAGCGGCTCAGCCCATCTCTGCTCTGGGGTTCCGGCTGCTGCCCTATTGCCAGCTGGGATACCAGCCATCGGCCCCATTCAGCACCTGCTGCTGGCCTGGGGACCCTCAAGGAACCCCAGGCTGGCAGTGGACTGAGCAGGCCAGCTGAACCACTCAACCTGCTGTCAGCCTGGGGTTCCATTCACTCAGCCGGCAGTGGGCTGAGTGGGCTGGTGGCGGGCTGAGCAGGGCCGGTGGAGGGTTGAGTGGCTCAGTCTGCTGCCAGTCTGGGGTGGAAGCAGCATTCAGCCTACTGCTACTCCGGGGTTCTGGCTGCCGGCCCCTTGCCAGTCAGGAGCTCAGCCGCCAGCCCCACTCTGCCTCCTGCCAGCCTGGGTGAGCAGAATCCCAGGCTGGTAGCGGGCTGAGGGGGGGTTGGCGGCCGGGATCCTGGCTGGCAGGAGTTGGTGGTCAGAACCCCAGACCAGCAGCGGGCTGAGCAGGGCCTGGGATCCTTGTCTAGGGTTCCAGCCACCAGCCCGCTGCCAGTTTGGGGTTTCATTTACTCAGCTGGCAGTGGCCTGAGCAGGACCGGTGGCCAAGACCTCAGATAATAACAATAGTTTATTTATATAATATAGACATAGAGAGAAACCTTCTTGTGACGAACTGGGAAGGTTCTTGATGTTTCCTCTGAATACTGTTTTGGTGCCTCAGTGTCCCCTATGCAGTTCTTAAGTATCTAGGTGGTGGGATAAGGGCATGTGATTGCTGAAGAACAAAGGGACAGTGCACCTAAATGCCTGGCACTCTGTCTCCTAGCAACTGATGGCCTGGGCCCCTTCTCTGCAAAGGTGCCAGCTGAAGGTGTTGGAGACAAAGGGATCAGGTGACCTCATGGCCCGGGAAAGGGGCTGAGGAGAGAGGAGGGGCTGGGAGGGGTTGTTAGTCTGGAGCTGGCTGGGGTCGAGGAGTGAAGTGCAGACGTGGGGGGTCTGGTTCACTGCCCCCCAGAATGGACCCGGCCGAGGGGTCTAGTTCGCTGTATCTACAAGCTCTGTTTTAGACCTGTTCCTGTCATCGAATAAACCTCTGTTTTACTGGTTGGCTAAGAGTCACATCTGACTGCAAAGTGGGGGTGCAGGACCCGGTGGCTTCCCCAGGACCCCGCTGAGGCGGGCTCGCTGTGGGAAGCGCACAGAGGGGCAGAGGATGCTGAATGCTCCAAGGAGAGACCCAGGAGGTGAAGACATGTGAGCTTCTTGCCCTGAACAAGTCTGCTCCAAGGGACAGGAGGCTCCCCAAAGTCCTGACTGGCTTTGTGGGGAGCAGTTCCAGAGCATCGCCCGGTGACTCCATGACACTTCTACAAACATTAAAATGTATTACTGGCACGAGAAACCTTGAATTACAGTGAACTTGGCACACCACTTCTGAAAGGTTGCCGACCCCTGATATAAAGTGACCATATGTTGTACTAAGATTCTCCTGCTTTTTTTTTTCCCTGTGAGTCAGTATAACTTTTGCCAGCCCAGAAGTTGGGCAGCCAATGTTTTACGTTTTCACAATGTTTTCTCCAACTTTCATAAAGTAAATACATAGTTAATATGAGTTTAAAAGGCCAGGGACACTTCTTTGTGAAGAATCTGTACAGCAGATCATTCCCATAGACGATCCAGAAAATAAATTTGAGGTTGAATTTTTTAATGTTGTGATGGATAAAGCAGTATCTGCTGTTGATGAAAGGTTTAATACCTTGCAAGTACACCATGAACAGTTTGGATTTTTGTATGACATAACTAAATTCAACGAAATAGGAAAACAAGAGCAACTAATGACAAAGTGCAAGAACCTAGAGAGCCTCCTGAAGCACGGTGATAGTTTTGATTTAAATGGACTTGAACTGTACGAAGAATTGAGTACACTGTCATCAATGTTGCCACATGCAAAATCGGTGAAGGACATTGTACAGTTTATTCATACCCGCAAACTTGTTGACATATATCCTAATGTGTATATTGCCACTCGTATTCTACTGACAATTCCTGTAACAGTAGCATCAGGAGAACGGAGTTTCTCAAAACTAAAGCTCATTAAAAACTATCTCTGCTCTACCATGAGTCAGGAACGCTTAACTGGTCTTGCTATTCTTGCAATCGAACAAGACACGACTTTGTCTTTGTCATACGATGACATTATTACTGATTTTGCAGCCAAAAAAGCCAGAAAGATTGCTTTTAATTAAAAACAAATCTTTGTTTCAATACCTTTTCATATAAATTTCCAATAAAATTTTGATAAATTAAAAAAAATATTATTTGCATCATTCTATCATATCAGAATTTTTTCTATAGTGCTGCTTCTTTAGTGCTAGTCCATCAGCATTACAGTGTGCTTCATTAAGTTAAACTGGTTTTAATAACGTGAATGTGGCAAGTTTTCCAGTACTGTAAGCTTATGTTTCTGTTGCTAAGAGCAGATCAGGCACAGGGGCACCAGTTTGATAATCTCGCCTAGGGCACCATAAATCCTAAGGCCGGCCCTGAACAGGAGAGAGACTAGGAGTCCTGTGCTTGCTATCACTATGGCAAAATCAGAAAGAGGTATGATTTTCAGATGACAACTTATTTCAGCAAACTAGAATAGGAACTATGATGGTATCAGTAATTGCAATCTAAATATGCGCTGCAAAACAATAGCTTCTACTCTTCCGTTCTCACTGAAAGATTATCTCTTCCGTTCTCACTGAAAGATTGTAGACAGTATAAATATAGGCAGGCACATGGAACATTACATCAAATAGTGCTTCTGAACAACTATTTCTCAGAGAAATAGAGAAAGGAAGTAAAGAACTGAATTCAGCTGACAAAGATAAGAAGTTCATGCTCGGTAGATGTTGAAGACATGCATACAGTAAAGTATTGCAATAAGAATAAAAATAACCGGTTTCTAAGGGTTTTAAGCCTTTCAAACTATGAAACCAATTATTTGCTGACAATACACATTAGCATCGTAAGACAGCATACATATGGGCAGGTAGCGAGTGGAATTCAGTTGAACTGAATCTGGGATTGAAAAAGTGTAATAGTGCAGAAAGAAAGACAGTAATGACTATAATCATATGAAAAGGTACAGTAAGTTTCCCTCAGTTCTTAAAGAATCAGTGCTACTGCATTAACACTGCACAGCATTTGCCATGTTTACTTTGCATCACACTTTAAAATAAAAACAGAAATTAGATAGCTGAGACATGAAATAAATACATATTTGGATTTTTATGTAAAATTAAAGTATAATCAAGTTTGGCTTTGCAAATTTAAAACCCTCTGGGAGAAGTTGCAATAGGGCTGACTGATATATTTCATGAAGGAAGAGGAATTTATTCTTTTGAGTGTAATGTGTGCAACAAATGCATGCGCATTCCATGAGAACCAAGGCATTCTAACAAACTTACAGGTTCAATTTCAATGGAACCCATTCAAAGTCTGTGGTAGGTACAGTTTAATCAGCGAGAAAAAACAACACATAAATATCAATCATATTCACCACCCATGTCAAATAATACAGTGAGATCTCTATCTTATTAGTTACATTGTGCAAATAAACAGATATCATAGGCGTTTCTTTCCTCTGACTGCCTATATTGTTTTTTTATGGTACATAATCCTCTTCCTGCTCCTGGGTTTAGGAAGGTATATAAGCACAGGAGTTCCAATGAAGTCATTGGGACTTCTCATGGGCTTAAAGTTAGACACAAATTTGTCTTGCTGAACCAGTGCTGAATCAAGGCCTTTGTTCTTGTTCTTCCACTCTTGGTTTCATGCCTTCCTCCCTTCTGCCATAATTCTGAAAAAATCCTTAATTCTTCTACTTCAGTTCCTTCCTAAGCTAATGTTTTATGAGTCCACCATTGACCTTTCTACACTTTCCTTTACCTTTCCACACCTTCCTGTGTTTAGTCTATATTATAGTTTTAGCTGTTCTCTGAATCCACTTTACATTCATTTTTGTACAGGTGTTAATTACAACACAGTTGAAAGCAGTAGAGAATTGTCCCCATATATTTCCACATGCAATAAATTGTTGAGTGTATTTACTGGCAATATAATAAAGAATAGTAGACCAAAGCCTGAGGTCATTACTCAGTTTTTACTTTGTTTTGTTAGTAGTAGTAGCAGGCCTAGACTTTGACCCAGTGCAAGAAGTAAATGTGGAGGAGTGCTGAAGGTCTTGATTTTGCAAGCTGTAATCATGTTGAGCAGTACCTTACTCCACAGGTAGTTTAATTGAAATCACTGGGACTATTGTGAATTAACAAACCACCCAACAAGAGTAAGAGTGGCAGAATCTGACCCTCAGACTGTGACTAAAATGTCCTGTTGCTACAAAATTTTCACACTGTGAAAATTTAGAAAGCTTTCTAAGTTTTTGCACAATGCCTCTGATTGCTGGAGAGTATTCACAAAATCCCTTTATCACAGAGGCAGAAAATCTTAATTCAGGTTATTTTAAAACTCATTAATTTGCAATGGTTTGATGGGTCAAATTCAGAGAATGCAAATGGGAGTTGTTAAATCAATATAAATCAGATGGAGCAATTTGCAAACTGAAGATGCAGATGAGCGGGGTTGTGGCAGAGAAAGCAATAAACAGGTGAGTGAAGGAATGAAGCATATAGATTCTTCTGCAAAAAGGCTCTGCCAGGCTTCAGGAAAAAAAGGGGCAGGATTTGCTCCTTGGGAGTTAAATCACAAATGTCCAGTGCTATAAACAAAATGATAGCAAATATTTTAACTTGCAATTTCTACCAGAACTGAATTCTTCAGTAACTTTTAGACTAAAAGCTCCATATCATATTACTTGAGCCATCCAGTGCCCAGCCTATCCAAAAGAGAAATTACAGAATTTTCTAGCAATTCTGCACTCTGAATAGTTACTTGTAATGTCTGAAATGATATACATTTTTCTAAACCAGACCCTTTGGAGACTATTTGGTTTTAGACGTGTAGAATAATTTTATATTATTAGTGCTCTTTAAATGTTTATAAAAGTCCTTTGAATTTGAAAATGATTAGTAGCCTGAGAACATGCAATTTAAAATGATGTATCTTTAAATTATTAGGAGTAAAACTATTTGGAGGCAATTAGGTGTTCTGGGCTTCAGAGGAAAAACTATTAAGCAAACATGAAATTTGGCATGCCTTAAAAAGATTATATATCTTTACATTCACTCTGTGAATATTCAATTTTAAAAGTCTCTGTTAATGCATAGGGAGTAATAAATTGACTCTTCTGATGGAGAGACAACCAAAACAGCAAAAGGAGCAAAATTAATACTATCCCCAAAACTCAAATCCAGTGCCCTGCAGGACCAAGTAAACCTAGCCCATCCCTGACAGGGGTGTTTGTCCAACCCGATCTTAAAATCCCCAACATTGGAGGTTTCCACAACTTCCTTGGGTAGTGTATTCCAGAGCTTAGCTACCCTTATAGTTAGAAAGTGTTTCCTAGTATCTAACCTAAATCACTCTTGCTGCAGATAAAGTCCTTTACTTCTTGTCCTATCTTCAGTGGCTATGGAGAACAATTGATCACCATCCTCTTTATGACAGCTCTTAACATATTTGAAGACTGTTCTCAGGTCCTGCTGTCAATCTCCTTTTCTCAAGACTAAACATATCCAAATTTTGTTTTTTGGGGGGAGGGGGAGTGTTGTTTTTTTTTTAAACATTTTTTGTAGGTCAAATTTCCTAAATCCTTTATCATTTTTGTTGCTCTCTTCTTGACTCTAATTTGTCCATCTCTGTCCTCAAGTGTGTTGCCCAGAACTGGACACAGTACTCCAACTGAGGTCAGACCAGTGTCAAGTAGAGTGGGACAATTACTTCCTATGTCTTACATATGACATTCCTTTTAATACACTCCAGAATGACATTAGACTTTTTCACAACTTCATCACACTGTAGCCTCACATTCAGTTTGTGATCCATTATAACTTCAAATCCTTTTCAGCAGTGCTATCATCTAGCCAGTTATTCCCCATTTTGAAGTTTTGCTTTGAATTTGATATTTGCCAAAAGTAAAAATACAAAGCCAGATGGGAAAAATGTAATTTTCAATTTTTTTAAAGGCTATCACAAAACAAGTTTGATTAAAATAAAACACATTAAAATGCAAAGGAAGATCATCTGAGTCTCTCTCTTTAATGAAGCAGAGATAAATTACATGAGATGAACATTACATTTTTAGAGGAATATAAAACCACAAAATTCAGACTGAGGTTTTTATAAAATTCAGGTTTGCTAATATATTAAATCACTCTACACTTTACAAACCCAGACACTCGAATTCATAGTCTGTAATGTTAAAATCTATTTGACGCTCTAGATCTATTAAAAAGGGGGTCAGACTGGTCTCTCCATGCATTGATCTACTCTGCCCTACACCAGGATCAGCTGACTCATTGGCAACCCCATGGAGGGTTTTCTGTGCTCTTAGGGTCCACATGGAGAAGAAGAATTTAGAGGCTGTGCAGGAAGGGTTGGGGACAGCAGTATTTTCCCCTTATCAATCTTACACAGATAAAGAGGAGGTTATACAACTTCAGGCTTAGTAATAGATAACATTAACATGAACGGTTTCAATAAATTGGAATACTAGGGAAGTTCCAAAAGACTTGAAGAAATCTAATATAGAACTACTATTTTAAAAGGGTAAATGGGACTACATGGGTAACTATACATCTGTTAGCCTGACATCGAGCCCCAGCAAAAACAACAGAATGGCAATTGTGGAACACAACAACAAATTAAAGGAAGATAATATAAACATTGTCAAACAATGTGAGTTTATGGTAAATGGAGCCTGTCAAAGTAACTTGGTATCTTTTGTTGATGAGATTACAAGCTTGTCTGATAAAGGTAATTTTTTTGATGCAACAGACTTTTCCAAGGCATTTGACTTGGATACCATCCAATATTTTTTTTAAGAAACTAGAATATATTTCAATTTCTTAGAGAGAAAAGTAAGTCAAGCCAAATTTCCACTTTATCGAGAATATGCTTTTCAAATCAAAGATGTGATTCTGATGTATGAGATCTGTGTAATCAAGCTTAAACCATAAATAAATAACTTAATATTCCTACAAGAGGAGATATAACCAAAATCCTTTAGTGTTTTCCTGTTGCTCTGATTAGTGTCAAACCTCAAGAGCTTCAGAACAAAATGCAGAACATTCAATGTAGCTTTCCTAATAATGCCACAAAACAAACAAATGCAAAAATTGAAGTTCCCTTTCTGCAGAGCATAAAGATAACTAGGTAAATTTTCTGTCAAGGAGACAAAAAAAAATTATCGCAGAGGATGTAATACAGATGCCAGTATATATTCTGTACCAGTAAGGAGAACACAGATTCTCATGTATAGTATTTAGAAATGAATACTTCCAGAGGATATAGTTTACTCAAAAGACATTTTACGTAAGGAGCATATAACTGTATTTTATTGAAAAGGTGACTTCATCAAACAGTAGTATGCACTTTGTCGCCTTGTCATAAACAGATAGCTAAGGGTTAATGTCTCTTTCACCTGAAGCACCTGACCAGAGGACCAATCAGGAAACCGGATTTTTTCAACTTTGGGTGGAGGGAAGTTTGTGTCTGAGGTCTTTGTTTTCTGTCTGCCTGCTTTCTCTGAGCTTTGGAGAAGTAGTTTCTACTTTCTAGTCTTCTATTTCTAAGTGTAAGGACAAAGAGATCAGATAGTAAGTTATATGGTTTCTTTTCTTTGGTAGTTGCATGAATATAAGTGCTGGAGTGCTTTGATTTGTATTCTTTTTGAATAAGGCTGTTTATTCAATATTCTTTTAAGCAATTGACCCTGTATTTCGTCACCTTAATACAGAGAGACCATTTGTATGTATTTTTCTTTCTTTTTTTTTATATAAAGCTTTCTTTTAAGACCTGTTGGAGTTTTTCCTTACTCCAGGGAAATTGAGTCTATACTCACCAGGGAATTGGTGGGAGGAAGAAATCAGGGGAGATCTGTGTGTGTTGAATTTGCTAGCCTGATTTTGCATTTCCTCTGGGTGAAGAGGAAAGTGCTTTTTGTTTCCAGGACTGGGAACGGAGAGGGGGAGTTACTCTGGATTCACAGAGCTTGTTTCTGTGTATCTCTCCAGGAGCACCTGGAGGGGGGAAGGGAAAAAGGATTATTTCCCTTTGTTGTGAGACTCAAGGAATTTGGGTCTTGGGGTCCCCAGGGAAGGTTTTTCAGGGGGACCAGAGTGCCCCAAAACACTCTAATTTTTTGGGTGGTGGCAGCAAGTACCAGGTCCAAGCTGGTAACTAAGCTTGGAGGTTTTCATGCTAACCCCCATATTTTGGACGCTAAGGTCCAAATCTGGGACTAAGGTTATGATACGCCTACTAAGAGCCTGTTAATGGAGAAGATCAAAATACTTCCATTGACTGTAACTAAAGAGGCTTTTTGTAACATAGAAATATCTTAAAACTATATTATACTGCTGCCTCTCTCTCAATCATGTGAAGACCCACTATAAATTTTACAATGCTATAGATATGCTAGTTTTTTCCAATAGTCTGTACCTTGACTGCATCTAAACTTTAAAAGATCCCTATTCAGAGATGCACCTATAGAAATATTCTGCCACTTGATTTCTACTTTTTTTCTTCAGTTTTGTAATTTGCCAATAATGCCTCCCTTGTTCAATGCACACTTAACTTGACTCTTGCATTCTAGTTCTAGGGCTATTGTTTTCAAAGAGAACAGTAGTCTGATTACAGAGAAGTCCAGAACAGTAGTCTGACTGCAGAGAAGTCCAAAAGGTGAAGGTAACTGCCTGTGTACTGGGCCAAAGGCTGGTACCTCTTTCTAGAACTGTTCCACAGAAGGAATTATGTGGTTAGGCAAGACTGGCAGTAAAGAAAGTGATGTTCAAAGTCTATTTGCAACAGTAGGTAAAAGGCTAGAAAGGGTAGACTGATGCCTGTCCTGAGCAGTAGCCTCCTTGGCCTCTTCCAAAAGCCAACACTTCTGGTAGAATGAGCTGAGATTTTCTGGGTGTGGTAGGAATTGTCAGATATTCAGAGATTTCATCGAAGTCTTGGAATTTTTCAACTCTTATCTGAACAGAACCCAAATTCTGATATTTTTGAAATACAGTCATCAATAAACCCACCATGAATTGACATTTTTGTCCACAGTATTGCCTTTGGCCACGTCCAGACTAGGTATTAAAATCGATTTTAGATACGCAACTTCAGCTACGGGAATAACGTAGCTGAAGTCGAATTTCTAAAATCGAGGTACTCACCCGTCTGGACGGCGCGGCATCGATGTCCGCGGCTCTCCGTGTCGATTCCGGAACTCCGTTCGGGTTGATGGAGTTCCGGAATCGATGTAAGCGCGCTCGGGGATCGATACATCGCGTCCAGACTAGACGCGAAATATTGATCCCCAAGCAATCGATTTTAACCCGCCGATGCCGCGGGTTAGTCTGGACGTGGGCTTTGAATGACCAGTGGTTGAGACTGATATAATACCCAGAAGTAATGTATCCAGGAATAGGATTTCTGTGATTAAACCAACAAGATGATACGACCCAAAGGTTCAGTAAGAAGTAACAAGAAACACTATTCCTAGTGGGGACAAATAACCTAACTAATTTTAAGATGCAGCCTGATATGTTTATGAATAGCATTATATGATAGATTTGCTTGTGATAATAGAGGACTAGATTCAAAGATCCAGGAGGCTGCTTCCAGTCCTACATTCCTGATTCACAACAGTTTCCACAAAGTGGGATGTTATAGTTTATGCAGTCCCATTAAGAACTTGCATCCATTTTTAGTGAGGGTAAAAGTTTAAAAAGTACCTAGTGCCGGGGAGAGCAGAGCAGGATCCCATATTAATGGTTCTGTGATTCCCTCTGAGTTCTTCACATCCTCCTCAGCTCACAGACCAATGATTCACCCATCCCCTGTAGTCCAGACAGGAGCATGTTGCTGTTTTCCTACTGGGAGCCACATGCTCAATATATGAGCTCTCCAAGCTGAGGAATGTCAAAGCTTCCTGAAGCTTTGAAAAGGGAGAGGTGCATTCCTGAAGGGCAGCAGAGTTCAAAACAGTGAGCAGAGCAGTCACAGTGGGTATTGTGAGATACTGAGGGAGGCCAGTTACGGCGACATAACAAACGGCAGCATCTACACTGACGGTTTGTCACTTTAACTTTTCTGCAAAAAGCTCTATGCCTCCCGTCAAGGTGGTTGTACTTTGTTGGCAAAACAGGAGAGTTTTGCCACAAAAAATAGCACTGTAGTGCGTACACCACCACTGTGTTGGCAAAAAGCAGTTTTTTGCCAACAAAACTGGATAGTGTAGACAAGGCCTTAGTCACTTTTGAAAATTTTACATAGAGTTTGCTAATTTAAGCATAGGACTGAAAGACAAACACTTCTACATACTAGTTCTTACTCTTACACTAGCTTCCTATGTCTCCTTGGAAAAATTCCTTAAGCTCCCTGGACTTGATTTGCATTTACAGTAAAGTCTCTTTGCAGCACTCTGACAGTAAAGGCACTTGAAAAAGAACAAATTATACTGATGCTCACTTAAATTCATATTGTGCTGTCAGTAAGAGAGTGGCATAAATGGATCTTGGTGTTAAGGAAACCCAGACCCTGTCTCAATTTCCCAATTAAATAAGGTGACATTTACCAACCTACCTTATTGGTGTGTTGGGAGAATAAATACCTTAATATCATATTATTGATATTTCTCTGCTTAGTCCAGGCCTCTGAAATTTCACATGGTGAGAAGTATCTCTGCCCTGTGTAAACTGTGACTCTTAATTATAACTTGCTGTTAGTTAAAATTTTCATTTCTGACTTTTCTGTCAGCAGCCACCAGTGTAAAGTGTCATTATTTTGACACAGAAGCATATACAGTTAATAAGACTAATGCTCAAAAAAGAATACACATCATACTTAGGTACTGGTTTAACATCAGAAGTCTACAGTTTTAATTTTGTTCTATAAAATGTAGGGTTTTTTGTCTTTTATTATTATTATTATTAAACTTGTATTAGTAGGATGGAAATTGTTTAACAATATGGAGCTCTCCTGCTATGGGAATCACAAATGTTTGTCCTCATGAACATAATGGTGGTTAGTAGCAAAAGATGCAGGGGAAAAATAATCTGAATTTAACATGTATTGGATGTAAAACTCCCAATGGATACACAACATCACAGAAAATTCTTCCCACCATGTGAGCTTTCAAAATATTGCACTGGGGAAAAGGGTCACAACTTTATTTTAATCTGCACAAGTGAACCATAAAGATTAATTATTTAATTTCAATATTTGTTGTCATAGCTCATTAAAAATTGAATGAAAAAGGTGTAGATTTTCGCCACATTGTCCCCAGATATCTAACCTGATAGCTTTGCAAGGCTCTACTTTAAAGAATACAGCTGATTCCAGAAAACACCATGACCAATGGTCTTCAAATGTGGGAAGTAATCTTCACATCCTTGGTAATAATATTTTCAGCACTGACCAGTTTCAATTATATGATGAATCTTAATTGCTATTAATATTTGTAAAGTTTATGGTCATTATATCTAGTCCACTATGAAAGCCCCAAACAGTTTAGTGAAGTCCTTCTGGAGAAGACTCCTGTGTTCAGGGGTCCCACTGAAGCTATTTTTGGGAACACATTTTAAAATAGACCTATTTGAAATGTCTCTTTTAGTGGAAAATTTGTACTTTTAAAATTTCATGTACGTCCATAATTATCTTAATTTTATCTTTCAATCCTCAAGTTTACCAGTGAAAAATTCCTGTAGTGCAGGGAGAGGGAGATTCAGAAAACAAAAACCTACACTACATACTGGGGAGAAAACCTCACTAACCCATACCATGCTGTTCTTAAATACTAGAAGCCATTGATTACTACCACTCAGGATTCTAAATACATACTTCTTTATAATTGCTTTTAAATTACTTAATTCATTTCATATATTATTTGTGTGTCATTAAACCAACTAGGGCGCTAACTAAGAAATATATTCCAGTCTACAAAATCTATTAAATTCTTTTTATAAATGCACGTTATACATACAAACACAGGCAGATAGGCACGCACACTTTTTATATACACCTGTACCTCAATATAACGCTATCCTCAGGAGCCAAAAAATCTTACTGTGTTATAGGTGAAACAGCGTTATGTTGAACTTGCTTTGATCCACCAGAGTGCGCAGCCCCACCTCCCCGGAGCACTGCTTTACCACGTTATATCCGAATTCATATTATATCGGGTTGCGGTATAGCAGGGTAGAGGTGTATTTAAGCCACATAATAAAAGCAAAACTGAATTCTGTGTCTGTTTATAATACTTTTCAGGAGCATTAGTAAAAAAGACTGGAATATTCATTGATCATCTACACATTTGATAAAGAGTATGCAGGTATAGTCAAAAAATTCTGCCTTCTGTATAAGGGCTGTATTGCATGAGAGAACAAGGTGCTCATCTGTGTGATAGTTCTTAGGAAATCTACAGGCAGAAAGACATAGAATAGAGTTCTGATGGGAGCACAGTGGGCCACATTCTTCTGATGTTCTAACAAGGAACACCATTCACCCCTTTCTGTATGTTCCATTGACAACAGCCTACATGAGGGGAAGGGACGAAGTGATAATTTGGGGAATCTGCCTGATGAATTCCAGTTTGATTTTATGAACTGTCTGTATCCTTATGTCTTATGACTGTCTTTTACTCTTTACTGCCCATGTTCCTTGTGCTAAGGAGACAGGAGAATGGCATTAACATGTCCATGCAAAAGTAGGCCAATCATTGAAGACTGTCAACACCTGAATAAGTCTTGCCTGAGGAGCACAAAATAGTCGCATCTTAGGTGAAACAAGTTATCTCCATCTTCTCTCCAGGGGGCTGGGGTTTGGAGAGTGGAAAAGTCCTCAACACAGGAGAAAATTTTTGAATGGGAGAACAAGTTGATCAGGTGTTAATCTGGAGTTTTAAAAACCAGATAGCCTGAGAAACTTTGTGGGGAAGAGAGAGACTTAGACTAGAGGAACTAACAGTGACAAAGGAAGCTTGGACAGAATAGAAGGACAGGCTCTCTTAATGGAAGTTTATTTTAACTGTGGGATTAGCGGGGAAGCTAGGTAACTGGCTGCAGAGAGAAAGACTCCACAATTCAGAGAAGTCATGTGCAGGAAGGGGGATCCTGGATTATACAGAGCACTCTAACCTAAGCCAAAAGTATGTTCCCAGGTGGTAAGGAAACAAACAGGGAAATGGATGCAGGTACTTTATTGTTTTGTCTAATTCTATATATTTCTTGTGCTATGTAAAGTATAGAGGGATTGATTGGTGCTTGAATGCTTGAGACGGCTGTGTGTCTGTTTGTGTCAAATCTCATGTGAGCTGGAAGAGGAGACTTATTTACCCAGAGTGCCCACACAATTGGAGCTGTGGAAAAAGGTGTGTTTAAGCTACCACAAAAAGAACAAGAGTACTTGTGGCACCTTAAAGACTAACAAATTTATTTCAGCATGAGCTTTCGTGAGCTACAGCTCACTTCTTCAGATGCACAGAATGGAACACACAGACAGGAGATATTTATACATACAGAGAACATGAAAAGGTGGAAGTATGCATACCAACTGGAAGAGTGTAATCAATTGAGAGGAACTATCCTCAGCAGGGGAAAAAAACCTTTTCAAGTGATAATTAAGGTGACCCATAGAAGGTGTGAGGAGAACTTAACATAGGGAAATAGATTCAATTAGTGTAATGACCCAGCCATTCCCAATCTCTGTTAAGGCCTGAGTTAATTGTGTCTAATCTGCATATTAATTCGAGTTCAGCAGTCTCTCTTTGGAGTCTCTTTTTGAAGATTTTTTGTTGCAAAACTGCCACCTTCAAGTCTGTCACTGAGTGGGTAGAGAGGCTGAAGTGTTCTTCCACTGGTTTTTGAATGTTATGATTCCTGATGTCAGATTTCTGTCCATTTATTCTTTTGCGAAGAGACTGTCCGGTTTGGCCAATGTACATGGCAGAGGGGCATTGCTGACACATGATGGCATATATCACGTTGGTAGATGTGCAGGTGAACGAACCCCTGATGTGATTAGGTCCTATGATGGTGTCACTTGAATCAATATGTGGACAGAGCTGGCATCGGGCTTTGTTGCAAGGATAGGTTCCTGGGTTAGTGTTTATGTTGTATGGTGTGTGGCTGCTGGTGAGTATTTGTTTCAGGTTGGGAGGCTATCTATAAGCGAGGACTGGCCTGTCTCCCAGGATCTGTGAGAGTGAGGGATCATCTTTAAGGATAGGTTGTAGACCTTTGATGATGCGCTGGAGAGGTTTGAGTTGGGGGTTGTAGGTGATGGCTAGTGGTGTTCTGTTATTTTCTTTGTTGGGCCTGTCCTGTAGTAGGTGGCTTCTGGGTACTCTTCTGGCTCTGTCAATCTGTTTTTTTACTTCAGCAGGTGGGTATTGTAGTTTTAAGAATGCTTGATAGAGATTGACAGATTGACAGAGCCAGAAGAGTACTCAGAAGCCACCTGCTACAGGACAGGCCCAACAAAGAAAATAACAGAACGCCAGTAGCCATCACCTACAGCCCCCAACTAAAACCTCTCCAGCGCATCATCAAAGATCTACAACCTATCCCTAAAGATGGACCTAATCACATCAGGGGTTCGTTCACCTGCACATCTACCAACATGATATATGCCATCATGTGCCAGCAATGCCCCTCTGCCATGTACATTGGCCAACCTCTCTAACGACTCAGGGACAGACTTGAAGGTGGCAGTTTTGCAACAAAAAAATTTCAAAAACAGATTCCAAAGAGAGACTGCTGAACTCGAATTAATATGTAAATTAGACACAATTAACTCAGGCCTTAACAGAGATTGGGAACAGCTGGGTCATTACACTAATTGAATCTATTTCCCTATGTTAAGTTCTTCTCACACCTTCTATGGGTCATCTCAATTATCACTTGAAAAGGTTTTTTTCCCCTGCTGACGATAGCTCCTCTCAATTGATTACACTTTTCCTGTTGGTATGCATACTTCCATCTTTTCATGTTCTCTGTATGTATAAATATCTCATATCTGTGTGTTCCATCCTGTGCATCTGAAGAAGTGAGCTGTAGCTCACGAAAGCTCATGCTGAAATAAATTTGTTAGTCTCTAAGGTACCACAAGTACTCTTGTTCTTTTTGCAGATACAGACTAACACGATTGCTACTCTGAAACCTGTCTTTAAGCTACTGGGGATTCTCAGGGGTGGAGGTCAACACGGATCCCAAGGCCTAGAGTAGCTGGGCCACAGGATCCCATTTCAATAAAGGTGTAATAGACTGAGCATCTATACCCACAAGTATGTCAAAGAGGCCAAAGAAAGAGACAGTGCTGGAGCTTACTCCTACTCAGAAAACTTAAAGCACATGGGTCCAGCATGGTGGAACCCAAACACAGCTGCCTAATGAGTGTCGAGCTGGGGGATCTCTACTAGGTCTGTGAAACCCAAGGAACCAATTCAGTTATGTCTCTTGCCAATGTACTAAATATATTTTCAAACATAATAATTCTGTGCTATCATCACAATGCAAGCAATATTGCACTGGTTTTATCTTGCAACATCAAGAAAATATTACATTTTTGCTATCACTAAGACGTGAAATATCACCCTCCTCTATCAATATCAACACAATATGGCCAGAAAGGTGGCAGATGGAAGAAGAGGAAAAGGGGAAAGTAAAGAAATAAAAAAGGAAAGAGAAATCATGAGAAGACCAAGCTTTCAGGGTAGCAAAGGAGTCACTTTACTTAAAGAAATCTTACTTATTCTAAATGCAATGTAGGGAGGATGCCAAACAGACACAAATTTCAAGTACTTTTATGTAAATGTGTATGTGAATTGCAGTCCTCTTGCCCCTTAAAGGTTGTCAGTATCACCTGTGTGTTGCAGAGGTTGTGCACCATTGCACTAGGCGCAGAGAGCTGAGCACGCTGAAAATGAGAGGCAGAAAGAGCAATTAAATGGCTAGAACTATGGATACTGGGCAAATGTAAGCAACACAAAGTCAAGAGTCTTGGCTGTGATACAGGCTTTCTAAATGTAGGCTATTTTTCTCCCTTTTTAGGGGACAGGATCTTTTTCCATTCTGTTATCTCCTTTTTTTTTTAATAAAAAAGAGATGTGCAACACTAGTGAATTTGTTATTATCTGATATTTGTAAACAGTACCATAGGTGTAGTTGTCACTTTGTATGGGCAGTAAAGGCATGCTCCTGCCCTGTAGAGCTTGCACGCTAAATTGGTCATACATCATGATCTCTCATCTCTTATGTTATCAGCCCCTCTACATTTCCAGTGCCATCAGTCTCAAATACTTGCTTCTCTGTTTCTCCCACAAATGTCTTCATGCTTTCTTCCATCCCCAGGCCTTATAATGGACTACTTGATCTGATCTGTGTGGCAAAAAACCTCTCTTCATTCAAATCCATTTTCAAGGGTCACTTCTGCTAAACCACCTAAGAAATACTTTATTATTTTTCTCCTGTGCCCCATTTCTTCATCCTTCACGACTGCCCACCCGTAGCGGAACTCAACACTAAAAGGCTCAGCTGGGCAGCAGGAAGCACATCCTGGCAGCAGAAAGCAGGGAAAAACTGGTTGGTATATGCACAGACGATGCTCCAGTGATGCTTGGCTCTTGCTCTGGATTTGTGACATCGGTGAAAGAAAAAAATCCAGCCATGAACATGACTCACTGCATTATATACAGACAAGTGTTAGCTGCTAAAACCCTTCCAGATGACCTACAGGACTTGTTGAATTTGGCCATCAAAGTTGTCAATTTTGTGAAGAACAGCACTTTAAATATGAGACTTTTTGCAGCTCTTTGCACAGATTTGGGAGCGGATCATAACATTCTTTTGTTTCACATAGAGGTATGATGGCTTTCCAAAGGGAACATGCTTTCGAGATTATTCTAAGAGAAAGATGAAGTGGAAATTTTCCTCAAGCAACAGAAAAAAGAAGAGTTATATTGTGTGTTTATGGACCAAATGTTTCAACTTTTACTGGCATACCTCGTGGACATTTTTGAATTTTTGAACAATCTCAGTTTGAAGCTGCAAGAAAACAACAAACAACACTGCAAACGTTATAGTGCACCACAATGCTATAAAAACATTTACAGAAAAAATCAACCTTAGGAAACGTCGAACGCAAGCTCAGATGCCTAATTTTTCGTCTTTATCAACATTTTCAACACTCACTGAAACTTTGTAAAGAGGATGCAAAGAACAAAATTGTGTTTCATCTGGACTGCCTTGCTGACGAATTCATCTGCTATTTTCCAGACAACTTTTCTGGCAACCCCTTTCAGAAATTGGCATGTAATCTATTCAAGGTTGATGTCGATTCATTGTCAGAAGTATTGCAAGAAAAAGCACTCAAAATGAAATACGAGTCAAGTGTGAAAGATATTTTTGAAAACTTAAGCCTAGAGGATTTTGGATAAAATATTTCCCAATTTACTGAAAAGTTGGAGAAGAAGCGCTAGGTATTATTCTTCTGTTTTCGTTGACGTACCTCTGTGAAAAAAGCTTTTCAAGTTTAGTCATAATAAAAATGAAACAAAGGAATCAACTGGATGTCAGAAATTATTTGCATTGTGCACTTTCATCTTTCAAAGCTAAGATTTCCCAACTTGTGAAGAAAATGCATCATCATCCTTAACATTAAATTAATTTTGTTTATGCTATTTCTTAT
Source organism: Gopherus evgoodei (assembly GCF_007399415.2). NCBI lineage: Eukaryota > Metazoa > Chordata > Testudines > Testudinidae > Gopherus > Gopherus evgoodei. Next base: position 287,392,315 of record NC_044322.1, on the reverse strand, counting down.
TTTAAATCACATTTTTATTACATTTTTGTGCCAAGAAAAACTATTTGTGCTTATAAGTTTTTGTGTTTACTTTAAATTTTACATTACAAATTGAATTTGTTCAAAAGAGGCTTGGATGATAGTAAAGGAGAGGTGGGGGGTATGAGGGTTTCTTGAAAATTAAAAAGGGGGCGTGATGCCAAAAAGTTTGGAAACCAATGATCTAGATCATTACTTATGCTCATAGCACCCCTGTGAGGTAAGCAAGTATTGCTCAAACTATGCCCTTCCTGTACTACACTGCATTACAGCTTCCCTGTTTCATTGTAAATCGCCTGCCTAGAACATTTTGTCTGGGTTCTTGCTGCAGATTTAAAGAAACAGTGTACATCTGCTCCGTTTTAAGGCTTCAATGACTAGACTGTACTGGGAATAAAAGGACATTTGGTCATTTAAACAGGACTATGCTTTTGATTTCCACAGGTCTTTTTTCAGTAATACATCTTTGGAAAATATGTTCAGATATGCATTTCAGAAACATACTCATATTTTACTCCACATTTTTTACTAACAGTCTGTGTGATGCTCTCCAGGGTTTTGAACTACCTCACTACCACCTGCCCTTCAGCACGAGGCAACCTTGTCTGTGCCTACTGTGAATGAGCCTCCTGAATCCATCAGTCTCTGGCACACAAGAGCCGCCTTCCAGGACCCTGCAGGCCTTGCTCGCTCTCTGCAGGTTAGTAAACGGCACATACCAACCCTCGAGTCCTCTCTGAGCATGCTCTGTGGCATGCAGTCCCTTCTCCACTGAGCATTCTATCAAACCTGCTGGTCCCAAAAGAACAGTATACACCCCAGCTTGTAAGAGTCAGCTGAGGACCACCCCTTTGCTTAATACCATAGTTACATCTATTTACAGTGAAAACAAGAATGTTTGTCAAAGAAAAGAGGTTCTAGTGATAGTAAGAATGAATATTGGAAATCAATAGTTACACATAAAACAAATCATAACACGCTTTCTAGAGACTCAACTCAACTAACAAGTTGCTCTCTTGTCTAAAGACATTTTATCTCACCCAAAGTTCTCACCAGAGTTTTCAACCAAGCATGACTGACACCCCTTTGCCATAAAACAAAAATTGCTGTCCCTTTGCTTCCGCAGTGAAAGGATACCAGAATGCCTTCTTTGTCTTCTACTTATACCCGCCTCCCCGCACCCAAAAAATGTACTGTCTTTACTCCTGGACAGGATAAACCCCATGACTTGGGTTTCTCTCCCCCACTCCCGTGTGCTTCTTTCCTGCTGACTTCACATCTCCTCATTAGCATTGGAATTGATATGTAATTGGACAACCATTCTGTTAGCTTACAATACTTAATTTACCTCCTGGCAGAGATACATCTCTCACCTCCTATCTGGAGGAACCAGTCTAAGGAATGTCACCTTTTGGTGATTTGTTTTTACTTTACTTGCTTGAGAACATAATTTTCAGGTACAGATACATAACTCACAGCATAGTACATGTACATACATTTCATAATGATATAGATGACCAGCATGACACCTGCTTTCATACAAGACCTCACATGATATTCTTCAGCAAACTAGAATGTACACGACATGCTCGTGACATTTCAGTAACTCCGCTGCACCCCTTTGCCAGTTGACATTAAGAGGTTCTTAGGTTACAGATTTGTTTTCAAAAGTTATTTGTCTGGTTTCAAAACAGGCATGACCTTTCTTGTAGTTCTCTTACCTGAAACATTACTTAACTGAAATGTTCCAATAGCGTCCGAAGTGCATTTATGTTTCTGTTAGAAGTCCAAGATTCTACTCCATAATGTTAAGAATTACTTTAACATTCCTGTATTTGTACCCTGTGATGGATCATTATATACAGCCCCATTAAACCTACAGACCTACCAAAAGTGTCAGAGATAAGTCAAAAGCAGGTACCAGGAAGGCTGTCTACAGAATATCAGTATAATATTAAGTGAGACAGTGCACTATATTTGAGCTTTGAGAGTAGTTTGTTCAAATATTACAGTTTTAGACAGGTCTCTAAATGTATTTAATTTGTAAATCTTGCACAAATAATTAATCTGCTTACATTTTATATCCCACCATACTTTTCTTTGACCAACAATAAAATTACTCAAAGTAACAATAGTGTGACTGACATTCATATAATTTCTCATTTATATTGATTATATTATATTCCATTAATGTCTTTATAAACTTCACAAAAGTTTGAGACCAGTAATATATTTAGCATATTGATTTCTGTAATATCTTCCAATTCTTCAGCTTGACTAGGCTTTCCCTGCAAGAACTTTAGTCTGAAGATTGAAACATGTTTTTAAGTTTATCATCTTAAGAAGATAAGTGTTTGTATGTGCTGATATATGGAATATATTATGAATTACAATGATCACTTTCAATATGTGCTAACTACTTATGCTAAACAATCTGTTCCACCTTGCATTTTGCTGTGATGCTGGGAGTTACTTTCCCAGATCTGAAGAAGAGCTCTGTGTGACTCAAAAGCTTGTCTCTCTCAACAACAGAAGTTGGTCCAACAAAATACATTATCTTATGCACCTTGTTTTTCTAACCACTGGGGATGGCAGAGAATTTCTCTCTCCTGTGACATGGTAAATAGAGACAGCCCAAATATTCACAATATTGATAGGGTTTAATTTATAGGGTTTTCAATATTTTTGGCAAAAAGTACCTGTCAAGATATTCCATGAACAGCTTTTCAATTAGTTGTTTTATTAATTATGGATAGTATTCTTAATTATTTGATAGTAAATGCATTGATGTGTCCATTAAATGCATTTAATCAGATGTTAATGAATTCATAAAATACCAGTTATCTTAAATAACTAAAACAATGTTTTGAATAGTCAAGCTTTCTTTAGGCGTAACTTCTTTTTTAAAAAATTATTACATTCGATGACATTGTGGTGTTATTCACAATGAACATTCTGTGGGAAGTTTGTTTTTTGTAACAAAAGCTTTTCTCAAACACGAGCTAAAAACCTTTCCAATGGATAAGTGAATTATTTCAACAGAAGTGTCTAGCGAACGCTACAAAATAAGACCTTTCAGACATTTTATCCTATCTTAGATATAGTATGATGGAAAGAGCTTAAGACTTGTGCTACAATATTCTTCTTTTCTGTCCAACAAATTGGAAATGATTGCTAAAATCACGCCATGTAATTAGACAGCATAACATCTAATATACTACTTTTGTCAGCTTGCCAGAAAGAGAATTTCAGTAAATGATACATTACACCATAAAACCAAAAAAACCTCTTTCAAACAGGCCTGTTAATGATGATAAATAAAGAACTTGTGCAAAAGCAAGCAATTAATCCTTTTGAAACTTTCCACTGAAGTCACTAATAAGACATCAGAAAATGCAAATACATACATAAACAAACCCTTTGTGAATATGCTGCTTTAGATTAGTACATTTTTCTGCAATGAGCACAGCTAATCTCCTCAGTAGTTAACTTCTTTCATGCCACTTATTTTTCATTAAAACATTTTCTTTATTCTAGAAAATGTACAAAGCAGAGTCATTCATATTGGTAAGCATCAGCAAAATACAAATACATCATTTTATTTGAATATTTAATAAATATTCACACCAGAGTTTATTTTGTATTGGGGATAGGGAAGAGAAACATTTTTAATGGAAAATTCAATTATGAAACTACAGTATCTTTATGGTTATACCACAGGAACAGAGTACATTATAATATTTTGCTATTAATAATGCATCTAAAAATGAAGGAGAATTGTAAGGAAAAATGTGTGCTGCTGTATGTACAAAATGTGTGGTGCCAAAGGGTTATGAAAAAATAATCTTGAACAAAGAGTATTTCGAAAAATAATCTTGTAAAACAATTTCTAAATATGTAGGCAGCCAAGCAGACCGATAATTTCAATATTTTATAACCAGTGATATTTGTTGCAATTTCCAGTACTCCCTTGTTTTAGCTAAGCCACAAGGTAAGTCATTTTCATGGCATTTTGACTTCTGGAGAAAAACAAGAAATACAGAGGATTGTAGGGTGACCTCTCTCACACTTTTAAAACATTTCTACAAAAGTTTGCGTAAGGTAACTCCTCCTCTCCCAAAACAAACAAAAAATAGTTAATCGAACCTTGTTAGCTGACTGATAGAATGTCTCCTGTTACTTGACTTAAGATGACGTGGAATATTAATGGACAACTGGTAATCCATAGGAATGTCTAGGTAGCCTATGACATAGTCTGGGAATGTATGTGATTCGATGGGCTAGTTCAGGGATTGGCAACCTTTGGCACGCGGCCTATCAGGGAAATCTGCTGATGGGCCAGGATGGTTTGTTTATCTGCAGCGTCCGCAGGTTCAGCCAATCGCAGCTCCCACTAGCTGCGGTTCACTACTCCAGGCCAAGGGGGGCTGTGGGAAGCTGCAGCCAGCACCTCCTTTGGCCCATGCTGCTTCCCGCATTAACCCAACAGACACAAACACATGATATTGTGTGTCACAACTAGCTCACCAACAACAATATATGTAATATGTTGCATCAAAAAAGTAAAAGCAACAGAAACAAACACAGATTTTACTACTGCAAACAGTGACTCAGCTGAGTTCATAAATTGCCTCGCAGACACTCTAATGGATGGGAAAGTGGTGGTGATAGTTGATGCAGAGGCTAAGTACAGAGAAATATGCCTTGAATGGGATTGAAGAAAAAAAAATGCTTAAAAGAAAGGCAGTTAAAACCCTTATTGAAGATGACTTGGGGAACATGGACATTTTTTAGCAATCCTATCTGAAGAAATGAATTAAAGTGCACATCCCTAAAAGCTGGGGAAAAAAAAGTGTAGTGCTACCAAAAGTGGAAGAAAGTGCTGATGTCAACATTAATATGAAGACTATTTGCAGGTGCTAAATTTTTACAGAAAAACATTTTGTCCTGAAGTCTGTGTGAACATAGCTGAAGCCAAACCTGAAAAAAATAATACCATGTGACCTGCACGTCTTTAAGTGGTGCATCAGTGGTCACAGTGATTTCAGCACCAGCAGATAGGATGGTAAGCAGGTGGCGCTCAAGGAGGCCATTTTATCGCAAATCACTATGTATGAATGCTTGAGAGAAAGGCAGGTTTCCAGCACATACATTACAACTATGCCACATGTGAGTACTCTACCACTACATATGGCTATTGGTTAACAATTCATTCCAAAACCTGTAACAAAATCCTCAAGCAGCTTATGCACAGCTTTAGGTTCTCCAGTGACTACAGAGTAGTCCGCTTGCAGACTGCAATTACAAATGTGGTTCTTTGCCACATGGAACTGAATGAAGGGTACACATTCTCCAAACCACAGGAAGGATAGGTTTATATTTTGTGCTGCTGCTAACTTAGACTTCCTTGAAGATACAGCAGATGGCAAAGGCACCCTTCCTGATACAGTTATGGTCTGCCCTTAGGAGTTTATTAATGAGGACCAGTCCCATGATAAAGTGCTCTCTGGAAAAGCAAAGAACCATTCCGTGAAGGAGTGTCTTGTCTTCCTGACTCACTTACTTTCCTACCAAGGTTCAAAAATTCTGAAGCCAAGAAATCCTATTTTCAATGAAGCAGCAGTTAAATTGACTATACTAGAGTCTTTTACATTCCCTAACGTGGACCTCACTTAGTTGTTGTGCAAAAGTGGGATGCACCCCAGAGGTGAAAAGAATTACTGAGCATATCTTCAGCTGAAGATAATGATGTACCCTCAAATCATCTAGACACCCAAGACATACCATATCATACTATTTTATGAAAAAGATACATTCCAATGGGGTCAGCCTTTAAACTTTTTACTATACAAGTTGCCAGACTGAAAGACTTATATACGCATCCTGCAATCGTACCTGCAAGCCCCACTGATGACTGAGTTCAATGTATGCAGCTGGAATGCATGCATAAGTATATTTATGGATGTCATGGTACAATTCCCCACTCTGAACCTTAGTGTCCAAAAGATGGGGTACTAGCATGAATTCCTCTAAGCTTAATTACCAGCTTAGAACCTGTAGCACTGCCACCAACCAGGAATTCCAGTGCCTGGTACACTCTGGTCACCCCAAAACCTTGCCCGGGGACCCCCAAGACCCAGTCCCTCTGGATCTTAACACAAGGAAAGTAAGCCCTTTCCCTCACCGTTGCCTCTCCCAGGCTTCCCCTCCCTGGGTTACCGTGGAAGATCACTGTGTGATTCAAACTCCTTGAATCACAAAACAGAGAGGACAATTCACCTTCCTCCCTCCTTCTCTTTCCCCCTCCCAGACTCTTCCTGAGAGAAAGTAATCCTGGCACAGAGAGAAATCAGCCTCTCTCTCCCTCTTCCCTCCTTTCTCCCCACCAATTCCCTGCTGAATCCAGACCCAGTCCCCTGGGGTCTCACCAGAATTAAAAAAAAAAATTAGGTTCTTAAACAAGAAAAGCTTTTAATTAAAGAAAGAAAAAACAGTAAAAATCATCTTTGTAAATTTAAAAAAAAAATGGAATAGGTACAGGGTCTTTCAGCTATAGACACTGGGAACACCATCCCAGCCTAAGTACAAGTACAAATTAAAATCTTTTCAGCAAAATACCAATTTGAACTCCTTTCAGCCAAATACACATTTGAACTTCTTCCAACCAAATACACATTTGCAAATAAAGAAAACAAACATAAGCCTACTTGCTTTATCTACCTAGTACTCACTATTTTGAATCTATAAGAACCTGTATCAGGGAGATTGGAGAGAAACCTGGTTGCACGTCTGATCCCTCTGAGCCCCCAGAGTGAACAACAACCAAAACTAACAGCACAGCACAAAAACTTCCCTCCCTCAAGATCTGAAAGTATCCTGTCCTCTGATTGGTCCTCTGGTCAGGTGACAGCCAGGCTCACTGAACTTGTTAACCCTTTATAGTCAAAGAGATATAAAGTACTTCTGTGCTATTAACTTTTCTTATCTGTTTATGACAATGGAACTGAATCAAAATGTGTTGTGACAATAAAGATGGGCCTTTACAGCCCTATCAACAGCTGATAATGTCCCATGATGATCTTCATGATGGCATCTGTGTCTTAGAGAACTGCAGCAATTCTTTGCAGCAATACACACAATCAGCTCATTTGATGATGGCACTGGTATTCCTGAGATCTCAGGGATTTTTAGATGGACAGTATGGTGAACCAAATTCTTGCAAGAAAAAAAAGTTTTGATGTTCTATAGCAGCATACAGTAAAACACTCATGGCCTTTCAAAAATGCGACCTAGATGTCTTCTTTGAAAAGCATACTGATGTGCTTGCAGTCATTTCCCAAAGGATACAGGACTTGCAAGAGTAGTTCCACACATCCAGTGTACATTCCACTCTCAATGACCTGTTGCACGCTATGAAAAGCTGCAATATCACAGAATGGGTTAAGGAATTTGATGAGGTTAAATCAGTGACAAAGCCAACTTTTGTGGTCTGACAATACATGAAGATGGTTGAGTTTTTTGCTGCTCTTTATTTGAACCGTCAAGGACTGCTAATTTGAATGTGCATGCCAAAGCACTAGAAGAGTCTGTGAAACACTTTTTTTTTTTTTGCTATAGATTTAGCAAACTATTCTGCGATGACTGCCTGGTATCTTGCTGAAATAACATGTAGAAAAATCTGAGCTGACATATAGGAGAATTTTTGAAAAGATAATTGGGTTGCTAAAAGGTCACTAGTTCCTTTCTGTACACTTGGTTCAGATGAAGCCCAAGAACACGAAAACAGAGCAATCAAAGTCATAGAGCAGTGGAGGGAGAGTCTGTGGGCATAACATGCTCTAAAATGCTCTGACAACTCGAGGATGCCATCAATTTTTGAACAAAATATTAAGCATGTCTGGCATGATTTTCCCAGAAGTAACAAAATACCATCTAGACTCATGTGCTTTTAAATGCCAAGAAGGGGAAATTTTAAAACTACAGGATGAGCTTACTCATACTGACAGCCCACTTGATGGACTGGAGATCATTAATATCATGACAAAAGCCGTCTTCAAATGATGACATAACTAAAGAGGTCATTTGATTGGGTACTTTGGATAAAGACTTGCATGAAGTCTTCAAAAACCAACAAAAATTATCCAAAGCTCTGTCAATTTCTGGGCTCCAATCTAGAAGAACAGACTAAAGCTGAGCTCAAATACAAAGAAGACAGCCAGAGTGAAAGAAGATGCCAGGAACTGATACAAATCTGACTGCAGACATGTCATTGTTGGTTTGTCTCCTACTCACGTCCAGATGTCAGCATGATGTGGATCTGTGAGAGGCTTTGGGAAGCATGAGTCTTTTATGGTGCCATTACTGATGCTTGAATGAGATGGAACAATCCATACGCGCCAGGCAAAAAGCAAACTATTGCACATCTGATATGGTCTTCCTAAGCCAGCTCATACAGACAATGTGGCTAGCACCTTATACAATCAGAGGCTTTTCAGCAGAGCAATCATAGATAGCATGGCTGAGATACGAGCTCTCGACAAACTGAAATATTAATACCTGCTGAGATTTGGTTAAACACCTCATCATGATGCTACAGAGAAAATATTGGAACTATGACAAAGTCCACCTTGTGTTTCACATATATACAGAGAAATCAATTTAAAAATTACCAATATTATTATAATAATATTATTGCACTTGTCCAATACAAAAATCATTGACTCTATGAACATTCCCAATGTCACAATGAAGAAACTATTGTCTCGTACTGACATGAAGGATGAATTAGCCATATACTTTGCAGGAAAAAAATGCTCTCTCATGCGAAGAATTGCTTAAAGAATTTTGTTGTCATGTGGCATAATGAAGCTGCTATCTTGCACTGTTCAGTAGAGGTCTTCATAGTTCCCATGAGAAATCTGACACCAAAATTATCTTGCATGCCATCAATGCCACAAAGAGAGGTGCTACCATATTCTGTGTTTTCGCATGGGAGAGAGAAGTTCTAGTGCTCTCTCTGAGATGCTACCCAAGACTTCTACTAGATTCTGGTTTTGTGCCTGTGCTGGGGAACAGAATTGCTTTGTATCCCTCAGAGATCTGTTCCTATCATTCATACCATTAAAAGCCACTGAACTGCCAGATATCTTTCAGGAAGGTTTACTTAAAAGACCAACTTATTTTACTAGAAACCATTTGATTCAGCTTCTGCATGTTCTCTCCTCACTCTGAATGGCTGAAACAGTCACTAATGAGGTCAGAAATGCACTGGAGGTGTTCATATGCCCAGTTTACCATTCGAACACCAACATTATGACACTCGCAGAGCTGTCTTCAATGACATTTTCCAAGAAGCAGACAAATGAAGAAAAATTGCCACCCACAAGTGGTGCATTTATATCAAAAGGGCAAATTATCAAGCGATAGAATGGCTCTGGAACAATTTATGATCAATTGTGTACAAAAATACACTTCCCTACTGTGCATGCATGGGTCTTGGAGGATGGACTGATCACAGTAGTTGTGAATGAGATACTATGTGCACTCTGAAATTAATCCTTCATCTAATCAAATTTCTGTATGCAAAAACCAGGTGCTCACCACCCTGCAAATGTCTGGTGAACAGCTTGTCTTGTATTGAGCTGTGCAAGTGCATTTTAATGAGCATCAGTGTGATACTGTCTCTAGCAGTGATGTCCTAGATGGGGAAGACATCGATGATGATTTTCATGAATAAATATTTTCAGCTCTATGTGTCAACACTAACATCCCTAGGATTACCAAAGATCCATTTTTTAATGTACGCAATGCATCCCTGTGTTAAAATATAATTTTTTAAAAGTTTTTTTTTAATATGTGCTCAAATATATATCTCCACACACACATAATTGTTCTACGCTTGTCATGTTTGGTAACATGGCGTTTGTGGGAGAAAGGCCTTTGGAATGATACCCCAGGGCCACCCGGGGGGGGGGTGGCAAGTAGGGCAATTTGTCCCAGGACCCAGGCCCTGCAGAGGCCCCCACGAGAGTTTTTCAGGGCCCCTGGAGCAGGTTCCTTCACTTGCTCAGTGGGCCCTGGAAAACTCTAGCCCCAGGCCCCAGGAGCTTCTTTCGTTCTGGGTCTTTGGCAGCAATTCGGTGGCAGGGGGTCCTTCCACTCCAAGACCCACCCCTGAAGTGCCCCAAAGACCCACGGTGGGGGGTCCTTAAGCCCCGGGACCTACCGCCGAAGTGCTGGGACTTCAGCGGCGGGGTTGCCCCGCCGCAGGTCTTTGGAGCACTTTGAAGGTGGGTCCCGGAACAGAAGGACCCCCCGCCGCCGAATTACCGCTGAAGCGGGGACCCCCTGCTGCCCAAGACCCCAGGCCCCCTGAATCCTCTGAGTGGCCCTGTGATACCCAACTCATCCCATTTCTGACAACATTTATCAAAATTTCCATGGAGTTATGCATATAAAATGAAGGGGTCTAAATTAGCTGTTACCACCCAAGAAAGAGATCTTTGAGTCCTTGTGGATAGTTATCTGAAAATATGCACTCAATGTGCAGTCTCAGTCAAAAAAGCTAACAGAATGTTGGGAATCATTAAGAAAGGGATAGATAGTAAGACAGAAAATACCATATTGTCTCTATATGAATCCAAGAATGCCCACATCTTGAATATTGCATGTACATATGTCTGCCCCATTTAAAAAAAAAAAAGATATATTGGAATTGGAAAAGGTTCAGAAAAGGGCAACTAAAATGATTAGAGGTATGGAACAACTTCCATATGAGGAGATATTAATAAGACTGGGACTTTTCAGCTTGGAAAAGAGATGACTAATGGGCATCTGATAGAGGTCTATAAAATCATGGCTGGTGTAGAGTAAGTAAATAAGAAAGTGTTATTTACTCCTTCTGATAACACAAGAACTAGGTGTTACCAAACGAAATTGATAGGCAGCAAGTTTAAAACAAACAAAAAGGAAGTATTTCTTCATAGAATGCGCAGTCAACTGTGGAACTCTTTGACATAAGATGTTGTGGAGGCCAAGACTGTAACAGGGTTAAAAAAGAACTAGATAAATTCGTGACGGATAGGTCCATCAATGGCTATTAGCTAGGATGGGTAGGGATGGTGTCCCTAGCCTCTGTTTAACAGAAACTCGGAATGCATGACAGAGGATGTATCACTTGATGATTACTTGTTGTGCTCATTCCCTCTAAAGCACCTGATAATAGCTACTGTCAGAAGATAGGATACAGGGCTAGATGCACCTTTGGTCTGACCCATTACAGCTGTTCTTCTGGAGCTGTGAGCCAGGGTGAAGGGAATCCCTCCTGCCACAGTGCAGATGGTGACACCAATGAAATTATGATTCTGAAGATTTTTAACAATCAGATGACACTTTCTTTACTTTTCTATTGCTATATTGCCCACAGAATGAGATTGTACTAAACTGTGCTCCCAGACTAATATCCCTTGATCCTAAGCAATCTGGGTCCAGCTGTTGATATTGGATCACCCCAAAGTCCATTTCTTATTAGGGCACTCAGATTCAGAGAAGGTATCTTTCTGGAGAAAACCCCAGATGCAGAAATGCTTTATAGGTATTAATTTTTAAGACAGAAGGGTTGGTCAGGTACCACTGCAGAAAAAGAGAGTAGAAGAAGCTGTCTGATCAACTGGGCAGTGTGACAGGGTGGACTAGGCCCTGAGGTCCCCTGCTGAATGTCTCATGACTGTGCCAACTCCCCCTCCTTCCCCAAAAAGGGCAACGGAAAGGGTCTTCTAAGCTGCCAAAAGGGTCTTCCAAGTGGCAGAAAGGGGTTTTAGGGAGCAGCCAATCAGAAAGGGGCTGCAGGCTAGTATAAGAAGAGCTGCAGAGTGAGAAGGACCTCCAGGCTAACTGCTGGGACTTGGCCCTGAGGTAAGGGTGAAGAATATGCTGGTGCTGTGGGGAAGTGCCTCAGCGTATTGTAATAGTGATGCAGTTTAATTAAAGAGGTGTGGTGTTTGGCTGATGTCTATAGGGTCCCTGGGCTGAGACCTGGAGTAATGGGATGCCTGGCTCCCCACCCCACCAGCCACTGATGAGGCACCCCTGAAGGAGAACGGAGCTCTTTTAGTGGCCCAGCTGGAGAGATGAGGCCAGAAAGGTCCAGAGAGGTGAAGAGTGTCCAGGGAGGGAGCTCTGAGGGCACAGCCCCACACCAGGGCCTGGATTTTGAAACTAAGGGGTACTGAGATAGGCCCCAGTTGGACAATATACCCCTGGGAGGGGAACAGAACTGATGGCCAAATGAATTGTAGGGAGATTCTAAGTTATGCATCTTGAGCATAGGTTAAATAGGAATGGCCTATGAAATGAAAAGGGATCCATTAGCACAACAATATCTTTTGGGGATTTTACTTGTTATTTGTCATGCTTCCTTTTTATCATTTTCATTAAAAAACAAATGTATTAGAAACTTCTCAAATCCAACAGCTACCAACAAAGAAACCATAAAAGGGAAAAAAACCATAACTTTTTACTCTTAACCACTTTTCATGTTAAGTTTTAAATAAATAATAAGATATGAAAAAGAAGTCTTAGCCAGACCAACATGAGGATTTGGGTGGAAGGAGGCAGTTCAGAAGCAGAGATGTAGATTTGTCATCCAAGTAAAGATGCCATATGAGCAAATAAGGTTATCCTAAAGAAAAAAAATCTGAAACAGGAGACCCCTACGAAAGTGGGTGCTGGTAGGAATAGGACCCAACAAAGGAAAGGCTAGAGATATAGGAAGATAATCAGGAAAGGATTAAACCACAAAAGCCAAAGGGAGTACAAGCTTTTAAGAAGGGTCTGATCAACATTGTCAAAAGCTGCAGAGGTCAAGAAGGAAGAGGTTAAAGTAAAAGTCCTGAGATCTAACTATGGAGAAGGAGTAGACCGGTTAAAAGCCAAACTGAACTATACCCAGGAAGATAAGAGAAGAACTCAAAACAACGGTTGCAAATGTTGCATTCAGCCAATTTAGAGGTGGAGGGATAAAAGAGAGCAAAAGACACAATTTGTTAGGATGGGAGAGATTAGAGCAAAGGATATTAGATGAGATGGAGAGAAGAAAGGAAAAGGAGGTCATGGCAGATTTTGGGACTGTATGCTTGTGAGTCAGTTAGGGTTGTAAATATCATGCTGCTTGGAAAGGAATATGGCAGAAAAAATGGGATTGGAAGTACAAATGTGTAGCAGAGAAAGTCAGTGTGGACACTGGGCTAGAACCACAGGAGCAGGGGGAAAGGATTTTGATAATGAGATGAGCCAGGGATGGGGGTGACACAACAGACTGTGATGAAGACACAGGGAAAAGGCTTTAGAATAGAAGAGAAAGAGGAGTGACAATATTTGAGAGTCAGGAAGAGAGACAGTATGAGCAGACCAGGAAAAGAGACAGTGTGAGCAGACCAGGGGCAGAGAAATAACAGATGTTCATCTACTGAAAGACAGTAAAGTACTGGGCGGGAGACAGATGAGAAATGTCAAAGGAGTTGAGGTTGTAGTGTGAAAGGAGTACAAACAGGGAGATTTGAGAAGCAATGGGGTTTGGTGAATTTAAGGAAGAGCGAGTGACCATTCTGATGAGTGAGAGTGCTGGTTCAGGTGCCAAGCCCAAAAAGACTGCAGTTGGGGCAGGGGAGATTACACAACATTAAAATTGAAGTCAAGGATGGTGATGTTGGGGGGACAGAGAGGAGGAAGAGAAGAAAGTCAGATGTCAGAGAGGAAGGTGGTCCAGGAGGAGTCGGGAGATGAATTATTTGAAGAAGGTCAAAAGCAGTGTGCTGTTCCAAAGAGGAGAATGGAGAGGAAAAAAGATGGAGACACACAAACACCTCACTGTGCCCACTGGCAGATGACTCATTTAGAGGTGTAAGCAAAGGAAAGGCCATCATAAGAGACAGCTGCAGCAGAGGCAGTGTCAGATGGAGATATACACATTTCTTAGAGTACAAGGAAATGGATGAGTTGGAGAATCTCACATTAAATCCTCATGTGTCCAGAGCAAGTCATTGCTTTATGGTACACTGATTATTAAACATTGCTGAAAACATTAAAATAAGCACAAATATTTTAAAATTAATCACAGCATCAACAATATTCCATGGAAAACTGGATAACAGTTAAAGATAACTAAGTTCAAACATTACTTCAGTTGCCTGTGTTATTAAATATACTGATGAGCTCTAAACAGGACTGTCATAAACAGATAGCTAAGGGTTAATGTCTCTTTCACCTGAAAAAAAAAGTAACCTGAAGCACCTGACCAGAGGACCAATCAGGAAACAGGATTTTTTCAACTCTGGGTGGAGGGAAGTTTGTGTGTGAGTCCTTTGTTCTTGGGTCTTCTGTCTGCCTGTATGCTCTCTCGGCTATGAGGAGTGATTTCTATTTCCTGCTTTCTAATCTTCTGTTTCCAAGTTGTGAGTACAAAGATCAGATAGTGATTTCTATATTTTCTTTTGTATTTACATAGGTATAGTTGCTGGAGTGCTTTGAATTGTATTCTTTTTGAATAAGGCTGTTTATTCAATATTCTTTTAAGCAATTGACCCTGTATTTGTCACCTTAATACAGAGAGACCATTTGTATGTAGTTTTCTTTCTCTTTATATAAAGCTTTCTTTTAAGACCTGTTGGAGTTTTTCTTTACTGGGGAACTCCAGGGAATTGGGTCTGCAGCTCACCAGGGAATTGGTCGGAGGAAGAAGTCAGAGGAAAACCTGTGTGTGTTAGATGTACTAGCCTGACTTTGCATTCCCTCTGGGTGAGGGGGGAAGAGAGATTGACTCTCGGTAATTCTGTTCTCCAGGCTGGGAACGGGGAGGGTGGACTCCCTCTGCTTAGATTCACGGAGGTTGCTTCTGTGTATCTCTCCAGGAGCACCTGGAGGGGGGGAAGGGAAAAGATTTATTTCCCTTTGTTGTGAGACTCAAGGGTTTGGGTCTTGGGGTCCCCAGGGAAGGCTTTCGGGGGGACCAGAGTGCCCCAAAACACTCTAATTTTTTGGGTGGTGGCAGCAGTACGAGGTCCAAGCTGGTAACTAAGCTTGGAGGTTTTCATGCTAACCCCCATATTTTGGACGCTAAGTCCAAATCTGGGACTAGGTTATGACAAGGACATTAATGTAATATTCCAAAAGAGTGATAAAGTTAAAAATGTTTTCCTAAAAAAAATTAATTGATCATAAGACTATTGATTTAACTTAGAACAATTCACCTGTAAACACTGCCATCTTTGCAGCCTACATGGGAAATAAGCTACTGGAAATCTAAAGCCTTGCCATAATTAGATAGCAGCTGGAAAAACAGGAGTTTGTCCACAGCCAAGAAACTGATGCAACTCTTGAGAATATGTGAATATTCATTATGGCAACTAAGCACAGATGTGTCAAAGTATTAAATTCAGGAGCAGGCAATGGTCAAGAAAAATGTTCTATTTGTACTCGTTAAGCTTGGATAGTCTATGAAGAATATCAGTCACAAGCAATTAAGACAATAAAGATGTCATCTAACTGAAGGTAAAGCTGATCTGGAAATCAATATATTTGGTTTTTATGCACATACTTTACAGCCTTTCGATCTCAAAATAACAGCACTACAAAACCAGTGATTTACAAATACAGCAAAAATCTCTTTAGAAGTCCAGTTCCACCGTCTAAAAAACACCTTTTTCAAGCCTCGCTTCAGTGGACTCATTTTGTTACTGATTACATTCCTAGGGTTCTTTACTTCTCAAAGTTCTGGATCCCATCAAATGCATCATTTATTGAAACCTGTATCATAAGCTGGCTCACTTTCCAGAGTATGTACATAACTTATTTTTTTTTAAAAGTGTTTGTCAGGAAGTTACTACCATATTTTTATATCTGGTCAGGCAAGTTTCCAGTAAGAGATATTCTATCAAATGGTAACATGTTTTTCATTTACATTATATTAGACAAAGTAACGCTTTCATAATTGAGTGCAGCACACCAACTTTACATTTGCTTTTGTTTAGACCAACCACCTCAGATATTCTAGTCACAACATAATACATTTATTATTTACAAAATCACTTTGTGCTAGAAAGTATATCTTATCAAATGAACTGAAATTTCAGGTCCTGCATCAGAATATAATATAACTATTATCATAGCACCTAGAAGCCTACAATGGAAATTAGAGCCTCTTTGTACAAACACCTAATCCAAAAATGTAACTGGTTCATGCACAATAAATTTATAGTCAGTGTAACTACAACAAAAAATCAAGCTTAAGCACCACATAACTGCCAGATTAGATGACAACTATCATTTAAATCACAACAGCATACATAGATAGCATAACCTATTATTTTAGTGAAATGCAGAAAACTTTGAATATTTACCCAAACATTCTTGATCTAGTATTTGTGGAGCAATAGGTGTTACGTGGCTTTTCAACATGCATCTGAGGGAGCTGCAAAGGCTGGGGCCCAATCCAGAGCTCACTGAAGTCAATGTAAAGCATCACATTGGCCTAAGCAGGCTTTGGATCAGGCTGTTAGTGAGAAAAGAACCATTTCAAGTACACCAAGATACCCATAAACTGAGAGAAGAGGAAGTGAACTTTGTTTATTTCCAGATATATTCCTTTCTTAGACCTATAACTTGGTGATTTATTTCATGAATTCATACCACATGCCCACAATTTTTTTAGAAAAGAAGTAACAACTGAAAGTGAGTTTGAATGGAGTCCAACTAACATCTAAAGTATTTTTACAATACTGCACATTTTTTAATGAAATCTAAGTGTAAAAAAGTTTTGAAAGGAAAAGATAAGGGATTACTTTAGATTTCCACAGTCACTCTCTCTCTACAGAAACACATCAAGCTTCTTTTATTTTCTCCCCAAAAACTTCTCAGAAGAATTCTACCCTTTCTTCATATTAAGAGAATTCCTGGCTAAGGACAAGCACATATGGCAGTCTGCTCTCAGAAGCTCGTTTTTGGCACAATTAAATTGATGGGGAATGTTTCCTCCAAAATGAGTGTCTCTTAATCTTCACTTGTGTGTAAGTGAGGCTGAAAATGGGATCATGGATATCAGTAAGCAGAAAAACTGGAAAATAATGACTCATCAAAAGGATAGATTTGCTAGGGCAGCATGGTGTAATAAGTTAAATGTGGCCTTGAGGATTTATATTAGAATGAAAAGAAATGAATTCTGATTAACTTGAAGCTCCTACACTTATTATGGGAATACTGGCACATTTTCAGATAAATTCTAACAGACAACACAGAAAACAGAAGCACATACGGGAGATGTTAGAATACTCAGGCACAAATAGAGAGTGGAAGAAACTACTGCATGTAGAGAAAGCACAACTGAAAAAATATAATATACATACACAGCCTTTTTAAGAAAACATGACATATTTACAAACTCAAAATAGTTCATGGGTCATATACAGATATTAGTAATTTCACAAAGGTCAATAGAGTCAATGTAAGGCCCCAGCGTCAACTAAGGGTATGTCTACACTACGGGATTATTCCGATTTTACATAAACCGGTTTTGTAAAACAGATTGTATAAAATTGAGTGCACGCAGCCACACTAAGCACATTAATTCGGTGGTGTGCATCCATGGTCGGAGGCTAGCGTCGATTTCTGGAGCCTTGCACTGTGGGTAGCTATTCCATAGCTATCCCATAGTTCTCTCAGTCTCCCCTGCCCCTTGGAATTCTGGGTTGAGATCCCAGTGCGTGATGGGGCAAAAATCATTCTTGCGGGTGGTTCTAGGTAAAAGTCATCAATCATTCCTTCCTCCGGGAAAGCAATGGCAGACAATCATTTCGCGCTCTTTTTCCCTCGATTGCCCTGGCAGACGCCATAGCACGGCAACCATGGAGCCTGTTCAGCTTTTTTTTTTACTATCACCGTATGTGTACTGGATGCCACTGACAGAGGCGATACTCCAGCACTACACAGCAGCATTCATTTGCTTTTGCATGATAGCAGAGACGGTTATCAGTCGTTCTGTACCATCTGCTGCGCCATTGTAAATTGGCAATGAGATGATGGTTATCTGTTGTTCTGTACAGTCTGCTGCTGTCGTAGGTGCCCCTGGCTGAGGTCGGCCGGGGGCGCAAAGACAAAAACGAGAATGACTCCCCGAGTCAATCCCTCCTTTATGGTATCTAAAAATAGAGTCAGTGCTGCCTAGAATATGGGGCAAGTGTACTAGAGAACCAGTGTATCAGAGAACCAGAGAGCACAGCCGCTCCATGTCAGATCCCACAGAAATGATGAGCTGCACGTCATTCACGGGGGGTGCCCCTGCAACAACCCCACTCGTTGCTTCCCTCCTCCCCCAACCTTCCTGGGCTACCATGGCAGTGTCCCCCCCATTTGTGTGATGAAGTAATAAAGAATGCCGGAATAAGAAACATTGACTTGTTAGTGAGATAAACTGAGGGGGAGGCAGCCTCCAGCTGCTATGATAGTCCAGGCAGGACATTAAGCGGTGTAGGGGAGAGGAACCCAGCATCCCGCTGCTATGATAGTCCAGGCAGTACAGAATCTTCTCTTTACACATGAAAGGGAGGGGGCTGATGGAGCTCAGCCCTCAGTTGCTATGATGAGGACAGTTACCAGCCGTTCTGTACCATCTACTGAGAATGACCGGGAATCATTCCTATTTTTAACCAGGTGCCACCGGTCAGCCTCATCTGAGGCCAGCCAGGACCACTCACGAGCTGATGATGACGACGGATAGCAGTCGTATTGTACCATCTGCCACCAGGGAGGGGAGAGGAGCAGATACTGCTCTTCACTGCTGCAGCATCCCGTCTACCAGCAGCATTCAGTAGACATAGGGTGACATTGAAAAAAGTCAATAAACAATTTTTTCCCCTTTTCTTTCATGGGCGGGGAGGGCGTACATTGACAAGCTACACCCTGAAACACCCCGGACAATGTGTTTGACCCTACAGGCATTGGGAGCTCAGTCAAGAATGCAAATGCTTTTCGGAGACTGCTGGGGACTGTGGGATAGCTGGAGTCCTCAGTACCAGCTCCCTCCCTCCCTCCATGAGCGTCCATTTGATTCTTTGGCTTTCCGTTACGCTTGTCACGCAGCACTGTGCTGTAGACTCTGTATTATGGCCTGGAGATTTTTTTCAAATGCTTTGGCATTTCATCTTCTGTAACAGAGCTCTGATAGAACAGATTTGTCTCCTCCCATACAGTGATCAGATCCAGTATCTCCCCTACAGTCCATGCTGGAGCTCTTTTGGGATTTGGGACTGCATGGCCACCCATGCTAATCAGAGCTCCACTCTGGGCAAACAGGAAATGCAATTCAAAAGTTTGTGGGGCTTTTCCTGTTAACCCTGCCAGTGCATCTGAGTTCGGATTGCTGTCCAGAGCGGTCACAATGGTGCACTGTGGGATACCGCCCGGAGGCCAATACCATCGATTTGTGGCCACACTAACCCTAATCCAATATGGTAATACCAATTTTAGCACTACTCCTCTCATTGGGGTACAGAAACCAGTTTAAAGAGCCCTTTATATCAATATAAAGGGCCTTGTTGTGTGGACGGGTACAGCGTTAAATCGGTTAAAAGCTGCTAAAATTGGTTTAAACAGATAGTGTAGACCAGGCCTAATACTAGCCCGATGTGCTCACTGTAACTATAAGCAGTGGGTCCTTTTTCCAACAGGAGGGAAGAAAAGGGGTTATTGCTCCTAAAAGGGCTCCCTCTGCGATTGGTGGCAAAGGGTGAGGAAGGAGAATGTTTACCTGGATGGAACAGGAAGCGGCTGCACCAGGCGTGGGAATGGAGGGACACTGCATTCCAGGTGACTGGGGGAGGGTGGTATTTTTACCCTGGACTGTTCCAAAGATGCCCTAACGACGATCAGGCTGTCAGCAGCAGCAGCAGCAGGGCTAACAGTGGAGGCTCCTCAGGGCTAACAGTGGAGGCTCCAGATGCATGCACATGCTCACCACAACAGTGTTCTGAGATTGGGATGGGATAAGGGGAATTCCATCCCCCCTCCTGAAATGCTGGGGAACATAGCTAACATGGCAGGGGGTGGGGAAGAAAACCCCATACACAAGGGAAAGTGTGCAGGGCTATGGTGCCTAGTACACAGGGCAAAGAGTAGTGGAGGAAATTCCTCAGGCAGTAAAAGGGGTGGTGCAGAGCCAGGGTTTCAAACGGCAAGGGAGAAATTACCTACCCACTCCCGGCCAGTAAGTTGGCAATGCCAGGCTCTCATCAATCACCCAAGATGGGATGCTGCTACAAGATGGGAGAGGAACCTGTTGTGGTGACATGCAGCCATGGGGCTGCACTATGAGGCAGTAAGGGCAGAGCAAGACACTGTCTAGGACCAGACTGGGAATGGGGAGGGCAGTCCCCAAAGTAGGTGGAAACAATTAAGGAAATAATGACGACTTGCACTGTACAATTTATAACCAGATATTCCCACCATTTTAAGTGAATAAAATTGTAGCCTAATTAAACCACATCATTTGCCTCCTGTCTTTCTTCTGACATGGTCGGACAATGGCCGCTTGGCCAAGAAGAGTGTCTGTTCATCTTTAATACACCTTTAATGCTCTGCACAATTGGGACACAGGTGAGGATGGCTGATGTTCAAGCCTCTGGTACTTTCTGTTGAGATGGCATCCACAGGTGAGACTGGGCTATGGTGATCGGAAGGCAGCTTTCTCCTTTCCGCACATGTAATTACTGCATTAGCGTATAATAGCATTTTTTGCCCTAACTCTCCTGAGGCAGCTTTCTATATCCATGTTGTGCACATACCCCAAGCAAGTCCTAACAGTCCTGTCCTCCCTCGTGCAAGGAAAGTGCACCAGTTCCACTGTCTAGGAAGTCTCCTTATCTGGATTCTATTCCTTTTTCTCTTAACAGTGAGGATGTAGAACGTGAACAGCTTGATTTATGAACACTATGCCAACCATACAGCATTGTGAATTAAAGGGGAAAAACTACTTAGATTTACATAATCAACAGGTTTTAGATGAACATCACCGATGAAGATCAAACTAAATGATCAGATGCTATTTTAAAATATCGTTTTAATCATACCATGTTTATATAACTGACAGGCTATTAACTAGGATAATTTTATCTCATCTAATAATGACCAACATTTTCCTTGTGTTAAGTAACTGAGTGTGGACTGGTGATGATAACCTTAAACATCATTGGTGCTTGAGCAGAGAGCTAATCAAATAGGAGGAAAAAGTAAGGCTGTTTTATTTACTATTGGATATTTTTCCAAAATTACCATTCAACACTAAGTATAACACTTACCTATTCCTCCCATAGGCAATGCCCTTCTCCACTACCATTGAAGTTTTCTACTAATGCTATTTACAGTGATTCTTTTGGAAGATCTGTGCATGCTGAGATGTCCAGAGTGAATGGAAACTTGGAGATTGCACATAGAAGCTTCAAGGCCTACAACAACAACTAAAACGTTTATTTTGAAGAAAAAGTATGTTTGCTGAAATGTTCTTTATTGTTTGAATATTTTGCAGTTTATTGTAAAGTTAGCCTACTTGGCTGAATAAAAATATTTCTATTCACCTTTAAGATTCTGTCCCCTAACATGCAAAGTACTGCCCTCACTTAAGGTGCACATGACTTGAATATACTGGACTGACTGACAACACTGGACTTTTCAGTGATATTCCACATTTCACTTTGACAATATCATTTCAAAATGGGAGCAAGGAAAAGCTATCAATTCCAACAAGACATGTCA
Source organism: Gopherus evgoodei (assembly GCF_007399415.2). Classification (NCBI taxonomy): domain Eukaryota; kingdom Metazoa; phylum Chordata; order Testudines; family Testudinidae; genus Gopherus; species Gopherus evgoodei. Next base: position 287,370,502 of record NC_044322.1, on the reverse strand, counting down.
TTAAAAACACAGGAAGCACAGAGATACCAAGGGCATATATCATTTTAATTCTCATACCAGCTTAATGCAGTTGTGATCCTGTGCTCTCTCATTCTTAATAAAAATGTGTTTAACTTCCACTTAAACGTATGCACATCACAATACTAACATAGCCATTATATGTCAACATCCCTGAATAGCTAATATGCTGGTCATGTCCTCAATCTTTATGACTTTGTATTCAGATTACTCTAGCACTTCCTCGGCATCTGTTTCTCACTCCTCTGAGATTCTAAACAGTACTCATTATTAACAATTTTAGAATAACTGTTCACAAGTATTAGTTTTATCAGCATAGTTTTGTGTTCCCAACACTGTGATAACATTAAGCAAAGGAAAGAATTAAAGATCTTGACAACAACCACTATTTGATATTTATTTTTAGTCTCTTGTTTTATCTGTTGTAGTTCAAGTGTTGTAAATATAAATATCTCTAAACAAGGTACAGGCTGGTTTTTAAATTCTGGTAAAATTCAGTTAAATACTGCCTGTTTCTGTCTACACTGTAGCTTTACTTTAAAAAAAAACATTATATTGCTCAAAGTTCTCTATCAGTCTTTCAGTTAACTACAATGCTTGCAAAGTCAGTGTGAAATGACAAAAATCCTAGTTAGGTAATACAATGCACTACTAAATTAGATACACATTTGAAACTATTTCATCTCTTGAGCAGTGGTTACCACAAAACTTTGCTCAGTCACAACAACAGCAATGAAGAAAGTTCCCACTGAAACAGCATAAAGACATACAACATTTGAAACCATTAAAAGAGTTCAAGACATGGATAAAGCCTCATGTAAAAAAATGAGTTATAATATGCTCTATTTGCAAAGTGCGAGATTATGTCACAAAGAAAAAAGGTTCCTTCAGAACGTGGTTATTTTCTTTATAAAAAATAATTCTAAAAACTACTACTTGTGCTTGCTTGTTGGGTCAATGACACCTTTCACATCTTAAAATGACCTTTAAGAGCTAATCCTCTCTCGTTTTCTCTGTCCTCTTTCTTAGTATTAATAGCTCAAAAATAACTTAAGTATGAATGAAAAATCCTTCATATTGCCCTTTTAAAGGCAAACACAAACACACTGGAGATCAGAAGGCTAATTAAAGGCCAACATTTCCCGAAAAGTAAATGATAGCTTTATTTATTTAGCTGACCATAAGAATGGTTTTGAGATCTACAAAAGTCTGAATTAAACTTTAAACATCCATACTGAGTGAGCACAAACGTGGTTTAGGGGAGAAGTGACATTTTAAGCAGCTGTTCTATGGTCTACCATATGTGAAGTAAGTTTGTGATTTTTGTTCCTGTAAAATTCCTAGAGGAGATGTGTCTGCATCGCAGCTGACATTAGCTGTCAGATTCAGGAGAAGCACCAAGGACTGAACAGATATGAAGAATAAAACTACCCTGATACTTCTAGAGCCAATACCTCCATTTCAGGCTTGAAATATATTGGCAGGGTAGTGTGGAGAAATTTGCCCATGGTGTACTTGTTCTGTGAATGAGAGTAGGATTTCATTTCCAGCTCTTCGAATCTGGCACCACTTACAAGAACTTTTTTTTTATTATTATTATTTTAAATCATGCAACACAAAGTCACTGGAGGAAAATACATCATTAAAGTTTTCTTTCTGTGCACTATTATGGCAAATTTTGAAGGTATCACAAGTTAGCATGTGATGTTACATTGCGTACTGAAAGGGATATTCTTGCAAGACCTAGGCTTCAGCTTATTTTTTTTGCTTTTATAAAGTGTAAATCTGACTTAGGTTAAAGAACTTTTAAACAAAGTTGTATCACAAGATCCTCTGTGCCAAGTTATCCTCAGACAGCAAAAAGCCAATGTAATAGATACAGTTGCCATGGCTGGGGTATCCGTGGTCTCTTGGTGACCTCTGACTATTGTAACAGACTCTGGAGACAATAGAGAGATAAGGTGAGTGAAGTAATATCTTGTATTGGATCAATATCGGTTGGTGAAAGAGACAAACTTGCTGAAGAATAACTCTGTATAGCTTGAAAGTCGCATTAGACCAAACTCTGTTGGTGAAAGAGACAAGATAGCACTTCACCCAACTTATTTCTCTAATATACTGAAACCAACATGGCTGCAGCTCTAGTGACAATAGGCAAACTTTCCTTGAAGGAATCAGACTGGTACACCACAGCCACATGATCACTAAAACTCATGTTTGTACCCCCTTCCTCAGATGCACTAAACATGTCTGAGCCATAGTTCATGATCTAGCCCTATGTCTTTAATGGAGTTAGTTATAGGGTGGTTTGCCCATGGGCTACGGAGCCTGGGGCTAAGCCAGGTTACAAGATGAGTCCCACCTAAGGGGAATCAGATGATTCCAGTATAAAAGGCAGCAGGAAGCTGCGGGGGAGAGACTGAGGCTTGGTCTACACTATGCGTTTAAATCGATTTTAGCAGCGTTAAACCAATTAACGCTATACCGTCCACACTACGAGGCCCTTTATATCGATATAAAGGGCTCTTTAAATCGGTTTCTGTACTCCTCCCCGACGAGAGGAGTAGCAGTAAAATCGGTATTACTATATCAGATTAGGGTTAGTGTGGCTGCAAATCGACGGTATTGGCCTCTGGGCGGTATCCCACAGTGCACCACTGTGACCGCTCTGGACAGCAATCTCAGCTCGGATGCAGTGGCCAGGTAAACAGGAAAAGGCCCGCGAAATTTTTATTTTCATTTCCTGTTTGCCCAGCATGGAGCTCTGATCAGCACAGGTGGCAATGCAGTCCCAAATCCCAAAAGAGCTCCAGCATGGACCGTACGGGAGATACTGAATCTGATCGCTGTATGGGGAAACAAATCTGTTCTATCAAAGCTCCATTACAGAAGATGAAATGCCAAAGCGTTTGAAAAAAAAATCTACAGGCTACACAGTGCTGCGTGACAAGCGTAACGGGAAGCCAGAGACTCAAATGGATGCTCATGGAGGGAGGGATGGAGGGGGTACCGAGGACTCCAGCTATCCCACAGTCCCCAGCAGTCTCCGAAAAGTATTTGCATTCTTGGCTGAGCTCCCAATGCCTGTAGGTTCAAACACATTGTCCAGCGTGGTTGAGGGAATAGCTCGTCAATTTACTCCCCCCGCCCACGTGAAAGAAAAGGGAAAGAAATCATTTCCTGATTTCTTTCAATGTCACCATATGTTTACTGAATGCTGCTGGTAGACGGGATGCTGCAGCAGTGAAGAGCAGTATCTGCTCCTCTCCCCTCCCCAGTGGCAGACGGTGCAGTAGGACTGGTAACCGTCCTTCTTATCAACTCGTGAGTGCTCCTGGCTGGCTTCAGGTGATGCTGGCTGGGGCGCCTGGGTGAAAACAGGAATGATTTTCGGTCATTCCCAGTAGATGGTACAGAAGGGCTGGTAACCGTCTTCATCATAGCAACTGGGGGCTGAGCTCCATCAGCCCCCTCCCTTTCATGTATAAAGAAAAGATTCTGTACTGCCTGGGTTATCATAGCAGTGGCATGCTGGGCTCCTCTCCCCCACATCGCTTAATGTCCTGCCTGGACTGTCATAGCACCGGGATGCTGCCTCCCCCTCATTTTATCTCACTAACAAGTCACTGTTTCTTATTCCTGCATTCTTTATAACTTCATGACACAAATGTGGGGGACACTGCCATGGTAGCCCAGGAAGGCTTGGGGAGGAGGGAAGCAATGGGTGGGGTTGTTGCAGGGGCACCCCCCATGAATGGCATGTAGCTCATCATTTCTGCAGGGTCTGACATGGAGCAGCTGTGCTCTCTGATACACTGGTTCTCTAGTACACTTGCCCCATATTCTAGGCAGGACTGACTCTATTTTTAGAAACCATAAAGGAGGGATTGACTTGGGGAGTCATTCCCAGTTTTGCCTTTGCGCCCCCAACCGATCTCAGCCAGGGGCACCCATGATAGCAGCAGACAGTAGAGAAGGACAGATAACCATCATCTCATTGCCAATTTACAATGGCGCAGCAGACGGTGCAGAACGACTGATAACCATCTCTGCTATCATGCAAAAGCAAACGAATGCTGCTGTGTAGCGCTACAGTATCGCCTCTGTCCGAGGCATCCAGTACACATACGGTGACTGTAAAAAAAAAAGCTGAACGGGCTCCATGGTTGCCGTGCTATGGCGTCTGCCAGGGCAATCGAGGGAAAAAGGGCACGAAATGATTGTCTGCCGTTGGTTTCCCAGAGGAAGGAATGACTGACGACATTTACCCAGAACCACCCGCGACAATGATTTTTGCCCCATCAGCCACTGGGCTCTCAACCCAGAATTCTAAGGGGCAGGGGAGACTGCGGGAACTATGGGATAGCTACAGAATAGCTACCCACAGTGCAACGCTCTGGAAATCGACGCTAGCCTCGGACCATGGACGCACACCGCCGAATTAATGTGCTTAGTGTGGCCACGTGCACTCGACTTTATACAATCTGTTTTATAAAACCGGTTTATGTAAAATCGGAATAATGCCGTAGTGTAGACGTACCCTCAGGAAGAAAGTCTAAACTAGAAGGCTATGTTTCTCTTGATCAGAATAAGGTCTCCATGGATAACAAGACCATTGAAGGTGGATGAGGGTTACAGGGATGGTATGATAGACGTATTTGGAACACTGAAGACTATTTTGAATTACTTTTTGCTACTGACCCAGTTTCAGGAAGGGCCATGGATAGCCCTGAGATAAACTATATGCCACTCCCACAGGCCCCTGAAAAGTTGGAGGGCCTTGTGGAAACATCTCTGGCCACAAAGAGGCACCTGTCAAATGGTGTCCAAATTACAGAAGTTCTAGAACTATATCAAGTTACAGGTTGCATGACAGGGTAGGGATTTCTGTCTGTATTTTATAGTTTATATTTGAAGCCAAACTTAAACTGAAAGCCGAACCAGCTCTATTTTTCACACTAACCACTTTGCTACCATTGACTTTACAAGCTCCGCACTTCAACTGTGGACCTACAGTTTGTCTTTGTTAACCTGTGGGCTCATAGAGCCTTTCTTTTTTTTGTAAAATAGTGTCGACATTTAAAGAGGTACTGTATATAAATAATATATTAAAAATAATTATAAAAATAATATTCTGCATGCAAGCTGACTGCATTTTGGGCCTTAATATATGGCAAGTTTTCATATGGAAGAAAAGTGAGATCCGAAACGTAAACTAATGGAGTGTAATATTCTTATTAGTTAAATCTATTTGACAAAAGCATAATTAAGATCTGAAACCCCTCTTTTTTGGCGGTTCTACAAAGAACATTTAAATTTATTTTTTAAAACTGACTTAAGAATGAGCCTTTAGTTAAGCAGTATTTCAATAAATAATACTGTTCTCTGAGAACATGCTCATTTAAATATAACTTAATGGCTTTCTAAAATATACAAAACACAAGCAATCACATACAATTAAGTTTATTTCATTTTAAAATACTTCTGTCTTCAAAGATTTCAGTGGGAAAGTAATATCATAATTTCCTAAGAAAATATTTTTACTGTCCTTTTTGTAAACACTACACTCTAACCCTCCAAAATAAACCTTGAGGAAGAAACATTTTTACTAAAAACTAAAGCAAATGAAGATTTAGGACTAGTAGTAGCAACTATTACTGTGGCTTAATTAATTAATTCAGTAACTAGCTTCAAATGGGGTACTCAGTGCAGCAAGTTTCATAGGATAAGACAATACAACTTTTTTTCTGCTGAAACTTTTTATCATACAGATCACAGAAGGTCTCTGGTAAATGCCTGGTCTATGTTAAAACTAAGTTGATTAAACACATTATAAATGTACAGCAATATTAAATTAAACTGACCAATTTATACCATGACTAGACTAGACTGTTACGAGACTTAATATAGCCATGCATGAAAGCCGAGGAGTGTGCGGATTTCCCCATCTTCAGCAGCCACACAGGGGCTACCCACATCAAAGCTCCTGGAGTTCTTGGGTTGCACACCAGATGCTCCTCTTTGGGAACAAAAGGGTGAGAAGGGGACAGTAAAGAGCAGGGATTAAGCCAAGCACCCAACCTCATCCCATGCATCAGCCAAAAGAACTGACTGTTTGTAGGATGGTGATGGTATTCTGCATCTCATAAAAGGAGTGCCACAAATATCTTGCCACCCCACCACAACAACAGAGCCTGGCAATCACAGTGCTTTCTGGTGCTCCACTCAGGGCAGTGTGCCTGTGCATCACCTTTTAATATGAGCAGTGTACAAGCAACACAATCTAACCTTAAGTGAGAAAGCACTAGCTCCTACCTAAATAAATGAAGGGAGGGAATTCTGAACTGCTACAAATCCTATACAATCTTCTCAATGTAATTGGAAAAAACGAAAGAAAGTGCCTATCCTTATACTTGTTTTTAAGACAGCTCATCAATTTGTCCGTCATCACTTGTTCCTAGGTTCCTAATGTTACAGCATTTGAGTAGAGGAATATGAGTTTGAACTTATATTACATATTTTGTATTCTTTGTTGAACTTGTTTACAAGGCTGTATCTATGCTCCAATCAAAATGAAATGTTTTCTATCTGAAATGTCAGGTCACTTGGGAACCCCATGTTCAGGTTACAATACGCAGTTTTATTGTTTTAAGTGTGAGGTGACATTTCCAGGCTAAAGATTTCATACAAAAAATGCAATGTACCATTTGTGGATTTTTTTCTGGCTAGGAAGTAACTGAAAAGACAGTAGGAAATTATGTACATTAATACCCAAATGTGTAGATAATAGACTCAACTTAGGCAAGTCTAATACTACATTTTAACTTAGTGGCTTTTGAAAAATCACACTGTTCTGTAGTGACACACTGCACTGCTAGAGTACATTTCCAAGCTATGCTACAAATTGTAATAAGCGACTTAACTGGAGACCAGTTTTATCAAGCAAGGAAAGGTCAAATGGCTTTTGGTGATTTGTTTCCTACACAGAATCTCCATGCCCTGGAAGCTAAGAATAACAGAGTTGGGGAATTAGATCTTGTGACAAATTGAAGAATAAATTAGACAATAAATATAAAACTAGGTTAAAATCAAACAAGTTATCAATTAGGACTCTGAACCTCTAATGTTTAAGTGGCTATTACTATGTAAACAGAAGAGAGAGGATCTTTCTTGGACCCCAATCTATCATGTGGGCAGACTCCTGAGCCTTCCTAGAATGCTATTAAAATCAAGGGGGCCATGTGGAGATAGTTACAGGATTGTGACCTTGTTCTTAATGAATCAGATGAAAATAATATGACTGTTTTGTGTACATTTTAATTTTTAATTTGATTATATAGTTTATTTCCTGAAGAAGACCATCATCTCTCCTTATTTTCATTATTTCCATATTATCTAGATCATAATTTTAAAGTCAATTGAACAACTACAGATTAGCAAATAATTATCAAGGAAGTGACTTAACGTCAATTTTACACTTTACTCATAGCCATAAAGATGCAGTCCAGTCAGGAAAATGCTGGCACAACCTTTATAAAATTCAGAAAATTCTATCAAACCTAATTGTCTGGAGATCTAATGAATGTGTGATTCAAAATTCTGTACCTTTATCCTGACAATTTCTTACTAGGGATTTCTATAGCACTTGAAAAAATGACTATTCAGCTTTTAAAGATAAACTCAAACAACTCTATTCACTTAAAAAAATTAAAGGTTGATGTTTAAATATGAAGTTTCTAGAGCAATCTTTACATAAAACATTTTATTTAATGGCAAAGCTATAGAATTTTAATTTAGTTGAAAGTGTCCTCATTTATTTTTCAAATTTCATCAGAATTTTTAAATTCCAACAAATTCTGACTAACTCTAAGTAGCACCAACTGGTGACTGCCAACACCATAGTATTTCACTATACATGCCATCGGAAATAACTTCAGTATTTTGGATATTTTTTAGTTGCCATTACTAAATGTTGACATTCTAAAGGCAACCACTGAAATTTGCAGTCGTACTAAGTGATTTTGACATTGTTGTTCTGTGAAGAGCAGTATTTTTTCTTAGTCTTTTGGTTACTTTTTATTCATAATCTTTTATGACCTATGGCAATCAGATTCTTGTACTATGCTCCAAGAAGTTATAGTTTTTCATGATGCTGATCAACAATGGTTGGAGAAAATATCACAAACTTAAAATATCACTATTGCTATGCAAAGGAATAAAGACAATAAAGATTATTATTGGCAATTGTACCAAAATAGCATGAAATAAAGTGATAAACACAAACATGCCTAGACTAGTGCTACAGCAGCACTACACTGGCATTAAAATCTCTTACTAAGGGTCTGAATTATCTAATATGGCAAACAAAATTATTCTTTTCCTTACAGACTTTGTGACATGTCATTTATACATGCTTGGCCAGATGTCCTACAAAGAATTTTTGTGTGTGAAGAAACCCACACATTACTATTCATTATATCCCTTGTTTTTAATGTACAGATATTCTGCCTTTATACACCTTATAGACTAACAGACGAATTGGAGTATGAGTTTTCGTGGGTGAATACCCACTTCGTCAGATGCAAAGTGTTTCCTTTGAGTGATATTCTCTCTTTAACAAAGGGACAAGACATTAATGGTCATATAACAGTTTCTGCTGATTAAGGTGTCTTTCTAGGATAAACATGCAGCATCTTGATACTCTGGGAGTATCAAGTTTCCCTGATAATGATCATTTCCCCATTTCCTTCTCCAAGGCAAATGTTTGCATTAACATCTATCCCGTTTTTAATTTCTCAATGCTAATTACATCTTTAGTCCAAAAGTTAGGTAACTGAAATCTTACTGCATGGTTACCATTTATCAAGCCTTCAGTTCTTAACTGTCTATATGTCAGTTTAAGGCATAACCCATACAGAAAACATTGAGAAACTCTAAGGAGAACAGAAAAAAAGAGCCCTGTAGAATTGGAGCCTCTCAGACATTCTTTAAAAATACATTTTCAGGAAATGAGTTCACTGTACAGAGGCATTCAGGCTATCAAAACATCAACTGAAAAGGAGAGTGAATGGAATATTCAATGACTTTTCCTAATAACAAAAGTAATAAAAAAGCTATTGTTGACAGTCACCCATTTTAGAAGGTAATACTGCTGTTTGTGAGCTGAGCACAACATTTCTTTCCTCTCTTCATTGAGTATCACTCCCTGTCATTGAGTAACTGAACTTAATTTCTCAATGTCAACACCTCTGCTAATCCCTACATCCTATGCCAGTTTTGAAAGCAGACTATTTATTTGGAGGGAATGAGTTTAATATTTTACTAAGAAGTCAACAGATGAAAGAGAGTATTTTTCCTTCTCCTCCCTGCCTACATAATTTCAATATAAAAGAGAATTACAGTAAAAGTACCTATTATTCTATTTATTCAACATCAGTTAACTGGGAAATTTTTATTCTCCCTGCTCCGTCTCTCACACACATTTTACAGGTCAGCCTTGCAAAGGTGGTATATTAAGCTCACCTCTCACTTTCTCTCTTTTTTTTTCAAACTAGCAACTACTGCTGCAAGAAATGACCCTGCTGCTCCTGCTATCCCTCTATGTAAGGTATCAATATTCAAAAACTCACATCTACTAACTGCCCTTGGAGTGAGGCATAGCAGCTACCAATCATCCCTATTGGATGCATCCCAGCCAAGCCATAACTTTCCAATATGCAGCAGCTTCTTTCAAGACAGTTCCATAAACCAAACTCTTGATACATAAATTTATTAATCAAATTGCAATCATTAAATGATGAGTATTAATTGCAAGTAGGTAGCATCAAGATATGATTTAGAGCCGTTCACTGACCTTATTCTGAAATATATAGGAAGAGCTAAATGAACAACCCATAAAAGGAAAACCTTAGTGCACCAAATTAGCCTTTTCAGAATATTTGTGACATGATGTGAGATGTTACCCTTTCGGTCATTATTATTTTCCAGTATTGTTTTTGGAGTCTTCACAAGCAGAAGATATAATTTGCTAGAATGATCACTAATCTCATCATAAAGATGTACCAATTACGCTTTTCAGACATCTCCAGAATATCATAAATGAACAGCAAAAAATGTTTGGTTCACATTGGGAGGTTCAGCCTGAATGCTCAGCTTGAGGGGGGGCGCTAGCTCTGACCCCAAATTGAATTCAGTTGTATTGTAGCCATCTCCTTCCAGCTTTACACCTGAAGCAGATGGAAGCAGATTGTATCAAGAGATCAACCCTTTTAAATTACAATAGTTTATGATACTCATCTGCATTTTAATCAGATGTAAAGGATTTATTCCTGAAATACATCAAGAAAGCCCATTTTCACCACCTGGAAATTCATATCTGAGATTTTATAGCCAATCAAGTAAAATATGTTGCACATTTTAACTTTGTATATCTTGCTCTCCAGAGTATGCAACATTACATGGATATAGGTGTCAGTGACTTTATTAGCAGCTATATATAATCTCATCAAAACAGTGACCAGAAGGTGATTTCACACCCAAAATCCATTTTATTAGAGATTTATCTGGTGCTAAACAAAAGAGCTGAATTTGAGAGTTTCATCAAATAATGCCATTTTATTCAAAATGCAATACCAGACCAGGTCAACTGCATGACTGATAGATAACAGAACAGGTTTACTGTCTGTGGCATGCTTTGCCCTGTAACCAGCAACGGTGTGAATTAGAATTGTCTTGCTGTGTCAAGAAGATGTAATAGCACAAGTGCAAAAATACAATTTTTACAACCTGAAGAGGCATGTAGTATTGTCCCAAGAGACAAATATCAAAATGTTGCCCTGTCAAAGTTTATTGTTTGGATTAATTCTGCTTTACCAACAAAGTTATACATAGCAACCTTATTTTTCATAAATTAATGGACAACCCAATATTATGACAGAAGCAATTAAGTGTGTTATGACATTTAGTTAGCATGACTGGTTTGATTGTTTAAATCAAATACTGTAGAAATTGGATTCTTGGTATACCTTTTTGAATTCTCTATTAATAGGGAAACAGAACCGCTGCTAATGGGGAAGTATGAATAAAAACTGCAAAGCAAAGAAGAGAGTTTATGAAAGGAATATAGTTCAGGAACATGACTGATTTGGCTAGATTGAAAGACACCATAATTTCCTAGCAAAAAAACAAACAAACCAAGAACTAACTTACTATGGGTTTTAAAATACACTATATAATAATGCTAACACTAATAGCTATTATTTTTTAACACCAATACTATAAGTACTCTGGACTTATCTGACACGTTAGCACTTCCCATTTGCAATGCATTATGCATGCTACAAATTAATTTTTCAGTTCCACGTTGATCTATCTACATTTTGGAACATGAATAGCCATCATAGAACAATGGTCCAGTTAGTCTAGAATCCCAGCTTTGACAATGGCCATTACCACAGAAAAAGGCATAAAACCACTATGACGCACCTCATGGTTGTTGAGATTAAATGTAAAAGGTAGTACTGCTCATACTAGTTCTAAATCTGTTTCCCACCTTTGTTGTTTCAATTTTTTTTGTTGTTTTTGCATTTCTTTAATGGTCATGACAGTAAGGGACTGATGGTGCTGGTCTTGGTAGTCCATCAATCCAATGATGACAAAACTGAGCAAATCATCTATTGTTGGTCTCATTGTGTGCCCTTTGATGGCTATACAAGCCAATTCTAGAGGTGCACATTTTGCTGCAGATGGTGCATGGGAAGTTCGCAGTCAGTGCGTTGTGTGCTGCTGGTGCTCTGTGACGTCGTTCGCAAGCCTCTTGTAGACGCCGGCAGCAGTCTTCCTCAAAGCGATGCAGGTATTTCTAACTGTTGCATGCCACTGTGTTCTGTCACTGGTGGCGTCCTCAAGGTCCCTGGGTTTGATACTGCTATATTGCAGATTGGCTTTGATGGTGTCCTTGTAACATTTTCGTGGACAGCCTATATGCCGAATCCCTTGGGAGAGCTCACCATAGAGAAGCTGGTGGGGGATTCTGTTGGCATCCATGCTGCTGACATGACCAGTCCAACGTAGCTATGAGTTCACGATCATCATTTTGATGCTTGTCATCTGGGCTCTCTCGAGGTCTCAAGATTGGACACTTTCTCTTGCCAGCGGATCTTCATGATGTTGTGGAGGCAATGCCTGTGGAATGCTTCGCGTTGCTTGATGTGATGCCTGTATAGTGTCCATGTTTCACACCAGTACAAAAGAGATGAAAAAAACAACAGCTCTGTACACAAGCCGTTTTGTTGACATCCGGATGTTGTGGTGGTTTAAAACTTTGACACACAGATAGCCAAGTGCCTGGCTTGCTTTGGATATTCGTGCGTTGATCTCATTATCCAGTGACCCATCACTGGATATGACACTACCCAGGTATTTAAAGTTCTCCACTACTTTAAGCTGAGTGCCATCAATGGAGATACTCGGGACAGAAGCATTTGATCCAGGTACAGGTTGATGGAGAACTTCTGTCTTTCTGAGGCTGATAGTTAGTCCGAAGAGTTGCGAGGCCTTGGCAAACTTGTTGACAATGTGCTGAAGATCATTTTCAGTGTGAGCCATGAGGGCACAGTAATCGGCAAAGAGTGCCTCAAGAAGGAGTTTCTGCACTGTTGTAGTCTTTGCATTCAGGCGACAGAGGTCAAAAAGTGAACCATCGTCCCAGTATTTCAAATATATACCTCGATCCAAATCTTCCATTGCATGGTTAAGGACGCATGCAAAGAACAGGTTAAATAAGACAGGAGCGAGAACACATCCTTGTTTCACGCCGTTGGTGATGTTGAAGGGGGCAGATGTGGCTCCATCAGACAATACTTCGCCTGTCATGCAAAAAGCGTATAATCTGGACAAATTTTCTTGGGCAGCGAAGTCATATCAGAATAGTCCAAAGGGCTTCCCTGTTGACGGTATCAAATGATTTGTCAGATCTATGAAGACAGCATACAGGTGCATGTTCTATTCAATGCACTTCTCTTGTATTTGTCTGACAGCAAACACCATGTCGACTGTGCTCCGGCCAGGTCCAACACCGCATTGACTTTCAGGTAGATTTGCCTCAGAAATACTGGCTATTAGGCGGTTCAAGATGAAGCAGGCAATGATTTTCCCTCCAACGGAGAGGAGGGATATGCCTCTATAATTTCCACATTCTACTTTGCTGCCTTTGTTCTTGAAAAGAGAGACAATAGTAGCGTTGCGGAGGTCCTGTGGTATGTTTTCATCCTCCAAGATGCTGATGATCATGCTGTGTAACGCTGTTAGTGCTGCTGGACCTGCTGCTTTGTATATCTCTGCTGGTATCCCATTTTTTCCAGGATGGTGCAGGTAGAGGTCAAACAATTTCCCACACAGGTGGTCAATTTTAAATTGTTTGAAGAAGGGACTTTGTGCTTCATTTCTTGATTTGTATACTTGTACTAAGTCTAGAATGTTGTGAACATCCACAGCACTATAAATCATCATCAATCATCATCATAATCATCATCATCATCATCATCTCAGACTGCCAATACTTCTGCTATTCCAGTCTTTCAGCAAAAGGGACTCTGTTCATATGTCATTATGCGATGCAGACAGATATCCTATCGGTCTCATTAAGCTTGCAATCCAGGTCAAGTTTGAACCTGATTTCTCATAGAGTTCTGTTTTGACAAACAAAAATTCAAATACTGCTCTTGATACCTATAGCCTTTGCAAGGATTGAAAGTAAGGCGTGAGTGTGAGTGAGACTGTTAGAATTTCACTGGCTTCTTTCATTTTTGTCCTTGATCATACATAAGATCACTACCATTATTCTACTCTACTAAATTACCACATTGTTGGGTACCTCATTAGGAGACACTGGTAAGATGCTTTTTTAGTTAACAGTTTTCCAACCAGCACTAGTAGGATATTAGTTAACTACATTATAGATGGTCAGAATAAATCCACTATACGCCACACTATGTATTTATTCTACAGCTTCGCACAGTTTCATAAAAGTCAACAGTTCCTTCTGATACGTTAACCTGATTATGTCAGTAATACCAGTATAGTCATGAGGACACTGGTGAGTGGTAAGGTGAAACATGGACACATGAGTGCCAGTTTACAGCTATGTTGTCTTAACTCTACAGCTATTTCTTACTCTGACAAGAGTAAAGCTTTCATCAACCGATTTTACCAGAATTGTGAAATGTAATTGGATTTTTCTATGTCAATATGGAAAAGAATTGGCAGGTGAGATTTATTCAGATATAAAATCAGAATAATACTGAGAAGAGAAGTTGATAGTAAAGTAAAAAGAGCAAAATGTGTATCTCACTAATATCTCTGTATGTCAGTAGGGGAAAAAGGTCATTCAAGTAAGATTTCATGTTAATGGCACACCCAAATCAATCTAGAATAGAATAATTAGCAGGCGGAGAGTGTGCATAATGTTGATATAGCATTTCAGAAAAATACATATCTCACAATGTGATAAAATCTTTTAACAACAACAAATGACAACCTAGGAGTTTAGAGAATATTTAAAAAATCCTACTTGATCAATTACTTCAATATTCTCAACACAAGCAAAGAAATCGGGTCTATCCAGCAGGAGATTTTTAAACATTAGGATTATATATGTAAACACACACACTTTCTCCCTCCACAATCATACCAAATAGAGAAATAGTATCCATAAACCTAATGCAACTGTGTCAAGATTCCTTCCTCACTCTGAACTTTAGGGTACAGATGTAGGGACCTGCATGGACACTTCTAAGCTTAATTACTAGCTTAGATCTGGACTCACTGCCACCAACCAGAATATTCAGTGTCTGGATCACTCCCTTTCCCCTCAAAACCTTCCCCTCCCTGGGTAGCCTTGAGAGACTTCATCAGTTCCCTGGTGAACACAGATTCAAAACCCTTGGATCTCAAAACAAGGAGAAATTAACCATCCCCTCTCCTTTCCCCCCACCAATCCCTGGTGAGTCCAGATCCAATCCCCTTGGATCTAAAAACAAGGAAAAATCAATCAGGTATTAAGAAAAAAGGCTTTTAATTAAAGAAAAGAAAGGTAAAAGAAAACCCTCTGGGAGAGATTAGCATGCCAGCTACTCTCACAGACAACAGATTCAAAACACAGAGGATGTTCCTCTGGGCACAAATTTAGTTATACAAAAAATACCCAATTTGATTCTACGTCTGATTGCATGAGACAGGTTACAAAGAAATAAACATAAACCTATTTATTCCTTTCTAAAACTTACTACTCTGATAAGAGGCTGGTTCCTTGATCTTTTTCACTCTGGCTGAAACTGAAACTCTAAACAAAGGAAAAACTTCCCTCCTTCCTTTTGAAACATCTTGTTCCCCCATTGGTCCCTCTGGTCAGGTGTTAGCTAGGCTAGGTGAACTTTTTAACTCTTTACAGGTAAAAGAGGCACTAACCCTTAACCATCTGTTTATGAGAAACTGCAATATATACATATAAATTAGTTATTGAGAATTCATAAGAAATACACAATGAATTTATAATTATTCATTTTTTTCCTTTGAGACCATATCTGATTGGCAACTCTGTGAGGACTGAAAGAATTACTTCCTCAAAGAGTTAAAATATATATTGAATTCATTTCTGGGTGGAGCTGGTTTTCTTGCTGGCTGATTTTACCATCAAAGGACTCCCTCTTCAAGTGCACTAATTTTGTTCGTTAATCCAGAGCCAAAGTGGGAACAAGGTACTGTACAGACCACCCAATCTTCCCCCTTACTTTCTGTCAGAGCTCAGAGATTGTGTGACTTCAACACCCACTTGAATGACTTCATTCACAAACAAGATGTTTCAAACTTATCCTCTCCCCACTTTCTGGAGTTTGCCTTTTTTCTAACTTAAAACCAACGCAAGTATAAACCTCAGTACAATCTTCTTCTTGAATTTGGTTGTTTCTTGGCTCACTCCATGCAGGAGCCCTTTATCCCTGCAAATACTTCAGAGGAAAGTAACCTTTTTAAACTCCTGGATTGGAGCTATATTGCTCTGTGTCGGCACATGAACATAAATATTAAACTTAATACATAAACCACTGTCAGAAGCTGTAAATTTTAATAAGTGGGTGGTTTAAAATGAACTTAAAATAGATTCTGCTGATACTGTGTGTGTACACACACACTATTTGATAAAGGCATAAAACAGGTTTTGTTGCCAAACCTCTCCATCCTCCCTCCCCGCCCCTCTTTTCTCTTCTACAAGTTCTCTATTTTAATACTAGAAATTGAATTATCTCACATACCTTTTTTATCTTGCAGATTCCAACAGTCTTTGGCAGGCCTGGAACATCATATTGAGGTTGCAGGCTGAAACCCAAGATGCAGCTGCTGTGCTAGTCAAAGTCTGGAAAGAAAAATTGAAAAAACTGTATGAGGCTTTCAACAAACTCCAGTTACTGCACAGTAAGTGCAGCACTGTAAGATCCCCTTATATGACGCTCTTTTAAGCTCTATGACATTGCATAGAAAAACAGAGCCATTTGGCTGACCCATACATAATAGAATGATGGTTATCAGAATGTGTTGGCTAAACCTAGTCAAGTAAACTGTCTTCTTTTGGCTCTACCAGAAAATTGCTTGCTTATTACCTTATAAGGTAATAATTTCTAAGCAAAATCTTTCAAGAAATTGAAATGGAAAGCATATGCTTTTGGGATGAAATTGCAAAACTGAAAATCAGAATTTACAATCTTTAACTATGGAGTGATTACTGCCACTCCACAATTAAAGAATGGGATTGTCAAGGTATAATTCCCCACTCTGAACCTTAGCATCCAAAAGATGGAGTACCAGCATGAATTCCTCTAAGCTCAATTACCAGCTTACAACCTGTAGCGCTGCCACCAACTAGGAATTCCAGTGCCTGGTACACTCTGGTCCCCCCAAAATCTTGCCCGGGGACCCCCAAGACCCAGACTCTCTAGATCTTAACACAAGGAAAGTAAACCCTTTCCCTCACCGTTGCCTCTGCCAGGCTTCCCCTCCCTGGATTACCCTGGAAGATCACTGTGATTCAAACTCCTTGAATCTTAAAACAGAAAGGAAAATGCACCTTCCCCTCTCCTTCTCTCTTCCCCTCCCAGATTCTCCCTGAGAGAGACAGTAATCCTAACACAGAGAGAAATTAGCCTCTCTCTCCCCCTTCCCTCCTTTCTCCCCACCAGTTCCCTGGTGAATCCAGACCCCGTCCCCTGGGGTCTCACAGCAGAATAAAAAAACAATCAGGTTCTTAAACTTTTAATTAAAGAGAGAAAACAGTAAAAATTATCTTTGTTAATTTAAAATGGAATAGGTACAGGGTCTTTCAGCTATAGACACTGGGAATACCCTCCCAGCCTAAGTATTCAAGTACAAATTAAAATCCTTTCAGCAAAATATAAATTTGAACTCCTTCCAACCAAATACACATTTGCAAATAAAGAAAATAAACATAAGTCTAACTCGCTTTATCTACCTCGTACTCACTATTCTGAGCTATTTAGAGCCTGTATCGGAGAGACTGGAGAGAAACTTGGTTGCACGTCTGGTCCCTCTGAGACCCCAGAGTGAACAACAACCAAATTCTAACAGCACATACCCAAACTTCCCTCCCTCAAGATTTGAAAGTATCCTGTCCCCTGATTGGTCCTCTGGTCAGGAGACAGCCAGGCTCACAGATCTTGTTAACCCTTTACAGGCAAAAGAGAGATGAAGTACTTCTGTTCTATTAACTCTTACTTATCTGTTTATGACAGGGATGCATGTGGATTATTATGCCATAGAACAGGGGAAGCAGTAAAATGGTAGACAAAAGTAATCAGCATCTTCAGACCCACCTCCAAGAAGGAAGAACACATACTTGCACATGTTATCTCGCGCTCTCTTCCCCAGTTCTATGGTGAAGTATTTTAGGGGTCTATCCTAACTTTATGCACAACATCAGTCGACTGAGCATTAGTTAAAGCTGGTCAGAAAATTTCTGATTTCTCCATCCGAAAAATGAGAGTTTGTTGAAAAACATTTCATGGAAACATGTCAATTTAGAAGAAATTGGAAGAAGAAGAAAAAAACCAGAATTGAGTGTTTGATAGGTTTGAAATGTTCTGATTAGACTATTTCAATGTTTAAAGTTGCCATTTTAAAACAACTTTTCATTTCACATTTTTTTAAATTTTATAAAAATGTTAAAGGTAAAAATGTAACAAAATGTTTTAATCAACAACAACAACAAAAATTATTTTCCTGAATTTCAGTTTGTGGGAAATTCCATTATTTTTTGTTTCCATTCCACACTGATACTGCAGAATTTCTCAGGCAATCAGTTCTCACCCAGTTCTACAATTAATGTAGTAATGTGACTATTAAAGGAAAGCAGGACATTTGTATTTTTAATGCAAAATCATAATGTGAAATATTTTATGTCTCTTTTAGCATAAAATATATCATATATATTTTAACAGGGTGGGCATGATTGCTATTGTTGAAGTTTCAATGAGTCACCATCATAAGTCCCATTTTCTCTCTCTCTCACACACACTTTTTAATATGGAGATATAAATGTTCTCTCTTTGCTGACAAAGCACCATTTGTGTTTCCAAGGTGTGAATGAAAGTCTGGAATAAGGAGTTGCTGATTAACTTCTGAAGACTCAGATAATTTTGGCTCAAATGTTACTCTGACTATCCCTCTGAAAAAGTAAGCTAGGTTCAGAAAAAGATAGATACTAAGAGAAGAATTCATTTGTATACTAGAGCTCTGACTAGGTTAATTTTTGAGTCTACAAAAAGTGGGCTGGGTGGGGACACTACCGAACTACTGGTGTGAGAGAAATGCTAAAACAAATACATTTTTCCTCAATATTATATTTAGTATATTGATAGTACGGAACAGTGTTCAATTTGTACAATTTAAGATGTGGGTAATTATGGGGTACGGTTGGCTGAAAGTTTTCTTTAATTTTTTTTCCCAGTGAAAAATGGCTATTTTGTCAAAATGTTCTTATTTTGAGAAGATTTACACTTTAGAAGTAGAGCTAGTAGGAAAAAACAAACTATTTCTGTCGAATGGGAAATTCCATATTTTGACATTTGTTTTTGTCCCAAGCCATAATTAAAAGTCAAAACACTTTGTTGTGGCTCAGTTCTGTATTCAACTGATTCTATCTGAGCTGCCACAGTGCTTCTTTCCCCTATTCTCCACCATAGGCCAGATTCGGTGGATGGTCTACATCTCTCATGGATCTTTCTTCCGGTCAAACCATGAGGGTGCATTATTGGAAATATGGTCCAACTGGGAGCCCTATCCATACAAGAGAATGAGGACATGAGGCACCTGAACTGCAACTGCCATGAGGTACTACAGCAGCTCAGGCAGACACAGAATAATATACTGACCAAAACCAAAACATTTTGATTTAGTTCTACAAACATAAATGTTTTAATTCAGGTTAACTCCACCTGAAATGAAATATCACATTTTATTTTCCCACTGGGAAAAAAAATCAAAATATTTTGGTAAAACTGAAATTTCCCAAATTTTCAATTTTGCAGAAACTGTTTTTTCATTGAAAAACCATGTTGATGGAAAATTCCCAGCCAGATGTATTCATAAATAATGTTATGAGACTCAGAACTATTGGACAGGGATAACTGAGCAGCATTCAGAGAAGGGGTAAACTAAATTAGAAGTGTAAGTCACTAAATCTTTCAGGAGCCCCTTTCAGCAGATCGGTAGATCCAGTGGAGAGAAGAGTCTCCAAAATTGAAAATGAAATAAAATAAAAGGGACTAACATACCTTTCAAACAACAAAGTACTAAATTACATCCAAAGAAGAATGAAATTCCAGAAGTTAGGCAAAATATAAGAGAGATCTGAAACAGAATGCAACTGAAGGGGGCTTGGACATTTCTAAGTGTGGAACAGGACTTTAATATGTACCCTGAATTCAGATTCGCCCAAAAATGCAGAATGTAAACAAATAACGCCTTGTACGTTTATAAAGATAAGAGGAAAAAAATCAGGAAGCAGCTTGACCCCCCTCCTATTCCCACTGATCTATATTAGGACTGCAAAATACTGATAGACTACATATAAGGGGTAGTAGCATCCCCCAAAAGCTTACTGTGCAGTTGACAGGAACATACAACTGTGCATTATGCTTAATGAGGTTCTACTCCACCTGCTGCTCCATATGCACCCCTCATTTGGTACTGAATGATCATATTAGAATGGCATATTAGTTACCTTTTAATTGGTATTCAGAACTGAAAACCAAAGTCAAATAAGAACAGAGATTGCTCACAATAATGTTTATATTACTGCAGAGATAAATCTTTTGTCACTGAACCTGCACCCATTTGGAGACCACTATTCATGACTGCCAACCACCTGGTTCAGAAATGTGCTGCCTATGGCACAGTTATTCATTCTGAAACAAAGGTACTGTAGTCAACATTTTCTGAGTTTGAAAAGCCAGTTCATAAATATTTATTTAACAAATGTAAATAGCAATATTCTATTATAAATTATACTCTATATCATGTATTCTTTCAGTGGCAAGATTAAAAACTGTGCAGTCCCAAGAATTCATGATAGTTTTAAAGACTAAGCATACCTAATAATTATTATTAGACCTAATAGTGATTATCCCCAATAGTTTTATTACTACTACTTTCAGAAAGTAACCGAGGAAAGTAGTAAGGAGAAAGAAGAAAGGACAAGGAAAAAACATAGCTATTTTATAAGTAAATGCACAGAATTCACATAAGCAATGGAGAAGGGTTTTTTGACTTAGTGTTAAGCAGTACCCCAGTTCAAAAAGATAGTGAGCCACAAAGTACTAGTGATCACAATAAAATTAGAGTTCAAGATTCTTGTTGGAGAAATAAGAAGCTGTCACTATGACACTACACTGCAGAAATGGCAACAATAAAAGATATATAAAAGGAAGCTAAGTTGAAAAAAAATCAAGTAAGGAAATTAAATTTACTAGTCCTCGAAATGAGACTATATAAGAACAGCGGGCAAAATCTTATCCCTACTGAAGTCAATGGCAAAACTTTAATTTGCTTAAGTGGGGCCAGAATTTCACCCAGTAAGCCACACAGGGCTCAGAATGGAAGACAATTTTGATAGTTCACACTGTAAATAGACATCATGATCAAATATTTTTAGACTAATTTGATGGGGCAGGGGATTGGTGATAAGAAAGGAACATTTCTTCTTTTAAGTGACTAAACACACTGCCGAAGTGTGTCTCATTAGAGGGACAAAAACACAAAACACACACTTGGGCAGTTACATGACTATCAATTTAACAGCTATTAACAATCCAGCCATAACAATATACATTTTGGCTCCAGGAACAAGTACTTGGTGATACATTTATTAAAATCTCCTCTTAAATCTCCTCTTCCTTATTTTGATGTCCTAAGTGTTTGCATGAGGACTCAAGATTTTTGTTACTTTGTTTTTTTCTTCTTTTCTTTTGAATGATTCTCTGAGGTATCTGGGTTGTGAGGCACCTCACCATCACCCCACCCTGAATATGAGGAAGTCTTGTCGGTGCCTGCTGTGGATCAGCTTCCTAAATCCTGCATTGTCTGGCAACATGTGCACTGCCTTCTAGGTCTCTGCAGGCCTCATTTTCTCTGTGCAGGTCAGAAATAGTCACACAGCAACCCACCATGTCCTCTGACCATTCCTCATAGTGTCCAGCCCTTTACGCACTGAACACTTGCAGAATTACCAGGCCTGCTGTTCCCAAAGGAACAGTACCCCACAGCATTAGTTATACCCTAGAACATAGCTCTGCTAAACAAACAGCATTAAGATATATTTCTAGTGAAAACAAGAATAAGTTTATCATCCAAGGACAGAGATTTAAGTGATAATGGGTAAAAATGTTGGAAACTAAAGGTTACATATAAAATAAAGTCATAATGTGCTTTACAGAGACAAAACTTAACTATCAAATTATCCTCCTGTCTTAAGTTCTCTCAAGCATTTTCAACCAAGCCTGCTGGATAAACCTTTTTCATGAAGAAAACTCACTGTTTACTTCCTAGCTGAAGGATGGTAGGTGTCCTCTTTGTTCTTCATATATACCAAAACCTTAAGATGTGCACCTTAAGGTAGGGATCCCTCCCCACTGTTTCTTTCTTCCTGTTATTTTTATATCTTTGAAGTTTGGACAATCTTTCATTAGCATTTGGTTAAGACTGGTGAGCGGAGAGCCATTGTGAATGCAGACAAACATTTCTTGAGTGAAAGAATACCTTCCCTCCCCTTGCCCCGCACCTTTCCTAGTGACCAATCCCTAGACACAAAGATTAAGAACATAATTTTCAATGTATATACATAATTCTTTACACAACATCCATACATGTTTTTTGCAATGATATTGATGATGACCAATGAGCCCATGCTTGTATTAAAAAGATGTCACATGACACTCTCTTGAACTAGAATGTAAATACTAGACCAAGGAGATTTCTGTAACCCGCTTGCCCCCCTTATGCCCACTGCCAGTTGGCATCAAGAGGTCTCTGGGTCACAAATGTGAATGTAACAAAATTATTTCAGACATTACAAGGAAAAAAACATAATAAGTAAAAGGGAAGAGGCTCTGGATGTTAGTTGTGGTCCATGTCCTTTGCAAATATCTTTCAAATAGAGATACTAGAATATGCTATTATTTGTGTTTCATAAAATGCATTTTACATTCAGTATTCTATCCACATTTTATTGCCATTTCATGGGAGTGGAGAGGAGACAGATTCCCCTTACAAGTCACTAAGCACTGGAAGGCATCCCTTGTATCTATAAAGTTCTGCAGAAATGTGAATGGACTTTCCTTCCAAGACCTGGCTAAATGGAGTTCTCCACACCAGCAGGAAAAGAGGCAACAGGCTAATCCCATAGCAATTTTATAGTCTGAGCCTGCAGAGATTGAGGCGCCAGAGGAGAAGTAGCATTTGATGAGGACTGCCACACCATGGCTAGCCGCTTGGATGGAGGAGTTGGTGAGGACAGCCTCCTTTGATGATTTTGACCTTGTAGACAGACTTACTAAAGAGCTGTCTGCATAAATAGTACCTGAGAGAAAGGGAACTCAGGAGAATACACCAACTGCTCACAGAACTCCTGCACTGAGCCATAACAAGTACACCACGAGGGAAGCAAGGAGAAGGAACATTAGTTACTGCTATGGTCCAGCAGCAGCATCCAGAATCTAGAAGCTCTACAAGTCAAACTGCCCCAAGGCTATGAGAGAGATGCTTCATCTTACTGTGAACACCAGTCTGAGAGACTGTTCTTGTACTTCAAGGGTGTGTTTGACCATGTAGCTCAGAACAACATGCAGCATCCAGGATGCCTTCATCCTTTACCTGGGCTGACTATGCAGGGGACAAGACTTTATATCGTGAGAAGTAATGACCGGACTTACAAAGACCAAAAACACAGCCCCAGGAAAAGATGGCATTTGCTATAACTTCCTGGAAAAATGACACCCTGATTGCCTGGTATTAACTGTCATTTTCAACAAATGCAAAAAGTTCTGCTATACGCCCAGCTCCTGGAAGAAGTCTCTGAGGGTGCTTGTCTACAAAAAAGGAGAGCGAAACGACACCAGCAGCTGCAGACCCATCTCTCCCTGTTCCACCATACACAAAACTATATGCCAGTTGCATTGCAGCTAGGATCACAGACTGGTCAGTGAATGGAGGAGCCATCAGCTCCACCCAGAAAGTCTTCATGTCATGCTAAGGCTGCTATGAACACAATTTTATCCTTCAGACTGCCATTCACACTGCTGCCATGCCTTCCTGGCCATGGGCCATAGTGTGGCTTGACCTCACTAATGCTTTTGGATCAATGCCTGACCAGCACATTTTTGCCACTCTTTGAGATTTCGTGATGTCTGAAAACTTTCTCCAACTGGTCCAGAAACTTTATGGAGGCGGCACCACTGCCATCTGCTCCATGGAAGGAGAGATGCCTGAAATTCAGTGTGAAGCAAGGCTGTTCCCTCAGCCCCATCATTTTCAACTTAGCCATGGAGCCATTCATTTGAGCAATCTCCAACAATCTTGGCAGTTTTGACCTGTATGGCAACAGAGTGAATATCCTGGCCTATACAGATGGTCTGGTCTTTATTGCAGTCAATACTTAGAGTCTCCAACAAATGCTCAATGTCATGAGCCAGGTTGCCAAGTGGATGGGATTCAGCTTCAATGACAGGAAGTGTGCATCCCTGCATATCAATGGCAGTAGAAGAGACTTGGTCCAAGTGATGCCATTTCAGATCCAGCGTGAACCCATAATCTTCCTTGAAGATGGGCAAGCATACCAACATCTTGGCATGCCCATGGATTTCTGCATCCATCAGACATCAGAGGATGCCATTGTGGAGATCCTAGGAGATGTGGCCATGATCGACCACTCCTTATTGTCACCATGGCAGAAGTTCAACACCTTTAACACTTTCCTGATCCCTTATATTTCATTTGTCCTGAGGGGATCTGCCGTGGCAAAGGTACATCTTAACAAGACAAACAACGCTATCAGGCAACTAGTGAAGAAGTGGATATTTCTTCCTCAGAGGGCCAGCAATCAACTGGTGTACATCTCGCACAGGAAGGTCGGCACCAATGTCCATCGAATGGACGATCTGTGAGATGTTGCGGTGATCACTCACACCTTCTGAAATGCCCGGATGTCATGGTAAGGAGCATCATGGAGAGTGCTATCTAGGATGTCATCAGAAAGTGAATCGCCAGGACCCCCTCCAGCCTGGAAGGTGAATTTCGAAGAGAGGGGGAGACTTCACTTCATTCTGGACTCATGCTCACAATGCTATGTGACGAATGGAGAAGTGTATTGGCTGTCACTTTTAAAGTGCTAGCTAGTAATTACAATGCTGGATGACAACGGTAGAAAGAAAACTAAAAAGATGTCCTGTGTTAATTGTCTGTCTGAACTACTTGAGAAAATGCTAACAGATTTGACACTAAGGCAATTACTATTGCAGGGAGGAAACAAATACTGGTGGAAAAATAGTATTAATAAAATTTAATTTATTTGTATTCAGTTATTTCAAACTTGCCTGCACCTTTACTGATTATTAAGAAATACAATTTTCCATATGCACATTGCTTAGAGAATATAAATAGGAAAACGCTTATGTTTTAGTTGCTTATTTAATTTTATATCTTTAATATCTTCAAACTAATTGAAGAATTTCCTAGGAGATCTCTGTTTTCTGTCAGCCAGGGACAAGCCAAGATGCATCAAAGAAGATGGAGGTTTTAGACTAAGGAGGTATCAAGTGTATTTACATTGGAATGAAGCGTTGTAGTTTCTAGTTTGCTTTAACATTCTATATTTGCTTTTATACTACGTTTGGAAAGATGCATATAAATGTTAGTTATTGTGATTCATTTTGGTATAACATATTCAATTGGCATTTTTAACTGCAAATTGTAAATGTATTGAAAATGGTAGTGTATAAATCTAGGAACCATTTGGTCAAAAAGGCTAACAGCCACACAATTGTACATTTTTAATTTTCCAAGGCACCAGTTCGGTCTAGATATAGTCTCTATCTTAAGAAATAAAATTTTCTACAATATTTAGGTTTGAGGGAAAAGACATCACTGTGTAAAAAATGTAAAGATGTTTCCTAGTCAGGATCAAAGAGATGTGGTGCTTCAGGATGCATTATCAGAACTATAAACTCAGTCATAAAAGTGTCTCTTCTTTGAAAAAGAAAATCCTCAATTTAAACCCACACAAAAAGAATTATCCTTATTAAAATTGATTTCTTTCAAACTCTCCAAAGTCTTCATTCTTCAAATGTTAAGGAGAACATTTATGGTTGGGAAATGTTTTGTACAATACCTTTGTTACTTGTAATTCATGTTTCCACTTAAAAGTGGACAGCTTTTGTTGTTCCTCAAAGGCTTAAGATGTCATAACCTCCTTTTGAGATGTATATTTGCAAAGCTGGCCAGAAACTGGAAATCCCATCTGTTGTGATAATGGGGCCTATAGATTTACTCTAGTTGTGAGCTCAAATGTAAAAAATGTGTCAAAGTTCATAAGATGTCACAATAACCTATAATAATAAATGGTGATGGAAAAAGGTAGGAAAAAGAGACAGAAACTAAATTAGTCAGAACAAAAGAGCCTGCTCATATGGTTCAAGGACTATGTTAAAATCATGCTTGGTAAAAACAGAAGATGTACAAACAGAAATTAATTAACCAAAAGCGGTGTGTCACATATTTCCCCCATCACTCCCTTTTTGGTCTTTAAAGAAAGACTTGGTGGAAGGGAAACAGAAAGAAGAGATGGAGGCTACTGAAGAGAGTTTCAGCATAATTGCTTTCATCACCACCATCTTCTTCATTCTCAGCCTGAAGGATGCCCTGACCAAACTTGGCCAGGGATAGGAATCCAGATGACATTGTCACCTCTACCAGCATGAGAGGAATCCCAAACACCACCTGAGATGAAATGGGATCAGACTTTAACAAGAGCAGAAACAGCTCTAGTGCATCTCAACAAACACATTCTGTTTTCCCCAGAAGGACGATCATTACATCTTTGATACCACCTAAGATTGTCAAAAAAGGTGGGTTTTCTTTCTAAAGTGCCCTCCAGCTAAGGCTAGAGGGAACAAGAAATGTTAAAATGAAAGTCTTACTTAGTACTTTACATTTCAAATGTTTTAACTGTTTCTCCTTCTTTTCTGTGTCTGTAATAAAAGGTTTAAAAGATTTTTAATTCTGTGTTTGCCATGGTACTAAGCAGACTAAGTTTCTGTATACCAAATCCTGAATCTTGTTTACCACTGTTTAATGTTGGACAATGACAAGTTTCTGTTAACACCTTTGGGCCATATATTCCATCTAAATTAATTCAACATACCCCATGAAAACAATTTAATCCCCAATCAGGATGAAAAGTCAGAAACATTGAATTTTTCACAGGAAAGGATTCCCAACAAAATACATTCTGTTTTTTCCCAAAACAGAATTTTTCAGTTTCTTGCCTGGAAGGATCTTGCCAATTTCACTTTCTGCCCACAGAGAGAAAAAGCCAAGAGTTTTGGAGGTAGGTAACTAGGGCGCTGTCTTTTTAACTTTCCTAGTGGAAACATATTATTATATATATATATGTTGCAAAATTGAAATATTCACAGATTATTTCAGTTTTGTAAAAACCAGTATTTTTTATAAAGGAAAGTCATTCTGACAGAAAATTCCTGAGCCGCTCTAGTCTATATATTTTTGGAGAGAAAATTATTTGGAACTCAGCAACGTAAAACACCTATTTCTACCCCATGCTATGCAGAGAAAGTAAAACATTCACTTCATTTCTGCAGTCTTGATCACAGACTTCCATATTGTAGATGTTATCTGGCAAACAGAGGCACAAACAGAAGGTAAACACAAGAATTAATGAATATAAAAACAAATTAACAAAGAAAACAACCATCTGCCCCAGAAGATCTTTAATTTTACAATCAAGCTGTAATAGTGGGCATAAAAACACCAGTGTATTTGAGTGAAAATGTAGAAATTGAACATTTAAAAACTAAAAGGATATGTTGTTACCAAAAATACATTTTGAAAAAATATTGCAATATGTCTACTGACTAACTATACCATGGATTTGTACCATTATAACTTAGTTCTTCACTAGCATATTTGTGTTGCAGACGGAAATACAAACATTGGATAAACATACAAGTTTATTGATTTCCTACATTATCTTACATGTAATCAGTGTAATATGCTAATCATTGTCTGACTTCAGTAATGTTATCAGGACATTTTTATGCTGTCTAGTATCTTGCATTTGCTGAAATGTGAATTTAGGTAACATCTAACTATCAAAGTATTACAGCCTGGATTTTCAGAGATGCCATTTAAAGTCTTGAATATTTTTCAAGTTAAAATTCTCAAATTTGGACTATTACCCCCGTAATTCATGTGCACTTGAAGTGTTTTCACATGGTGGCACAAACTGGAGAGTAAGAGACCGGTGCCTGCCAAAATTTGCACCTGGCAAAAGAGGAGTTTGTTTTTTGGCATATCCTGGAAAGTCTGCCTTCCACAGACTTTTTGAAGGAAGGCTCCTAAATGTAAAAATAGTTTGGAACACAAATATTTTGTACTAGAAATTGCACTTAAAACTGCCTACAGCAAAGAAACCACCAACACCCGCAACTCTCATTGCCTCAATAGAACAGTCATTTCACACATAGCAGCCAGTGAGTCTGTCATTTGTCAGCAGTGCATAGCTGGTTGACCAAACACCATCATGGCTGGGGTAGGAAGAAGACCCCCACAATCCTCATGGATAGCAGAAAGGCTAA
Organism: Gopherus evgoodei; assembly: GCF_007399415.2. Classification (NCBI taxonomy): domain Eukaryota; kingdom Metazoa; phylum Chordata; order Testudines; family Testudinidae; genus Gopherus; species Gopherus evgoodei. The sequence continues at coordinate 287,342,054 of NC_044322.1, read as the reverse complement.
CTATATCCTCACTGCTGGTGCTACTATACATCCATTTTCATCCTCAGTATACCACAGGAGCATCACCTGCCAACATGAAAGTGAGGCAAACTATTCAGAACTCCTTCTGAGAAGTTACACTTAGACATAACAGAGTTGCATGGTGGCTGGATAGGAAGAATAGTCTTTCCTAACAGAAACCTAATTTCTGAAGGAGAAAACAAGATAAGCCTCACACTTCTTCTAAATAATGCACCACACCACAACATCAAAATGGATTGCTCCTCTAAAGAGAAAGAGCCTTTTATCCTGTGCTAAAAGTCCCTAAATGCCTGGGAATGTGGAGCAAAGACAGCTCCTGAGCACAGTTCCAGGAATATATCAGGCTAAATATGTTAACGAGGAAATTACATATGTACTTACATAAAAGCAAAAAATTGATGCAAGCACAAAATTTAACAGTAAAGAACATCACTGTCTTAGGCCAGGCACAATTTCATTAGCTCCACACTATAAGGGCGAGATTTTTTAAAAGCACTTAGCATTTACCTATCTCTGTTCCTATTTCAAGAGATGGAGGAGATGACGAAGACCATTTCTGCAAGTGAAAATAGAGAACTGTGAGGATGGTTATGGGTAGAGCTTTTATAATCATAGTTGGAGTATCAGGCCTACGGACTGACACAGAAGAATCCCTCTAACAGTTAAGGTGTTTTAGAATTGGGACCGGACCAAAAGTCACATAAAGTGATTCCTACAATGGAGATCTGCCGAGTCAGTTTCAGTGACAAAGATATTTCATTTCAGATAATTTGAATGTTGGGCAAAAATTTTGAGCTAATTTTATTCCAAGCCAGATGAGTTCACTCACTACCAATGTGGACCACATTAGCATGAACAACCCATAAAAGGAAATGCTCTTCATATTATTTGGACCCTGGAGATTTGAGTAGGCACTTTGAAATAAACAGAAATAATCAATGATTCAAAAGCTTTTAGTAGTTGTATTAAAATTCATCTCAAATAAAACCATGAGCTTTATCTAGGAAAAAAGGAAGTATTAACTTTGGAAATCTGTCTTGACTGGGGAAAAACATAGTAATACACTTTCTAAATTCTAATTCTATTCTTAACTCACTCTATATCAGCTGTACTTACTGGAGTTGATCTGCTCTATTTGAGTAATGGAGGAAGTAATTTTACATACTAGATGAGCTACGGTACTTAAGCATAATGGAATGAGATGATGGAATTTGGGATGTAACTGAGTATTGTGACTTTAATTGTTTTGAAATCACAAAGTAACTTTGCATTTTGAGAAAACACAAGTTTCTCTTTTTTCTTTAAAAATATGATAATCTGTTTTTGTGTCAAGATACTGCAGTTTGAATAATTTCTGTGTATACTCCTATAGTTATGCTTATACATGAGGAAGGATGGTCCAGTGGTTAGCGTACCAGCCTAGGACTTGAGAGATCCAGATTCAATTCCCTCCCTGCCTCAGTCCTCTATCTCATTTACATATATTAAAGATTGTGAGTGGCAGTGGCCAAAAGATGGAAATCCTTCCTCATGAAAGATTTTGCATTTCCCCCTCTCAAAATTTGTGGTGACTGTCAGAAAGTTATTTTATTTTACCAGCTCTAACACTACAGCAATGGGGACCACATATGTTCCTTAGATAAATATGCCTCACTGTAGGAAAAGTATCCCTTGGCATTCTATTAAGTAATTCTTGAACATACAGGCTAACTGAATATCATCAAGCTGCCCATGGTTAACCTATTTTGTTCGGTGTACTGTTTCAACATTATTGTATGTTCTTGATGGTGGAATTGGTTCCATAATAGTTTCCCACCACCACCACCACATACTAGAGCCTCTTTCTGATGTAGCCAGGACTTCCCTTCTATTTAGTAGTATGGGAAGTAGAGCATGATCCCAATCCCTTTATTCCAAGGAAGAAAATCCATTTTTGTCACTTATCAGGGGCATCCAGATCTAGTGGTTGGAGCAGCAAGCTGCCAGGGCTACTGATTGGAGCTGAGTCAAAGGCTGGGACTTAGAGCCCAAGGCCAGAGTCTGGATCCAGAAGTCAGGAGCAAGTAGGGGAGCAGGGTTTGAGTGAACTGGAGCAAAGCAAGAAGAGGGCAGGCACATGAGTGATCGCAGCTGCAGAAAAAAGTATTGAGCAGCTGCTGGCCTGGTGCTGCTGCTGAGAGCTAGCTGAGAGGCACCACTAGGCCTATCAGGGCATCTGGATAATCAGGGTGTTCAGCTGTAGGTCAATTAGCTGGTCCCAGGCTCAGCTGAAGGCCCTGATTCCTGACAATGTTATTCATTTTCTTAGAGTTCTTTTGTCTAAATGATGGGTCAACTACTCCTAATTTAACTGGAGAATGTCATCCTGAAAACATTAATCAAATACACAGACACAAGGCAAGTTTGCAATCCTGGTTTAAAAATACAAACCACACAAACACAAACCTTATGCCGTCTGTGAATTGAGCCAATCAATGCTACCAGAGCAGCAAACCTGTCTGGTGGTATCAAATGAAGAACTGCCATGTTGCTCCAGACAAAACTGTTCCAGTTGATGGAAGACAATGAAATAATATATCCAAGGCAAGACTGGATTAAGGTAGTGGTGCCTAAAACCTTGGAGTAAAATTTAGGGTCATACTTCTTAAATACCCCAAATTACATACTCTGGAAGGGTCTCAAACCTGAAGAATAGAGTTCAAAATAGTCATGCTGTCTTTCCAAACCAAAATGAAAAAATAAACAAACACTAAAGAAGGTAGTCCCCCTGTCATTCAGTAAGAAATACTGATTTTTTTTTTTAAATGCCTTTGAAAAATGCATATTTTAAGTAAAATATAGATTTTACAATTAATCTGTATGAGCCAAAATTAACAACTTGAGCATTAAAAAGCTGAGCCTGTGGATGTGTTTTTGCTTTGAATTTCAGATTTTCACTTTTGACTCCCACACAGACCTTTGCTGACTGTTTAAACACAAGACAGCCCATTTTCAAAACTCAATTTAAGATTATAGTGATTTATATGTCGACTGACTTTTTTTTTGTTTTGTTTTTAATTCCTGCATTGTAATCTTTTGCAAATAAAAACTAGGTTAGTATAGATGGACTAAAGTTGAGGTGTCTATTCTGCTTTTACTCAGTTCTTATCCATGTAGACTCCCAATGAAAGCAGGATTTGTCTCTCTCCCTCTGACAACTTAAATTATTGTAGCATGTCGATATAATTGTTGAAATATTAGGATTCTGGACTCATCTAGTTGGCTAGTGACATTACAATGCTTTGTCACATGTGATTGCAGTTCAAAAATAGACCCTTCAAACCATCTAGACATGTCGCTTATCTGTACATGGCAAGTGTAGTGAGCAGCAAGCCAGGGTGTGAATCGACGGCATGCAAACTAGCATCTTGTGTCAACTTTGCTGCAGTGCAGTGAAAGTCCTGGAGTGCAGCATGGCTTATGTGGTGTTTAGATGCTGCTGTAATTATTAGAACTGGGAGCTCTGGCTGTTGGGAGTCTGAAAGGACAGGAAACAGGGAGGAGGGGAAAGGAGTTGAGGAGGCTGAGTGAGAGTTACAGAGGGTGCAGCAACAGATGGGTAAAGAGATTTCCACTGTAAAAATAAAATCCTGTTGAAGTTTGCTAGTACCTTGCCTGGTTAATACAACATTTTGGCAATGAGGATGGATCTTCTGCCTCTGAACCCACCTGCACCCTTTCAGAAAAGCCCAGGTGAGCCTCCAATTGCTTTTACTGTCTGGATACATAAGTTTGAGACTTATCTGCTTGCAATCAGTGCTACAGAGATTTCTGAAGTAAGAAAGCGTGCTCTGCTAAGCCACTGCCTTGGAGCAGAAGAGCAGCGAATATTTTACACTTTTCCCCTTGCAGATGATAAATATGAGACTGCACTCACTGCATTAAAGAACTTTTTTGTATCAAAAGTGAATGTAGTAGCTAATCATTACAGATTTCGCCAGCGTGAGCAGAAACCAGGGGAGACTATAATGCAGTATATTGCTTCCTTGAGGAGTCTGATTGTAACTTGTGACTTTGGGAAGATGGCAGATGAGATGATTAGAGACCAGCTCATTGAGAAAACAACCATGCTTCGTGTAAGAGAACTCTTACTTCTAGAACCACAACTTACACTAGAAAAAGCAATATCCATTGCTACTCAGATTGAGTCAGCTATGCCTGAAGCCAAAATAATGGGCAGAGGTACAGAAAGCACCGTCCAGGCTGTGACTCCTTTGCAGAAAAGTTCACTATCGCTGCAGACAGACAATTGCAAGAGGAAAACTAATGAAAAGCCACTGAATCAGCAAATTCAAAATACAGTAAAAGCATGCTTTTGCTGTGGATCCCCACAACATCTTGCAAGCTGCACAGAATATCCAGCAAAAGTAGCTCAGTGCAATCATTGCAAAAAGATTGGGCATTTTGCTAAAGTATGTAGCAGTAGCCAGTTCAATCAACAGGTGCATGCAGTTACAATACCAGATGTTACTGTGCTGAGTGTGGACAAAATCACTAGTGCACATATTCCAGAACAGATAAAGTGCACTGTTTCCGCAAATCACACTCTATTCAGCTAATGTTGGACACTGGCTCAGCAGTATCTATACTGCCTGATTCCATCTATTTGCATTACTTTAAAGATGTGCCTCTTACTGAACCCAAATTTCAGTTGGTGAGCTGTTTGAAAAACCATCTTCCAGTACATGACTGCCTGCCAGCAACAGTTACTTTTGGTGACTGCTGTGTAACTGCAGAGTTCTGCATTGTCCACAAAGGCACTCCTATCCTTGGCAGAGATGTATTGGCTGCTTTAAATCTCAAGGTAGTTAATGGACGAATTAATCTTCCTCAGCAAAGCACTCTTGCGGTACCCACACCAATTTCAGCTGGGACCCAACACCAGGTTGAGGAGAAACTTGGCTGTGCTTATGGGTTTCTGCATAAAGTTAAAATGCGGAATAATGTGATGCCTGTACGACAAAAATTACGACACTTATCATTTTCAGTCAGGGAAGCTGTTTCAGAGAAACTTAGAAAACTTGTTTAAAAGGACATTATTGAAGACATGAACTTCTCGGAATGAGTTTCACCTATAGTAGTGATGTGAAGAAGGGTGGAGGCATTCGCCATTGTGTGGACTCAAAGGAGCCAAATAAAGCTATTGTGATTGACAACCGTCCTCTTCCTCACATAGAAGTAGTATTTGCAGAACTCCATGGAGCAAAGATGTTTTCTACTCTTGATTTGCAGAGCGCATACCACCAGTTTATGTTGCATGAAGACAGCAGAGACCACACAGCATTTATTACACATGAGGGACTATTCTGTTTTAAACGTATTCCATACGGTCTTGCATCAGCCCCATGTGCCTTCCAGAAATTGATGTCATTGATTCTGAAAAATCAATATGGAGTTCAGTGATATTTGGATGATATTATTGTGTTTTGAAATACTGCAGAGGAGCATGACAATAACCTGCAGTCTGTAATAAACTGCATCAGCAAAGCAGGCCTCAAGCTCAATAGGTCCAAATGCAAATTTAGACAAACTGAACTCTCCTTTCTGGGGCATATAATTTCACAGGCTGGACTAAAACCTGATCCAAATCATATCCTGGCAATTTCAAATGCTCCTCCTCCAACAGATTTGCAAACCTTACGTTCCTTCTTGGGTCTTATCTCCTGGTATGCAAAATTCATTCCCAATTATGGGGGATCTGTATTGGTGGCCAGGGATGGACTCTCAAACTGAAGCACTCATAAGATCCTTTGTCACTTGCCAAATGCATGATAAGACAGCAGTGACATGTACTCCTCCATTATACCCTGTTCCTCTTCCTGAATCTGCATGGGAAAAAGTGGCAATTGATATTGTAGGACCCTTTGATACTGCTCCAAATGACTGTCGTTATGCCACCACTTTAATAGACTATTTCAGTAAATGGCCTGAGGTAGCATTTACATTGCAAATCTCTTCTGCTACAGCAATTAAGTTCCTCTCTTCAGTTTTTAGCAGGGAAGGTAACCCCAAAGAACTGGTTTCCAACAATGGTAGTCTATTTACTTCTCTGGAGTTTGAAGCCTTTCTAGCAGAGAGAAACATTTTACACAGAAGGTCATCCCTATATTACCCTCAAGACAAGTTTAAGAGAAGTTTGAAAGAGAGTTTGTAAACAGCTAAACTGGAAGGGCGATTGTGGATACCCTTCACTACTGATTTCTTGCAAGCATACCAGGCTACAAGACATGGCACAACGCAAAGATCACCCGCAGAGTTACTGCATGGGAAAGAGAGATTACTAAACTGAACACTGATGGATTGTTAAAGGCACGACCTGATGCCCCAACCGAGGATGATGCGAGAAAAACAGTTGAACAGAACCAAGCAAAGTATAAGTCTTTCACAGACAAGTGGCGGGGTGCTAAGGAACCAAAGGTTGAGTGTGGTTCCTTCATTAGAATACAAAAACCTAGAATCTTACACAAAGGGGACCATAAATTCACAGCTCGTCTTAAAATCATAAAGAAGAAAGGACCTTTCACCTATCGACATTCTGATGGGTGGGTATGGAATGCTTCTTATCTTGCACCTGCCTATGCACCAAGAGAAGATTATGCCAATACCCAGTCTGCATTGGATGACTTCACCGTAGTACCAACACAACAAGACATTGCACTGGAACCGGGGCTTGAGAGACGGCCTGTCAGACCAGACGACCACCTGTCTGGACTAAAGACTATGTTATATAGTATCTACAGTGTTTCCAGTGTAATATTTTGGCCAATAGTATAGTGTCTTGTTTCCTATTTGTTCCTGTGGTTAGAACAACAATGTTTATTTTAATTGAGAGAGTTTCTTAAGAGAGGAGGGAATGTGGTGTTTACAGGGGTGGCTCCAGGCCCCAGCATGCCAAGTGTGTGCTTGGGGTGGCATGCCATGGGGGGATCTCTGCCGGTCACCAGGAGGGCAGCAGACAGCTCTGGTGGACCTCCCGAAGGCGTGCCTGCGGAAGGTCCGCTGGTCCCGTGGCTCCGGTGGACCTCCCGCAGGCGAGAGGTCCACCGGAGCTGCCTGCCGCCCTCCCGGCGACTGGCAGAGTGCCCCCCACGGCATACTGCCCTGCTTGGGGTGGCAAAATGTCTAGATCCACCCCTGGGTGTTTAGATGCTGCTGTAATTATTAGAACTGGGAGCACTGGCTGTTGGCAGTCTGAAAGGACAGGAAACAGGAAGGAGGGGGGAGGAGTTGAGGAGGCTGAGTGAGAGCTAAAGAGCGTGCAGCAGCAGCTTGGTAAAGAGGTTACAACTGTAAAAATAAAGTCCTGTTAAAGTTTGTTAGTACCTTGCGTGGTTGATACAACAGTTTACTACAAACACTCACACTCCAGAACTTTCAAAGTGCTGCAGCAGTGTCCACACAGGACATTACTGCATGGTAAGCTGGTGTGCAGTAGAGTCACACCCTGTCTTACCACACAAAAACTTGCTGTTTGCATATGCCCACAGAATGCTTTGAAGACAGCCCATCCTAGGTGAGTAAATAATAGAGCTGGGCAAATATCACAAAAAGTTTGTGAATTTGCTCAAATGTATAAATACATTTGCTTCAGTCAGCCGTGCTTATGCCCCTGTGTGTGTGTTCTTTCTAAAAATGTTGAGTAATTGAGTTTTGAGTGCTTGTAGGAAGTACATTTTAGGCTTGCACATTCAGTACTCACAAGCTTAACATACATCCAGGATTATTCACAGTGTAACTGGTATATGTTTGTACAGGATGAGACTATTCAATACAGCAGGGACTACAGCAGTCCCCAGAACCCAAGCCAAACAGTATTCTCATGATACTCTTCAAATCGGGGATCATGCATGCTCCGTAGCTTAGTGTCTTTGTGACATTTAAATCCTGCACCAGTGTGTCATAAACAGATAGCTAAGGGTTAATGTCTCTTACACCTGGAAAGAAGAAACCTGAAACACCTGACCAGAGGACCAATCAGGAAACAAGACTTTTTCAAATCTGGCTGGAGGGAGTTTTGTGTCTGAGTTCTTTGTCTTGTATCTGTCCCTCTCGGCTATGGGGAGGATTTCTGTTTCCTGCTTTCTAATCTTCTGTTTCCAAGTTGTGAGTACAGAGATCATAAAGCAATAAGGGTTATTGTTTTTTTTTCTTTTGTATTTACATGGTGTAGTTGCTGGAGTGTTTTGAATTGTATTCTTTTTGAATAAGGCTGTTTATTCATATTTCTTTTAAGCAATTGACCCTGTATTTGTCACCTTAATACAGAGAGACCATTTTTAATGTATTTTTCTTTCTTTTTACATAAAGCTTTCTTTTTAAGACCTGTTGGAATTTTTCTTTAGTGGGGAACTCCAGGGAATTGAGTCTGTGCTCACCAGGGAATTGGTGGGAGGAAGAAGTCAGGGGGAAATCTGTGTGTGTTAGATTTACTAGCCTGACTTTGCATCCCTCTGGGTGAGGGGGGAAGAGAGATTAGCTCTCGGTACTTCTGTTTTCCAAGGCTGGAAACGGGGAGGGTGGAATCCCTCTGTTTAGATTCACGGAGCTTATTTTTGTGTATCTCTTCAGGAACACCTGGAGGGGGGAAGGGAAAAGGTTTATTTCCCTTTGTTGTGAGACTCAAGGGATTTGGGTCTTGGGGTCCCCAGGGAAGGTTTGGGGGGACCAGAGTGCCCCAAAACACTCTAATGTTTTGGGTGTTGGCAGCTTTACAAGGTCCAAGCTGGTAACTAAGCTTGGAGGTTTTCATGCTAACCCCCATATTTTGGACGCTAAGGTCCAAATCTGGGACTAGGTTATGATACAGTGCAACACATTTTACACCAGAATAATTTTTTTCCCCAAAAAATGAAGCCTCAGGCAAGGTATGTGTGGCCAAGAAGAAGATTTAAGTTTTCCTAATTCTATTTATTTCCTTGTGATATTCAAACCCAAAGAGGATTATTCAAGTCCTTCTCTTGATTACAGGAATTACACTCAGCCAATCAGAGACCAGAAACAATGCCACAAGATTAATGAGACCAACTTCAACTAAAAAACAGCCTGAATAGGAAATACTTTTGTTGCCAAGACCATTAACACATTGCAAAATTTGTTTGCCCTATATGGGTTCTTCGAAGGTATCATTTCATATGGGGTTCTCAATTCATTTCTATGGAATTTCAAATGGTATTCAGAAGAAATTCAGAATATTTTATACCCACACTAAATATGCAGCTTATAACCCAGCAACAAATAGGTTAGCAGAATACGTCATGCATACATATTAGCATATAGGAAGGCAGACCCCTTCAATAGTGTGCTCAAAATAGTCTACGATACAGGTCTACACCAGAGTCAAACAAACCAAAAAACCCTAAGCAATTATTTCTGTAAACGTAAATTATGAATTAGATATGATTTACTTAAACCAGATTTAGTAAAAAAACAGGTGAAAAAGGTAAAAAATAAAGAACCTATAACAGGGGATTTTACCAAGACTTTGAGATACAAAGTTACAGGGGAAGAAGGGTTTGGAGAAAAAATGGTTGCCAGGAAGGAACTGCGACCAGTCACATGTCTGAGAAGTAAAAGGGGAAATAATGAAGAAACATACTACAAGTTGTTGCAAGACAGAGGTTTAGAAAAGGAAAAAATTAATTGAAATTGAAGTTTGGTAACAGCCCTGGAGCACCCATGGAACAAATTTACCAGGTGCATACCACTCACTGGCAGCCAGCTCTCCCTCCCTATCCTCAGCACTTCCCACCCACCAGTGACCCTGCCTATCAACTCCTCCACCTCCCTCCTAGCACTTCTAGCCCACCATGATCAGCTGTTTTGCAGCATGCAGGAAACACTGGGAGGGAGGGGGACGACCAGAGATGGGAGGCTCTCAGGGTAAGATTGCTAATTTTGGTTGGATGTATTTCTGGTGGTTATAATCTTTAAAGATTCATCTTTAATTCCTAGAGACTCCAAGGCAATTCTGGAAGGTTGGCAATCCTCGCTCAGGGGAGGGAGTGGAACTGGGTGGGAAGAGACAGGGCAGGTGTGGGGGCTGGGGCTGAGCAGAAGTTGAGCACCTCTGGGGCAAAGCAAAAAGCCAGCACCTGTGGCAGGAACTATATATGTAGCAGTAATCTATGTGGGGAAAGGAGGAACAAAGCAATGAAAGGGCCATAAGATGCTTTAAAAATAAGGTGTCTGACAGCAGGAGCTATTACCTCTGAATGGAATATCTCCCGACAGACACCTGTTGGAGGAAAGAGAGAAGGGGCTGGAATTCTCCTCAGTCAGAGCACATAAGTGAAGGGAGGTGGAGTTTTCTTCAGTTGACCACCTGACCAAAGAAAGACAATTTTAAAAGGGATTTATAAAGGGTTAAGGCCTTCTGATGTCCCCTTGCAGCACAAATGTGCCCCTGCCAATCATTCCACAAACATATTTTCCATGGAAAACTACCTTTGTCAAGGGCTTTTTCATAGAAAGGCTTCTGATTCACTCAATCATACCCCTAAAGTCCAAATGTCACAGCTTAAAGAGTCTCATGTGACTTGTTTGTTGTCCACCTAAACTCTTTTCACTGCTCATGCAGCTCACCCTTCCAGGAGATTGAGGATTCCTGGATTTCCCTGGTGTCTCTAATAAATGAAGAAACTTAACCAGTCTTCACAATCCCAGAGTTAAACAATAGTCCCACATGCTTAGATGCACCTCTCCTGGGCTCCTCTCTTTAAATCTAACCTTTCCTTAGTATCCTGACCTTTATACAGGGCAGCAGGCTCCAGGTGTGACCCAAAAATGCCTTAATGCCAACTGGTAAGGAGGTTACAGGAATGTCCTGATTCTGGTATCTACATTTTTGTTCTCCAGAGAATGTCATATGAGATCTTAAATGAAAGTCTGAATCACACTGGTCATTAATATTGTTATGAAATGTACATGCAGATACTATGCAAGGTGCTCTGTAGGTATACTGGAAATATGTTCTTAGAGTGTGTATGGAGGTGAGAGTCACCAACAGAAGTGAAAAAAAGCAGCACTCAAGAAAAATAAGCTATGAGTAGTTAACCTGTCTTTGAGTACAGACAATGAATTTGGGGGGTCTAAGCAGAAAGCAATGAAGACACCACCTCATCCTGCACATAGGAAGTAAATGGACAGTGCATTTGTATTCAGAAAATAGGATTTCAGCCAAATTCAGTTGAAATGCTGCAGAGGACTATGGAAGTGGGATACATTTCTTTAGACAGAAGAATAACGTGTTGGTTAAGTATAGTCTCTGGAAAGCATGTTATGATTTTTTTTTACGTGTAACGAATATTTTTGCTCACTATTATTTGAATCTTTGGCAATAAATGTATTCTTGTTTACACTACAAATATATCTAATTAGCTCATTATATTTCCCCCCGTCCTATATCCATCTGATCTAAAAGGTTCTGGGCTCAATCCTGCAAGGCGCTGAACACTTAACTCACACGTGCTTCAATGGGTAGTGAGGGTAGTCAGCACCTGGCAGAGCCATGCCCTGTGTTAGTACATAAAGACACCACACATTGTAATCATACAGGTCCCTCAGACATTAAAAACAATTTAAAATATATTTTAAACACTTTCACAGTCTGTATCACAAAGATTTGCCAACACCATGTGCTGCATCATCAGCCTGGAAAATTGAAAAAGGTAAGCTTTGATTAAAAAACTGTAGCTGAAAAGACCACAATTTTTAATTAAACTAGGCTTTATGAGTTTAAAACTTGAAAATATGCTTTTGGTTTTCTGCCTTTCAGAAGAGATCTTTCTCTGAGTAGATGTGCACTTCAATCCTATGGATCAAGTCCTGAGAGGTAATTACTATCTTCTTCAGTGAGGGTTGTGAGCTTTTCACAGGACTGGGCATTAAAGCAGCCAGTGGGTAACTTAAAAACTCATGCTTTTTCTACTTGAAAAAGGGGATGTGATTATAACTGGCTACTACAAAACTAACCATGGGCTATACTTGCTTATAACAATGAGAGATTTACTGGAATTAAATATGAACTGCAAAAGGTATTTTTGGAACTTAACATGTGTCTCCTTTGAATATATTTCTAAGTATTCTAGAGCTAGTAAAATCCTACATCGTCAAGTCTGTAACTGCTGCTGCCAATGAACAGTTCCAAATATACCACTGAAACTGGACCCAAAACATCAAGGGCTCAGAATTGCACTGCTCAGATTTAAATCGATACCTTGCAGGGAATTATGGTTTTGCACTCTAGTGGCTGGAGGCCTTGTAATAGAATAAACTGCTAATACCACTAGTCACTGTAATCTGAGATTTTTCCTTTAAGCTCTCACACACACACAACTTCATTCCAAGCAGAGTTCAAATGCCAGCAAAACCTTCACACTTTAGTGACACTTAGGGTAAAGAGACTGATTTAATACCACTGTAGGCTTCCACTGTTCACAAGAGAACTCTCAAAAGCCTTTCATTTGTATAGTCTGTGCTAAGGGACTTACAGGCAACAACAGTCCTTCTGGGGATGTTGAGAGGCGCAGTTCCTATGCCATTTTATTAACAAATTTAATCAGTATATGTTGTTTCCATAAGGGGTTGGTTATATTGGCTTCTAGTGGATCACTATTTCAGTATCCATAAAGCTATGGGATCACACAGGATTTGAAATAGGGAAGAAACTGTCCTGAGCAATAATGTGTGTGTGTGATGTACTAAAATAGTTATCTTTTAAACAGATTAGAATCTTTTTAACATGCTACTAAATAGACTGATATTAGATATGTAACAGTGTTTACTACCTATGATAATTTTTGCACTTCAGAGATTGGTCATTTCTATAACTGTTGTCAAATATGAATAAGAAAAATGTTACACGGGTAAGATAGAAAGCTATGCTTTCTTCTGGTAACATGAGAACAACAAAAAGCAAAACTCAAGTGGTTTTGTGTCAACATGTGTCTTAGAAGCAGTATTGTGTAAAACCTGTCTGTCACTTTCCTTGCATTTAATATGATAGTGCTTACAATGACTTGAAAGAATAGATTCATAGATTCCAAGGCCAGAAGGGACTATTGTGATCATCCAATCTGATATCCTATGTAATCCAGGGCCCTAGAACTTCCCCAAAATAATTCCCAGATCATATCTTTTGGAAAAACATCCAATCTTGTTTTAAAATAGTCTGTAATGGAGACTCCACCATGATCTTTGGCAAACTGTTCTACTGGCTAATTACACTCAATGTTCAAAATGTATACTTTATTTCCAGTCTGAATGTGTCCAGCTTCAGCTTTCAGCCCTTTGGTCATGTTATACCTTTCTCTGCTAGACTGAAGAGGCCATTAGTAAATTTGTTCCCTTACCTATAGACTAACCAAGCCATCCCTTAACTTTCTCTTTAAGATAAATATATGGGTCTCCCTGAGTGTATCAGCATAAGGCATATTTTCTAATCCTTGAATCATTTTTGTGGCTCTTATCTGAACCCTCTCCAATTTATTAGCATCCTTCTTGAATTGTGGATTTATTTACGCAAGTCAACTTCCTATAAACAATACTGCTGGAGTTTAATAGTCAGTGTCTCATAAAACATTATTTACTAAATAGTTTTATTGCTTATATGTATTTCTTCTACCCACCCTCCCACCCCAAAAAATATCACAAACAAAGCTTTATTGAACATTAACTTAGGCTGCTTACATCAATAAACTAACTCATAAAAATTAGAAAATACAAAGTAAGGATTAAAATCATGCAACACCACGTACTCACAAATTAGGATATGCCAGTATTCAGGTTACACATAAAATCTTAATCTGGTTCCCCTTTCTGTGTAGGCATTATGATAGTCTAATTACTGCTACCCTGGAGACCTGGATTCTATCCTGGCCTCTGCCACTGAGCTCCTATGTGATGCTGGGCAAATCACTAATGTCAAACTTTTCACAGGTAGCCACTTCTGCATGTAATTAAAGACTGTATAATACTGCATATGCAAAAAAGGATGAATTAAGGTTGCATGGACAATGTTCATCCTGCTGTAAAACTATGCATTACAATTGTGTTTTATAGGACATAATTAAGTAGTATCAGTATTGTTCAAAAATATGATACATCATGTAAACATGTCAGCAAGAGTCACTGTCTCCCTGTATTTTGGAGAGAGTTATAAAAACGTTGTTTTCAGTATTTGGGGGAAAATATGGGTCTTACAGTATTAGGAAAAAAATGTTCTGCAACTCCTAAATGTCTCTTTAAATTGAGCAACAGAAAACTGAGCAGGGACTCATCAATAATTTTCCACTTAAAAAAAAAAGTTAATATTCAAAAAGTCAGTCTCCCCCAATTGGTACAGCATTTAAACAATGTAAAGAAAATAGAGTTGTGATTTTTTTTTCTTTTCATGAAACTCTTTTTGAGGAAAGTAAACAAACTGTCTCATTTCAAAAGGGTAACTAACAACACAGTACAAACCCAAAGAAGCACAGCAGAGTTTAACAAAACCCAGTATGCTTTGATTGAATCTCCTCCTGAGACCCTTCTTCAAACAATGTGATAATCTGAGGTTAATCTCTTATCAAAGAAATCCATTGCCATGAAAATCAAGGCAACAGCGATACCCAAGTATGCAAATAAAGTGGAAGGAGGGAGCTATTTTTCTCTGTCACAATGTTACTTCTCAGGCAGCAGCATGGGGGCAGCAAACATACACTGTATGATAATCAGGCTTTTCTGGTGTTTAAGATTTCCCAAATCCACCCAGTGAGCCAGGAACACACACATACATAGAACACTTACGGATACAATGGCCTACAGGGCCATATTGTCAGGCACATCTCAATAAAATAGTCTGAAGTTTTCATGCTTTCAAATAATGTCTTGAAGTATGCAAATAACATTTGTAAAGTTGAAACAACAGTCTCAGGATATGCCTGTGTGTTCATTGTATCTGTCACAAGACTCAACTGGAAACTGAATTTACTTCAGCTCTATAGTGGGAAGCGCTGCTCCTTTATACAAAGAAAAATGTTTTCTTTCTCCTCACGCCCTCTTCCACACCTGTTGTAGCTCATGATTAGAATGTGATCATGAATCTTCAGGTGTGTTTTTCATAGTCTTCAATACTAACAGAAGTGATCATCATTGCAGTCAATCTTTACTTTTTTTTTAAAGTTCATAAATGGAATAATGCCTTTTGCCAATAAGAATAGACCATGAGCTCTTCACCCCGATACTCACATCATAGTGACTAGAATACTTATTGATTTGGGAGAAGGGAAAAATTATGGGCCTATATTCTTACCAGTGAGGAAAAACAGTCTGGAGGAGTTATTCTCAGGGATGAGAGAGATCTGGCAGAAGAGTCTGCTCTGGGTCTACTTTCCCCATGAACATTCTTGAAAGATTAAGGGTGGACCTCTTGTTTGCAAAAAAGATTGAGAGAACTTTATAATGAGAGATGGAGGAATTCAAAGCAAGAAACATATACTGACAGTTTGCAGCTTGCTTTTTTGTGTTCCTGCCATTTTTGCTACCTTAGCCAGAGAAGAGTGCTGCTACAAAGAGAAATGGAAAATCCTGGGGAATTATGATCCCAAAATTCCCTGCAAAATTTCCCAAGGTGTTCCAAATAACCCAGAAAATGAAGAAATTTGTTATGTGTATTAGACCATGTGTTCTGTAGAAATCTGGAGATAGACTGCCTCTACCTGGAGGCAGAACAATTCTGGAATTTTCATAGGTGATCAGAGCTAAATCCTCACAGTCCTTGTGTCATATGGCTATCTCCAAAACAGCACAGTAGAAGGTTAAACCACTGTAAGACTGGTGGATGAGAGAGTGAGGAAGATGCTGGCTTCAACCAAAAGAAGTGGTGCAGGCCGAAGGATGTGCTGGCTGCCCTTCCTGCAGCACCCATTGGCCTGGAGCGGCGAACCGTGGTCAGTGGGAGCCACAATCGGCTGAGCCTGCGGACGCAGCAGGTAAACAAACTGGTCCGGACCACCAGGGGCTTTCCCTGAACAAGCGGCAGCCCAACTTTGAGAAACACTGCATTAGAGCACCTACTGAAAACATATTCATGTTCTTCCAGATAAAGCAGCAGATGGAGTACTAACTGGTGTCTGCTACAGACAACCTAATCGCTGTAGAAAAGTGACCAGCTGTCTAAACACTCAGAGGACTTAAATCATAGTGACATATGCTGGAGGTCTCATGCTGCCAATACTATGTCATCTATAATTTTTAGAAATATGGAGGATGTTTATTTCCTAACTCAAAAAAGTGTTGCATCCAACATAGGGGAATTCCATATTAGACCTCATCTTGACAGAAGAAGAGGAACTGATCACAGAACTAAATATTAGTGATTGCCTAGGTGCCAGTGATTATGACTTGATTACATTTATTATGTGAAAACAGAATAAAGTCCAAACCCTATAATCTATTAATATAATATATGGTTGGTGCTTTAAAGGGCCAGCTGAAAAACATTATGAGCCAAATCAGCAGCAAGAAAGAACTTAAACAGTGAAATGTGAATAATAGTTGGGAACTCTTAATGATATTTACTATATGCTCCATGTGTTACAATCAAGAAAGACGGCAACATTGGTTAGTAAACCATCCTATCTTAAAGGGAAGGTGAAAACAGCCATTTAAAAATACATAAATGGGAGGTGGGAAAGGGAGGAAGCTGATAGCAATGAATATAAATTAGAAGCTGAAATTTATTTTAAAAAGAGTACAAGGGAAGCAAAAGGACATAAGAAGTCATCTCTGGAAATTGGAGTTAAGAACTATAAGAATGAATTTCTAAAGTATATTAGGAACAAAAAAAAATCCTAAAAATAGTTTGGTATATTAAGAGATAGAAATAATAGGATCATAGAAAGAAGCCAAAAGAGCTCAACTGTGTGGTAAAACATGCCAATGGAATCCTTAGGTGTGCAGGAAACTACTGAATAGGAGTAGAGAGATTATTTTACCTACTGTATTTGGCTTAGTGCTAATGTAATAACGTGTCTAGTTCTGATGTCCACAATTCAAGAAGGATGCTGAAAAATTGGAGAGGATTCAGAGAAGAGCCACAAGAATGATTAAAGTATTGGAAAACATGCTTCATATGAAAGACTCAAGAAGCTCAATCTAATTACCTTATCAAAGGTAACTTGATCACAGTCTATAATTATCGAGATAGGGAACAGAGGTTTGTGCCACCTTTGATAAATTCAAACAAATGACACACACATTTTTAAGAGAGGGTAAATGATCTTTGGAATAACTTACCAAGGGTTGTGGTGGATTCTTCATCATTGGATTTTTTTTAAATGAAGACTGGCTATATTTCTAAAAGATATTGGACTTGAAACAGTAACTAATTCAGGCAATTCTTATGGTCTATGTTATGCAAGTGGAGAGACTAGATAATCACAAAGGTCCCTTTCTGGCTTTAAAATCTATGACAACATCTAGCTTCTGAACAAAATACAATCCAAATACAGATGTTCAATGTTGATAAATGCAAAGTAATGCACACTGGAAAACATAATCCCAACTATACATATAAAATGACAGGGTCTAAATTAGCTGTTACCACTCAGGAAAGATCTTGGAGTCATTGTGGATAGTTCTCTCAAAACATCCACTCAATGTGCAGCAGCAGTCAAAAAAGTGAACAGAATGTTGGGAATCATTAAGAAAGGGATAGATAACAGGACAGAAAATATCATATTGCCTCTCTATAAATCCATGGTATACCCAAATCTTGAATACTGCATGCAAATGTGCTCATTCCTCTCAAAAAAAAAGATATATTGCAACTGGAAAAGATTCAGAAAAGAGCAACAACAATGATTAGGAGTATGGAATGGCTTCTGTATGAGGGGAGATTAAGAATACTGGGACTTTTCAGTTTGGAAAAGACATGACTAAGGGGGGCTATGATAGAGATTTATAAAATAATGACTGGTGTGGATAAAGTAGATAAGGAAGTATTTACTCCTTCTCACAACACAAGAACCAGGGGTCACCAAAGGAAATTAATAGACAGCAGATTTAAAAGAAGCAAAATGAAGTCTTTCCACACAACACACAGTCAACCTGTGGAACTCTTTGCCAGAGGATGTTGTGAAGGCCAAGACCATAACAGGGTTCAGAAAAGAACCAGATAAATTCATGGAAGATAGATCCATCAATTTCTATTATCCAGGATGGGCAGGAATGGTGTCCCTAGCCTCTTTTTTCCAGAAGCTGGGAATGGGTGACAGAGCATGGATCACTTAATGATAACCTGTTCTGTTCATTCCCTCTGGGACACCTGGCATTGGCCACTGTTGGAAGACAAGATACTGGGATGGATGGATCTTTGGTCTGACCCAGTATGGCCATTACATTCTTAGATAAAATGCATACATTTAAAAATTCATCAATTACAAATTTATTCACTAAATTATTCATCACAACAACATTTTCTATTAGTGTGAATTCCAATCCAGTTTCCAGTTATTTAACAGTAAATATTGTTAATGATATTGGATTAGTATATATTCTAATATATATATATATACCACCTATCTAAAATATTGAAATATCATCCACTCTTGAGAAGACGCCTATCAATTCTCAAACACCCAACAAGGGCATCATCCAAACTTGCCTCTAACTTTATTTTGGGGACTATTATATAATATTTAATTCAAGAAGATTTGTCATCTAAAGACAGCACTCAAAGTTTCATCACACATCAGCCAATTGCTATATTTGGATACAAATGCAGCATTTTAAAAGCACAGAACTTTTAGACAGGACTGCCATTATTTTTGGAGTGACAGAAAACATGGCAACTACCAAATCATACAAAAACAAAACAAAAACAAACAAAAAAACCTCCTTAGCCAGACTTTATACCTCAGCCCCCCACTCCATCTTGCTGATAAATCAGTTCACGTTATCCTCTCCAACAGCAGCTGTGCAGGATTTATTAAACTGTTTTCAAAGAGCTTATTGTTTTGGAGTATTATTTCTGTACAGCAGCTAGATGTTTTCAATAGGTGCTTTATCTATAGAATTGCACACTTGTATGGATTGAACGTTATAACAAAAGAGATCACACAATAGGTATGCTGAATAGGGTGTGCTCAACATGCTACAGGAGCACAAAAAGCATCTATTTTTGGAATACTACTCAGGCTCAAGGACAGACTCCTGCTAAAAATGACCTGAATAGTAATTCAGATCAACTCTCCTGCCCCCAGACACTTTTAGCTAATTTTTTTCTTGAAGTGCCGTTCTACCCTGAAAAATAACTATGGAAAAATGGCACCTTCTTGTCCGTCTATGAGACAGAGAGTGAGAACCATGCCTGGGTTCCCTGAAATGGGAAAATTGACTCAGAGGAGGAATATGAGTACTCCGCAGGCCAGGGTGGGTTGCTAACAAGTGGTAGCACCAAAGGCAACACTGGAGGCTTCTGCCTTGAGCTGCTGTGATGCAGTTACCATTGGCCTCAGAGCTGGCTTCCAGACTTCTGGAACTGGTACCAGACTTGAAGTCATTGGTGCCAAAGCAGCTCTCAACATGGAAACAAACATGGGCTCCATATGCAATGGGCCCAACAATGTCAGCCTGAATAGTCAGTGAGGTTGTTACTGAGAGACTCAGTGGATCCTTTGTAGCGGTGTATGCCTCCAAGGTGCTCAGTATGAATTGGGCCTTTGCCCCACAGGGAGCAGAGATGACATATCCAGCATCTGCCCTGAGGAAGTAGTTGGCCTCAACTGTCCCGGCACAGGAAACAGAGTAATTGACTCTGGACTGGTCAAGCCACTAGAATGCAGTACCAGGGATCAGTGGTCCAAAGTGAACCCTCAGCTATGGGACCCGAGTGGCTAGCCTATGTGGTTCAGAATTCATGCACTGAGGATTCTTATGATGTGGAAATCATCCCTTTCTTTGGCTCTGGATGCTCTGAGATGTTGTGCCTTTTTCAGAATTGTCCTACTGATAGGAATCTCCTCCTGTCTCTATCCTCAGATAAGGCTAGGGTAGCACTCCTGGACAGGAAGGAACTTCAGCTAGTCAACTGAGGTGGTACAAATATAGGGTGAAGATCGGCTCCTATGAGGATGCACCGGAGGCATTCTATTCTCTGCTTCTTAAATCTTGTCTTGAAGCCCCAGCAAACTGGACACCTCTCTCTGATGTGATCTTCACACTTCAAACAGTGTGAGGGTCACTAACTGGCATGGGCTTGTGACAGCAAAAGCAGGGCTTGAAGCCAGGGGACCTTGGCATAGGCTTCCCTGGTACTGGATGGTGCCTAGGGTTCACTAACTACTAACATTCAGATCGAAAAAAGGAAAAAAAGAAAAGGAGGTTTAAGGGACCCAAAAGGAGGACCACAAACTATTAACAATGAACTATAAATAGCATGTTCACAGAAGGAATGAATATAGTACACATTCTAACCACTGCCCACGAACAGTAAGAAGAAACTGAATGATAGGCAGGGCAGCTCTGTCATTTATATCCTCAGCAGACAGCACGAGGACACAAGTATGGCTACACCTATGGGTGCTGCTAGAGAAAATTCTCTAGCACTAGTGAACAACAGGAACACACATGTAATAAACACATGCAATCATTCAAAGAATGAGGGGCTTCCTCTCCACTGTTGGTCATGTGTCTGGGCCCCAGTTTCCCCACTAGTGTTTGTCTCTCAGGGGCTTGTTGGCAACTGTGGTGCTTTTCACCTTCCCATCAAAAGCCAAAATCCACTCACTCCAGGATTAAAGCAAAAGTCCAAAATAAATGCACACATAGTCTTTCATCCCCTCAGCACTCACTAGTTCTTCAGTTCTATTGATGTAGGGTCCTCCTTCCCCGTAGTGCACAGTATCATCTCCCTCCCCACCTTACTATTACTCTTTAAACCCTCTCCCAAGCTCAGCAATTCATTTGGCTTGTTTTCACAGGGTCAGAGAAGGAGGTCTGAACTGAACAACTTGAAATCTTAGCTCATAAATGAGTGCAGGTGTCAACTCACACCTCAGCACCACACTGCGCTTTACCACCCAGGTCTCCTCTTTCTCACATCACCCATTCATGGGGTCTTTCTACAAACAATTTCTAGGTCCCTCCCAGGTTTCATTCCTCAGCCTTTCTGGCTGTTTCCCAGGTCTCTTATCCAGCTCCAATGGGGACACCAAACTCTAAATTTTGCACCCATCCATCAAGCACAGGCACAAGATTTCCCACTGAGACTACACCTCCCACTTTTAAAGAGCCAGGACACATAACAGAAGTATTAGAACACACACATGCATTGAAGGAGCAATGCTCTGATACAAATAGTAGGACAACATTTTAACTGCTGCTGCTAGAGATGAACCGGTAGTCTATGCATGCCCTCAGTCCAGGGCCGGATTTAGGGGCAGGTGACCCATTCAATCACCTGGGGTGCCAGGCTTGGGGGGCACTGGGTTCACAGGTTTACAAATCCCAGCATGTACATTTATCATCTTATATGATGGATAAATCATGCATACAAATTGTGCATCAGTGTCATGAAATGGCCTACAAATGCAATAAATAGTAAGATATTCAAAAGCTTAACAAATGGAAGGGGGGGGCACCAAGACACTTCTTCTCTGAGACACCATTTGGTCTAGGGCCGGCCTTTCCTCAGTCTCGTGTCACACCCCTTTCCAAGCACTAGAACACCACCACCAGAAAGTGTTATTTAAAGCTTACAATTTATTTTATGGTCTCCCAAGGTAAGTCATATTTCTAAACATGAATTAGAAGAAAAAAAATCCAACAGAACACATTTTAAAATAGATGCTATAACATTAATTTATGTTTCAGCCAGGACACTACTATAATTTGGTTATATGTCGGAAAACTACCAATCAAAACCAAATCCTACTAGTAAGTCTTTTCATGAAAGGCAAGGGAAACACTAACGCTATTTAAAAATATGCCATATGAACACAGCATACGATGATGTGATTATGTTCACAGTTGGGCCATAATTAATTAGCAACTGATTCCAAAATTAAGATGAGACTTGTTTTCTCTCAAATGCTGTTAGAAATGCTACATACTTGTCTAACAGAAAACAGTTTCCCATATTTTCACTTGATGGGGATAAACACTTATGGTCTCCCTATTGCCTACTGTACTTCAAAGCTAAACTTTTCTTATAATAGATTAATTATATACCAACATTAATGGCAAATAGTTGTCATACCTGTGAATTTTATCAAACAGTTATCTGGCAGGTAGCATCATCCTCAAGGCATTCATTTCACAATTAGCCTCAAGGCACTCAATTTATTAGCAGACATATGCTAGTTACTAAAATAAGTTGGAATTAAACCTTCAAACATTTCTAATGCAGGATGACTAATTTTAAAAAAGGAATATTCAGTTGGTTTGTTTTCAGGTTTGATTTAGCATTAAGAAAAAATGAGTTATTTTTCTAGTGGATGTAAAGTTGGAAACCTATGAACTATAGTCTGTGTAAAGTCTGTATGAATATTTACAGTAAGAATTCACAACTGATGTGGAAGTAACTGATTTTTTTCAGGGATTTTAATAGAGTTATATTTAAAAACCACGTTAGTTCCAGGGCATTTTTCACACAGAGGTCTGTAATTTAAATTCCTATCACAGAATGGTTCAGGGTTTGTTGGTTGTTAACACAGAGATGCAAAATTTAAAGTAAATCACATTGACATTTAACATGCCTAAAAACAGTTATTGGAAAATCATTTCTGGATAAATTTAAGCCTATCCTTAGGTGCTGTACTGGAGTGGGACCTATTTTATGATCAGATGCCTTCACATAAGTAATTATGTATCAAGTATTATCTAGAAATATGTATTATTCCAATAAAGAATGGTTAAATGTTGCATTGCATTTGTAGTGCACCGGTATAGCAAGCATTTGTTTTCCAGGTTTAATGCAAATCGACTTAGTTGTGATTACATAAAATTAGGCTAGAACAACAAACCAGTCTTATGCTAGCAACTTCTAAATAAGCAAATAGTCAGCCTTCCTAGTCACCTCTTTGTATATTAATATGGAAATAGCCTTTTTGGGTGATATACCTATTGGCCAAAAAAAAAAAAAGTGGTAGTCATCAACTCCTTATTCTAATTCCACTGAACATCACAAGTATTGTTTTTTTCTTATAAAAATATGAACCCAAACTACTTCCAACAACTTCTTACACACATAGGTGTTAAGCATTTCCCCCTCATTGTGTCCCTTTGAATCATTACTCAAAACTATCATTCCCTTGGGGCGACATTCCTGGTTCCATCAGTTTCCTCATGTACTAACCAAACATGGCATGATGACACGACACACATTACAGCAATTACTGTCAGATAAACTACTATTAGAATAATCACTCTGCTTTTCTGCAGTGACTACATATTTTTTAGTTTTAAAAAGAACTAGAAAAACACAAAATTATTAATGCAGTTAAGAGCTCTGATAGGATATATGTAACCTATATCCTATCTAGACACTGAGAGGTCAAATTAGTTCTGAATGGAAACTATATGCAGCTAACATACTGATCCCTGAGAAACAGAGGTTTTCCCTGAAGCTACAGTTTTCCCACATTTAAAAAGAAAATAGTAATAGGTGATATACCTACCTCCTAGAACTGAAAGGTCATTGAGTCCAGCCCCCTGCCTTCACTAGCAGGACTGAGCATTGATTTTTGCTCCAGATCCTTAAGTGGCCCCCTTAAGAATTGAACTCACAACCCTGGGTTTAGCAAGCCAATGCTCAAACCACTGAGCCATCCCTGCCCCCTAAATGTAGAAATGGAAAAATACCAACCTACATCTTAATCTCTCTGATTTTTGGATTTCACCTGTAGTACATATTATTATCTCCATTTTACAGATGGGAAAACTGAAAGACAACTGAAATTGAAGCATATGTTTACCTTTAAGCACAAGTAGTCCACTTGACTTAGAAATTTAGAAAGATGCTTAAATGCTTTGTTGAATAGGGATGACACTATATATATCAAGTAATAATGTTCTCCAGGCCCAGACTCCTCATTCTCAGCTTTAAAAGACTCTACTAAATTGTGACTTCTTCCTACAGTACCATTCAGTTGGACAGAAGAAAGTCACTGAAGAGACAGGGAAATTCAGAGATTAGTCTAAATGATTTCAAAATTGGAACAGATTACACCTTATTCTGCCTCTCCTCCCCCACTGCACATGCAAGTTTTACCAAGATTCACTTTATACATCACCTCAGACCCACTGAGCTGATCATGCAACCAGCTCCATTCTTTTAGCCCCTTGCAGCTTACGCAGGGATGGAATACTCCTAACCGAAAGCCTAGTCAGACTGCAGTTAATTGGTTGTTTTTTAACCAGTCACAGCTTCTACCTTGGAAGAAACACATACAACATTTGCTTCTTCATAAATGGTTTCCTTTGGATTAGAAAAAATATTGCACTGCATTTTGCATTATCAATGCCATTCTGCTGGTTAATGCTCCCATGCTTCTGTGCAGTTAGTAGTGAGTTTCTGCCAAGCAAATGTTAAATCTGAATGGTTTATTAATTTATTTTCTAAGCTTTAGTTTGTGCAAATGTCATTAATCAGTGCTGTCTTGTCACCTGTTTGACTTGGCATTTGAGCACTGGTAAATGTATTTGTTCAAGTAGCTTAAAACACTACAGAAATTCTAAGGTGCATTGTGTATCTTCTAGGTGTGCTCACGACAGATTTAAATTATAAGCTTCAGATAAATACCCCCCTACATTCCCCAAGAAGTTTCATATAAAATTATTCTCTCCCTCCTCCTTTTTATTTGCTATGTCATTTATATTAAGATTAGGCTCAAAAGCTCAGAAGGAAAGGTTGGACTTGAAAGCTCAATATTTGTATTTAAGGGACTTGTCAAAAATAGAGTTCATTATTTTCTTTGTAACAATTTAAGCGGTTTAGAGTAAAATTGAGAAAAGGCAATGCAGCTAACATGCCAATCAATAAAAAGCCTTAGTTTCACAATATGAGGCTTAATTTGTTTCATAAAGCAACAATTTCTGGACCAAATCATTGTATGTATTTAAGGATATTTAAAAACAACTTTAATAATTTGTCTGCTTAACATGGATATTGCAATTGTGCATCCATTAGCAGAATGTCATTTGTCAATGTGTTGATTGCTGCTTGAGAAGCAAACAAATGGGGCTTGGAAGAGGGGAAAGACATCAAGTAACGGCGCAAATTATTGATCAAATATTGCAACAGAAATGTTACAGAAGCTTTGTTTACTAAAAATACAAATATAAGAGCTTGTAATAGTGATGTTACATACAGGAAACTTAAGGTTGTCCTACCATTTCCCTTATCAATTATTTTTTAAGAAATATATGACTTAAAAAGTTACAAATCAGTTTTGATACAAGGTTTAATCACACAAGCACCTTTCCTTGGCTGGATAGGCACCTTGTCATCCTCTATAAAGAGGTCAGAGGTGAGAATGCCCTTGCTCCAACAATACAAGTACTGCCACTATATATTTTAGAAAGAAAAGAGAAGATTACAACAGAAGTATGGGTTATGGGACTCCTTAACCAAACCTGCCCAGCCTTCAAGAGGGCTTGAATTTGGTTTTGTTTCAAAGATGGCAGAAGGCTCAGGAGCATTCTAATTTTAACAAGAGCATTTCACACATCCCTCTTCACAAGCTGGGGCAGTAATAAAACTTTACCTCGAAACACAAGCCACTCTAAACATGAAGCAGACCACCACATATTACCAGCAGGTAGAATGAGAGTCATAGGACTCTACATCATAGGACTGATGTAGAAACAGAAAAAAAGAAACTCTGTAATTAAAGAAAAGTTACAGTGTTTAACTATATAGCATTTCTCAGGAATCCTCAGGCAAAAAAATACCATGCTGAAAATGAGATAGTGGTAACACCGAACTGGTGCTTTGAAAAGAGAGCCATACTATCTCCTTTACTGTGAATTCTTCCTTAGCCAGTGGGATTGGGGAACAGTCCAGCAAAAGTATGTTTCTGAATAAAATAGTGGTGGCTGGTGGGGAAGTTGAACTTTAGTCTCTGAGTAAATTGTTGAACTATTAATCAGAGCTGTCATGGGTATGACAAACTGCAGCGCAGGGACCTAGCCACCACAGACACACAATTTTACAATCCATTTTTGAAGAACATTTTGGAAGGCACAGAAACAGACATCCTAAAGCAATTCTTATCTCTTCACTACATTTCATTTGTCTCTGTCCTCCCTCCCCTAATACTAGGAGTGTTTGCATGAAACAAGATTGTCTTTTCCAAAAAGTCATCTGTGCCATTGCTGAAATCATTATCTTCTCTGACACCACAGTTATTCCACAGCAATCAGCTGCAATGTCCAAGAAAAGGATTATGGCATGACAAAAAAGCAGCAGAAGCATAGGGATTCAAGAGAGAACTACAGAATTTGTTTTAATTCAAATACAGCCGTGAATTAACAAAAAAAAATCAAATATGAAGTTGCACGGTCCCTTTGAAATATATGCATGTATTTCCATCTTTAATAAGCAGAAGGGGTAGTGCTGTCTTTTTTGTGTTGTGAGAGATTTTTAAATTAATTTTAATAAACAAACTAAAATACAAAAAGGTAAATGACTTACAGCAAGTATATGGCACCAGATACCCCATAAAATTATGCGACTTCAGAACTTCTCAAAGCTGCAAGACCAGACAATATAAAAATCAGACAATATTATTGTCATAAACAGATAGTTAAGGGTTAATGTCTCTTTTGCCTGTAAAGGGTTAAGAAGTTCACCTAGCCTAGCTGACACCTGACCAGAGGAACCAATGGGGGAACTAGATGTTTCAAAAGGAAAGAGGGAAGTTTTCCTTTGTTTAGTCAGTTTCAGTTTCAGCCGAAGTCAAAAAGATCAAGGAACCAGCCTCTTATCAGAGTAGTAAGTTTAAGAAAGGGATAAATAGGTTTATGTTTATTTTCTTTGTAACTTGTCTTGGTACCATTAAGGGAATTATCGAAATTGGGTATTTGGGTATTTTTTGTGTAACTAAGTTTTTGCCCAGGGGAACATCCTCTGTGTTTTGAATTTGTTGTCTGTGAGAGTAGCTGGTATGCTAATCTCTCCCAGAGGGTTTTCTTTTACTTTACTTTTCTTTAATTAAAAGCCTTTTTCTTAATACTTGATTGATTTTTTTCTTGTTTTTAGATCCAAGGGGGTTGGATCTGGATCCACCAGGAGTTGCTGGGAGAAAGGAGGGGGGATGGTTAATTTCTCCTTGTTTTAAGATCCAAGGGGTTTGGATCTGTGTTCACCAGGATATTGGTGAAGTCTCTCAAGGCTACCCAGGGAAGAAAAGTAGTGCTTGGGGGTGGTGGCAGCGATACCAGATCTAAGCTGGTAATTAAGCTTAGAAATGTCCATGCAGGTCCCCACATCTGTACCCTAAAGTTCAGAATGGGGAAGGAACCTTGACAATTATAGAGACACAAAATGTCAGGGTGGACCTAACAACAACAAGAGACACAAAATAATGGAAAAAAATAAGGGTGGGGGAAAAAAGGACTGGGATGGTGGTGGGGAGAAGGAGAGAAAAAGCAGAAATCTCAAGTGAAATGTAAGTCTGGCATTATTCAAATGAATCAAGAAATGGGTCCAAATTGCTTCAAAATCATATAACTACTTTGTGCATTGATAAGAAGTTCATTCTTTCATTGCTAACTCAGACAGATCTGAATACTTGGCATCCACCTACTGTTCAATTTTTGTAAAATCATTTTGACACTAAACTGGGAAGAGTGGTAAATATGCTGGAGGGTAGGGATAGGATACAGAGGGACCTACATAAATTAGAGGTTTGGGCCAAAATAAATCTGATGAGGTTCAACAAGGACAAGTGCAGAGTCCTGCACTTAGGACGGAAGAATCCCAGGCAGTGCTACAGACTAGGGACCGAATGGCTAGGCAGCAGTTCTGCAGAAGAGGACGTAGGGGTTACAGCGGACGAAAAGCTGCATATAAGTCAACAAAGTGCCCTTGTTGCCAAGAAGGCTAACAGCATTTTGGGCTGTATAAGTAGGGGCATTGCCAGCAGATGGAGGAACGTGATCATTCTTCTCTATTCAACATTGGTGGGGCCTCATCCGGAGTACTGCATCCATTTTGGGCCCTAAACTACAAGAAGGATGGGGAAAAATTAGAAAGAGTCCAGCAGAGGGCAACAAAAATTATTAGGGGATTGGAGCACATGACTTATGAGGAGACGCTGAGGGAATTGGGACTGTTTAGTCTGCAGAACAGAAAAATGAGGCAGGATTTGACAGCTGCTTTCAACTACCTGAAAGGGAGTTCCAAAGATGATGGATCTAGACTGTTCTCAGTGGTACCAGATGACAGAAAAAGGAGTAATGGTCTCAAGTTGCAGTGGGGGAGGCTGGATATTAGGAAAAACTTTTTCACTAGAGGGTGGGGAAGCACTGGAATAGGTTACCTAGGGAGGTGATGGAATCTCCTTCCTTAGAGGTTTTTAAGGTCAGGTTTGATAAAGCCCTGGCTGAGATGATTTAGTTGGAGATTGGTCCTGCTTTGAGCAGGTGGTTGGACTAGATGACTTCCTGAGGTCCCTTCCAACCCTGATATTCTATTATTCTATGTGCCTGGTGTCATAACCTTAGTCCCAGATTTGGACCTTAGCGTCCAAAATATGGGGGTTAGCATGAAAACCTCCAAGCTTAGTTACCAGCTTGGACCTGGTACTTGCTGCCACCACCCAAAAAATTAGAGTGTTTTGGGGCACTCTGGTCCCCCTGAAAACCTTCCCTGGGGACTCCAAGACCCAAATCCCTTGAGTCTCACAACAAAGGGAAATAATCCTTTTTCCCTTCCCCCCTCCAGGTGCTCCTGGAGAGATACACAGACACAAGCTCTGTGAATCCAAACAGAGTGACTCCCCCTCTCCGTTCCCCAGTCCTGGAAACAAAAAGCACTTTCCTCTTTACCCAGAGGAAATGCAAAATCAGGCTAGCAAATTCAACACACACAGATCTCCCCTGATTTCTTCCTCCCACCAATTCCCTGGTGAGTACAGACTCAATTTCCCTGAAGTAAAGAAAACTCCAACAGGTCTTAAAAGAAAGCTTTATATAAAAAGAAAGAAAAAATACATACAAATGGTCTCTCTGTATTAAGGTGACAAAATACAGGGTAGATTGTTTAAAAGAATATTGAATAAACAGCCTTATTCAAAAAGAATACAAATCAAAGCACTCCAGCACTTGTATTCATGCAAATACCAAAGAAAAGAAACCATATAACTTACTATCTGATCTCTTTGTCCTTACACTTAGAAACAGAAGATTAGAAAACAGAACTACTTCTCCAAAGCTCAGAGAAAGCAGGCAGACAGAAAAAAAAACCCTCAGACACAAACTTCCCTCCACCCAGAGTTGAAAAAATCCGGTTTCCTGATTGGTCCTCTGGTCAGGTGCTTCAGGTGAAAGAGACATTAACCCTTAGCTATCTGTTTATGACACGCCCCCCAAATTGCAGACAGTGGGGAAGCTCACTGGCGGCGATTTCCTTCTAGAACTTGAAAATAAACAGATTAATACAACACATGCACCTTTACATATACCCCTAAGTATATAACTAACAGACTTCTACATTTTAAGAACACTTTTTAACTACTGAATTCTGGGAAACTCTCACGGGAGAGTGCATCAGCTACTTTGTTAGAAGCTCCTGTGATGTGCTGAATTTCAAAATCAAAATCTTGGAGAGCTAAACTCCAACGAAGAAGTTTTTTGTTGTTCCCCTTGGCAGTATGAAGCCACTTTAGTGCAGCATGGTCAGTTTGTAGTTGGAACCGCCGTCCCCAAACATATGGGCGTAGCTTTTCCAGGGCGTACACAATGGCATAGCATTCCTTTTCACTGACTGACCAGTGACTTTCCCTCTCAGACAGTTTCTTGCTGAGAAACACGACAGGATGGAAGTTGTGATCTGTTGCTTCCTGCATGAGCACTGCTCCTATACCATGCTCAGATGCATCCGTGGTTACTAGGAATGGCTTGTCAAAGTCCGGGGCCCTAAGCACAGGGTCAGACATGAGCGTTGCCTTAAGTTGGGTAAAGGCCTTTTGACACTCATCAGTCCACTTAATTGCATTTGGCTGGGTCTTTTTGGTCAGGTCGGTCAGTGGGGCAGCGATTTGGCTGTAGTGTAGTACAAATCGCCTGTAGTATCCGGCCAAGCCTAAGAAGGATTGGACCTGTTTCCTTGACCTTGGGACAGGCCACTTTTGGATAGCATCCACTTTGGCCTGTAGGGGGTTTATGGTTCCTCGACCCACCTGGTGCCCCAGGTAAGTCACTCTGTTTTGGCCTATTTGACACTTTTTGGCCTTAACAGTTAGTCCTGCCTGCCTGATGCGCTCAAAGACCTTTTCCAGGTGTAGTAGGTGTTCGGGCCAGGAGTCTGAAAAAATGGCCACATCATCGAGGTAGGCAACTGCAAATTCTCCCAGTCCAGCTAGTAGACCATCTACCAGCCTCTGGAAGGTGGCGGGTGCATTTCGAAGGCCAAAAGGAAATACATTGAATTCATACACCCCCGCATGGGTGACGAATGCTGACCTCTCCTTGGCAGGTTCATCTAGCGGTACTTGCCAGTACCCCTTGGTTAAGTCTATTGTAGAGATGAACTGGGCACGTCCCAACTTCTCCAATAGCTCATCGGTGCGTGGCATTGGATAGTTGTTCGGACGAGTTACAGCATTTAGCTTACGGTAGTCCACGCAAAAGCGTATTTCCCCATCTGGTTTGGGTACCAGAACCACTGGAGATGCCCATGCACTGGTAGATGGGCGGATTATACCCATCTGTAGCATGTTCTGGATCTCCCATTCTATAGCAGCTTGGGCATGAGGAGACACCCGGTAGGGTGGGGTTCTGATTGGGTGAGCATTACCTGTATCAATGGAGTGGTATGCCCGTTCAGTCCATCCTGGGGTGGCTGAGAACAATGGGGCGAAGCTAGTGCACAGCTCCTTGATTTGTCACCGCTGCAGACGTTCCAGGGTGGTTGAGAGGTTCACCTCTTCCACGCCACCGTCTTTTTTCCCGTCGTAGTAGACACCGTCAGGCCACTCAGCATCATCTCCCTGGACTGTAAACTGACAAACCTGTAAGTCTCTGGAATAGAAAGGCTTGAGAGAATTAACATGGTACACTTTAGGCTTTAGTGAGGAATTGGGAAATGCTATGAGGTAGTTTACAGTTCCCAGGCGCTCTTGGACTGCGAATGGCCCCTCCCATGATGCTTCCATCTTATGGGCCTGTTGCGCCTTCAAGACCATAACCTGGTCTCCTACCTTGAAGGAACGTTCTCTGGCATGTCTGTCATACCAGGCCTTTTGCTCTTCTTGAGCATCCTTTAGGTTCTCTCTAGCAAGGGCTAAAGAGTGTTGGAGGGTGCTTTGTAGGTTGCTTACAAAGTCCAGAATGTTAGTTCCTGGAGAAGGCGTAAACCCCTCCCATTGCTGCTTCACCAACTGTAATGGCCCCTTAACCTCGTGACCATACACAAGTTCAAATGGTGAAAACCCTAAACTGGGATGTGGTACAGCCCTGTAGGCAAACAGCAACTGCTGCAACACTAGGTCCCAATTATTGGAGAATTCGTTGATGAATTTTCGTATCATGGCCCCCAAAGTTTCATTGAACCTTTCCACCAGGCCATTGGTTTGATGGTGGTACGGGGTGGCAACCAAGTGATTCACCCCATGAGTTTCCCACAGTTTTTCCATGGTTCCTGCCAGGAAATTAGACCCTGAATCTGTAAGGATGTCGGAGGGCCAACCTACCCTGGCAAAGATGTCTATTAGGGCCAGGCACACAGTGTTAGCCCTGGTGTTGCCTAGAGCTACTGCTTCTGGCCATCGGGTAGCAAAGTCCACTAAAGTCAGTACGTACTGCTTTCCTCTGGGTGTCTTTTTTGGGAAAGGGCCCAGAATATCCACAGCTACTCGCTGAAATGGGACCTCTATTATGGGGAGTGGCTGGAGAGGGGCCTTGACCTGGTCTTGAGGCTTTCCCAGTCTTTGGCATACCTCACAAGACCGGACATACTTGGCAACGTCCTTGCCCATCCCCTCCCAGTGGAAGGACTTCCCCAACCGGTCTTTGGTTCTGTTCACCCCAGCATGGCCACTGGGATGATCATGGGCTAAGCTTAAGAGCTTCCCCCGGTACTTAGTTGGAACCACCAACTGTTTTTGCGGCTGCCATTCTTCCCGGTGTCCACCAGAAAGAATTTCCTTGTATAAACGTCCTTGGTCTATAACAAACCGGGATCGATTAGAAGAGCTGAGAGGCGGTGGGGTGCTCCGTGCCGCCGCCCAAGCTTTCTGAAGGCTGTCATCTGCTTCCTACTCAGTCTGGAACTGTTCCCTTGAGGCTGGGGTCACCAGTTCTTCCTCAGACTGTGGACTTGGGCTTGGTCCCTCTGGAAGCGATGTAGGTGATGGGGTTGTTTCCGTTGCTGGTGAACCGCTCTCCGCTGGTGCACCTGAGGGTATTTCAGGCTCTGGCTGAGCCTTTTGGGTATGGCTGTCTGTTGTTTCTGCCAGTTCTGGCTCGCTGGCGCCCACTGGCGTTGAGTTTGAAGATGGGGTTGCAATTGCTGGTGCTGGTTGCTGTTCCAGTTCCGGGCCTGGGACTGGAGGTGCTGTGGCTGTTTCAGTGGTTGGCATGGAATCTGGATCCACTACCTCTGTCTGGGTCTCTGGTAACACAGACGGGGCCTCTGTGGACGGCTCAGGAACAGGAATGGGTCTGGAAGCTTGCCTGGTTTGGCTACAGGTAACCATTCCCACTCTCTTGGCCCGCCTCACCTGGTTGGCCAAGTCTTCCCCCAGTAGCATGGGGATAGGATAATTGTCATAGACTGCAAAAGTCCACATTCCTGACCAGCCTTTGTACTGGACAGGCAGTTCAGCTGTAGGCAAGTCTACAGCTTGTGACATGAAGGGGTAAATTGTAACTTTGGCCTTTGGGTTGATGAATTTGGGGTCAACGAAGGATTGGTGGATAGCTGACACTTGTGCCCCCGTGTCTCTCCACGCAGTAACCTTCTTTCCGCCCACTCTCAAATTTTCCCTTCACTCCAAGGGTATTTGAGAGGCATCCGGGCCTGGGGATCTTTGGGGTGATGGTGGTGTAATGAATTGCACTCGCATGGTGTTCTTGGGACAGTTGGCCTTGATATGTCCCAGTTCATTACACTTAAAGCATCTTCCATCTGATGGGTCACTGAGCCGAGGTGAGTTACTGGAGACTGGTGAGGTGGAAGGGTAGGGTGTCTGTGGCTTTACTTGGGTGGTATGTGGGGTCTTTGGCTGTCCTCGGTTGTAGGGTTTATGGTCTGTGTGCCCCCTGGGGTAATCGTTCCCCTTGACAGTAGCTTTCTTGCTTTCTGCCAGTTCCATCCATTTGGCTCCAATCTCCCCCGCCTCAGCGAGATCTTTGGGTTTTCCATCTTGTATGTACCGTGTGATGTCTTCAGGAACACCATTCAAGAACTGCTCCATTTGTATGAGGAGGTGCAGTTCTTCCAAGGTTTGAACGTTGTTTCCTGTTATCCAGGCCTCATAGTTTTTTGCAATGTAGTAGGCGTGTTTGGGAAATGACACCTCTGGTTTCCACTTTTGGGTTCTGAAGCGCCGACGGGCATGATCTGAGGTTATCCCCATTCTGTATCTGGCCTTGGTTTGAAAAAGTTTATAGTCATTCATTTGCTGCTTAGGCATTTTAGCTGCCACCTCTGCTAAAGGTCCACTGAGCTGTGACCTCAATTCTACCATGTACTGGTCTTCGGGGATGTTGTACCCAAGACAGGCTCTTCCAAAATTTTCCAAGAAGGCCTCGGTGTCATCACCTGCCTTGTAGGTGGGAAATTTCCTGTGCTGTGGAGCAATAATCGGCGCCGGGTTGTTAGGGTTGGCTGGCACATGCAGCCCAACTTTTGCCAACTCCAGTTCATGTTTTCTCTGTTTTTCCTTCTCTTCATTCTCTTTTTGTTGTTTTTCCATTTCTTTTTGGTGTTTTTCCATGTCTCGGCGGTGGGCCAACTCTTCTTCTGCTTGTTTCCTTCGGTAGGCCACCTCTTCTTCTTCTAGTTTTCTTTTGTGTGCTGCTTCTTTGGCTGCCTGTTCTCTTTGGAAGTCTGCCAGTTTGATGCTTTCTTCCTTTTCTTTCAGCTCCAGTTGTCGCCTGTGTTCAGCTTCTTTGAATTGCTCTTCGGCCTCAAGTTTTGCCTTAGAAGTCATGATTCCTGTTTTCTTGTGTTGGGGTGCCCTCCGGTGTTTATCTTCTGAACTGCAGGTTCTCTGTTGCCTCCTGAAGTCTGCCTAGCAACAGTGCCTTTAGCTAATCTTCAATGTTAAGTAAACCTGAAAAACCACTTTATTTGCATATATATAGTGCTGGTAATGACTCTCAATGGGAGTGCTATTGTGTGACAAAAGACTCTTAATAGCACCTTAATGATTTCTTGCTTAAGATGCAAGCTACAAACTGCCAGAGAGAGCAGAAAAAAAAATTCTCTCTGGTTCCCTTTTAAAACCAACTGTTTCTCTCTGCTAAAAAGCCCTTAGCAGAGAAAAGAAAAATATAATATTCCTACTGGCTTCTGGATTCTGTCTATCTCCCAACTGCTGCTACACCATGTCATATCCTTAGTCCCAGATTTGGACCTTAGCATCCAAAATATGGGGGTTAGCATGAAAACCTCCAAGCTTAGTTACCAGCTTGGACCTGGTACTTGCTGCCACCACCCAAAAAATTAGAGTGTTTTGGGGCACTCTGGTCCCCCTGAAAACCTTCCCTGGGGACCCCAAGACCCAAATCCCTTGAGTCTCGCAACAAAGGGAAATAATCCTTTTTCCCTTCCCCCCTCCAGGTGCTCCAGGAGAGATACACAGACACAAGCTCTGTGAATCCAAACAGAGTGACTCCCCCTCTCTGTTTCCAGTCCTGGAAACAAAAAGCACTTTCCTCTTTAACCAGAGGAAATGCAAAATCAGGCTAGCAAATTCAACACACACAGATCTCCCCTGATTTCTTCCTCCCACCAATTCCCTGGTGAGTACAGACTCAATTTCCCTGAAGTAAAGAAAACTCCAACAGGTCTTAAAAGAAAGCTTTATATAAAAAGAAAGAAAAAATACATACAAATGGTCTCTCTGTATTAAGGTGACAAAATACAGGGTAGATTGTTTAAAAGAATATTGAATAAACAGCCTTATTCAAAAAGAATACAAATCAAAGCACTCCAGCACTTGTATTCATGCAAATACCAAAGAAAAGAAACCATATAACTTACTATCTGATCTCTTTGTCCTTACACTTAGAAACAGAAGATTAGAAAACAGAACTACTTCTCCAAAGCTCAGAGAAAGCAGGCAGACAGAAAAAAAAAACTCAGACACAAACTTCCCTCCACCCAAAGTTGAAAAAATCCAGTTTCCTGATTGGTCCTCTGGTCAGGTGCTTCAGGTGAAAGAGACATTAACCCTTAGCTATCTGTTTATGACACCTGGTAATCATTTTGGCGCTGAAGACTCAAAATCCTTGTGGTGGAATAAAACCCTAGGTAGTCGATACACAGCTTAGGGTATCATTTTCAGGTGAGGCTTGACTTCAGCAACCAAAGACTATTTTCATTCTTGTGCCCACCTCTTTCCACAGCTGCCTGACTGCTGGACAGTCCCATAGCATATGTATCAAAGATTCTTAGCGTAACCAGTTGAAGATCTGCTATTGGGTCTTTCACGGAATTGGACGTCAGCATATAGAGAAAGGGATGGCCAAAGATGGGTGAGTGCAGACTGATGCAAGGGCACTGCTGGACTACATTCATTGTTCACATACTAAACCAAGTCCATGTGGAAACAATCTCCTTTTAAGATAATGCAGACCATGGGGCATGCTTTCAATGGCAATGATGGGCTAGGGAGCCAGTAACGATGACCCTTGTCTCCAGTAGATCTCAGGCCCCAAACAGTGAGGAACTGAACGATCTGCAGAAAACACTGTGAAGGGAACTTTGTGGTATTCCAATACACACACACATTTTCTGAGCCCCTGCAAGACAGTATCATCTCCCCACCCCTAGCATTTATGCACTGTAGTACATATACAGAATGGATTCCAACACTGTAAGGCTACAGCAATACATTCAAGCATGAAATCAGCCTCCCCTATCACTGTAACAGTAGCTAGATGCTGGTACTAATAAACTGTAAGAAGTATTTTCAATTTTAATATTAATAGCATGTTTGCAGCATGTATGTGTTCATCATATTTCCAGGGTATTAATTTCAGAAGTAGTGTCTGAGTCATTTTTCCCACTACAGACAAGTGCCTCTCTGGCTCCTTCCTCATTTCCACATAAATAATGGGAAGTGGATATATTTGAAAACATTTAATATATTCACTTACTTTGATATCGTTCTTTTCATTTGGCACATAAATGAGCAACTAGGTTCAGAATAAATTTAATTTACAGGCCAATTCTTAACGACCCATATAAATTGAATATAAACGAGCTATAATTTTCTGTTTTCTTTTTAAACTAAGTAAATTTAGTGCTTGAGAAAACTGCTGTGCTGTAAAAATGAGTGAATAGGCAGATATTCCAAATTGGGTTAGGACATTCTGAATATAATGTTCAGATAATAGTCAGACCCCTGAATCTGAAAACAATCCAGTCTCAATGTCAGCAATGCACCTCCCTTCCCATAAGCACTGCTTCCTTCACTTCCTCCCTGATCCCCATTTTGAAGCATCAGCTCAGACAGAAAGCTTCTGTTTACTGTCAATGTTGGTCAGAACCTGGAGTCACTACAGAAAGCATTATGTAGAAATCACCTTTTAATATTCTGACACTGATGTTGCAGGACAGGGCTCTGGTTAAATTAAGTAGACAGCTAGATGCCCTAAAGAAATTCCCATTGATTGTTAATGGTGAGCATTGGATCCTTTTGTAAACTAGAGATTATCCAGGCAGCTACCACCAACCTTGTGTCTATAAATGACAGGGATTGGTTGGGATGGGAATGTGGGAAAGGTAGTGAATATTTATCAGCTAATATTTAACTAATTTATACTCATATGATGTTTAACTAATCAAATATCTCAACTGTTTGGGTTGTTCTGAAAATTAATTACCCAGAGCTTCAAACTGTGGCCAATAGGTCAGCAAACAGCTGGCTGACTGCATAGTGTGGACTCATCTTCATTTCCAGCTGTTAACTTGCATAAAAATAGATAAAAATTAAATAATTTCCTTTCTCTACTTTTCATAGATACCAAGTGCAAAAGGACCATTATGATCAGCTATTCTGACCTCTTGTGTAATGTATGATGTAGGGCTTCCTTGAATTATTTCCTGTTTAAACTAGAAAAACATCTGGTCTTGGTTAAAAATTTTCCAGTGATGGACAATCCACCATAGCCCTAGGTAAACTGTTCCAACCGCTAATTAACCTGACTTAAAAAATTACTTTTTATTTCTAGTCTAAATTTGTCTAGTTTCAACTTCCAGCCATTAGATCTTGCTATACCTTTGTATACTAGATTGAAGAATCCTGTATTATCAATTTTCTGCTTCCCATATACGTACCTGTAGACTGATCAAGTCACTCCTTAACCGTGTCTTTGTTAAGCTCCTGGAGTCTTTCACTCTAATGCTTGTTTTGTAGGCTTCCTTAATCAGTCATGCTTTTCTTCTCTGAACCCTCTTCAATATATCAACACCCCTTTTGAACTGTGGACAGTAGAACTAGACAAAGAATTCTAGAAGAGGTCAAACTTGTGCCAAACACAGAGAGAATATAACCTCTGTTCCTATTTGATATTCCCGTTTACACTTCGAAAAATAGCATCACTCTTCTGATGACAGTATTGCACTAGAAACACATATTCACCTAATAATTCACCAAAACTCCCAAGTCTCTTTCAGAGTTCCTGCTTCCCAGAATAGAGTCCCCATCTGTTACATTCTTTGTTTCTAGATGTAGAACTGACATTTGGCCATACTGAAACACATATTATTTGCTTGTGTGTAGTTTACCAACAAGTCAGATTGCTCCCCTGGGCATCTGCAAATTTAGACTAATAGACTAATAGGTCAGAAGGGACCAATCTGATCATCTAGTCTGACCTCCTGCACAAGGCAGGCCACAGAACCCCACCTATCCAATTTTATAACAACCCCTATCCCAGGATCGAGTTATTGAAATCTTCAAAACTGGTTTGAAGACCTCAAGCTGCAGAGAAACCACCAGCAAGCGACCCGTGCCCCATGCTGCAGGGGAAGGCGAAAAACCTCCAGGGCCCCTGCCAATCCGCCCTGGAGGAAAATTCCTTCCCGACCCCAAATATGGCGATCAGCTAAACCCTGAGCATGTGGGCAAGACTCACCAGCCAGCACCCAAGAAGGAATTCTCTGCAGTAACTCAGTTCCCATGTCATCCAACATCTCCCCGCAGATCATTGAGCAGACCTATCTGGTGGTAATCCAAGATCAATTGCCCAAATTGACAATCCTATCATAACATCCCCTCCATATACTTATCGAGCTTTGTCTTAAAGCCAGGAAAGTCTTTTGCCCCGACTACTTCCCTTGGAAGGCTGTTCCAGAACTTCACTCCCCTAATGGTTAGATACCTTCGTCTAATTTCAAGTCTAAACTTCCTAATACCCAGTTTATACCCATTCGTCCTTGTGCCTACATTAGTACTAAACTTAAATAATTCCTCTCCCTCCCTAACGTTAACGCCCCTGATATATTTATATAGAGCAAGCATATCCCCCCGCAGCCTTCTTTTGGCCAGGCTAAACAAGCCAAGCTCTTTGAGTCTCCTTTCATAAGGCAGTTTTTCCATTCCTCGGATCATCCTTGTAGCCCGTCTCTGAACCTGTTCCAGTTTGAATTCATCCTTCTTGAACATGGGACACCAGAACTGCACACAGTATTCCAGATGGGGTCTCACCAACGCCTTGTATAACGGTACTAACACCTCCTTATCCTTGCAGGAAATACCCCGCCTGATGCATCCCAAAATCGCATTTGCTTTTTTAACAGCCGTATCACATTGGCGACTCATAGTCATCCTGCTATCAACCAGCACCCCAAGGTCCTTCTCCTCCTCCGTCGCTTCCAACTGATGCGCCCCCAACGTATATCCAAAATTCTTATTATTAGTTCCTAAATGCATAACCTTGCACTTTTCACTATTGTATTTCATCCTGTTCCTATTACTCCAGTTAACAAGGTGGTTCAGATCTTCCTGAATAGTATCCCTGTCCTTCTCCGTGTTAGCAATACCCCCCAGCTTCGTGTCATCCGCAAACTTTATTAGCACATTCCCGCTCTTTGTGCCAAGGTCCGTAATAAAAAGGTTAAATAAGATCGGTCCCAAAACCGATCCTTGAGGGACTCCACTAGTGACCTCCTTCCAGCCTGACAATTCACCTTTCAATACGACCCTCTGGAGTCTCCCCTTTAACCAGTTCCTTATCCAACTAACAACTTTCATATTCATTCCCATCTTTTGCAATTTGACTAACAGTTCCCCGTGCGGAACCGTGTCGAACGCCTTACTGAAATCTAGGTAAATTATATCTACCGCATTTGCTCAGTAATAAGTTTACGTTATCTTCAAAGTCATCAATAATGTTAAATAGTGTAGGGCCAAGAACTAATCCCTATGGTATCAGAAACACCAGAAACAAACCCACTTGATGACAATTCCCTGTTTAAAATTACATTTTGAGACCTACTAGTTTGCTGGTTTAAAGTCCATTAATGTAGTGTGGTGCCCAAATCAAATGCCTTACAGAAGTCTAAGTATATTATATCAGTGCAATTACCTTTATACACCAATCTTGTGATCTCATCAAGGAAAGATATCAAGTTAGTTTGACAAGATCTATTTTCCATAAACCCATGTCGACTGGTATTATGTTACCCTCATTTAATTCTTTATTAATTGAGCAACATATCAGCCATTCCACTACTTTGCTTGGGTTCAATATCAGGCTGATAGGCTTATAATTAGCTTTCTTTCAATCTTCTGGAACTTCCCCTGTGCTCCAAGATGTATTAAAAATCAAAATTAACAGTCCAGAGAGCTCTTTCACTAGCTCCTTTAACACTCTTGAATTCAAGTTCTTCAGACTTGCTGATTTTAAAATGTCTAATTTTAATAGCTGCTGTTTAACAGCCTCTTCAGTTTCTGTTGGAAAGTATTTCATCATTATATGATATGAATATATCATCTGGCTCCCTGCTCCCCCGATGTACTGAACAGAAACATTTTATTGATTATATCTGCATCATCATCAACAGTTCTACCATTTTCATATAGTAATGAACCAATACCTTTTTTTCCTAATATGCTTAAAATCTTCATCCTTACTGTCTTTAAGTCTGCTAGCCATAAATTTCTCCTTTTGTCCATTTGCTGCCTTTATCAATTTTCTACAATTTGTAGCATCTAATGTATATTAATTACTATCATCTTCCCCTTTTATTTCCAGTTGGGATTGAAAGAGAGAGAGCAAGCTTTTTTTCACTTCCCCTTTAAGCCAGGTTGTTTTCATTTAAACGAGTAAACCCTCTCTCAATTGCTGACTTTTGCGCACCTAGAAAATGTTTTTAAACAGTTCCCTATTATCAGTCTTTTTTTTTCTGTTTAAATGCTCTCTCCCAGTGATTTGGCTTGTAATTTGTGGTTTGGACTTTATTTTTGCATATAACAAATATAATCAAGTCATAGTTTAGCTGAGCAACATGATTTCCTCCTCATGCGTCTGTTTATTTTCTCCTCCCTCTACATTTTGACTGAAGTAGGATTATTATTATGTACTGTATAACACCAATGCTTTAGGCTGTTCTGAATAAATCAGGATGAAACCAGCTGTCCATGAATTTGTGTTAAAAAAAATTAGCATGGAGAGCTGTACCTACTTGCTAATGTTGTGAAATCCAGACAGGGAATATCATACCAAGCAACTGATTACATTATTCGCCTTCAAGAGGTGAGGAATCCATCTGAGGCATCTCACAGTCAATTTTTTCATCTACCTCTACCCCATGATATTGGAAAAATTAACTGGGACCTATCTGTGACGGACCCATAACTTTTAGTCAAAGTCTCAAGAATATATTTTTTTACTAATTTCTAAGCTAGAATTTGCAATTGAGGCATTAATTTCTCAGGTACTTTTACCTAGCTAGCTTCCGATATGATGCCCATCACTGTGATATCTGAACACCTAAACTAAGAACAGAAGAACAGCCATACTGGGTCAGACCATTGGTTCATCTAGCACAGTATACTGTCTTCTGACAGTGGCCTGTACCAGACCTTCAAGAGTTGTAAACAGAACAAGGCAATTCTAGAAAGATCTATCTCATCTTTCCATCCCAGCTTCTAGCAGTCAAAGGATTAGGATTATCCCAATCATTGGGTCACATCCCTGACCATCTTGGCTAATAGCTACGGATAGACCTATCCTCCATGAACTTACTTAATTCTTTTCTGAACCCAGTTATACTTTTGGCCATCACAGCAACCCATCACAATGAGTTCCACAAGTTACCTGCCT
Source organism: Gopherus evgoodei (assembly GCF_007399415.2). NCBI lineage: Eukaryota > Metazoa > Chordata > Testudines > Testudinidae > Gopherus > Gopherus evgoodei. The sequence goes on along the minus strand of NC_044322.1, from coordinate 287,300,288 downwards.
TGTGTGAAAAAATATTTCCTTTTGTGTGTATTAAACTGGCTGCCTATAAATGTCATTGGGTGACTCTTGATTTTTGTGTTGCCAGAATGGGTGAATTTTTTTTTTATTCATAGATTCTAGGACTGGAAGGGACATTGAGAGGTCATTGAGTCCAGCCCCTGCCCTCATGGCAGGACCAAATACTGTCTAGACCATCCCTGATAGACATTTATCTAACTTACTCTTAAATATTTCCAGAGATGGAGATTCCACAACCTCCACAGGCAATTTATTCCAGTGTTTAACCACCTTGACAGTTAGGAACTTTTTCCTAATGTGCAACCTAAACCTTCCTTGCTGCTGCAGTTTAAGCCCATTGCTTCTTGTTCTATTCTTAGAGGCTAAGATGAACAAGTTTTCTCCCTCCCCCTTATGACACCCTTTTAGATAACTGAAAACTGCTGTCATGACCCCTCTCAGTCTTCTCTTTTCCAAACTAAATAAACCCAATTCTTTCAGCCTTCCTTCATAGGTCATATTCTCTAGACCTTTAATCATTCTTGTTGCTCTTCTCTGGACCCTCTCCAATTTTTCCACATCTTTCTTGAAATGCAGTGCCCAGAACTGGACACAATACTCTAGTTGAGGCCTAACCAGTGCAGAGTAGAGCGAAAGAATGACTTCTCGTGTCTTGCTCACAACACACCTGTTAATGCATCTCAGAATCACATTTGCTTTTTTTGCAACAGCATCACACTGTTGACTCATATTTAGCTTGTGGTCCACTATAACCCCTAGATCCCTTTCTGCCATACTTCCTCCTAGACAGTCTCTTCCCATTCTGTATGTGTGAAACTGATTGTTCCTTCCTAAGTGGAGCACTTTGCATTTGTCTTTATTAAACTTCATCCTGTTTACCTCTTGACCAATTTGTCCAGATCATTTTGAATTATGACCCTATCTTCCAAAGCAGTTGCAATCCCTCCCAGTTTTGCATCGTCTGCAAACTTAATAAGCATACTTTCTATGCCAATACCTAATACTTCTCTATTCAATTTTTCCACATCATTCACAATTGTATATACCTCTGTCATAACTCTCCTGAATGTCTCTTTTCTAAGCTGAAGAGCCCTAATCTTTTAGTGTCTTCTTGTGTGGAAGCCATTCCATAACCTGGATCATCTTTGTTTCCCTTCTCAGAACTTTTTCTGGTTCTGTTATATCCCTTTTTGAGGCAGGGTGACCAGAAATAGACCTAGTTTTTTCAAAGTGTGGGAACCCCATGAACTTATATAGTAGCATTATAATATTTTTCTATTTTATTTTCTATCCTTTTCCTAATAGTAATTAACATTGTTAGTTATTTTGACTGTTGATATACATCAGATACCAAATGCAAACCCACCATATTTTGAATTCTACAGGGAAAATTTCTTTTTGCACTGATATTTAATGGTATTCAGGTAGGCTGTCTATTGGCATCCTGACAAAGTATCTATCAAATTTTACATTAAATCAGCTTTCATATTTCATCTGGGGCTCTCAAGTTGTAAGGACACTTAGTGATTGAAAGAAAACAAGATTTTATGGTGTTTGGAAGAAAGTTTAGCTTCAACCAATTTGAATACAAATGTACTTACATGAGGCAAATCTAAACCTATGAATTCCCCAGAAAAATTAGCAACATTTTATGACACCTGTACCTCACAACTTCCCAAGTATTCAACTTACTATCAGTCTATAAACTTCATATACATCAAACCTGTAAAATCAAACTACATGTTTGATTTTTAAAAAGTATTCTTATATAGGTTTTGTAAGTATTTACATCATTTTCAAATTAAATTTATCTCTGAAGATTTAGTTTTATGAGTATAGAAGGCTTCTTTGCACAAAATCTCAGGTTGAAACAAATAGCTTGTAGACACAAAAGTAATATCAGAAAATGTTAATATTAGACAATGGACAAGAAACCGTTTTCTGTTCCCTTTGTAAATCTGAATAGACACTGAAAGACTGAAATACACACAGATTTATATGGATGAATTCATGGTGTTTTACCTTTAACCAGAGGTTTTAATCTATGATTTATTTCTAATGACAGATGCCCATGTTCAACAGGTGCTCATTTCATGATACTTATGTTGTCATGGTTCTCAGATTATAGCTGAACATCAAGTACTTCTGTTCAAAACTCTTAGAAGTCCTCATTTTAAAGCACAACAAATCAGAGCACATTTGAGATCAAGACGTGTGATTTTCAGACCTACTGCAGGAGATTCCAAGAATCCTCTACTTTCAATTAAAGTTATTAACCAGTAGAACAATGGACGTTTACACTAAATCTATGCCCAACTTAAATATGTATATGCTCTCAGTATGTATTTTCATGCATTGTTCATTTCTCAAGTTATCACCATGTATTGTTATAGATATAACAAAAAGGTCTATTCACAAATATTTTATAGGTGGATTTGCACAGGGAAAACCTTGTGAACCAATGACTTGAAATGTATTCTCTGGGGGCTCTGTTTAACCCTCTCACCAAAACCAAGTCTCTCATCCACGTTCCCTCCCAGATTACTCAGTGTCAGAATTTCCAATTCTCAAGGACAATTGCAAAATTAGAAGCTTAGTGACTTGGGTCTATGTATTGTTCTAAGATCCTTGGTCGTACATGGTGAACTTCGAAGCCCAGCATATTGTAATAAACGTACCCTGGACCTCAGATTTACATTGTGATTAAATGTGTTATGAGCAACTGGGAATAACTATCAATTTGTCATACATACATCTTAATTTCCATATCTCCCTAATATGTTGTGGGGCTCATAAAAACAACACACAAAAACAAAAACCCTCAGTTTTGAAGAGTAATATTTAATTCCCAAATATATATATATGATTTTGTAAAATTGTACAGCTCATTCCTCAGAATCTCAAGGAGCTAATGATTTGTCAAAGACTGTTCAAATACAGTTCTGACTATATTTTAAAATAACCCCATCCACCTCCATCCCACCACATTTTTATATCTATTTTAAAAAATGTATTTTCAGAATAATCTGTACAAGACATCTTTGAAGGAATAGTCTAGCCAAAAGAAGAGATCTTCCAGTGAACCAAAATATAAATACAGGAATGAGAAGTGGTAAAGGATAGGAAAAGAATCCTTTCATATGCAATTGGGCAAACACTTATAAAAGTACTTCTAAATTAATACATTTTTGAAGAAATGTATTTTGCAATAGGCCCTTTGCCACCATATTTAGATCAGAATTTTCCACAAATTCAGGAAGTCTTTACTTTTGGCCCATCTGCTTTAAAACTTTACATTGTCTGTGAACTGAAGCTACATATTTACCAGTTTTCTCTTAAACTTTCTTTGTGTATTTATTAATAGTCCATTTGCACTATTAAAGGAATAAATGTATTCAGTACTTAAAGGCCAGCACCTCTAACTCACCAGGGGCACCACCATTGACAGTGACCTAATTTTTAACAAGTAACATTGTCGGTCATAGAATCATAAAAAATTAAGGTTGGACGGGACCTTGAGAGGTCATCTAGTCCAGCTCACTGAATTCAGGTAGGACCAAATTTGCCTAGACCATCCCTGACAGGTGTTTGTCTAACCCAAGGGTAGGCAACCTGTGGCATGCATACCAAAGGCAGCATGCGAGCTGATTTTCAGTGGCACTCACACTGCCTGGGTCTTGGCCACCAGTCCAGGAGGTTCTGCATTTTAATTTAATTTTAAATGAAGCTTCTTAAACATTTTGAAAACTTTATTTACTTTACATACAACAATAGTTTAGTTATATATTATAAACTTATAAAAAGACCTTCCAAAAATGTTAAAATGTATTACTGGCACATGGAACCTTAAATTAGAGTGAATAAATGAAGACTCAGCACACCACTTCTGAAAGGTTGCCGACCCCTGGTCTAACCTGTTTTGAACAATCTCCAATGACAAGGACTCTACAAGCTCCCTTGGAAACCTATTCCAGTGGTTAATCATCACTGTAGTTAAAAAGATTTTTCTATTGTCACAACTAAATTTTCCTCACTACAGATTAAGCCAATTACTTCTTGTCATACTTTCAGTAGGCATGGAGAACAAACTCCTCCCTGCTTAAGTGCAGGGTGGCGATTGTCTGGCTATGCAGAAAGAATGATAGGAGACATTAGATATGGGTTTAATCAGACTGCAATTTTATCATTGACAGATGTCTGGAACTCATCCGGTAGATAAAATGTGTGCAGTGCAGGTGCAAAATTTGTTATCCTTCCAGTAGATTCACTGCCAGGACCTTACCAATCTCAGACAATTCTGGGAGGGTGGGGGTTGGCCCTTCCACAGCTCCACCCCTATTTATCCAGGTCCCTCCAGCAATTCCCTTGCCAGGACCTTACCACTTCCAGCCAATTCCGGGGGAGGGAGAGTAGTTTTCACCAGCTCCCCACACACACCTTTTCATCCAGATCCCTCCAGCAATTTTCTTGCCAAGACAAGGTCCCTCCACACCTTCTCGTAGGAGGGGTTAAAGTGGATTATAATGATATGGAGGTTGGCTCCCTGCTGCACCCATCATAGGAGTCCCCAAGTACCTTTCCTTAATTCCTTTTCCAAGACATTTTTTTCATTCTTTTGTGCCTTAATTTATGGAGTACCTGCACTGAACGTCTGCTATACACTTAAAGAGTTGCAATATATGGCCTACTGCCCATCATGCTATGCATGAACCGAGCCTACCTGAACTTGCTGCGAGGAAGGCGGAAAGCTCCCCACTGCACCTGGCCAATATGGTGGTAAGGGAAAAAATCCTTCCCAGCCCCCCTTAGTGAGAGGGCTAGCGTAATGCCCACAGCAGATATAGTTAAACACCCAACATATTTGAGACCTAATTAGGGAGGGTGGGTGGATGCTGCCCAGCCTGTTCTGAATAAAGAAGGGAGGGGCCAGGCCCAGCTGATCTTTTTAAACCCCACAACTCCATATCCACCATGCTGACTGCTTTTCCAGAAACTTTACGTCTTCCCTCCACTCTAAGCCAGAAAGCATTGCCTTCTTCTTCCAGCCAGCCAGCCAATCAGTCATTATTCTTTTTGCAACAGCCTTTAACATATTGGAAGACTTATCTGGGTCCACCCTCATCTTCTCCCAATCTTCTTTTCTCATGACTAAATATGCCCAGTGTTCTTAATCTTTCCTCATAGATCAGATATTCTAAACCTTTATCATTTCTGTTGTTCTCTGCTGGATTTTCTCCAATTTGTCCACATCTTTCTTAAAATGTGGCACCCAGAATTGGACACAATTGCCAAGTAAAGTGAGAGAATTACCTCCCTTGTCTTACATACAACACACTCCTGTTAGAGACTCATAGACTTTTAAGGCCAGAATGGATGATCATGATCATCTAGTCTGACCTCCTATACATTTCAGGCCACAGAGCCTCACCCGCCCACTCCTGTAATAGATCCCTAACCTCTGTTTGAATTACTGAACTCCAGAAATCATGATTTAAAGACTTCACATTACAGAGATTCTACCATTTACACTAGTTTAAGCCTGCAAGTGACTCTTGACCCATGCTGCAGACAAAGGCAAAATATCCTCAAGGTTTCTGCCAATCTGATGGGGGAAACTTCCTTCCTGACCCCAAATATGGCAATCAGTTAGAACTCTGAGCATGTGGGCAACACCCAGCAGACAGACACCTGGGAAGGAATTCTCTGTAGTAAATCAGAGCCCTCCCCAACTAGTGTCCAAACAACGACAGTTAGAGATATTTGTTACTAGCAGTCACAGATCGGCAATATGCCCCGGTAGGCAATTTCGTGCCATAACTTCCATATATGTATCAAGAAGTCTTGAAGCCAGTTAGTTTTTTTGCCCCCACTTCTTTCCTTGGAAGGCTGTTCCAGAACTTCATTCCTCTGATGGTTAGAAACCTTCACCTAATTTTAAGCATAAATATGTTGATGGCCAGTGTATATCCATTTGTTCTTGTGTCCATATTGGTGCTTAACTGAAATAACTCCTCCGCCTCCCTGGTATTTATCCCTCTGATGTATATATAGAGAGCAATCATATTTTTCCCCAGCCTTCTTTTGGTTAGGCTAAACAAGACAACCTCTTTGAATCTGTTCTCATAAGGTAGGTTTTCCATTTCTCAGATCACTGTAGTAGCCCTTCTCTGCACCTGTTCCAGTTTGAATTCATCTTTCTTAAACATGGGAAATCAGAACTACACGCGGTATTCCTTATCAGGTCTCACCAGTGCCTTTTATAATGGTACGACCGCTTCTGTGTCTCTACTGCAAATACCTTGCCTGATGCATCCTAGGACTGTATTAGCCTTTTTCATGGGTGCATCACATTTGTAACTCAGTCATCCTGTGATCAACCAATACACCCAGGTTTTTCTCCTTGTCTGTTGCTTTCAGCTGATAAATCCTCAGCTTAAAGCAAAAGTTCTTGTTGTTAGTCTCTAAGTACCTGACCTTGCATTTTGCACTATAAAAATCAGAATACATCACGTTTACAGCTTCCCCCTATCCACTAGGTCAGTAACCATGTCAAAGAAGGAAATTAGGTTGGATTGACATGATTACAAATCCATGTTGGTTATTACTTATAACCCTATTAACCTCTAGGTGCTTACAAACTGATTGCTGAATAATTTGTTCCAGTATCATTTCAGGTGTCAAAGTTAGGTTCACTGGTCTATAATTCCCGAGGTCCTCATTGCTGCTCCACCTTTAAAAAAAAAGTATAGATATGATGTCAACCCTTTTCCAGTCCTCTGAGACCTCACTTATCATCCATGAATTCTTGAAGATAATTGGTAATGTTTCCAGTATTGCTACAGCTAGTTCCTTAAGTACCCTAGGATGAATTTAATCAGGCTTTGCCAATTTGAATACATCAAACTAATCTAAGCATTCTTAAACCTGTGCTTTCCCTGTCTGACTTGCGTTTCTTCCACTTTGTTGTTAATATTAATTATATTTAGTATGTGGTCACCATTAAACTTTTTTGTGAAGACTGAAGCAAAATAGGCATTAAAAACTAAGCCTTTTTACTCTTGTTCTAATTCCCCACAAACTAGAGGACCTACACCAGAGGTAGGCAACCTATGGCACATGTGCCGAAGGCGGCACGCGAGATGATTTTCAGTGGCACTCACACTGCCTGGGTCCTGGCCACCAGTCCGGGGGGCTCTGCATTTTAATTTAATTTTAAATGAAGCTTCTTAAACATTTTAAAAACATTATTTACTTTACATACAACAATAGTTTAGTTATATACTATAGACTTATAGAAAGAGACCTTCTAAAAACATTAAAATGTATTACTGGTACACGAAACCTTAAATTAGAATGAATAAATGAAGACTCGGCACACCACTTCCGAAAGGTTGCCGACCCCTGACCTACACTTTCCTACTTCTTCCTTTTGCTCCTAATGTATTTATAGAATGTATTGCTTTTTAATGTCTCTTGTTAGGTGTAACATTTTGTGCCTTAGCCTTCTGATTTTGTCCCTATATGCTCGTGTTAATCTTTTGTGCTCAATCTTAGCAGTTTGTCCATGTTTCCATTTCTTGTGGGATTCCTTTTTGATTTTCAGATAATTCAAGAGCTGCTGATAGGAAGAATAGTAAGAGGCCACTATGGTTCTATCTTTCCTTCTCCTCAGAATAGTTTGATGTTGTGCCTTTAATATTGTCTTTGAGAAACTGCCAGCTCTCCCACACTTCTTTTTCCCTTAGATTTTCTTCCCACAGGACCTTACCTACCAGTCATTTCAGTTTGTTAAAATCTTCTTTTTGAAGTGTGGGATATGCTGGGGACTTACTATTCTAAAGACAGAGAAATCCTGATTTGCTTTATGCACAAAGTGTTTCAAACAACACTCAGGAGGTTCAGCAAATACTTTCCCTTACAGTAATATAATAGAACAATGGAGCAATTTTAAGTGACACCTCTTCAAATAGTCAACCAGAAAAGAATACATCTATTGTGCAACAAAGGAACTCTCTTCAAAGGTTTCTTCTGTACTTAGGTCTCATTCATTTGGGGTTATTGTCATGAGGAAAAATTGCTCAATGGAATTTATGAAGTATTAGTACAGTTGATTAACACCACCACTTTAAAAGTCAGACACTCTTTTTAATGCATGTGAAAGAGAATGATTAGCACTTGTTTAACTAAAATATGATGTTTATGGGAGATTCTACATTTTGGCGCTCACAAAATCAGAATCAAGACCAACCTGTTTAAACCAGAAAATAATTGACATTTTGTAGTGTCTGATGCAAACTGACAGACACACACATAATTTAGGATTTAACATTCTTTATATTATGTTTTTCCATTCTCTCTCTCTCAATATCTATCTCATATGAATATGAATTAAATGCTCTGCAAGCCTCTGACTTCCTGTAGTCACTTCAGGCCCTGGGGATTTGGGGAAGATGGGGAAACTCGTTCTGTAATTCATCACTGTGATGGGGTGGTCCACTGACTGTTAGGATGGCTTCTCCTCCTGGTCACTCTGGGGAACAGCTGACGATGTCAACACCCCTTTCCGCAGTTGCATGCCAGCTTCCATCTTTCTCTCTGGGTTTGCAGCCCCTCTCTTGCTCCATGAGCTCCTGCTGCCTCTTTGTTACTTAGCCCATTTTGGTGACCTGGCCAGAGGTTTCCCCTTCTGGGGTTGGAAAGTCTCTGGACACAAACAGGCTCAGCAGTCTTCCTATTCACTGGCGCCACTTCTCCAGTGGTTGGTTGGGGAACTTTGGCTGACTCTCTACTTCAAGTTCTGGCTCAGGGACTCTCTTGTCAGCCAGGAGCGGCATGAGGGTTTTTGGCACCCTAGGCGCAGGGCCGGCTTGCCGGTCCCGCAGCTCCGGTGAACCTCCCGCAGGTGTTCCTGCGGACGGTACACTGGTTCCGCAGCTCCGGTGGACCAGCCGCAGGTGTCCCTGCGGATGGTCCACTGGTCCACCGGAGCCGCGAGACCAGCGGACCATCCGCATGCACACCTGCGGGAGGTCCACTAGACCAGTCTGCCGCCCTCCCAAATCCTGGCGCCCTAGGCAACTGCCTAGGTCACCTAAATGGAAGCACCGGCCCTGTTGTCAGCAGTCAAGGTCTGTTCCACCCCAGACCGTGCTGCATTTCCCTGAGCCCTTTCCTAACCAGCTGGCTCTCTCTCTTCCCCCCTCCCTCCTCTGGGTCTGCCAGCTTCACCCCATCCTTATCCTCCCAGGGTGCAACTGCAGGCTACGCATCTCTGCACTCTCCAAACACTCCTCCCAGGGAGTAACTGCAGCCTTTCCTACCAGCCCCCACTTCCTGCTGCCAATTTCCTGTCTTTATAAGTCCTGCCTGACCTGTTCCTCCCCAGCTGGGCTCCCTCACTCAGTCTGGGGATTACTTAGCCATGATTCCTCTCAGCTATGACCTGTTGGGTTAATTAGCCCCATTCTTAGTCTTCATTAACCCTTTCAGGGCGAGTGTGGGGTAAATACCCCATCACAATCACATATTGCAATTAATCTACAGAGCAACCTAAAGAGGATTAAAAATGGGGTACATATGATAGAACATGACAAAACATATTAAAAATGCATCTAAACATTTGTTGTCAGGAAAAAGGCCAGGGGAGGGGGGAGAAGATGTGGGCATACCTGTTGCTAGGATCAGAGTTTAACAATCATCTAAACAATTATTTGTATGTGTGTTAGATGTGATGTGTGTGTGTGAGCAAGCACACATTCTTCCTATAGCTGTCAGGTAGCAGATTCTATTCTCATATACAATGGCATCATGTGTCTATATCACTTTGAAATAGCTCATACCATGTAGAGATCTTGAATTTTGCATCAGTCAACTGACAGACTGAAGAGAACCGATGGCTACTTCAGAGTTTTGGGGCAGGGAGACTTGGCCATCTACTGGACCCTACTCAGTAGTAGAGGAGACAGTGGCTCTAATTTGAAGGAGAGGTGAAGGGAAGAAGACCCTTACATTTGACTGAAAGATTAGGAAAATGTTGTGTTTTGTAGCGGTGGCTATAGAGTATTTTAGAAGCTAAGGAAATAATCTTTTATTCTATCCAAAACTTAGCAGACTTATTTGAAATGAAGAGGGTGAAACATCATCTTTTACAGGAAAAGTGAAGACTAGCTCTTTGCTCACAGTTGGAGTCATAGAATATCAGAGTTGGAAGGGACCTCAGGAGGTCATCTAGTCTAAATCCCTGCTCAAAGCAGGACCAATCCCCAGACAGATTTTTGCCCCAGACCCCTAAATGACCCCCTCAAGGATTGAACTCACTATGCTGGCTTTAGCAGGTCAATGCTCAGCCCACCAAGCTGTCCCTCCCCAAAGGTGGTAGGAGGGATCACAGACCTTGAGCCCTAGATCCTCAGACAATGTTCAGAGTGGGGCTGCCACCCAGTACACAGCTACCAATATCATATTTATTATATTCCCCCTATCCTTCCTGGGCAACTGTTCAAAAGTGTCTGGGCCCAAAACATCTCCTTAACCAATTAGCAAGTTGTGTGCACGTTCTGGGAATTTAGATAATTTTGCCTGTTTTCTTTTCACCACAATTACTTGAGTATAGAATCCACAATATGCACAACAGTGAGATGTTAACAAAATGTTTCAAAATAATTAACCCTGTTAGGATATAGATATTCAGGCCTGTCAGCAAAGGCCTATACTTTAAGACTTTAGGTGTATTCTGATCACTTAGCTAGTCATAGAGGTATAAAAGAAAGAATCAAGAATCACTGTCTGTGTAGTGGCCTTCTCTTACTGTGACAGTCTGAGGCCTGGTTCTTTAGCGGCCATAAACTGGGAAATGTATGGTCACGTCCTCACATTCCAAACTAGTCATATTAAAATAAGGCAGTCTGGGACTGTTAGGAAGGTGATTCAATCTATCACCTCCATAGAAAGAGATGAGCCTAGAAGATGTAAAAGGAAACTTAGTTTGATTGCATCCTGTCTGGCAAGAACTCACTTATCAATAGACACTGCTGGAGAACCCTTATGTCTGTGTAGATGTAGTTGTGAAATCCTTACTTCTGTATTGTTTTGTATGTTTATTTGCATGGTCTCTGTCTGGTTCTGGGATTAATTTTGCTAGGTGTAAACTAATTAAGGTGGTGGGATATAATTGGTTAGCTAATCATATTACAGTACGTTAGGTAAATTTTAGTAGAATGATTTGTTAAGGTATAGCTGAAAATATTACTATATAAGTTAGGGGCAAACAGGAAGTAAGTTGGGATTCGAAAAATGAGGAAAATGAACTTGAATTTAAGCTTGCTGGAAGTTCACCCCAATAAACATCGAATTGTTTGCACCTTCGGACTTCGGGTATCGTTGCTCTCTGTTCATGCGAGAAGGACTAGGGAAGGGTGAGAGGGAAGGAATAAGCTCCTTAACAAACCCTTCTCTCCAAAGTTAGATGCATAATAGGTCTGCCAGCATATAAATCACTTAAAATTCACTAACCTCAAACTGTGCAGTGATATCTACTCATTAGGGCCTAATGAGGATAAGCCCAGAAATAATATCTTAGTTGTCAGATACACTGTATAACCCACCTAGAATGATCCATTTACTGCAGGGTGCAGTATCACTACCATCTGGGCAGAGGTAATGCTGATGCTATGCCTGGTTCAGTTGCTGTGTCTGGCTGTTATTGGAAATCTCCTGGAACCCTGCAGCACTGATTCCAGACAGCAGAGGGAGAACAGGGAATACTGGTTTCTGTTGGAGTATATTCTCTTCAATTTTACAGAAGCAAAGTATAAATAATTTTGCACATACTCCTTGCAGCACATGGGTTGAAAGCAGTAGCAGGAGGTGGCCCAAAGGAAGCAATAGAGTCTGTGTGGTTGATTCCCTTCAGCCCCAGAGGCAGAGAGCACACAGGGTTCTATGCTTTCTGCAGCCCCTGTTCATGCTTTTGTGGTACTGTCATAAACAGATAGCTAAGGGTTAACGTTCTTTTACCTGGAAAGGAGTAACCTGAAACACCTGACCAGAGGACCAATCAGGAAACAAGACTTTTTCAAATCTGGGTGGAGGGAAGTTTGTGTGTGAGTCCTTTGTTCTTGTCTTCTGTCTGTCCCTCTCGGCTATGAGAAGGATTTTTCTGTCTCCTGCTTTCTAATCTTCTGTTTCCAAGTTGTGAGTACAAAGATCATAAAACAATAGGGGTTATTGGTTTTTTTCTTTTGTATTTACATGTGTGTAGTTGCTGGAGTGTTTTGAATTGTGTTCTTTTGAATAAGGCTGTTTATTCATATTTCTTTTAAGCAATTGATCCTGTATTTGTCACCTTAATACAGAGAGACCATTTTTATGTACTTTTTCTTTCTTTTTATATAAAGCTTTCTTATTAAGACCTGTTGGAGTTTTTCTTTATTGGGGGACTCCAGAGACTAGAGTCTGTAGCTCACCAGGGAATTGGTGGGAGGAAGAAGCCAGGGGGAAAAGAAAATCTCTGTGTGTTAGATTTACTAGCCTGACTTTGCATTCCCTCTGGGTGAAGGGGGGATGTAAGAGAGATTAGATATCCCGGTGCTTGTGTTTTCCAGGACTGGAGACTGGGACGGTGGAGTCTCTCTGTTTAGATTCACGGAGCTTGCTTCTGTGTATCTCTCCAGGAACCCAGGGAGGGAACACCTGGAAGGAGGAGAGGGGGAAAGGAAATGGTTTATTCCCCTTTGTTGTGAGACTCAAGGAATTTGGGTCTTTGGGGTCCCCAGGGAAGGTTTTTGGGGGGACCAGAGTGCCCCAAAACACTCTAAGTTTTTGGGTGGTGGCAGCTTTACCAGGTCCAAGCTGGTAACTAAGCTTGGAGGTTTTCATGCTAACACCCATATTTTGGACGCTAAGTTCCAAATCTGGGAATATGTTATGACAGGTACCAACACCAAGCACGGAGGGAGAGGGATGCTTCTGAGTTCAGGGAGAAAGAAATGGGGTTTCTGAGCACAATGGGGATGGTGTCAGGTACAAGGGAGATGAGCGGAGACTAAAGTTATGTTGGCTGACTAGGGATGGCTGAAATTTTTCAGGCAAATAGTTTATTCATTGAAAAATGCTGTTTGACTGAAAGTATTCACAAATTTGGGTCGAGTTTGCCAAATAGTTTTCACCAAACTTGAAAAGTCAAAACAAAGTGTTTGTAATGCTTGGGCTATAGGATACTCTGGTATGGGGCTTTTTAAGTCTCTGCTGCTGAACCTGTTCCATTCCTTATATATAACTAAAGAATTACTGGACCATATACTGGACCTTATTCATAGACTATTCAAAGTTATAATGAATGACAATAAATAGTTATCAGACCAGGAATAATTATTTTTCAGTCCAGTAGTTAGGGCACTACCTAGGCTGTGGGAGACCCAAGTTCAAGGCACTCTCTGATAGAGGGGGAGACCCAATTTCAAATCCCTTATCTTCTTCTGCTGTTCTTTACTTGCTTTTCTCAAAATGTCAAAGGCAAAACACAAATTTAGGGGTTAAAATGAAATGTTTCATTTCATTATCATGTTTCAACTCATTCTTTTCAAATGTTCAAATCATCAAAAATGTTTAAGGAATATATTTTGATCATGATTATTTTTAAGTTATTTATCAAAACAGCCAACAATCCTACACCCCAATCTATTCTTTGCCCTCACTCTATTTCGGACCTGTAGGGGTTTGTGTGTTGTGGGGAAAGGAGGTTTCTGAGTCTGAGTGGTTTTGTGTGGCAGAAAGATGAGTTAGGATGTGGAGTGGTGTTCCTCTTAAGTGCATGTGGTGTGGGGCATTTCTGATTTGGTGGGTGTATGAGGGTATCAGAGGAGTTTGAGTCAGGAGGGAAAGGATTGAACTGGCAGGGAGGAGAGCAGAAGGGAGTGGAGTCAACTGTTGAACAAGGCCTGGTCTACACCGGGGGATGGGAGGGAGAATCGATCTAAGATATGTCGACTTCAGCTACACTATTCTCATAGCTGAAGTTGTGTATCTTAGATCAACATAGAATTACTTACTTCGCATCCTCGCGGCACGGCATCGATGGCCGCGGCTCCCCTTTTGACTTTGCTTCCGCCTCTCGCCTCTCTGGAGTTCAGCTGTCGATGGGAGAGCGATCAGGGATCGATTTATTGTGCCTACACTACACACGATAAATCGATCCCCCGATAGAGCAATCACTACCTGCCAATCCGGTGGGTAGTGTAGACGTACCCCCAAGGGTGAGAGTGAATGTATGGGGAGATGACAGAGCAAGAACTATATCGGAGACAATGAGGCTGGGACAATGAAAGAACAGTGAAGGAGTCACAGAAACACTATTTTCTCCCAACCTGCCCTTTACAGTAAAATGCCCTTTTTTTTTCCATTTTGAAAGAGGTGGAAGAGACAAGATGGCACCCATTTTTCTTAACCCTTTCCCCTCCTCTTATCCTCTATGAAAATGATATCTGATACCACCCAATGCCCAAAACAATGTCTCCTAGCTTTTCACATCTCAGTATAAGAGAATGATTGCGGGGAGGGGAGAGAAATTTGTACCTGTAGCTCTGCCGGTTATTTTGGGCATCAGCTGCCACTGAAATTGTCTATGGCTTCTCTAATCCTAACCGTTTCTGAATGCAATAGGTTAAACTTAAGTCAGACAAATTTGTTGATATCACTCCTATATCATATTCACAGTACGGTCTCCCATTAGACATGAGCAAGTTTCAGATATGCATAAAGAGGAAGAAATTTTTATTGAAATGCTTAGTACTTTGCAGATTGTCACTTTTTAAAAAAAAATGTGTTATATAGCTTAACTTCTTTTGGCTGTAACAGATTTTAATTTGAGGTGCTTTGGAAGATTAGTATCATATGCCACTACTCAAATGTCCGAAACCCAAGCCATATGCATTATGTAGATTAGTCCAGGTTTAATTTATAATGTTATCACCTAATGCAACTACAATTAAACCTTTATTGTTGATAAAACTTAGACCTACTTAGAATTTCCTGTGCCTAGTGTCACAAAAGGCAACCCATTTTTTCCACTGCTGTAAAAAGGCACCTGTTGGTTAAAGGCCAATCCAAAGGAGGAAAAAGAACCTTCTGTTAGTGGATATTTGAAATTCCACCCTTTGCAATTGTACATGACAGTGTGTGTGTGTGTGTGCGCGTGTGCGCACGTGTGCGTATGCACGTGCTCAAAAGAAGCCTGATTCATATGGGAGTGCCATGAAAGTTCATTTCAATCACATTTAGTTTATTCACTCAGTTTCATTTTGAAGCAATGAATTCATTCTGATCATTTCATCAGTGACTGAGAAAATTGAACTAACAGATTGCAGTCCCAGAAGAAATTGTCTGGTGTTAGAGCTGCAAGTAATTGTTAAACTCTCACATGACTCAGAGGAGAAAGTATGTCCTTGATTAGAAAAACAAGCAGGAAAACAGAGGCAGTATGCTTGTAGTTACAGGGTCTGATAGCATCCCTGTTAAATGCTATGCCCAACAAGACATCATTTGCCATTTTATTGACCGGTATGTTGTTATATTCAAAATAAATACAATCATTAGTCATCATTGGTTGGGGACTATGGAGCTTTTTCTTTGCTACAGAAATGTATATAGTTTTCATTCAAATTGAACTACTAGTGGGTGGATAAACAAACAAGTCTGGGATGCTTACTCCTATTCACTCCTCATATCTCACTAAATTATATACTTCTGACAGCTCAACATAAAAGTAAACAGGATGGTTTACTGTTCATTTCTGACAGATCCTACAGCTAGAAAATCAATTTGATGCAACAACAAAAAAGATGGTCTCTAATGCATCAGAGAGATTTATTGTAGAATCTTGTGTAAAGGAATACACCTTTTCACATTTGTGATTACATCTTGCATAAGTATTATGTACACATTAACTTTAAGGTAAATGACAAATGCAGAGTTGCAAAAGATCAAGCTACATATAGGAGTCAGGAGTTACACTAAATCTCCCTTAAGGTTTGACTGTTTGGATTTCAAACTAGAGTAAAAATTCTTCCATGCTTTTTTAAAAAGTCTTAAAATATTGGACTAGTTAAAGCTAGTGTATTGTGTATATACATATTATATATTTAAAATCATTTTAAAAACTTGCTTTGTTGTTTTTAAAAAAAGTTATTTGCTATTCACAGTCTGTGCAGAGTAGAGTAACACAATTTTAAAATGCAGTTGAAGCCATATTTAGTGTGGTGCAAAGGGAACAACACACAAATTGTAATTATGGTTATTACAAGTTATGCACTTAATACCCTGTTCATTGACAAGTTACCCCAAGGCATTCAACTGATCTGCAGAAATAATGATCTTATGAACATCACAAGTCCTCTCTTCCTATAATTTTCTTTTACCTTAGGTCATATCTGCGGAGACCACTTGCAGGGGAAAGAATAAAAAAGGATTTAGTTTTCATGTTTATTTCAATCATTTTATCTTCTGAGCAAAGCCTGCCATCCATGCCAAATCATTCCCAGACTGATGAGAACTAACATATTAAATAAACCCATTAGCACATGAGGTAAGACTACCTGTTTCTGTACTGTATATGCTTCTAGCAGTCTATGATCAAAATAATCTTCAGTCACTATAAATAATTTAGGTACAGTGAGATAAAATATTAAGACAGGCCATGAATGGATTTATTCACAGTTAAACCTTTGTATCACAGCGTTCCAGTTAAATTGCCATCATAAACCCAATAAAACCCCACATTATGAAGGGCTACTGACAATAGAGAATGGCTTCACACCTGTCACTCACTCTTTTCATTTACAAGCACAAACTAGCATTTGAAAGATTATGATCTTGAAAATGGTTCTGTTCTGCCATTTAAGCTATTACATATTATCTAGTGTTAAGCATAGTCTATGAGACATCAATTAAACTAGTCATATAGCTTTTAGCTCCATATACACACTGAGTTAAATTTATCCACCGTTAGAAGTCCAGGCAGGTTATTGAACTTGATAAGACAGTGATATTGTAAATCTCTAGAGGAAAAAACCCAGCAACTTTTTCTAAAGATAAAAGTAACCATCAAAGCTTGGGGTTTTACAATAAAAATGCCAAATGCATTGAATGTTAACACTTGCAAGAAACAAAATCACTATAATTTTTTTTGGATTGGCTTGTTTCACCCATGCTTAATCAAATAGTTTTTGTTTAATTTTCTTAGCCTGAAACCACAGTTGAAGTCACATATTTGGATTACTGAAACATTTACAGAGTTAGGATATTTAGTGCTGTGTCATAACTGATCTGTTTTTTAAAATTAAGACTATTCATTGAAAATCTATTTTTAAAAATATGATCAACATTTTAGGTCCAATTCCTGATCCAATAAAAATTAACAATTGCTATGATGTAATTGAGTAGGATTAGGATTTGCCCCATCATTAAAGTGATCATTTTTACTTTTCAATATAAATACACCCATGACTAGTACATAGCACAATTCAGTATTAATGTGTGTACATTTTCTATTAGCATGGGCCCTTAAATTGGAAATTTCACTAAACACAATATATCAACATTAAAAAGCAGAAAAATACCTATTTACTTACAAACATCTTGTAGAAAATTAAGTACCTGATGTGAAGAAAAGTTATCCAACGATTTTTGCAAGTCTTACTAATATGAACAGGTTAAATACTGTATGTATGTAATCTATGTAAGACTTTTATAATATAGCATTTCTCTTCAGAATAACTCCCAAAGCGTGGAAGATTCACCTGTTTCAATGTATTTCCTTCTACACAAATGTCAGTTGTATAGGGATAATGCTTTTTTCACTGGAATCAAAAGCAGATTTATTCACAAGATACTACACAAAATTAATTAGCACAGCTGTTGCTGCATGCACAAAGAATTCCAAATGAACATGATGTGTTATAAATTTAAATTAAAAAATGATTAGTAATCCAAATCTGCATGCCTGTGGAAATAGGACTATATGAAGTCATGACATTGTCTATGGTATTTCTCTTTTTTCTGTTCATTTTCAGAAATTATTTATATGGGGTAATAACAAAATTTAGTCATGAATAATGACTAGAGATAAGCCAAATCTCACATTCTACTCATTACCACAAGTGCTCAGAGCAATCACTAAGAGAACCAACCCACTAGTGGGCACTCTGAGCCAGTAGTAACCACCATGTGATTTCCAGAAGTACTGTACAGTGTAATGAACAGTAAACCATCCTGTTTACTTATATGTTGAGCTGTCAGAAGTATATAATTTGTGATTTCCAGAAGTACTCCTGACTTAAGCTTACAACTGAACTGGCTAACACTGATGTATGCAGTGTTGTTCCTCTAACTTCATTTCCATGATCAGCTGAACTATTTCTATAACAGTTCTTGTATATTGATGTGTACCTATTTAAAGGTTTATAACAAATATTTTATATCAGTTTCCAAAAGGGTGGCAAACATGCTTGTTGTTTCTCAAGTTACCTACTGTGCTGCTGAACTGTGAGGGGAGGAGAAGAGGAAAAAAAAAACCCTTCTAGGCCTTCTATACAGATTTCTCTTTTAATTGCTCCAATTTAGATAATGGGATATAAGCTTTTGGGGGCAGGGACTCTTAATTCTGTGTGTGTACAGAGCCCAGTACAATGAGGTTCCTGGTCCATGGCGAGGGCTCTTTGCTGCTGTGGTAATATAATACTAATAATGTAACAATCATGCGGCTGGGTTAGTGCAACGGAAATATAATCCATGTTGAGATTATTCTGGAAACTCATCCCTCTCACTCAAAAAATCACACCACCATACACCAATCGAAGCCTTCTATAACCCAGAAAAAGACAAGAAACCAGGAATTTCAAGTATTCCACGATTGTTAATCTGTTATATGATAAAGATGCTTAGATACTACAGTGGTGGGCAGCGGTACAAAACTTTTAGAAATTATGGCCTGACAGACAGACTCTGTGCTTCTTTGTTTACCACTTCTCTATTTTATGTATACGTTTGATTGTTCAGTTTGCATGTGCATTTGAAGCTCAGAATAGTAAAATTCAGATCCGTGTTTGTGTCCACATTTGGAAACTCTACCTAGTGTTCAAATACAGGGTTGTTGTCAGGATCCATGTTTACTATATACCAAATCCACTGCTTGAACAGTTACATACCACTATAAGTTAATCAATGAAAAAGAATTTCCATTGGAAAATTATTTAGAAAAACAGTTTGAGTTCAATTTGTAAAACCCCACCACGGAAAAGAGCATCTTATCTGCCAGCACAGAGAAAATATATAAGTACAGTGCTAGTGTAAAGCTGCCCTAGACTTCAAGGCATTTCTAAAACAAACTGTCAGTTGCATCAAAAACATATCTGCTGCAGCAGTTTATTTCAAAAGGAAAAAGTTACCCAACTTCCTTTTCTTCTCCAAAAAAGAAGTTTCAGATCCTAGTCCAAATGACTTAAATCACCTCTATTCCATGAGACAATTCATGTGAGTAAGGATTTGAAGGACTGGACCCTAATCATAAAAAATACACAGATACTACCAGTTCAAATGTATAGCACCATGTGACCAGATGGTGCCGTAAAACTATTTCTCTTCTGTGTGTGCATTCAGATGAAGGATAATGCTATCTAGGTTGCAAGTTAACACTGCTAAATGTCATAGAAAATATATATTTGGAGAAGAGATTTGAAAGAGAAGATGGATGCTTGCAGGACAGAGATGAAAATTCTCAGAATAAGGGATAACCTGGAAGAAGATACAATGTGAGATACAAAGGGAGCTGTGAGAAGGGGGCAAAAGGAAAAGTGGGAGAGCACTGAGATGAAAGATAGAGCAGAGCTGTACAAGATCTTAATGGTGATGTCCAGCTACTTACATTTGACACTGAAAAGAAGAGGAAGCCAGTCGAGGATTTGAACAGAGTGACGTGGTAAGAACATCAGGTGAAGAAAATGAAAATTGAAAATGAATCACTTAGTACTTGAATTGAATCACTGATAACAATAAAAGTTTGAAAAATCAGTTTGGAAATAAAATAATTTTAGAACCAGACTATATTATATATTGAGAGACTATATTTATGATGGCAGTGTGTGATATAAAAGGTTTTACTGGTATGAGTTCAGTCTGAGTGCCAATAAAACCTTTACATCCTACCATTGTATAACTCTGTATAAGCCTGGGATATACAGGGATGATGTTATGGGGATGATTCAGAAATATATATGTATATTGTTTGCTTCTGTTAAGCTAGTGGCAAGCTGGCTATCTGTGTACCATCTGTTTGTCTTGTGGGATGCAACTTTGATATAACCAGTTTCACCTAGTATACAGTAAGTTCTTTAAATACTGGGTCTTCTACCAGATGACATCTTAGATGCAAGGTAGCAACTGTATAAGAATATGCAACAGCCTCTATCAATCAAGATGCCTTTGATCAGCTCTCACCTAATTTTTGTTTTTCACCTGACAATATGTCCAACCAGCTGTCTGACATTTCCACTTCAAAGAGCTCAGCCAACCCCATTAAGATGGAGAAGCCGCAGCCTCAAAACTTACACACACACACACACACACACACACAACCCGACAAATCCTATGCAAGTCTCTCTCTCAACAGTATACTCTGTACAATACTGGTTTTAACTTGTGTCAAACCTTTGTAACGGGTAGTGTCTCTTGCCCTAAGCTACTGGCCTTCCTTTCAGTTCTTAATCATACTCTGATAGCTGAGTACTAGTCAGTTCCACCAGCTCATGATCCTGAAAGAGTCTATTTATTTCTTCACAAGTAAACTTTGTGAATGATTTTACTTTGAACACTTTTAAGTTCAAAGGGAATATTATACAACTAGGAATGACAGCCCATACAGCTATGCTAATTAACACATGCAAAACCAGGTAAAAGAGTTTCTAGGGGAAATTTTTTAACCAGATATTCAAAATGTTAGTTTAAACTATGTCCATTAACTTATTGTCTTAAAAAAAATAAAAGCTACTGTTTAAATGTGCTTCCTCTTCTCTATGCAGTTCCACCCCAGACATCACCATTTTTCAACCTCCCACATCAGTTTAACTTTATACAGAAGTCTGCAGACTAGGAGCTCTCTAATGGCTCCTATTTTAATATTGAACACAAATTGGCATATTGACATATTTGTGCTAAGTGAAAGAAACTTCTGCCTGGGAAAACCCACATCTGTGTTTCTAACATATTAAACTGACATTTTCCCACATTCATAAGTATAGCCATAGTTTCTCCAATACAGAATGCTCTACTCCACTTCCTTAGTCATCTGGTTAACTTCCATTTTATACTAAAATATTTAAACCAATAGCTTCTGCTTGAATCTTTCAACATCACATTAACAAACAAAACAAAACAAGAACAGAAGAGTTGGAAGAGGAGGGGACAGGGGATGGGATCAGTGGAGAAATTTACATTCTTTCCTGAGGCATATCCAAAGAAGCCAAGGAAAAGGAAGCTCTTATCACAGGATATCAACCATATGTCAAAGTAATGAGGATGGGATAAGGAGGAAAGACTTGCATAGCTGGCATGGACAGAGTCTTGAGAAGCAATTGTGAGACAAAAAGTAATAGGAGACCCCCCAAATCACAGGCCAGAATTTCCCTTTGCAGTAATTACTAGCAAAGATGACTGGAAAAGTAGAGGTTACTTGTTCAGAAACTGGGGATTTTTTGAGAGATATGTCCCTCTCGGTACACTGTTTCAGGTGCACATGTGCCTCATGCACCTTTGATTAGAGATTCAGGTGGCATGCCCATTTGGCATACATGCGTGCTTCACACATCCTCATGCCCCACACTGAGGATATATAGGGCTACAGGGATGAATCACCTTCAGTTTCTTCTCCACCACAAAGTCCCACAGAGCAAACTCTGAAGCAGCAATGAATGAGGGTGGGCAGTAGAGCACCCACAGGGACACAGATCTCAAAAAAAAAAAACCAACCCCACTCAGTTACTGCACAAGATCAGTAACCCCTTCTTCTTCTTTGAGTAGTGTCCCTATAGGTGCTTTACTTCAGGTGACTACTGAGCAGTACCCTCAACTGGATGGGAAAGATTTAGAGCCAAGTCTAAGACTGAAGACAAGACTGCATTCCCAAGGGCAGCATCAAATCTAAAAGAATGGATCACCAGTTAATATTGGGAAAAAAATCTCTATCAAAGTCCAAGGTGCACTCTTGCAAATCTCCACAATAGGAGCATGCTTAAGTAATGCCACAGAAGTAGAACAAGATCTTGTGGAATGGGCTAATATCCTAGGAGGAGGTGATATAGTGGCAGATTCATAGCAAGGTATAATACATCCAGAAATCCCCCTGGAGAGTCTCTGGGTGGAGATCATGGACCCTTTTCACCTGTTGGCAATTGAAATTACCAGTTTGGGAGACTTTCTAAATAGCTTGGTTCAGTCCACCTCCTGACATCCAATGTGTGTAAGGCTGCACCCTCCCAGGTTATATGTTGTTTTGGGGGGGAAAAACTGGGAGATGGATGACTTGTTTGATGTGAAATTCAGATGACACCTTAGGTAACATTTTAGAAAGGTGAAGTAATGAAACCTTGTCCTTGAAAAACTACATGAAGGGAGGATCTGCCATTGAAGCTTTCATTTTCCTGACTCTGAGCAGAAGCAATGGCCACCAAGTAGGCTATTTTTATGGATAGATTAAGAAGAGAATAAGTATCCATTAGTTCAAAGGGAGGTCTCATAGGCTATTTCAGTACTAAGTTTAGTTCCCATAGAGTGGTAGGTTTCCAAATCTGAGGAAAATTTTTTCCAAGCCCTTGATAAATCTTACCATGGTGGGATGAGCAAATGCTGAAAAGCCCTCAATCAAGGAACGGAAGGCCATTATAGGCATCACATGAACACTGAGAATTTATAAATAATCCTGATTTTTTTTTAATTCCAAAAGATATTCAAGTACAGCAGCAAGGTAGGAATGAGTGGAAGAAAGATGCCACTGGTAATACCAATGGTGGAATTTCTTCCGTTTTTGAAGGTAAGTTGTGCATAACATATTTTCTATTATTTAACAACACCTGCTGTACATCTGGAGAAGAAGGAGGTCTCTATTCCCATGAGCCACTGAGGAACCAAGCCCTAAGAAGGAGAATTTCTAGATTGGGATGGAGAGTCTGATCGGCATCTTGGGAGAGAAAATGAATGAATGGAAGACTGATCACCAGACAAAACACCAAATCAAGTCAGGAAAGGATATCAGTCTGCCTGGGCCATGGTGGAACTATTGGTATGTACTTGGCTTTATCTTGTTTACCACTTTCAATATCAGAAGCATTGAAGGAGATGTATACAAAACAAGGAAAATATCTCTTAGTGACGCCCTAACCCCCTCTTGAGCAAAACTCTCTGCACTTCCCGTTGGTGACTGTGGTAAGAAGGTCCACTTCTGGAAACCCCCATGTCTGAAAAATATGATTGAGAGTCCAGAATTCTAAGTCCTACTTGTAATCTTGGAAGAAGTGCCCACTGAGAGTGTCAGCTATGGTATTTTCTATGCCTGGAAGGGAAGCTTCTGAAACAAGGATATGATTGACTATACACAAGTTCCATAGCTTCATTGTTCCAGGACAAAGAAAGGGGAGTCTCACCCTCCTTATCCTGTTTTTTTTTAAAAAACAAGCCAAACAGGGAAGTTTAGTTTCTTTTTGAGATTTTTGTGGATTAATTAGGCCACAAGGTTGATATACAAACAAACTTTTGGGTAGACCATCTGCCCTTAATGTCATGTGCCCCTATATCCACCCTCCCACAACAAAATCTATCATTATGGTGATGGTTGGATTAAGGGGACACCAACACAGATGGCTGTGAGGGATTCCTCCACTAGTAAAGGGAATCTTGTATTTGACAAAGGATTGATATCAAACTGTATTTTTTCAGCATGTATATGGTCCTGAGCCAAATCTGAAAGCAGTAAAGGCATAAATGTGGCACTCTGTAGCCCAAAGCAACCCCCATATGTTCCATGGTGATATGATATTATGTTTTTGTACAAAGTATGCCTTGTGAGGTATCATTCTAAAAGTCTTGATCTGTTTAATATTAATATCCTGTTGGATTGTATGTGCTATCATTGTATGGGAAGTTATGAAGTTTTGCTATGTGTGTGTTACTGAAACATTTTGTGAAGTTGGAAACACTCACAACCAGCCTTTCAAGTATAAAAATGGAGAAGCCAGACATTGTTGATGACCCATTAAGGGGAATCCACATTATCAAGGACTATCACTATCTGTATACCTGAAGATTTCTAAGAGGCAGCATATAGACAGTGGACTCTGCTTGACTCACATCATAGCAAAAGATCTTTCCAGCAAGCTGGAAGAACCTATAAAACAGGGGAAGTGACAGCATTTGGCCTCTCTCCCTCCCACAGCTCAATACCTGCAAACATGTCTGGAAAATGAAGACTGAACTGGGGATGGGGTCCAGGCTGGAAAGGAGAATCCCAGCTTTTGTATTTAGGAACTCTACTGTCAGGGTGAGACACTGCTTGATTCAAATCCTGTCCAGTTTATAGAACTCAGATTGTGATTTTACTTTTATTTTGTAGATAACCAACTTTGATTTCTATGCTTATTATTTATAATCACTTAAAATCTATCTTTCTGTAGTTAATAAATCTATTTTCTATTTTACCTTAAACAGTGTGTTTTGGTTGAAGTGTTTGGGAAATATGCTCAATTTGCAAGGACTAGTGCACGTCCACTTTCCTTTGTAGAAGTGGCAAACTGGGTAATAAACTTACACTGGTCAGGCTTCTGACAAGGACAAGATGGTACAGCTGTAGGGTATAAGGCTGGGGAGCTGAAGAGAATTGGCTGGAGCCTCTCTGTTGTTGGTTCATGAGTGGCTGGCAAAAGCATTCATGCATCTTAGCTGGGTGTGTTCCTGCCTGTGGATGGCTGTGAAAGTGCAATACCTGCAGTGGTTTGCAGCTTCTCACAGCATTCCAGTGTGAGAGAGAGCCCATGTTGGTAAGCTATAGGGCTCATCAGTACCCCAGTTCCAGGTTGCACCCCAAGGAACCCATCACAAAGGTGCAAGCTGCCATATGTCAATAACTTGAAGACTATATATTTTCAAAGTTTGCAGAATTATTTGAATTTTTGCAATGAGGTTTGCTAGAATTTTGAACCTCTCTATGGGGAGCTAAGTTCTGATTATTATTGTGTCTAAGAAGGCACCTATGAATTCTATCCTTTGTACAAGAGTCAAAGTGAACTTTTCAATGTTGAGCTGGATATCTAGCTTGAGGAACAGAGGGAAAGCTACCTTTATGGTAGAAAGATAGGTGGTGTCCACTGACAAAATCTTTGAGAATACTCTCTGAGCAGATGAAAGATTGAACGGAAGTGTGGGACCAAAAAATACTTTGAGAAAAATCCCTTCTCCCTTTATTGAGCAGGAACTGATTCTAAAGCTCCTAAGGGAGGTGATTTCCTGTCTCAAGAAGTGTTCATGAGAGAGGTCCCTGAAGAGGGATGGAGAAGGATGTGAGGTAAGGCAGGTAGGTAAAATACATGGAGTAACCTAATCGCATAACTTTCAGTGCCCATTTGTCAGATGTGATCAGCTCCCCAGCAGGTAGAAAGTGGAAGAGAGAGTCCTCAAAGAGAAGAAGGCAGGTAAATAAGTGCAGCTGAAGATATGAGAAATGGCATTGTTCTAGGCTCCTGACCAGTCCATTAAAATTGGCATTTTGATTAGGATGGTTGAACCAGCTCTAGCAGGTGATCTCTTTAGGAAGAAACCAAGGTTTCAAAGAAGCAGCTCAGAAGGAGTTCAGAAACCAGATAACTTGATGGGATGGAATCTCTGGGCCATCTGGAATCTACAAAATCTCAATTTACTTGCAAGTGTATAGATTCCAAGAGATCACAAGGTGGCCCCGGAGTTTTTCAAGGCGTGCAGCAATTCGTTAGTGGTCTCAGCAAAAAATTAAAGACATCAACAGTATTTGGGAATCCAAAGACCTGGGGGCAAGATGCCCCACAAATGACAACTGCCATGGAGATGGAGCAAGCTACAGTGTCAGCAGCATCTAGGGAGTTTGTAATGGTTTTCTAGCCAGTAGCTGATCTGTGGCTATGATGGCCTACAATTTTTTACGATGTTCTGCTGGAAGGTGTTCAATATGTGCGGTGTCCACTGTTTTTCAATACAGACTGCAGGACATTCTTTATTTATAGACAGAGTAATCACCAAAACCAGTGTTTGATATTGCATGTTGTAAGGACAAAACTGAGGTCTGAAAAAGCTTTGATGAGTTGTTACCTGCAGGAGGAGAGTCTGGCTGTCAAATATGGTAGATATTCTGCAAGACTGCAGCATGTACTGATAAATAAAAAAATTCCAGCACCCACAGAGCTCTTGACCACATACTATCTATAATGGGAATAAGAAAAAAAATGTCACCTTGCATATATGTGAAAACCAGGTGTCAAACAGAAATAAAAGTCCCTCCCTACTTTTTTCAAAGACATAGATCTTTGCCTCACAGATTGTCCAGGCATCATCTTTGAACACCAAGGATGCACTTTTGATCTTTCTTTACAGCAATAAGTCATTGAAACGCTAGAAAAAAACTACTTGCCTGCAGTGACAAACTTCAGGATTTGATGACCACTCTAAAAAGGAAATTTGAGGCCATGACATGCAGAATAAATAACTAGCTAGCATGGTTGAAATAAAAACTGAACAGAACTCAGCAGGCTGACTAAATGTTCAGAAAGTATGCTGTTATATTTAAAGACAGATCAAACAATACTCCATGCATTTTAGTATGTAAAATCCCAATATATTTCTGAACAATATGAGCAAAACCTTTGGAAAATTAAAACTGAATGAGAAAATGAGGTCTTGGGAATCTTCAATTAATGATTCTTAGACCAAATCTGAAGGTATTCTAAACACAAGACACTTTGCTCATGTGGGATTTTAAGAATCCATATATCTGTCCATACAAAATACACAGTGAAACAGCAACATGACACATTTTTGTTCTTAAGTGATATAGACAATATCTTTATAATCATGGAAGTATAAACTCCCAGCCTCTAATGACGCCATCCTCTCCTGCCTCCTACCTGATAAGGAGGAATTATGATTATGAAAAGCAGAACCAGAAACCTTGGAATTATGAGGTTATTGAATTTATCATAGCAAAGAACTGGATCAGAGAATACAAAACTTAAGGCTAAAGAAAGCAAATTTTGGAAAAAAAATTAGAGAAGTCTAGGCCTAAATTCAATAAGATAATTAAACAAGAGATTGACTAAGTAAATGAGTAGACCTAGTGGCTTCAGGAGGACTCTTTCTGCAGAATGGAGAAAGACAGGGGAGAAATTAAAAAAAAATAGTCAAATACAATTTTGCTAAAAAATCTGCAAGGAATAAGAATCTGTCTATGTGGCTTTATGAAGGGCTGCTCAAGGATTTCAGGATAAATGAAAAATTTTATTGAAAATGGAGGAGGAAGGTAAGCAAACAAAAACATGGACTCATTTAAGGTTCGCGACAAAAGCTAAAATGCAGGAAAACAAGAAAAATGAGATATCACAGCAGCGAAAGGTCAAGGGAAACAAAAAAGTCTTTTATAATATGCCACCGGAAAAATATTGTGATAGGGAAGATTTATTCAAGACTAACAGGTACTCAACATCTTTTAAAAATCTGTGCTCAACAAGAAAAAGGTAAGTCTGAACAATTAGTATGGAAAAACAAAGAATTTAAAAGAACTGTTGACAAAGAGAAGGGAAGGGAATCTTTGAGTTATCCTACCATATCATATCAGGTGGTCTAGACTACATGCATCATTCAGTTTTAAGGAAATTGGCTAATGACTTTATAAAATATATTTTTTTAAAATATGGACAATTAAGGAAATGAATTGAAAACTTGAGGGAAGCAAATGTAGCACCAAATTACCATAAGAAGGACAAGAGAGATCCTGGCTGTTACCATGCACCAAGTCTAACAAGTCTCCTTAGTAAAGTAATGGAACAAATATATAGAGAGAACTAAAATCATGAAACATCTAGAGATTAAGCGACCATGAACAATAGGCAGCACAAAAGTTATAGAGAATAATCATGTTAAACAAACAATTCCTTTTTTAAAAATGTTATAAAGTTAGCAGGCTAAAGGAATGCAGGAATTTTACTATATTTGGATTTTAGGAAGCCATTTCAGACAGAGTCTCACCATTCACCTTGACTGCAGCAATTGAATGCAACACTTAGGTGTGCACTTTCAACTAAAAAACTGGGCCAGCTGAGGTTTTTAGCTGCTCTGACCACACTAGCCCCTTCTTAAAAACCTGCCTGGGTTCACCCTTCTTCTGAATACAAATTTCTCCCTTCACCCCATTTTCTTCCCTATCCCTTCCTGCTCCCTATGTTCTGCCCAACCTTCTCTCTCAGTGTGCCTCCCTTATGCACTGATTGCTTTGTGTCTTTTTTCACGCCTCTAAACAGACCCGGAACTGCCTCCCAAACAGTCCCAGTGCCATTTCCTTTCCTCCACAACACGTCTGAAAATCTGCCTGTTCTGTGATGCGTTCCAGTTATAAAGACCTTGTGCCACTTTATATTTATTTTATTGTATTAATAGTTGTACCATACAGTTCCAAATTATTATTTATAGGGGCAAAATACCAAAGAAACCCACCACAACAGCAATTATCATCAAAAAGGGGAACTAGTCAAAAATGAAGAGGCTATTGAACAAATTAAAAGGAATAGACACAAAAGTGTAACGCCTTCAAGCTGAATGGAAACTTTCTGCAAACACCATAATAGATGTGCAAACTAAATGTATACTCAAAACAAACAAAAAAAGTAAGAGGACCAAAAAAATAAATGCCACCATGGCTAAACAATAGAGTAAAGGAGATGGCTAGATGCAAAGAGAAATCTTTCAAAAATTGGAAGTGATATCCTGCTGAGGAAAATACAAACAAGCATAAATTCTTGCAAGTCAAGTACAATTAGGCAGAAAAAGAATTTGAAGAGCAACTAGCAAAAGACAGAAGAACTAGCAGCAATTTATTTAAAAGTATGTCAGAAGCAGGGACACTGCCAAAGAATCAGTGGGGCCACTGGACAATTGAAATGCTGAAGGAGCACTCAAGGAAGACAAGGCTGTTGCAGAGAAGCTAAATGAATTCTTTGCATCAGTCTCCATTGCAGAGGATGTGAAGAAGATTCCCACACCTGAGCCATTCTTTGTGGGTGAGAAATCCGAGGAACTGTCCCAGAGTGAGGTGTTAATAAAGGAGGATTTGGAACTAATTGAGAAATTAAATTAACTGGGTTGCAAATTCATCTTAATTAGGCAGTAAGCCTGGGGTTCAAAGGATGGTCAGTGGGTGCGTGAGAACATCCTTTGGCAACATAAACTCCACAATGCTTTAATACACGCCCCCCTCAATTGCCAAAGCCTTTATATGTTAAAGCTACTCTCTCAAACCTTTGCTTTTTGGCTATTGATAATGTTACGGGAAGTTAACCAATATGCTTTAGCACAGGGATAGCTCCTGTACTGGTTCATGTTACCTCTTCATACTGTGTGCAATTATCTTAATACCAGCAATACTTCAGTGGGTATTGTGAAATTTTCCTTGGATTTTCCCAAAAGAGGTTTATTTTT
Organism: Gopherus evgoodei; assembly: GCF_007399415.2. Classification (NCBI taxonomy): domain Eukaryota; kingdom Metazoa; phylum Chordata; order Testudines; family Testudinidae; genus Gopherus; species Gopherus evgoodei. The sequence goes on along the minus strand of NC_044322.1, from coordinate 287,270,522 downwards.
TGTCTTCCTAGTGGACACTTATTGAATAGGTTTTTGGATATCTCCAAAGTTGAGACTTGGGATACAAATCCCAATTACTCATCAAAGAATGGCTACTGATTGGTGTTGTTTTTAAATGGACACTGTCAAGTATTTTTTTTAAATAGTGTTTACATTTCCTATTTTTGTGATACTATTTTATAAGCCTGAAAATGACACTTCAATTTTGCTTAAAAAAACTTAATAAGTCACCAATAAGTCAGACGGCATTCACCCAAGAGTTCTGAAGGAACTCAGATATGAAATTGCAGTACTAACTGTGGTACCTAACCTATCACTTATTTCAGCTTCCATGTCAGCTGACTGGTGGATACCTAAGGTGACACCAATTTTGAAAAAAAGACTCTAAAGGCAATTATAGGCTAGTAAGCTTAACTTTAGTCCAGACAAATTGTTTGAAACTATAGAAAAGGAAAGAATTATCACACACATAGATGAACACCATTTGTTGGGGGAAGAGTCAACATGGCATATGTAAACGAAATCATGCCTTGACAATGTATTAGAAATCTTTGCAGAGGTCAACAAACATGTGCACAAAGGTGATTCCGTTCATATAGTGGACTTGGACTTTCAGAAAGCTTTTGACAAGGTCCCAACCCAAAGGCTCTTAATCAAAGTAAGAAGTCATGGGAAGGTCCTCTCATGGAGCAGTAAATGGCTAAAAGACAGGAAGAAACAAAGGGTCAGTGGAGAGAGGTAAACAGTGGGGTCTTCTAGGGATCTGTACTGAGGCCAGTGCCGCTCCACATGATCTGGGAAAAGGGGTAAACAGTGACATCGCAAAGTTTGCAGATGACACAAAATTCCTCAAGGCAGTTAAGTCCTAAGCCAGTTGCAAAGGGTTACAAAGAGTTTTCACAAAACTGGGGGACTTGGAAACAAAATGGCAGATGAAATTCAATGTTGATAAATGTAAAGTAACACACATTGGAAAACATAAACCTAACTACACATAAAAATGATTATTAAATTATCTAAATTGTCTAAATTAGTTGTTATCATTCAAGAGACTTGGAGTTATTGTGGATAGTTATCTGAAAACATTAGCTCAAAGTGCAGCAGCAGTAAAAATGCTAACAGAATGTTAGGAGCCATTAGGAAAGGCATAGATAATAAGATAGAAAACATCATACTGCCACTATATCAATGCATTTTATACCCACACCATAAATATTGCTTGCAGTTCTGGTCAATCTATCTAAAAAAAGATATATTAGAACTGGATAAAGTACTGAGAAGGGCAACAAAAATGAGTAGAGGTATGGAACTGCCTCCATATGAGGAGAGATTAAAGACTGGGACTGTTCATCTTAGAAAAGAGATGCCTGAGGGGAGATGTGATACAGGTCTATAAAATCATGACTAGCGTAGAGAAGTGAATAAGGAAATGTTATTTACCCCTTCACATAACACATGAACCATGGGGAATCCAATGAAATTGAGAGGCAGCAGGTTTAAAACAAACAGGGGATGTACTTCTTCACACAAAACACAGTCAAACTGCAGAATTCATTGCCAGGGATTCTGTGAAGGCCAAAAGTATAACTGGGTTCAAAAAAGAATTACATAATCTCATTGAGGATCAGTCCATCAATAGCTATTAGCCAAGATGGTCAGGGATGCAAGCTCGTGCTCCTAGTGTCCCTAGAAGCTGTGACTGGGTGATAAGGGATGAATCATTCAATAAATTGCCCTGTTCTGTTCATTCCCTCTGAAGCATTTGGTACTGGCCACTATCAGAAGACACGATATTGGGCTAGATGGACCACTGGTCTGAGCCAGTATGGCCATACTTATGTTCTTATGCCTTTAGATCACGAACTGGATCGCTAACTGCCAAGTATACTTACATCACAAACACTATATTTACCTTATGTCTTCGAATAATAATTAAAAGGTAAGGACTAGAAGAATCTGAACCTTTAGAATCACAGACACCTTATATGAGGTGGCTCCCCATCATATCTATTTTGAAACTTGCAGATAGAGCATGGCACAAGATGCTGGTGGTAGTGAAGAATAGAGTCTACTTTGTTAATATTGATTCACCACCAAGAAATTAACCAGTCTGTTTAGACACTGTATGCTTAAGTAACTTTTAATGTGTCAAAAAGATGCAGCCTTTTATCCTCTATGAAGAAATATACTTTTCACCTTCTGAAAGAACAAAAGAAAGCTGTCAGAGGATTACCCATTAAATTTAAAAAACAAATCAACAATCTACTAAAGGAATTACACACGGGCATTTAATAGGACAATTTGTGCAAAACTAAATCAGTAACATACAATGTAAGAAAAACAGTATTGACAGAAAGTATTTTATTCGAGATTGCATTGCTGACAACTTGCCACATTGTTTCCTCCTTGGATGGTTCTTCAGGACATTTTATAGATTGCTTTTCTGTTCATATCAGTAAATTACTGTAAGTGATCAAGACCCAATATAAATTTATTCATTCATTTTAGTAACATACCCTTGCAACAAAACAATAACGGAAAGCAGCTGCAGTGGTAAAGCAATGGTACACAAGCGTAGTGGATCAGCTGGTTCAGCAACAGAGAAAAACAATTATTTCATAGTATGTCTACACTACCCTGAGCGCAATAAGTTACACCAGCATAAGTGCTTGTGTGCTGAGCACTATGTGGGCAGGAGAGCTTCTCCTGCTCACATAGCTTATGCTACTTGAGGAGGTGTTTTTTTGTGGAGCGAGTTCTCTCCCGTTGACCTAGAGCGCGTCCACCAGACATGCCGCAGTGGTGCAGCTCTACTGGAACAGCTGTCCTGCTGCAGCACTGTACATATAGATATGGCCTCAGTCAGCAAGTTATCCACTTCAAGAGTTTATTCATGAGGTTCTGGAATTCACGAATAACAACACTGAATGAAAAAAGCTCTTGTATATTAGTAACCCTGTCCCCAATCTAAAATGCCTGCCAGCTCTGTCCTTTAACAACTAAGTGGAGAGTTCTGCCTTCTCAAAGGCCAGCTATCTAACGCAATTTCTATACAGAGTTGTTGGTGCACCCTTTTAAGAGCACTATTAATATTTCAGGTCTCTAGTCATGCCTAGTTACTCTGCCCAATACACCCATGTAAATTCTAAACTGGGATTAAATACCTTGCTTGAAACCCTGGCTGCTGTTTCAATGCCATCTGCCTCATTACCCACACAACTGTCCTTTCTCTGGATATGTGAGTAAAATCATTATTATTTTACTATGTAAAGTTTATGAAAAATTAGGTGTGGGAAAAAATAAGTCCATAAGGCACAGCAGAGCAGTTTAGTATGGACATTATACTCCAAATTACTGGTAGGAAGTGACCATCAGCTGAAGATCGGGAAAGCCTGCTGTGCCCACTACAGTTATTAGGGAGAAAGAAGTGTCTGTTCTTTTTTTAAACTAAAAGCTTGTGCAATGAAATATGATTAGTTTCTGGCTCACCTGCCCTCTCTGTGGAAACAAACTGGATGGTTAATGATGACAGCTGCTAAGAAAGAGACACAGAAGCTGTTGGATTTGTAGACAAATCTGGTACTTTAGCTGGAGCTCATTCTGAGAAACCAGATGCCTTGACTAAGAAGATTGCCTGCATGGCAAATGAGCCAATTTGGATAATATATAACTATTTTTACACTGTTTTCTTCTATATCCTGCAACAGTAGGACTTGTTCAATGTTAATGTGTTTCCATTGCTCTGACCGGCAATTTTAAAAATTTGCCTGGTCTCTCCTGCATCTAACCTCTCCATAGATGATCTCATCAAAAGCAGATTAGGCTAGTTGGTACCTGCTGTCAAATATCATTGATCATCTCATGTGATAATATTAAGTGGTGGTTGTCTGATGAAGGTTTTAAAATTTTCAACAAAAACACCCTGAACATGTGCCAGTATTCACTATCATAGATAGCTTTGTTGTTTTAATGTTCTTAAAGGGTTGAAAGGATTTTTGTTGTTGTTGTTATTGTTGTTAACTGTATGAGATCAGGATGGTCTAAATGAACGTTTGTTTTTCAGAAACAAGATAAAAAAAAGTTATGAGAAAGACAAGTAAGTAACGGCACACCTCTCAGTATTTATAGATAGATTAAATCCTCCATTTCCATGGCACTAGAGACAGTCAAGTGGGTCAAGAAGGACATGAGATTGTAATAAAATATCACAGCATTACATAAAAACTAGAGACACACTGAACTGCTTTAAAATTTGTGAAGTTACTTCTGAATACCAAGGCTACCCCCTTCACTAATATGCAGATCATATAGTGTTATTTTTAACACAAACCATGTTCTAAGCACCTCACAAATAGATGAAGACGTGGTCTGTGCCACGAAAAGCACACAATCTAAATCTGACATGACAACTAACCAGGGTCCTAACAGATGAAAGGGAAGGGAAAGAGGAAGAAAAAGGGTGACAATTAAAAAAACCCCTGTAACTAATCATTTCTGTACGATATGTAACATCTTGATTATATTACTTCCCTATCCTCACTCACAATTTTTTTCTTCCCTGTTTATTTCTCAAAGGCAAAACTATAGAAGTGATGTTTTCAGGAGGATTTCAATGAGGCAAGCTAATGTTTTATTTCTTTTGTAGATGGCTATGTGCTGTGTGTCTCTGTCAGGGTTCTGAAGGGTATGCTTATGTTCATTTTGGATAAAATGTGGTTTGCAGGGTGCTTATGCATAGGGAAGCATGTTATGGCTCACCACCCTAGGAACATTCTAGAGAAGACCATGGGGAGGGAGGTAAGCTCAGCATGTGGAATGGAGAACTATGAGCATGTGATAAGGAAATCCATATATGGAAAGGTTAAATCTGATTGGTGAGAGGTTTGTGTTATGTAACTTGTTATGTAAGTGCCATGTGTTATAAAATAGCAAGGGGAGGGGCTCCTTGCTGGAGGGACTCTGCCTGATTTTTGTACTAGGGGCTCTCCCTTTGTACATATTGAACAAAGCCTTGTTAAACTGAATTGAATCGCATCGAATTGAATTGAATCACATCTAATCGAAGTCCCTTGATTTCTGCCCAGCATCTGACTCATTGGGAACCACAAAATCCCAACAGTTCCTTCCCCACTCTAAACTCTGGGGTACAGATGTGAGGACCCACATGAAAACCTCCCTAAGCTTATTTTTACCAGCTTAGGTTAAAACTTTCCCAAAGCACAAGTTCCACCTTGTTCTTGAACAGTATGCTGCCACCACCAAGTGATTTAGACAAAGAATCAGGGAAAGGACCACTTGGAGTCCTATTCCCCCAAAATATTCCCCCAACACCTGCACCCTTTCCTTGAGAAGGCTTGAGAATAATATCCTCACCAGTTGGTACAGGTGAACACAGACCCAAATCCCTGGATCTTAAGAACAATGAAAATCAATTGGGTTCTTAAAAGAAGAATTTTAGTTAAAGAACAGGTAAAGAATCACCTCTGTAAAATTAGGATGGTAAGTACTTTACAGAATAATAAAAGCTTCAAAAACACAGAGGATTTTCCCTGTAGGCAAAACTGTCCTGGTTCCCTACTGACTGGAAGAGAACAAAACAAAGACATAAACAAAAACCTTCCCCCACAGTTCTCCCCTTATTGGTCCTTTTGGTCAGGTGCCAACAAGGTAATCTGAGCTTTTTAACCCTTTACAGGTTAAAGTGGAATTAACCTTTTACAGGGTAAAGAGGGATTTTATGCTACCCTTAGTTGTATGTTTATGACAATTTCATATACAATTCATAGATTTTCAGGGCAGAAGGGACCATTACATGATGTAGTCTGACCTTCTGCATAACCCAGTAACCAAGACACATCCTCTACCACCTTCTCCCAGAACCTGATGGATGGTTTACTGTTGGTATATGCTGTGCAGTCAGGAGGACAGGGACCAGAACTCCACCTCAACCACCTGAACTCCTCTTTCTCTCTGGCCTCCACACCAAGCTGGTGATCAAGAAAGAGCATCCAGACTAAGTTAGTTTGAATAGGAAACCTAGCTTCAGCTTCCTGCCTGCCCAGCAAATAACAGAGCAGCCTCTGGAGGAAGGAAACTGTACTGTATCTGTCTCTGGAGCCTTAGCAGCTGAATGGCATCCAGCACACAGAAGGGGGAAGCCCAGTTGCTATTTGCTTCCAAAAGCAGCCTCACACTCTCTTCTTCTCCCTCAATCTCAGCCTTCTTTCTCATCAGCCAAAAGCTCCAGGGTAAAGAGGGGAAATATGGTCTCATCAAGGCTAAAAAGGTCATTTCCCCACCCTGAAAAAAATAAGCCTCTATCTATACTGAACTGAGTATATGCACCCCTGGTCCAATTCAATATCACATTTCCCTTCCTCCAGTCTTTAAATTCTCTAGCAAATAAGCAAGTTCCCTGCAAAATAGAACTGTGGAGGCAGAGAAAATTAGTTTTTAAATGCAAAAATTAGATTTGAACTATTATTTGGTATGAGTGGTTGACGTCAGAAGAATTACCCCTCTAAAGTAGAAATGGTAACAAGCATAAATTTCCCCATGTTACCAAGAGTGTAAAAATGTTGCTAGAGCTCTAGCCACCATTAGCGAAGAGATAGATGGGTGCATTAGAAATACACTTTTATTTGACAAGTGATCTCTAGGCTAGGAATGTGCTAGAACAAGTTCTAAGAAAGCAGGGTTCCCTGTCTTTCCATCAGCCTCTCCCCTAAAAATCATTTTAGCGGTAGAACTTTCATACATTTTTAATAGAACAAACACATTTTACTAGTCACAAATCCTTTTTGTTTGGCTCAAGTGAAAGGTGTGAATCAATATTACACAAAAGTAGAGCTGGTCAGAAGAGATTTCCATTTCGGCTCAACTTTTTAGAGGTTTTGAAGTTTGGTTTTGTTCCAGATTAGATCAAAAATAAAACCTTTCATATGTTTCTTGTGAAAACAGAACTATGTTGAAATGTCCAGTTTTGGACAGAAACCTGAGCTATTCTCTTCAACAAGACAAGAGTGGCTGGCCTAGGATGTGGGAAGATCCCAGTTCAAGTCCCTGCTCTATCTCATTCAGAGCAGCATTTACATCCCAGAATCTGAATCCCAGGGACTTGAAGCTGGATCTCTTACATCTCAGGCGAGTGGGCTAACCAACAGGCTTACACAGAATGAGAGAAAAATCTCACTTTCCTTCTGCTTTGACAATACAGCCTATTTCAACTAATGAAATTTCATTAGAAATGATCTGATCAGCTATATGTCAGAGTGAGAGGAAGAAAAAAGTCCTTTGTCCTATGTACTGTGCATGTTGAGACCCTGGGAAAGGAGACAAGATGAGTTATGAAATCTGAAGTAATAAAAAATAATAATTTTAAAGTTTTAGCAATAATCAGTTTTGTCTTTTATTTTGATTTTTTTCTAATCTTATTAACACAAGCAGAGTTTTTTTAAGAATAAAATTCTGAATGTATAGGAGCTATGAGAAGCTAAGTGCAAGGAAATATTACAAAATCGAAAGTGTCAAGGGAAAAATAGAGATGAGAAGTTAAAAGTGAAGACAATTAAATTACTGCATAGTTTGTTCTGAAGTTTTTTCTTAAGGATTTCCAGCAACACTGCTGTCAAAAGGGCAGTGGTTGAACTATACACTTGTAGTCTCATACCCCAAACAAGTCTCTCTTTTCTAGAGGAGAGAATTGTTGAGATAAGGCCAAGATGGGGACTCCCCAGATTTTTCTGTTCCAGGATGTCTCTCAGTCTTTCAATCTGGTACACGTACTATTGTTGCAAATGCTGCTATTACCATTCCCCTTGCTTTCCTCTGTTCTCTACTGGACTATCATGAAAACTAGAATAAAAATTAGCATCAGTGATGATTATAACAGCGGCCCTTGCGCCTACTGTTTCGAACTAGTCTCTTCTGTCTTTTACCTTCTAAATTGGTATATACTTCACCCCTGCAGGTTCTCCTTTCGACCTCATTTTCTTTCTATTGTTGATACGGACTGTAGGGACAACCCGCTACTTTTCTTGAGGTTTGTATTCACTATTCTCTCTTGTCTGGAAATACCAACACAGAAGAAGAATTTAGATCAGTACACAGTGATAATTTAGTATTGGAGCAATGACATGAAATTAAGACAAATAAAATTTAGGCTGGTCATCAGAAGGAAGTTGTTAGTGTCAAGGTTCATTGGACTGTTTAATAGCTTCTGAAGGGAAAAGGTGAAAGTCCTATTAGAATAATGTCAAGTGATACTGATAAAAAAAAATACCAGGAGAGACATTATGGGGAACAATCCAAAATGACCTGGGCTGGATGAAAGTCACAGGGGACAATGGATGACAGGGAAGAGAATTGTAGAATATGATGATGAAATAGACTGCATCTAATAAGCACCTTTTCTCTCTAGTTTCTAATTTTATTTCTCCTTGGACTTTAGCAAGCCTTTTTGGTATGAAGATGGTAACTATTTTTCTGGACTTTATGGCTCTCATTCCCTTCATCTCTGTGTAATTCCTGTTATTTGGGTTTAATGTAATTAATGGTGGTTAGAGAATTTTTCAAACTCACAAGAAGCTAGTTTTTACTCAGAGTCCATTCATGGACAATGATAAGTGTTCTAGTCTCAGCTCCCATTGCATTCAGTGTGGGAAAAGAGGATGCTTATCACTAGTATAAGTGCATGACATCTGTCAGGATCTGGCTTTCAGTCCTTATTTGGGCCAACTCCAAATAACTGGGTAAAAACTGAGTAAAGATTTCAGAATTTTGCCCTTAGTGAATAATTAAGGGACTGAAATTTTCAGGAAGCCTTTGACAAGGTCCCTCACCAAAGGCTCTTAAGCAAAGTAAGCTGTCATGGGATAAGAGGGAAGGTGCTCTCATGAATGAGTAACTGGTTAAAAGATAGGAAACAAAGGTTAGGAATAAATAGTCAGTTTTCAGAATGGAGAGAGGTAAATATTGGTGTCCCCCAGGGGTGTGTACTGGGACCAGTACTGTTCAACATATTCATAAATGATCTGGAAAAAGGGGCAAACAGGGAGGTGGCAAAATTTGCAGATACAAAACTACTCAAGAAAGTTAGGTCCAAAGCAGGCTGCAAAGAGCTACAAAGGGATCTCACAAAACTGTGTGACTGGACAACTAAATGGCAGATGAAAGTCAATCTTGATACATGCAAAGTAATGCACATTGGAAAATATAAACCTAACTACACATATCAAATCATGGGGTCTAAATTAGCTATTACCAGTCAAAAGAGAGATCTTGGAGTCATTGTGGATAATTCTCTGAAAACATCATTCAATGTGCAGCAGCAGTCAAAAAAGCTAACAGAATGTTGGGAATTATAAGGGAGGGATACATAATAATACATAAAATATCATATTGCCTCTATATAAATCCATGGTACGCCCACATTTTGAATACTGCATACAAATATGATCATCCCATCTTAAAAAAGATATATTGGAATTGGAAAAGGTTCAGAAAAGAGTAACAAAAATGAATAGGGGTATGGAACAGCTTCTGTATGAGGAGCAGTTAATAATACTGGGACTTTTCAGCTTGGAAAAGAAACAACTAAAGGGGGAATATGATAGAGGTCTATAAAATCATGACTAGTGTGGAGAAAGGAAATAAGTATGTGTTATTTATTCCTTCTCATAACACAAGAACTAGGGGTCAGCAAATAAAATTAGTAGGCAGCAGGTTTAAAACAAACAAGAGGAGGTAATTTCTTCACAGAAGGCAAAGTTAACCTGTGGAACTCTTTGCCAGAGGATGTTATGAAGGGCAAGACTACAACAGGATTAAAAAAAACTAGATAAATTCATGGATGATAGGTCCACCAATCACTGTTAGCCAGCATGGGCAAGGATGCTGTCCCAACCTCTGTTTGCCAGAAGCTGGGAATAGGCGACAGGTGATGGATCACTTGATAATTACTGTTCTGTTCATTCCTTCTGAGGCACTTGATATTGGCCACTGTTGGAAGACAGGATACTGAGCTAGATGGGCCTTTGGTCTGACCCAGTATGGCTGTTCTTATGATTGATGTTGGTCCCAGTGAACTCAGTATCAGCTTGCTATATCTCACTGCCATCTTTCCCAGAAACAATATATAACAAGAGAACAACTAAATATCTTGTGAACTGGCAAAACGTATTACCTTTGAGTTATGGTTCTCATTTAACACTGAAGTTAAATTTTATTGTTACAGTTGATTTCCACATTGTCAAATGCTATTTTAACAGTCAGAGACAGAACAATATTCAAATACCCTCATTCATATGATCTCAAATAAATGTACACATGTAAAGTACCTCACTGCCCAGTAAAACAATGTTAATTCACTCCAACTTCAATCTGTAGACAAGAAACCCTTTTACACCAACCCACAGTCGACATGGACTATAGACCTTTACGAAAAACAACCAACCCACCATGTATCATATGGCCCACTGACCTCTTAGACTCATTGTTCCATCAAAAGAGTCAACTCTTCCCCTTTCCAATATGATTAGTGATAACACATTATATTTCATTATCCATTGGCCTGATGATGCAGAGCAACCACACCTGCCAGTGAAACAAACAGGAGCTATGGGTTCTCTGCATGTAATAAAATCAGACCTGGTATTCAGTTTAGAAAAAAATATTATTCCCCATACACTATCCCCTTTTGATGCAGAAAGTCCAATCCACCTACCCCATATATGAAGTAAAGGATCAATATATTTACTATACTCTTCTTCCTCCTCCCTCATCCTCCATATATAGGCTCTATATCCCCCTTTACACAGTTATTTAGCATTAAGTGCATGTAGAAGTAGAGATGCCATCTGGACATAGTAGGTTTTCATTTCTGGTCAATGATTTCAGAAATGTCCCTGTTTTAGTTATGATCAAGGAATATTCTTGTTAGGGGAATGGTGGATAGGTTTATTGAGGGACATGGTTTTTAGAATGGGCACTGTGATATTTTATGCTTTTACTTTTAGTCAGTGGTGCAAGTAGATTTTAAGTCTTACCAATACGGTACCAAGCCACCAACTCTGCTCCGCCCCCCCCCAAAATGTTCTGTGACTAGAACCCTGTGGGGATACAAATTTATAGCCATGGATGCGGATATCCATGGATAGAAATTGGTATCTGTTGAACCACAGGGTTCTCCTAGGAACCATAACAGCGAAAGGAGCAGAATGTGGGGCCACCATTCCCAGGAACCAGCGCCCCACATCAGCAGGTCCTTCAGTGTAACTATACCACCCTTAGTCCTGCCCCCAGCCCTTCCATACAGCTGCATTTCCTGTCTGGGGTCTGTACAGCCCCACTAGAGGACATGAGAATTCCCCCATGTTCTTATCCTTTTGCTGCTGCAGTTCCTGGGAGAGCCCTACGGTTCTGAAAATGTGTCTTTACAATATGGCATACCGGCAATAAATGTCGTAATGGTACAGCATACTTAACTGTACCAGTTTATTGTGCCAGTGCTTTTAGGAAAAAAATTAACAAATTTACAAAAGTACATCCATATTTAGTTATCTTTAGTTACCATACATTTAAATGCACTAGACTTGAAACTATAATATTTCTTGTTATACCTACTTTAACTTCAACATTAAAGTAGCAACCTTAGCTGAACGTTAAATTAACAATGACTTTTTGTGTGCCTGTGTGGCGGTGGTGATGATTTAAAACCATCTCACACACATTTGACTTGCATTTGCAAATTCTGAAAGAAATTGGAATGATTCATTGTGTGTGCACTGCTCCTGTGTGAATGGTATTAATTATCTGACTTAAAATTATGACAATTTTTGGGTTAGTTCCTGTAGTTAGAAACATGTGGGTGTTAAAACGAACATTACAAGGAAATAAAGGAAAAGTCTTTGCAGAGTATGTACGTCAACTGCAATTTACAATGATAGATGTTAGCATTTAAGAAAATAAATTGTGGGAGTAAGGAAGCATAACCCTTACTTAGTGGAAGGCAGTTTAAAATATTTGGTCTACAGAACATACAGCTGCTGAAAAAATAATGTTAGGTGATTAATTTTTAAGCAGGTTTTTTTTTTTTTTTTTTTAGGACGACAGTACATGAGATTCAATTGCATATGAATCTGTCCAGAAAATCTGGCATCATTGCACTGCAAATGTAGGGTCAAAAATTTCAAGCTCTCCTGAGATTTAAGTTGTTGTTAAAACACCTGGATTATTATACTTCTCAGGTTGACAGCAGAGGTATACAATTACAATGCACTTTTGCATCAACACCAAAGTATTACTGATTGAAATATAGTCATACTCTTGGAGGATGTATTTTAACAGTGCCAAAACCACAGGGACTACTTTAACAGCCTTTAATAAAGATGTTCATGAAATCACTGTAATCCACTGTAGAACCTATAGTAAGTATAGTGTCCAAGTCAGATTTTCAGCTGCTGTAAATCACTATAGCTCCATTGATTTCAATCTGGTTCTCCTGATTTACACCAACTGAGGATCTGGCCATCTCCCCACTCTCACCTTCTTTAGTAGTATTCAGTTTCAATTGTCTATAAGACAGAATATCTATATTAAAATCAGTGGTGGTTCATCGATAAATTATAGCATGCAAACACCTTTTGAACTAGTAGCTCTACAAGTGGCATTACACTATTGATTTTTCTATCTAACATGTTAGTAGGACCCAGTTCAACCCAGCTTTTGTTGAAGCTAAGAACAGGATGAATCTATTCAATAATGAGTAAAACAAAACACTGATTTACTGGTGCATCAACTTAACAAGCTAAGGGACCTGTTTGCAGATCAAATTTCATATGAGATTAATTCTGGTGTTACAGAATAGATTGAAAAATGCAGCCACAATAATTAGCAGCAATTTTGCTCTCTACTAACACTCAAGAACAGGGGAAGTTACTTTATGAAATGATTACTCTCAGGGGAAAATGTGAGAAGAAAGTCACAGGAAAGGAAAGGAAATAATATAAGGAGATCTTTCACAGTGCAGATACTAGATTCTATGCCACTTGATTAACAGTCAACATGGAAAGGTTTCTGTCACTAGCAAACATGTCACAACACTGTATAGCAGTGTTCCCCAAACTTGGGATGCCACTTAGGTAGGGAAAGCCCCTGGTGGGCCGGGCCAGTTTGTTTACCTGCCCCGTCCATTCCGATTCATGGGAAGAACACCTGGAGCACCTGGAAACAGTCTTCCAGTGCATCAGGCAGGCAGGACTAACTGTAAAAGTGTCAAATAGGCCAAAACAGTGTGACTTATCTTGGACACCAGGTGGGTCAAGGAACAATCAACCCTCTACAGGCCAAAGTGGATGCTATCCAAAAGCGGCCTATCCCAAAGTCAAAGAAACAGATCCAATCGTTCTTAGGCTTGGCCGGATATTACAAGCGATTTGTACCACACTACAGCCAAATCGCTACCCCACTGACAGACCTGACCAGAAAGACGCAGTCAAATGCAGTTCAGTGGACTGATGAGTGTTGCCTTAAGGCCTTTTGACATTCATGTCTGACCCTGTGCTAAGGGCCCCAGACTTCGACAAACCATTCCTAGTAACCACAGATGCATCTGAGCATGGTGTGGGAGCAGTTTTAACGCAGGAAGGACGGGATCAAGAATTCCATCCTATCATGTTTCTCAGCAAGAAATTGTCTGAGAGGGAAAGCCACTGGTCAATCAGCAAAAAGGAATGCTACGCCATTGTGTACGCTCTGGAAAAGCTACACCCATATGTTTTGGGATGGCGTTTCCAACTACAAACTGACCATGCTGTACTAAAGTGGCTTCATATTGCCAAGGGAAATAACAAAAAACTTCTTTGGTGGAGTTTAGCTCTCCAAGATTTTGATTTTGAAATTCAACACATTTCAGGAGCTTCTTACAAAGTGGTTGATGCCCTGTCCCGTGAAAGTTTCCCAGAATCAACTGGTTAAAAATTGTTCTTGGAATGTGGGACATATTGTTAGTTTTTATATTATCAGTAGTATGCCTAAAGGTGCATGTGTTAACTCTGTTTTCTCCTAGAACTCCAGGAAGAAATCACAGCCAGTGTGAACCAGCTGTCCAACACTATCTGTGATTTGGGGGTGTGTGTCATAACTATTACGGGAAGGGAACAGCCCTCCTGTGTACAATACTATAAAATCCCTCATGGTCAGAGACACCAAAATCCTTTTACCTGTAAAGGGTTAAGAAGCTCAGGAAACCTGGCTGACACCTGACCCAAAAGACCAATAAGGGGACAAGATACTTTCAAATCTTGGTGGGGGGGAAGTCTTTTGTTTGTGCTCTTTGTTTTGGGGGGTTGTTCGCTCTTGGGACTAAGAGGGACCAGACATCAATCCAGGCTCTCCAACTTTTTCTGAATCAGTCTCTCATATTTCAAACTTGAAGTAACAGCCAGGCAAGGCATGTTAGTTTTATTTTTGTTTTCTCAACTTGTAAATGTTCCTTTTTGCTGAGAGGATTTTACCTCTGTTTGCTGTAACTTTGAACCTAAGGCTAGAGGGGGTTCCTCTGGGCTATATGAATCTGATTACCCTGTAAAGTATTTTCCATCCTGATTTTACAGAGATGATTTTTACCTTTTCTTTAATTAAAAGCTTTCTTTTTAAGAACCTGATTGATTTTTCCTTGTTTTAAGATAGAAGGGGATTCGATCTGGACTCAACAGGAATTGGTGGGAGAAAAGGAGGGGGGATGGTTAAATTCTCTTGTGTTAAGATCCAAGGGGTTGGATCGGTGTTCACCAGGAACTTGGTGAAAAAGTCTCTCAAGGCTACCCAGGGAGGGGAAGGTTTTGGGAAGAAAGGGGGTGTTCCAGACTGAGGAATCTGGATGGTGACAGCGAACCAGATCTAAGCTGGTAGTTAAGATTAGAAGTGTTTATGCAGGTCCTCACATCTGTACCCTAAAGTTCAGAGTGGGGGAGGAACCTTGACAACTTGTTTTGCTGTATTCTCTCAGCACTTAATGGCTATAAGTGTTCAGAGTCTCAGTTTTACATCAGCCCATGGACAGAATACATTGGTATGTGCTTGTCAGTAGCATAAATGTAAAGAATTATTTATTCATTCAGAGTATGCATATTTATCTAACTATGTTTTAATGAGCTTGTATATCTCTTTTATGATTGCTTTCAATAACTTTCATTCTTTGATTATCAGGGAAATAGGATTGTGTCAGGGTTGGGGGTTATTCTAAACAAAAATCTGCTATTGCAGGGAAATTATCCTAATGTGTTTCCACAGTTGTAGGCTGCTAACAATGCTTCAAATATAGCTTCACTCATGTCTTTCCTCTTCTTCTCTCTTACTAATTAGGTACTTGGGAGGATAATGCTGTTTGAAACATATATGGGAATAATATCTCTGTGCAGAGATCAGATAAATAAATCAGAGCTTTGTATGACCATTATGGGTACATATAGTAGATGGTGGTGTACACCTGCAAAGAAAACATGTGCCTTTATTCGTATGTATTTAAGATTTAAAATTCCTCTGTGAATGATTGATTTAGTGAAATATTTATTAAATATGACAGATAGTATTTAGTAACCAATTTATTGATTTATTGTAATACACTGTCACAGGATGCCCCTGTCCTGTAGTGTCTCCGTCTAGCCAAGTGTGGCATTGTATGTGCTTTCTGCCTCAGTTTCCCCTAATGTCATCAATAAGATCATCAAGGCTTCAAACAGGAAACAATGCCTTCTTCTGAGGTGTCCAGCTTATTAGCCAAAGACCTGATGAAATCACAAGCAAGCCCTCACCCCAGCATCTTAGCTGGGAGACAGAGTCACTCTTAGTTTATTCATTCCCACCTGGATCCACCACTTCCTGCCAGGAGGGTTCTCTCAGCTGTGGACCCTTCTCTGAAGTCAGGTCTCTTGCCAGTACCTGGGAAGATCCTGTCCCAGAGTCAGGAGTTTGCAGAGATCTGTCAGCTACAGCTCTTCTCTCAGGCAGTATGTAGCTCCTGACAGGCTAGGTGTCCTGCCACTATGTGAGAGTTCCTTGTTCTTCAGAGCACACCTTCCAGTGCCCTTGCTATGATGAGCTCTTCTCCTCAGTTCTCCTACTTTCCTCAGGAGCTTCCTGTCTCTAGGAACCAATTCAACTGAGCCCTAATAACCCTTTATCAGGCTCATTAGCTGCAAACCAGCCATTTATGGATTAATTACTTCCATGTGGGTCTGAGTTAGCTGGATTCACCCTTACAGAAGCCTCTCCTGGGTAGGCTGGTTCCTGTCTCCTCTAAAAGGGCCAGCTCCCATGACATATAAACTCCAGTTTTTTGTTTTTTAATCTCTTTGTTGCACTTTTTTGGGGTCAAAAAGTAATGGAGTACTAATTGCATTTAATATTTGAGGATAAAATGCTACTAATTTAAACCAACAGAAAAGCAATGAAATATAAACGGTCCCTAAAATTCAGCTTTCAGTCGACACACATATGTTTTAACACATCCAATTTTCCCTTAATCGGAATTGGTTATTTCAGTTTCATTCAGTGTTTCATTAAGCATTTCTCCGATATGTTACTAGAATGTGTGTTTGATGGAAACATCTATTTTCATTTTCTTTAGGGGACATGAAATTTTTCACTTCCTGTGGCCCATGCAGTACAAGGAAGTCCCTCAGGCTACTGCTCAAGTGGGTCCACAGTCCTGGATCATCTAGACTTAAGGAACTAAACTCAGCAGCAGCTATTTCTTGTGCCTCCACCACATTCTTCTCTGATCTAGGATTTTCTTTAGGAAGGTGCATGGTTACATCCATTTGAAATGGAGATATGGATGCTGCAATAGCTGCCAGGTCACCTGCACTCTGACTAACTGGAAGATCAGGCATCTGCTCACCACTCACATCCTCACTTGGGCTGGAAGGCTCACTGTGAACATTTGTGTCTATGTATCTCAGGAGAGCCCCTTCCTGCTTAGATAGAAAAGCTTCCTTTGCTTGCTTGCTTTTCTGAATGCTGCCCCAGAGGGGCGTTTTCTTCTTTCACTCATGACTGCTGTTCTGTGCCAGCTATAGTGCCTCTTAACACTCAGTTGAAGGGGACAAATAAGCAGGCTGGTAGCAGGGCCTGAGTGAGGGAAGATATCAGCATCTTAAGGGCCTAACTGGCTCCTACTACTTCAGTTGACTGCCTGTTCTCCTCAAGTGGGTTCAGGGAAGCAGCAGGAAACAGGATGCTCCTTGAGAAGCCGGTGTTAATCAGTCCAGGCTCCTGGGGGTGCTAGAGAGGTACATAAGAGGTTCCTCTTCCTCTCTCTCCCTGCAGGTCCTGCTGCTTTCTGCTATTCCCTCTCACCTTTTCTCCTGCCTGCTTGTTATGTCTCTTGTGCCCTCCTTCCTTCAGCACAGCACTCCACCATCTCTGTGCATCTAGAGCAGAGAGAATACATGTGCACCAGGAGCAGACACAATTTTCTACGTGCTGGGTCCTAGTCCCCCGCCACCCATAGTCTCGCACCTCAGGCAGCAGCCTCAATTTGCCTCATGGTAAGGCCAGCACTGATCCAAATCAACAAATGTTTCTTTCTTTAGAGAAATAAGCCTGTTAAGTGTTTTAAGAGAGAAAGCACATCAGAAGGTCACATTTCCATCAGATCTTCCAACTTCTAATTCAAAACAGCATTTGCAACATAAGATCAACCAATAGAAGTACAATATTTGGAATACTCCTTCAGAGAGTGCAGAACAGCAGTACCCACAGTTTAGGGTTACCATATTTCAGGTTCCCCAAAAGAGGATGCCGCCTGGGAGGAGGACAGCTGGAGGAGGGAATAGGGAGGTACAGTTGAGGGTTCTGGAGGGGGTATAGATAGCTGAGGAATTCACTGGAGGTGAGGGGGCAGTGTCACTCCATGTCACCTGGAGGCAGGGTAGACGGCGTAAGCCCAGGATGCCGCAACATCTATCAGTCAGCACCTCCCTGCGGGACTCCCTCCCCAGGTTTGGGACCCGGAGGCTGAATAGATGGGATCCAGCAGCTGTGGGTGCAGGGGAATGGACCAAATCAGCTGTGGGTCCAGGGAGGCACCAATCAGGAAACCAATCAAGGCTCATTCTGAGCTGCAACATCTGCTGTGAAAAAATCCTAGACAATGCCAGTTATTTGAAAAATATGCCTGGACAGAGGACAGAGCCTCAAAAAAGAGTCAATGTCCAGGAAAACGAGGACACAGGTAACTCTGCCACAGCTGCCCTTTCCCGCCATCCTGAGCTCTTTTCAGCACTACATGTCTTCTTACACTAACCTTATAAAGAAATTTCTCTGGGTCCTAGCTTCCCATCTCCCAGAGAGAGATGTTGCCTCCATTTGTTAGTGGAATTGAGATATGTTGGAACCCCTGAAGAATCCCCAAAAGGCTGCACAGTCTGTCACACGCAGCCCAGAACCTTAGCCAGAATGTGATCCTTTGGCTCTACGAGCTATGAAGTGTCTATAGAATTAAAGTGACCACAAAGACTAACTTTTTTCCCTGTCTGTAGCAGTTCCTAATAACAGAACTAGCCATAGGTGCCCACTCCGTGGATGCTCTAGGGCTGGAGCACCCATGGGGAGTGTGTGAGCTTGTAGGGGACTGCGGAAGACTGTGTCATGGCCTAGCTAGGGTATTTCCGCTTTCTCAGTGGCCTTGTGGAAAGCCCCTGCTTGCTAAGTGGCCGGTCATTGTAGGACACGGCATGCCAGTTATAACTTGCTTTTAACTGGTTGAAACTAGCATGTATGGCCTTAGGCCAAAGGGCGTACACCGCCCATGGACAGTCCCTGGCCTTTGGCCAAGGGGCGGACATAGCCTGTGGGAAGTCCCTTTTTGCATATGTATTAGTTGCTTTTGTATTATGTCTATATAGCTGTATGCTCCTGGTCCTGCCTTTGGACTTCGACCCAGGCCGAGCTGAGCTTCGGTGCTGGGTTCCCCGCCAAAGTGACAGCAACGCCCGGAGTCCCCGTTGCAGATGTGTCACTTTACCGTCGTTAAAGCCAAATAACTCACAGTGTGTGTGTGGGCCTCGTTCTTGCAGAGCATCCAAGCACATTACAGTGCTCAACACCCACCAGTAGCCCCTCCGATCAGCTCCTTCCCCTCCCCTCCAGCACCTCCTGCCCACTGAGGATCAGCTGTTCAGTGGCACACAGGAGGCACTGTGAGAGGGAGGGGGAAGATTGGGGGCAGGAAGAGGCAGGATGGGGTTGGAGCCTTGTGGAAGGGGTGGAGTGAGGGGTCGAGCACCCCTGTGGAAATTAGAAAGACAGCACCTCTGGAACAAGCATTGATAGTACTTGGTGAGACATTCTGTCAGTATTTCTGGTCCAAAAGATGACAAGTAGTATTTAAAATATAGAAAAGATCAGAAAGCATGTCTTACAGAAATAAGAGTCCAAGAGCTTAATCTATTTAGCTTAACAAAGAGAAGGTTAAATTGCTGACTTGATCTCAGTCTATAAGTACCTACATGAGGAACAAATATTTGACAATGTGCTCTTCAGTCTGGTAGACAAAGGTATCCAATGGCTTGGAGCTGAAGCTAAACAATTCAGATTGGAAAGGGGTACATTTTTAACAGTGATGGTAATTAACTATTGGAACAATTTACCCTCGGTTGCAGTATATTCTCCATCACTGGCAATTTTAAAATCAAGATTGTATTTTTAAGATCTTCTAGTTCAAAAAGGAATTATTTTGGGGAAGTTCTAGGTAATGCAGAAGGTCAGATTAGATGATCACAATGTTCCATTAAGCATTTCACTAATCAGTTTAATTAAGCATTCCAACGGTCCTTTCTGCCCAAG
The DNA here is from genome assembly GCF_007399415.2 of Gopherus evgoodei. Lineage (NCBI taxonomy): Eukaryota > Metazoa > Chordata > Testudines > Testudinidae > Gopherus > Gopherus evgoodei. Next base: position 287,250,674 of record NC_044322.1, on the reverse strand, counting down.
GAATCTATGAAAATATTGACAAAAAAATTAGGGCTTGCCCCATTTCCTGTCCAAATAATTATGACGGGCATCCATTTTTTTGCAGTATGCTCATCATGCACATATTAACACACACTAAGACCAAGATGTTCAGTTCTTGTGAAAGCCACAGATCACAAACAGAAACTGGTCTCTTTATCTATAGTGCACGTATGACAGAAAATGGCAATAAGTTTTCTATCTCACATAAATGCTTCAACTGTGTGACAGAAAACCCACCATTAAAAGTAAGAAGGGAGTTCATTCTCTGTAACCAATTTAGTACTTAATCCTACTCACATTGAAAATCACCAGTAAAACTCCTATTGACTTAAGTTATGTTGGACCAGGCTCCTAGTCTCTGATAAGGCTTCCAGCAATCATGTTAAACTCCACTGAATTCATTTCATGTGGGCAATTGATGGTAATGGACTTTCATCACTCCTAAGCTGGGCCATGTTTGGCAATGGGACATAGATCCTTTCACTCTCAGATAGTTAGTTCAGTCAGTCAACCCTCTAAACCAAGTCTCCCACTCTATTTAAAAGCATGAAAGTAAGAAAGGCTTATGAATCCCAAGGTACATTTCAGAGTGCTATTATTTCTATAATTTCTTTAAGCACTTTTTACCATGTTAGCTAGTTCAAATCCCTAAGAAATGTGTGATTTTTTCAGGACAGAGGGACAAATAATTCTTACACAAATCAGTTCTCAGATTCTCACAACAGAATTAACTTTATTCCATTTTATTTCAAGATTGGACTAATTTCATGCTATTTTATAGGATTAAAAATCATAATCATGGAAGAGGTATATGTCATACAATTGTCACTTTTTCTATCTATTTGTCTCCTAATAAATGTAGTAGTCATATGCATTTTCCTTCTGCTTGAAATAATGAGAGAAACAGATAATGCAAAAATATGAATATATTATCATAACAAAGACCAAACTAAGAGCTCAAAAGCAAGTCTCAAAAACATTGAGTATAATAGAAGAAAATAGTACATTATCACAAATCAATAGTGTAATATCAAACTGATATATATTAAAAATGTCTTTTGATAGTTTAAGATAGCTGTAATAGCAAGGTTCTTAGCTCAGATGTTCCATTAATACAGTTGATGGCAGACATCAGCAAAATTCTCAGATATCTGTTGTTGTCTTCCACACTTACCCTGAATTTTTATCTCTAACACAGAATGGAGAGAAAACAAAAGGTTCACAATTCATTGAGTTTACTGATCCAGCTTTAGCTTATAGATTTTTGAGCTTTTAGAAGCTTTTCAGAGAGCTCTCAAAAGCCTTAGTGGGTTCTTGAAATGTTCACTCTCCCCTGTTGAAAAGAAATATTTTAGCCAGTAGAGTTGCATAATGGAATAATGTTTGGCTGTGCCCCTGTGAACTCTGGTGTGTGTTCCTTGTGTCACAAATCAGGATAGATTTTGATCTTTAGATTCTAGCTGTCTGTTTCCAGAACAAAATTATTGTGTCAAGGGTCAAGATCATCTGCACCAGGGAATATATAACTGGCTACTTAGATTCCACTGGCCCATATGAAACACAGGGCAACAGAATTTATAACTGTTTGCTAGTGGAAATGTACAAGTTATAAACTCTGCCCTTAACAAAGTGCCCCAGTGTCTTTTTTTTTCCCCCGAGGGAAAAACACATAGGGCTTGTATATTTGCCAAAAAAATTTAAGATAAAAGGAGAAAAAGTTCTCCATTAACTCAATAAAGTTCCAGTTCTCTCTCTGTCCCACTTATACACTCCATGATGAATATCTTATCTACCAAATTAGGATTGCCTCTTTTCTTCATTTAGAAATCTCTTCAGGATACAAACTCTAATTTTATCCACATAATTCCACAGTATGTATCCAAGACAGCCTAACTTCAGTTCTCTCCCTCGGATAACCAGAATGCTTGCTTTATTTTTGTTTCTTTTAAAGTGAAAAATAATTTATTTCTACCAGCAGAGAGTAGACCTTTCCAGGGTTAGTATAGTTCAGTACTGAAGTCAAGTGTTTTGAATCCTGAAAAGAGTCTTTATTGAAACGTATTACTTTGTAATTCCTGTTCCAGTATATAGAATTAGATAGGACAGTAATTAAATATAATATCTTTGATACTACTTTTTCTTAAAATTATGTTTCATCTATGTGACTTAGCTGTTTTTTTGCACTTTCATCAATTAACCTCAGGTTTAACATATTTCTGATTTAATGACTGTGGATGCTTCTCCCAGCCATGGCTCTGCAGGCAAGTAGCTCCCGACTTTGGCGGCGGAGGTGGGGGCAGAGAGAGAGAGAGTGTAGGAAAAGCAGCAAGCAATGGGAGGAGGAAAGAGGAATGAATTGGGGGTAGGGTCTGGGGATAGAGGCAGGGCAGGAGAGGCTCTGGAAGTCCTGCTTAAGTATCCTGTTTTTAAATATTACAAAATTGGCACCCCTATGTACAGCTATGGTTGCCAGCAGTTCGAAATTACCACACAACTCTTTATAAGCAAGCATATTTATTCTTAAGGTGAAAGCATTGCAGAAAAAAATTAAAACAACAAAAGAACCTACATGCATGCTAACAAGCTTATCAGACATCACCCCTCAACTCCTTCAAACTCACAGGAGGGATTTTTCTCTAGTTACAAGTTCATAATAGCCTTAGCTTAGAACTGGCACAACTATTAATAGTTCAGGCTTTCCTTTGCAGAGGTTGGGCCTTTGACCTTCAGATTTCAGGAATGGACAATCAGCAAACAATGGTCCTCTCTTCAGAGTGTAAATTTAAAAGGTTGGGGTTTTGCATAATCAGAGATGGAAAATTTGCATTCACCTCCCCCTACATTAAGGTTTTTCAAGGCTATGGAAAGTTCCTGCAATATCAGTCACACCCAATTTATTCAGATACTGCATCACAAGAAAACGTTACATGAGGTATAAAAGATAATGGACAGATTTTCCAAAATTGCTCATAAATCACTTAGACTTAAGTCCCATTGAAAGTCAATATTTGTGCTCCTAAGTCACTTTGGGTTAGATTCACAAAGGTACTTAGACTCCTAAAGGGGCAGTTCGGTGGTTAAGTCCAATATGTAGGCACAACTGACAATCTAAAAATCCCCTCAGCTGCCACCTAAACCTGCAGTGGAATTCACAGCCAAACAACCTCTCCAAACCTTGAGGTAGCTTTTCCAGACAGTCCAGGAGCCATGAGATCAAGCCACTGTTAGTCACCCTGCGATGGAGTGGGAGGATCCCATCCAGTGTGGGTGGAGTGCACCCCATCATTCAGACTGCCCTCTGTCTCCAGGCAGTGAGGCTTAAGGGCTAAAGTCAAAAGAGTGATCCTTTTCTGCAGGGCTGTAAGGTCTAGAGGCCAGAGTCAATAAAGATATCCTGACTCACAGAGCAGTGAGGCCTAGCAACCAGGGACAATAGAGTTGCCATCCTGGGTGTGGCTGTATAGCCTAACAGTCACTTCGGGGTGCTTTAACTCCTGGACTATTGTCTATAATTCTGTGGGTCCTGGGGGAGGAGCGGTCTATAGTTTTTCATGAGATAGGTGCCTAAGTCAGGTTATCCCTAACTATAGGAGAGAATTCATGGCTGAAAATCCTGAGCAGAGACAGGTCAGAGGGAAATACTTGTCAGTCAGGTGCCTAAAGCCCAGTTAATAGCAGTTAGGCATTTAAGTACTTTTGATGACATGGGCTCTAAACCCCACCCCAACCTTTCCTCTGCTTTTCACTCCTAGCTAGTTTTGGAAACTCTCTTCTCAGCTTGCTGGCTTCCGTGAATTCCTTTCCATAGCAGCCTAGTTCTCTTCGTGCATTTTATGGGGAGCCTGGGGACCTAACCCAGAGCTGAAGATTCTACTAGGCAGCAAGACACTGCAACACTGAGCTCTGCTGTATCCAGGGCTTTGGAGTGGAGCCGAGAGCTGGAGCGCAGAGCAGTTCCAGAGCAGTGGAGTTGCAGGTTTTTGCCTGGAGCTGGAGTGGAGCCAGAGCACAGCTCCAAAGCCCTGGCTATATCTAAGTCCTCTTTGTGAATCTAGCCATTAAGCATTTCTAAAACTTCCACATAGTACACCTAAAACTCAGTGGTCAAGTAATTAGTAGAGCCCTTCCTGATCTGATAGAATGTCCACTGTGTGGAAGGACTCCCATTGTGAATCTTAGTTATTAAAGATGTAAATGAATACTGGATATTTCCTTATTTTCCTTAATTCAGTTTCCTTATTTGCTTTAATTTTCAAGAGGGATGAAATCCAGGCCCCGCAGAAGTCATTGACAGTTGGCCATTGACTTAAATGAGGCCAAGATTTCACCCAAAATGTTTAAGGAGAAAGACTGGTTGTTCAGGTCTGGTCAAATTTCTGCTGATTTGCCACATAATATGTGAAATACACTGCTGTGAAAGTAGACTAAATCCAAGGTTAAACATAATGTACATAATGTACTTTTTATTACATATTATTCCACTAGTTACTATATAATCACCTGTAATTCAATAGCAATTACTTTTTCTTCTTTCAAATAACACAGCAATTATTCATTTTAATTGTCATTTTTTGGTCCCTTGTAGCATCTTAAGTTACAATTCGTCCAAAAATTTGCTGGTAGGGTACTGTACAAGATAAACTATTATTTATTGCAAAATGTTGGACTTGAAGAGAGACAGCCTACAATTAGACAGAACAATTAGTTTAAGGTTGAATTCAGTTATTTTCTGCTCTAGCTACTTAGATTTGATAATTCTTTTATGTAACCATTCTTTGAACTTTTCTGTTAAAAGCTTATTATTATTGTCCTAGGTGTTAAGAGTCCCAGAAGATAAGCCTTTAGCATTTGTGCATCTTTGTAGAATGTATTGCCACTGCATATTACAGATTCTGGTTATAATAGTCATATCAAGATTGTTTAACTGACATTAACAAAAGCAGTCAGAGTACCTAACTATTGTGGTTTCTACAAAACAAACCTCATTATCTAGTTGCTACTGTCATATTTACAATAAAGTATCCTAAAAAAAGGTACATTAAATTAAAATGAAAGCTAAGGTTTTTGTTTGTTTTTAAAAAAATAAAGTCCTTTAAGTACATATTTAGCATCCAACTAACTGGCCTGATTTTCAAAAGTGATGATCACTCAGCAGTTCTCACTAAGAGGTGAAAAATTGTTAGTTTTGCAGGAGGAATCTCACTTCTGAGACGTCAGAGAAGAAAATTCAGCAGTCCCATTATCATGGATTTGAATATCAGGCAATCAGCAACTTCTTAGACTATAGTGGTCTTCACCAAAAAGTTATTATTTGCAAGATTCCAGAGTTATTTTTTATTCTGTGTGTAACATTAAACTACTGTGAATCATGGTTGGCAAAAACTGACTGTATTGCTGCATCTTTTAAAACAAATTGATTTAGCACAAACACATTCTTACCATATTCTAACATAAATAGTTACATTGTGCCTATCACAACTCTACATTGTTTCAATTGGATAAAAAGATCCCTTATGAGATTTACGAAAGTCATTATATAGGCTTTCAATTAAAATATAAGAACTGAGAAATGTTAAGGACTTCTTCCTTTTAAATATCAGCACACACAAATACAAGCAATAATGTACCTTCATAGCTTCTTAATGAAATAGATCCACATAAAAAACACACCCCTCAGAGTTGATGACATTTTTCAAAAGGCAGCCTTTACTAGAATATTGTTTGTAAGTGATGGATAATTCTGAAAGTTAAGGCTACAACATTTTAAAGAGAATAATTACCAAGAATAGCTCAGAGAACAAGAAGCATGAAATTTCATCTACAAAAAGTGAAGTACCTAAGGGAAAACCAGTAATTTTTACACACACACACCACACACACACAATCAAAAGAACTTACATTAATTCCAGAACTTCCATCTAAACATCAGAGCATACAGTCAGATAACGTAAACTCTGGACAACTATAATTCCCATTATTTTGCTATGCAATTACTGGTAAAAATGAGCATATGTACACTGTTCAATAGGAATACTTCAGTTTTCAAGAACAACAGAAAAACACCTACTAATAGTTTCTACTTTATTTTAAAAACAAATAGAGTCTCATCCAGGGACTTGCCCAACTCTACTTTCAAAGCTGTTTGTTCCACTACATCATTAGAAGGGGTATGGTTTACAGATGACATGTAAGTCTGCAGTCTCAACTGTCTTGTTATTTGGGCCTAATTTAGACATTGAGCAAGAGAATGGATTATAAAATCACAACCACCAAAGTTCTAAGTCATTCTTTTAATTACCAAAAAAAAAAATGGTTAATCACTGATTGAACAAACACTATACAATGGGCAAAATAATCAGCTTGCGAAGAAAAGGTGTCCAATGTTACTTTTACACTCAAATAATTTCCATGGAATAGCATATTCTGGAGATTGAATTACTTAGCTATTGATTTAATTGTTTAATTGCAAACACTTTCAAAAGGAATCATGAAAACTGAATGTTTCTGGGGTTACTGAAGCCCGCTGTCCTTAATGTTCATTGAGATAGTAGTCACCGGACTGTTAAAATAGGCTAGCTACATTGTAAAGGTTCCAAATGCCAGATTACTTCTTTAAAGCAAATTTAATCAAGACATATTACAAAAAAGCATTAAATTTGCACATGACTGACTTATATAGTGACCAATAAACAGATAAATTCCCTGAGCCTTAAGTACTCCAAAGTCAAAGCCTAATAGATATTTACTACATTTTGAGATTTAGCAATCAAAAATAGAATCATAGAAATGTAAGATTGGAAGGGACCTTGATGGCTCATCTAGTCCAGTCCCCTGTATTGAGGCAGGGCAAACTATTATCTAGACCATCCCTGAGAGGTATTTCTCTAACTTGCTCTTAATAATTTCCAACAATGAAGATTCCACAACCTCCCTAGACAATTTATTCCAGTACTTAACTAACCTTACAGTGAGGAAGTTTTTCATAATGTCTAACCAAAATCTCTCTTGCTGCAATTTAAGCCCTTTACTTCTTGTCCTGTTGTCCGTGCTTAAGGAGAACAATGTCACCCTCATTTTCTGTACTTGAAGACTGTTATGTCCTTCCCACCCCGGTCTTCTTTTCTCCACACTAAACAAGTAACATTTTTTCCATCTTTCCTCATAGGTCATGTTTTCTGGACTTTCAATCATTCATGTTGCTCTCCTCTGGACTCTCTCCAATATGTCCACATCTTTCCTAAAGTGTAGTGCCCAGAACTGACACAATACTCCAGCTAAGGCCTTATCAATGCTGAGTGGAGCGGAAAAATTACTTCTTGTGTCTTGCTTACACCACCTCTGCTAATACATCCCACAATGATGTTTGCTTTTTTGGAAACCATACAACAATTGTTGACTCATATTTAGTTTGTGATTGACGGTAACTCTCAGATCCTTTTCTGCAGCACTCCTTCCTAAGCAGTCATTTCCCATTTTGTATTTGTGCAACTGATTATTCCTTGCTAGATGAAGTACTTTGCTTTTGCCCTTATCGAATTTCATTCCATGTATTTCAGACCGTTTTTCCAGTTTGTCAAGATCATTTTGAATTCTAATCCTGTCCTCCAAGTCACTTGCAACCCCTCCCAGCTTAGTATCATCTGCAAACTTTATAACCTCTGTCCAAATCATTTAAGATATTGAATAGAACCAGATCCAGGACTGGTCACTGAGGGACCCCACACTGATACCTGTAGGACCCACTCAATATGTCCTTACAGCTTGACTGTGAACCTTTGATAACACTGGTCTACAATTTTTGAGAAGTCGTCTGCTTCAGAGATAAAATGTGATATTTATTATGTATTTTGATGTGCTGAATTGAAATATGACAATTAAAACAACTGATTGGCTACTGTTTCTAAGATATTTAAGTTTTTACATTTTATGTCTATGTATATTGTGTAGCTAGTAGAGTTTTAATCATAAACTGTAAACCTAGGTCTTTTCATGTGTTTATGGTTGCTTTACATGATAATATTTCACCTGTCCTGTTTATGTAACACTTTTAAAATCAGCAAAAGGGTTATATAAATAAAATTTATTATGAAACAAAAGGCAAAAAACTATTATGTACATAGTTTAGTCCTATTCAGTGTCTACTCGGCGCTTCTTGGCTTGTCTCTTGTATTTATTAAATGGAGCATCTTTTGTCACTGTCCAGCAATAGTCTGCAAGCATTGATGGGCTCCATTTGCCCTGATAGCCTGCCAGGAGATTCCCCTGCTGTAGTCTGGAGCCCAACAGCTCTGCCTTACTCTTGGGTAGTTCCAAATCCCTGACTGGGTCATTCAGTTCACCTTGTGTTAGGAGGTGTGGTTCAGAGGAGGAGGATGGGAGAAAATGTGGGTCCTGTGACATTGATGGTTCAGGACCAGAAGTTTCATCCTCTTCCTCTTCCTCGTCTGACTCAAGTGAGAATGATTCTGGTGCATCAAGAACTGGCAGTCCTTCTCCGTGGGGTACTGGGCGTATAGCTGATGGAATGTTTGGATAATGCACAGTCCACTTTTTCTTCTTTGACACACCTTTCCCAACTGGAGGCACCATGCAGAAGTAACAATTGCTGGTATGATCTGTTGGCTCTCTCCAAATCATTGGCACTGCAAAAGGCATAGATTTCCTTTTCCTGTTCAACCACTGGCGAAGATTTGTTGCACAAGTGTTGCAGCATATGTGTGGGGCCCACCTCATGTCCTGATCTCCAATTTTGCAGCCAAAATAAAGGTGATAGGCTTTTCTTAAGTGGTTATACTGCACTTTTGTGATGCAAAAGTCACTTCACCACAAACATAGCAGAAGTTATCTGCACTGTTCACACAAGTACAAGGCATCTCTGCTCACTTTGGCTAAACAGAAATGTGTCCCTTTGCAAAATCAAACACTGACAAATAAGAGAGCACGACACTGTATGATTTCTAGAGCTGATCTAGGGCAATTTGTTCAGCAGAGTGATGTAAGCTTCGTTATGATTGCATCATCCATGACTTCTAGGAATAACATGATGCAATTCATATCATGTATGATGCAATACCAGCTTCAGATTGCATCATTCATTGTTTTGCCTCAAAAGCAAGTACTGTCCAAACCCAGTCATAGATTTATTCATCGATCCAGTCAAAGATGTATTTTAGTCATTTCTGGTTTAAATTGAGATCCTGTCCCTTTATAACTCACTTATCCTCCGCCATTCCCAAATCAAGGGTCGTATATACTGACCCAATAGCATATCTTGAAAACTACAGCCAATCAACAATTTTAAGCATCATTTTCGTTCTCAGTGACCCAGAATTAGTAAAGTTGGACTACATTTATTTCAGAAGCATTTTGGCTGTAGAGCAGTGTAACTATTACCTGAGTATGGTTATAGGTTATATTATTAGGTGGATAGATATCCACCTATTAATAGGTGAGTCTAGGCTATATTTCCCTATTTTGTTTATGAAGTCAAGTGAGACAGTACTAAAAGCCTTATTCAAATGGAATATGTATCACATCTACTGCTTCCCCCTTATCAAGATTTTTTACCCCATCAAAGAAGTATGTTAGGTTGTTTGACATGATTTGTTCTTGATAAATTCATGCTGACTGTTACTTATCACCTTATTATCTTCTAGGTGCTTACAAACTGCTTCTTTATCTTTCTGGGTACTGAAGTTAAACTGACCACCCTATACACCTCTACCTTGATATAATGCTGTCCTCGGGAGCCAAAAAATCTTACCGCATTATAGGTGAAACTCCTTGACATCGAACTTGCTTTGATCCACCGGAGTGTGCAGCCCTGTCCCACCACCCCCAAACACTGGTTTATTGCGTTATATCCAAATTTGTGTTATATCGGGTCGCATTATATCAGGGTAGAGGTGTAATTCCCTGCATTGTCCTTATTCTCCTTTTTATAGATAATTTGCCTTTCCCCAGTCCTCTGGAATCTCTTCCATCCTCCATGAATTCTCAAAAGATAATAGCTAAGGGCTCAGAGATCTCTTCAACCAGTTCCTTAAATCATTTAGGATTTATTTCATTGGGTTCTGCTGACTTGAAGACATCTAACTTAATTCTTAACTTGTTTTCTCCCTATTTTAACCTCAGGTTGGACCCCACTTACACTGATGTTCACTATGTTAATTAGCTTATCATTGTTAAAATTTTTGATGAAAAAAGGGGGGGGGGGCATTTAATGCTTCGGCCATTGCTCTGTTTGCTATTATTGTCGTTCTCTCCTCATCGAGTAACAAGCCTTCCTTGTCCTTAGTCTTCCTCTTACATCTAATATATTTGTAAAACTGTCTCGTTATCCTTTATGTCTCTAGCTGCTAGTTTAATATCAGCCTTTCTAATTTTGTTCCTACATGTTTGTGGTTCGTACATATATTCATTCAATGTGATACTCTGCTAACCATAGGGTTCAAACTATTGCCATACCTTCCAAGCACCATTTCACCTAAGAGTCTGTCAGATTTCCATCACAAAATCTCTTTTATGAAAGGAACACTTCTAGCTTGCCTTAAAAATTCAGGGACATATCATGCCCCTGAGGCCAGCTGCTCCTATAGCATTGCCCTCCATCTGCAAGACCCCATGGAGATCCTCCTCCAGATTAAGATTCATAAGATGCAGTTGAATGGAACACAGAATAGATGGGAGGGACAATAGGGCCATAATGAGGAGGTACAAGAAAGGTTGCAAAAGCACTGGCAGGCCCAAGGGACTCACAGAAAGGCCAAGACAAGAGAGGAAAAACTAGCCAAACTTGGGAATGGGAAGGAGGTAATAGAAGATTGGGCCAGGAACACTGGAGGAGAAACAGACAGCAAGAAAAGTATAGGAAGAGGATTCAGAATTTCAATCCAAAGCATATTTGAAGCACCCTTAGACTTTACCCTCCACTGGAGCCTGTCAGTGTAGATCCTTGCATCTTTCAGTGCTCTTTCAGTTTCTCCTATTAATGTGTTCTCTTTGGGGCTATTATGACTCTTACTTTTTTAATGTGAGCTGAGTGGTCTATAGTTTAATTTAAAAGAAAATATGTGATAGTCAAGGGTCTGTTTGGCATTCAGACAACTCAGCCACTTAATAAGCACAATTTGTTTTATGAAAAAAAATTCCTTTTTACTTCTTAGGCAGAAAGAATCAAAGCCAATGGGTCTATACTTCATATTGAGGCATATTGTAACTACACAGCACACCTGTTAGAGAAGCAGATATTAATTATGCATAAACTGATGGGTGAAAAATAAGTGGAATATGGGAGAAACAGTAGTTTCTAGACAGCTATGCATTAACAAAGATTTAGAATAATACTTTTTTCTGTGCAAATTCAACTGCTATTTCTATTAATTAATGTAATTGATAATAGTTATAAAGATGTCTGGCATTTTAATCATGCAGATATGTCTTTCTGTCAGAAGGGAAAAATTAAAAACAGCTAGAAGTCTTTGATTTGCAGTGTAAGCTGGAGAGGAAATTAAAATAGAGCTGGTAATAAATGACAGATACATTCAATTTAAAAGGTCACAGATATGGGTCACAAAGGTAAGGAGGACACCAGGAAGCATTGCCATTAACATAAAAGGTAACTCTGTATCCCCTCCTACGCACCAGACACACTTTTTTTGGGGGGAGGGGCGCAGTTTAGATTAGTTAGATGAGCTTGGCAGCTCAAACTGCACACAGCATCATCATCATCACTAAAATATGCAACATCATAAATGGCAGGGATCATGTTGAATTAAGAAAAAAAAACAGTAGCAAAGCTCCAATTTACACAGTTCATTTTGTCAATTGCAAATGTGAGAATGACATTTTAAATGAATATTCCTTTGTGCATGTCTGATGTTAAGCCAGTCATTGATGGGACTTCTATTTGAGTCTAAATATGACATGGGAAACATTTCTGCAAGAAAAGAAAAATCTTATGTCTCCCCCAAAAGTACAATTTTTGAATCAGAGTTGGGCTAAACCATACAGAAAATTTCAAGTCTCTAACCATTAAGAGCCTGAAGCTACATAACAGGTATGTTATACTAACCTGAACAGAACAAGAGCATTTGGACTCCCTGATGGTCAGTCCAAACTAATTACTGTTATCCTGAATACTAGTGAGACAAGGTGGGTGAGGTACTATCTTTTATTGGACCAACTTCTGTTGGTGAGAAAAACAAGCTTCCAAGCTACACAGAGCTCTTCCTCAGGTCTGGGAAAGGTACTAAGACTTTGTCTATACTAGCACTTTTGTTTGTAAAACTTTTTTCAGTCAGGGGTATGAAAAAAACCACATCCCAACTGACATAAGTTTCACTGTCAAAAGCACCGGTATGGACAATGGCATGTCGGCAGGAGATGCTCTCCCGAACACATAGCTACTGCTACTCGTTAGGGGTGGTCTAATTATGCTGGTGGCAGAGCTTACAGTGGTGAAGCTGCAGTGGTACAAGTATGCCACTATAAGGTCTGTAGTGTAGACAAAGCTGTAGAGTCTCACAGCTAAATATGCGATGACACAAATAATTCAGCATAAGCAGTTAGCACATATTCTAAGGGACCTTTTAAGGTAAAGTAGCCTGTTAACATTCCTGTAATCCTGGGACAAAACAGGGGTTAGTGGGTTATAAGGCTGCGAGTTTGTAAGGAAGGTCATGACTTCTGCAGCAATCAGTACAGCTGGCCCAGCGATCACCTGGGCAGATCAGGCAGCCCCTGGGCCAGCCGCACTGGCTGCTGCTGGGGCAGTCTCGGGCCACCAGTCTTCTTTGGAGTTTGAATGTGGGAGGAGGCTCAGGATTGGGCTTTGGGGCGCAAGATGGGGTGAGGGCTCTGAGCAGCACTTATCTCGCTTGGGGGAACTCCTAGGTGGAGGCGTGGCCAGGTGACTCTGCAAGCTGCCTCTGCCCTCAGGCACTGCCCCGCAGCTTTAGTTCCTGTCCATGACTTTTACTAAAAATACCCATGACTAAAACGTAGCCTTAGATATAGATTGTTGTAATAAGCCATAAATCCAGTGCCTCTGTCCAGGCTATGATTTTTACTGTCTAGCAAAGATATGAATTTAAGTTGTCTGAATAGTTACTCTCAGGTGAATTGTCTTCAAAAATTAAGCACTAGTGTCTGATATGGCAATTGCAGGGTTTAATTTAGAAAAGAGGGGTTACTGACTAGTAACCGCTGTTCTTTCAGAGTTGCCTCTGTGCATTCCCTTTTATGGGATCTAACAGCTGTATAATAAAGAACTGTATAATAAAGCCATGTCTGTTAGGGGGACGCAGTAGCATTCTTGTACTAGGTTGATATCATTGGCTGTATCTATATAAGGGGAGCGCATCCTCCACAGACTTCAATTCCTTCTCCCTAACCCACAGAATCCTGAAACACAAAGGCAAGCGAGTGGAGTGTAAATGCACAAAGACAACTCTCAAAAGAAAAACAGCCACTAGTATGTAATCCCTCCTTCTTCAAGGACGTCTGTGCACTCCAGTGTATAGGAAATTAACAATTAGAGGAGCTGCTATGTCAGGTCTGAGGGGATCCCATGTTCTTCAAGGATTTTCCAAGTTTATATGAGTAACAAATACTGCTGTGTAGATCAGCAAAGGAGGCATAGTGTAAATATTTGGAGGACCCCCAGTCATGAGAAGGAAAAATCAACTGTGTTGGAACTACGTAGACTGGTGAGGTGTCCAAGTCATTCAGTGCCTCATCTTCAAGCTGAGAGCTGTGCATGGCAAGAGTGGCGTTGAAATATGTAAGCAGTCTCCACATGTGACATGCATCAATGGAACTCAAGGAAAATTATGCCTCTTTTTCTTTTTCTCTTTTGACTACTTTCATTGATCAGAATACTTCCTCTTTTTCCTTTGTCTTCCCTGGAACAGAGCTAGGAGAAGATCTGGAAGCATGACTCTCCCTGGTGGTGTCAACCAGTAAGGGCACCAAGGAAGATTGTGGTACTGATCTCTGTGGCAGAGCAGTATGATTTCTTGGAGTCTGCTGTGCTGGACTGTGCCAAGCAGGAGGCTCAGCCCCCATAAGTGTTTGCCTCAGAGATGTCAACATCAAGGGCAGCACTGAACCTAAGGTGGCAAGATGTGTCTCAGGTCCCTTTACAGAAGGCCTCATAACTTCTGAAGGAGTGTTAGAGTGGTCTGGATGAAAACTCAAAGAAGCCACATTTGCCCGCAGTCTTAACTGTCTGTCATATCCTCCAAGGAGAGAAGGCATGGTGAATTATGCACTGAGACATTACATGATCCTCTCCCAGACATGCTAGGTGCCAAACATGTGCATCCATCCCTGGAAAGATGGATTATCAGGTCATACACTTTCTGAATTTCCATGTGGTTCAGGACCCAACATAGCTTTGAAAATAATACGGAACCCCCAACTACTCTAACTAACTAAATAATAATACCAGAAGCTAACTAGCTCACAGTTCATGGGAGGTAGTTCCATTAATTTTCTGTGGTGGCAGTAAAGTAACCGAGGTAGTTGGGGATGTCGCTCAGCATACCAGGTCACAGAGTTGGAGTCAGGACTGGATTACCAGGAGTCAAGGAAGGCAGGAGCAGGGCTGGTTCCGAGGCAGGAGCAAGGCTGGGTGCAGGGCAGTGTCTGGGTTGCAGCCGTGGAGGAGAAAAGCAGGAGCAGAGCTTAGAGAGATGACCAAGGGAGATGGAGAGTCCACAGGTGTTGAGAAGCCAATGTCCTTCTGCTGCTGCTGGGCTTAAAAACCAGCTGAATAGCTTCAGCCAGTTATGCATGGTGGTCCATCAGGCAGCTAAGCTGACTTGTTAGGACATCAGCTGAGCAGGCACAGTTGCAGGGCCTTATTTCTGACAGGGTGGAGTTGTGCTCTTTTATATAGACAGAAAAGATCAAACCTTAGCATAAAAACACTGATGCACCCCACAGCTTATTGCTTTCTTATTCAGTTCCAAAGCTTGATCTCGAAGCATTAGACCTTATGTGAGAATGCACAGCAGCCCCTGAAGAATAAGAATAGGAATCTCTAGGCTTCACGTTTTCAAGTGTTAAACTTACAAAGAAGGATTGGAAAGGAGTAGAAATTTTGCTGTGCTTATACATCAGCTATAATAGGAAGCTGTGGTGTAAGCTGCTTTAACCTTGAAATACTGCAAAAGGGCTTCTCTCTAACAGTAAGAAGTAATTCAGTCTTGATCCACCTAAAGCCTGATCTTCGCCTCAACAGTAATAGCTGAAATTCGTATGTCCTCATTAGAGGTCATATATGATCACTTTAAAGTCACTATTTTGTTACAGTGGAACCAATGGATAACATACATCATACTCTCAAGATGAACTGGAGAGCTGAATAATTGAACCTCTTCCATATAAAATTATATTTCACAGCATCATTGGAAGATTTCATAGTATATTCTATTTTGTGAAGAATTTATGGTGGTGATGGGTTTTTGTTTTTTTACATTTTCCTTCACTTTACTCTGAAGGTTTGACTAGCCATTCATCAAGACTGTATGCTGAGTCTCAGCTGCAGTCAACAGACTGAAGTTTGATGCCCAGGAAGAATTTAAATGCAGGAATCACAAACATACTGTCAGCAAGTTTTCACCTCTCCCCATGTGCCAGACCATGAGTTGCTATTCAGAATGGCTACAAAAACAGCAGAATATGTGATAACCACCCACACAACACAGATGCTGGCTTAAACTGTATGGAGACCTGTAAGGTCTCTAGAGCATACTACAACCATCACTACTAGCAACATTTGTTATTGCGTAAGGGCTCTAATCTCTTTGAATTAATTCTACTAGCATTTTGCTCATTTTCTTCATGTAAAACAGGCCAGAGCAGACATTTACTGTTTCCTGAAACTCAGTATTACTCTGCCAAAATACTTAAAACTTTTCTTGAAGCATTTTGAAGTTTAAAGCCCAAAAGCAGACATGGAACAAGCAAAGAAGGCCTTGTGCACTTTACTCTGCAGAATTTCAACATAAATCTTCCAGAAATAAGAGCCATTTTTCTGATTCCCAAAGAGTTATAGTAGCTCCTTCAATAGTTCTGGGGCATAATACAATTTAAGTCTTCATCAATACTTTATGATAATGTAAGCAGAGTCAGGATGAGCTCCATCCTGACATCTGGTGATGAATTATGGCGAGTGTGGAAAAGAATTTCAGAGGCTGATCGTGTTTGCATAGGCACACCCACTCTGCCTAGCATAGCCCACGGCAGACTAAAATGGTTACTTTCACAGCTGTGGGATCCCCAATTTCTTTGTTATTGGAGTAGGAGGAATAAAGTGTGTCACTCTGATTAAGTAAATGAGGAATTACAATACTGTTTTATGATAAAAGGTTTCACTATCAACTAAATAGCACTTGCTAGACAAGGGATATGGGTTCCAAAACCCAGTGAATGGAGAGAGTTTGGGGACAGGTATCTGTACCTGGTGGTGTAGGTGCCTTGTGTGAGCCAGAAGCACCAGTTCCATCTACTCCTCTCTCCACTGTGGAATATCAGAGATGATTTTTGATTTCCTTAAGAATCTAGATACAGGTTACTGAGCTGAACTCACTATGGGCTAATGGTGCACTAGCACTGGGGCTCCCCTACTGTGAGCTGAAATCACTAAAGAGCTGGAATTGTTGAGCTGAGAGCACTGAGTACTGTGCTAACTAGTGAGGGAGCCTGAAGCTATACTGCAGAGCAGAGCAGCTGGCAGAGCGGAGTGAAGCAGTTTGTGGAGCCACGGAGTGAGTGGAGCCGAGCAGTTTGTGGGGAGAGCTGGTGGAGCAGAGCAACCGGCAGAGCGAAGCAGCTGTGGGACGGGTGGAGCAGCCCATGGAGCGAGTGGAGCCGAGCAGTTTGTGGGGACGGCTGGAGCGGATCACGGGACGGCTGGTGGAGCAGAGCAGCTGGCGGAGCGGAGCAGTTTGTGAGGATGGATGGAGGAGCAGAGTGGAGTGGCTGGTAGAGCGGAGCAGTTCGTGGAGAAGGCGGAAGCAGAACCCCACAGAGGGGCAGGGCAGTTGGCCTCAGACCACGTAAGGTGCCCCCTTCTACCCAGGCTGGGGGCGGGGTGGAGGGACCTCTGCAGATAGACTCTCGAACTCTGGGGCTGCACTGACCTGGGACAGAGACTTTTGGATTGTGGGACTTTTGGGACTGTGGGTGATCTTTGGGTTGCTGGACTCTAGGGACATTTGGGGTATTGGACTTTGGAGTCTTGGGGTGATTTGGGGGTTGCTGGACTCAAGAGCCCAGGGAAAAGGACACGGCCCAATTTCCTGGGGTGGGCCTTTGCTCATGGTTTGGTCTATGAATTCTAGTTGAGGTGTTTTCCCAATTTAATGCTTGTTGTTTATCTCATGAATTAAACCTTTTCTGCTACACTGAGACTCTGTGCTTGTGAGAGGGGAAGTATTGCCTCTTTGAGGCACCTAGGGGTGTGTGTAAGATTTTCCCAGGTCACTGGGTGGAAAGAGCTGGTTTTGCATTATGTTGTAGGGAAGGGACCCCTATGTATTGAATCCGGCCCTTGCTGCTATCAATTTGGCCTGGCAGAAAGGTTACAATAAAATAATAGAATGCACCCAATGTAAGCACATTCAAGAGTTTCACCACTGATTATCTATATGGAGCATAATGCAGTGCAAATTTATATTCATAAGTAACATTCACACATTCTGAATAAGTTACATGAAAAACAATGTATACATAGTAAGTTACATTTCAGGAGCAAAAAAAAGGTTTGAGAGCCTAAATCTCAATGTAACAAAATGTAATAAAAATGTAATCAATCACGTACACACAATTTAAATATAGATACCCAGATATATCACCATCCTGTATTTGATGTAGTCATTTACACATTGCAAACGATGAACAAATTGCATGTAAAATATTACACATCCAAAATGCAACACTGTACACTCCCTTTACACAAATATTAATAACTAGACAAGTAACTATGCCATGGAAAATCCGGTCCACTGTTCCGATCCACACATTTATTGTAGTATTCAGATTATCTAAGAAAATTGGCTTTTGAGGTCCTTTCCCCTTTACTGCTCCCTCTTACCAGTTCATATGGAGTAGGCAACTAACTTCCAAATATGCCCTTCTTTTATCTGTGATTTACCAATATGAAAAATAATGAAAATATTGTGTAAATCCAACATTGTGTGTGTTAGACTTATTTACATCACTGTTCCTTTTATTATTTTTGGAAATTTGGGGTTCTTAGTAGTTTTAAAATTTGAGCCAAAATGAAGGAGATACAAAAAACAGATTTTTTCCCCCTCACACTAGAAGATACCTTATTTGTTGTCTTTCTTCATCAGTAACTGATGATTAGAAATGTACTTTGAGACCACTGTGTAGTACATTTTCAGTTATATAAACAGTAGCCAAATCATATGTACAAAGGTGTCTATTGAGAGATAAAGGTGACATTTTTTGAAGTACGTGACTTAGGAGCTTAAGTCCCATTGACTTCCAATGGGACTTAAGCACTTTTGAATTTGTTTTCCCCCCAAAGTCATCACATTCCAGAATAGGGCTTCCCTTTTATGCTTGCTATACTTTTCCTGAGGACTCTTATGCATATTAAGCCAAACACAAAAGTACATTTCACAGAAGGAATGGAGCTGTTAAATTCCAACCATGTGGCACCTACTTGACAATGTCAATGTCACTTGAGATCATAAAACTGAACCTAAACAAATGGAAATAAATAGGTCAAGTATTTCAAGTAACTAAAATATAGAATCTACTTGAAGTTTAATACAGTAAAGCAAAGCAGAATCATGCTACAGGATTGCTTACAAGTGCAGAGAAGAGCATAGGAATGGAATTCTTGCAACACTCCTGTCATCGAATATAAATATTTATGAGGAGAATTACTTCCTGATTATATTTTCCATTGTAAACAATGGGGGGGGGGACATTGTGTTCCCAACTGAAAACCAAACACTAGAAGTGGTCGAAGCTGAAGAAGTTTAGGGTTTCTAGTTGACCACAGATTGACACAAAAATCTACACTCACTCTCTCTTGCCTATATGCTTGGCCATTTACATTCTTATTTACATCTGTAAAGACCTCACTGTTTCCCTGTCTTTGAGTGTTTCTTCAGCACATTAAAAACTCTCCTCTCAGCTAGGAAATGAAGACATGAAAATTATTAACAGGCAATAAGAGATGACATGAGATATATACACACCAAGGTCCAAGGATACTGCCACTACTGAGACAGCTATAACAACATATGATGCCCAAGCTCTGAAAATGCCTAGCAATGTATTTGAAAAGTATCAAAATTGACTGTGATTTTGAGTGTTCGAGAAGTCAAGACTGAGGGACAGGGGGTTCACTGGATTGAGTCATCAGTCCTTTGTATTTGGACACCTGTGTTTAATCATTTATAATAAAACACAGATCAGAGACCTCTGTGGGGTCATCATGAATCCAATGATTAATCATCATTCCACCACACTGCTTAATTTGACACACCCAAGAGCAGTGCCAGAGTTTCTGGCACCCTAGGCAGAATTCAGGGGGCGGCATTTTGTGTGCTCCCCATGGGGCATGCGGGAGCTTCTAGTTCCACTCCCATCACGCTGCCGAAGAAGGACCCTCCGCTGAAATGCCGCAGGTGACAGCGGCAGTCACTGAGCTGCTCAATTGCTTGCCGCTGTTTTCCGCAGCACGTTGGCAGAAGGTCCTTCTTCGGCGGTGCGACGGGAGTGGAACCGGAAGCTCCCTTGCGCCCCATGGGGAGTGCACAAAATGCCACCCTGGCGATGGCCTAGGGTAGCCTAATGGAAGCACCAGCCCTGGGCACACCTGGCAGTATCTGTTCTAAGAGGCCTTGATATTGGAATAGTAGAGATGGTGCAGAAGAATGGACTGAAGCACATTGGCAAAGTTGTGTCTGGCTGTAGCCAGGGCTCTTAATCTGTCAGCACTCATGATCACACCAATAAATAAAACAGTCAACACTAATTCAACCCGAAAATATGAACATTTTAATAAAGGCTTGTGTAACAATCAGTTTTAGGTACATTACCATCCTATGCAAAGCAGAAAACATGGATTTATCTGCAGGTAAGGTAAGTAGCTTAGTCCCTTTGTCTCTGGTGCAATACTATCAGCCGTATCTTTCTTAGTAACCCTAATTCTATAAAGATCGTAAATGTGGTTCTTGCAGCAGTGAAGGTAAACATAAGCCAGGAATAATGGTGTAGGATGCTGGATAATTTTTGTACCAGCTATTTGAGTATAGGAAGGACCTTAAGCTGATGTTGTTTTCAGGGCTTTGGGAAGCCTTTAGAGATTTTCCTGTAATCCTGTTGGTCAGTCCAATCAACATTCATACCTTTAAAACATTTTATGTTTTTCATTACCACACATCACTGAAGTATTTATGTCTTGCTCCTTACTGCAAAGTCTTGACATGCTTTCATGGTCAGACTTTATTAGATATTTAAAATATACTAGCCACATTCTGCATATCACCAGTAGACTATAAATATAAAAACTTGTTACATTAAACAAAGTCAGATTTCATTTTCTGATTCACTCTGTGATACAGTCAGGAAAACATGAACAAATTGCCAGAGCACCAATTGAAGCTTCCTTCAGGCAGCCTTAAATTATGTATCAGGCTGTCAAACCTTAGTCCCAGATTTGGACCTTAGCGTCCAAAATATGGGGGTTAGCATGAAAACCTCCAAGCTTAGTTACCAGCTTGGACCTGGTACTTGCTGCCACCACCCAAAAAATTAGAGTGTTTTGGGGCACTCTGGTCCCCCTGAAAAACCTTCCCTGGGGACCCCAAGACCCAAATCCCTTGAGTCTCACAAAAAAGGGAAATAATCCTTTTTCCCTTCCCCCCTCCAGGTGCTCCTGGAGAGATACACAGAAGCAACCTCCGTGAATCTAAGCAGAAGGAGTCCACCCTCTGTAATTCCAATCCTGGAAACAAAAGCACTTTCCTCTTCACCCAGAGGGAATGCAAAATCAGACTTCCCCCTGACTTCTTCCTCCCACCAATTCCCTGGTGAGCTGCAGACCCAATTCCCTGAAGTTCCCCACTAAAGAAAAACTCCAACAGGTCTTAAAAGAAAGCTTTATATAAAAAGAAAGAAAATACATACAAATGGTCTCTCTGTATTAAGGTGACAAATACAGGGTCAATTGCTTAAAAGAAATATGAATAAACAGCCTTATTCAAAAAGAATACAATTCAAAGCACTCCAGCAACTATAGACATGTAAATACCAAAGAAAAGAAACCACATAACTCACTATTTGATCTCTTTGTCCTTACACTTGGAAACAGAAGATTAGAAAACAGAAATCACTTCTCAAAGCTGAGAGAAAAGCAGGCAGACAGACAAAGACTCAGACACAAACTTCCCTCCACCCAGAGTTGAAAAAAATCCTGTTTCCTGATTGGTCCTCTGGTCAGGTGCTTCAGGTGAAAGAGACATTAACCCTTAGCTATCTGTTTATGACACAGGCTTTTGGGCAAATTTGTTGGACATAGTTCAGTTTAGAAAGTATTTTATGTATTTTTAGTTATTCAGAAAATGTATGTTAGATTAAGGTTGTACTAGAGTCAGCAAGGCTCCTTTGAGTATTATTGTATCCTTTTCAGATAGCAAAGAAGGAGGTACAGGTGCAAAAAGAGGTTTTGAGTGGTGTAAACCATGTGGTTTATTTAAGGTTATGGAAAATATTTTTTTCCTTTCTCAAGTCAACAGTTAAGACAACACATTCATTCCTTCATGTGTCTTAACTCTACACCAGATGCTGGTACCAGTTAACTCCATGTAAAGGACAGAAGGAGAGCAAAAAAACTGCATCAAAAGTAAAAGCAAAGGTAAAATCATCAGTAAAGCCCTGAACAGAAATATCTCACTCAACAGGCAACAGAGTAGGATGTCAAGCTGCAAAGAGAGGATCTTTGTGAAGACACACTGTGCAAAGAGGATCTATTGTTCAATGAGAGGAGATTATCAGATGCAATGAAAGGAGAGCAACCAAAAACAACTGAATTTCAGGGGTAAGTAGTGCATATATTGACTTGTAGATCAAGCTAGATAAGATATTATATATTGCAATGACATGGCAAACAGACTGCTTTAAAAAAGGAAAAATCAATTTATATTCTAAAATGTGAAGACTGAATATTGATCTCAGTGGATGGACAGCTTGAGGAGATCATAATGCAAGTTAAGTGGTTATTTAACAAAACTGTAATTTAGTTGTTTAAAATTACAAGAGTATATTGCTATTTTAGTCAAGTTTTGGGACAAACCTGACCAAAATTCTGCACTCAAACACCCTCTAGATTTAAGAGTATAATATGTCTGCAAATATATATTAAAAGCAAAGCTAAACAATAATAGCAATAGTTTGGCATTTATATAGTACCTTTCAAATGTTTTTAAAATGTATTGTGATACACCAGAAATTAAGCCTGAACAAGCCTGTTTAAAGCCTAGAAGCAGAGACTATAACTTGAAAGGGGTATCAAGAACATCTAAAAACGGTATTAACTAAAATTGATATTTTTGCCATTTTAAGACCAAGTATTTCAGTTAAGCACATGCTTAAGTGCTTTGATATTTAGACCCCTGGGAGATGCCGGGCTAAACAGTGACACACCTAGGCCTGGTCTACACTGGGTGGTGATGGAGGAGGGAAATCAATCTAAGTTACACAACTTCAGCTACATGAATAATGTAGGCTGAAGTAGACGTACTTAGATCTACTGACCGCGGTGTCTTCACTGCGGTGACTTGACTGCTGCTGCTCCCCCGTCAACTCCACCTGCACCTCTCGCGCCGGTGGAGTACAGGACTCGACGGGAGAGCACTCAGGGGTAGATTTATTGCGTCTGGACTAGATGCAATAAATCGACCCCTGCTGGGTCGATTGCTGCCTGCCGATTTAGCAGATAGTATAGACATACCCTTAGCGACTGGCAGGTCAGGATTTTTCTCAGTGAGTACTGGAAATCAGTCACTCTTCTCCTCTGTTTTCTCTCTTTTAACCCTGTACTTATTTAGCTTTAACTTATTTATTTTAATAAAGCAGCCACATAGGGAAAAGCTTTAGTGCTTGTACATTACTGCTTATACATTTCCTCCCTTTTCATGCTAGGTTATTCACTAGGGGTGCATCTATTCTGCGGCACACAGGCACACCCAAGAAAGCTTGCTAAAAGCAGTGCTGCAGCCATGGCATTGGATGGCTGCCTGAATATAGTCCCTCCCAGAGCCCAAGATACGCATTCTGGAAGTTAACCCATGCC
Organism: Gopherus evgoodei; assembly: GCF_007399415.2. NCBI lineage: Eukaryota > Metazoa > Chordata > Testudines > Testudinidae > Gopherus > Gopherus evgoodei. The sequence continues at coordinate 287,227,309 of NC_044322.1, read as the reverse complement.
ACCACCCTTGCTGTAGTGGCTATATTGGTATTTTTAGCAGAATAGCTAAGTCAAAGCTAGATGAGATATGCCTACACCTGCAGGAATCCTATCTCCTGATTGCAGTGTAGATATGCCTTAAATCTATTCTCTTGTGCATTGTTCTCACCCACCCATCCATGAACTCAAAAATTCATAGTGTGCAGTAAAACTAGCCCAATGCTAGTCCATGCTAGAGAATCCCAAACTATACTGCTACATGAATAGTCTCAACCAAGTCAAGGGGACTACTTATGTGATTAATTGAGCACATGCTTAAACACATTGCTGAATCAGAGCCTATGTTATTTTTATAGCTAACTCTCTCACAGTCCCCTAAGGAAAGGCCTGTGTGGTTGTCAAACATTCGCTAATGTTAATAAAGATTTAAATTAGGGTAATGTAATTAATGCAAATCAGCATGGGTTTATAGAAAATATACCCTCTCTAATTTGACTTTTTTTGGATGAGATGATATGTTTGGATGATAAAGGTATTAGTGTTGATGATGTAATAGATTTCTATATGGTGTTTACTTGGTACTGTACATTTTGATTAAACAATTAGAACAATTCATATGGCATATATTAAATAAAGAATTGGCAAACTGATAGATTTCAAAATGCAATTGCAGATGGGGAATACATCAACAGGGCGTGTTTCCAGTGGGGTGCCAGAGGACTTGGTTTTGGGCCCTATGCTATTTAACATTTTTATCAATGATCTTGAAAGAAAACACAAAATCACTATTGATAAGTTTTCAGATGACACAAACATTGGAGGAGTGGTCAATAATGAAGAAAACAGGTCACTGATTCAGCATGATTTAGGTCACTTTGTAAACTGTATGCAAGCAAACAATATGCATTTTAAGATGGCTAAATATAAATCTATTCATCTAAGAACAAAGAACATAGGCCAAGCTTACAGGATGGGGACTATCTTAGGAAGCAATGATTCTGAAAAAGATTTTTTGGGGGGATCACAGTGATAATCGGCTGAACATGAGCTCCCAGTGTGATGCTATGGCCAAAGGAGCTAATGCAATCCTGGGATGCATAAACAGGGGAATCTCAAGTAGGAGTAGAGAGATTATTTTACCTCTGCAACCAGTGCTGAAATACGGTGTCCAGTTCTGGTGCCCAGAATTCAAGAAAGCGGTTGATAAATTGGAGAGGGTTCAGAGAAGAGCCATGAAAATGATTAAAGGATTAGAAGATGTGCCTTATGGTGATTGAGCTCATTGAGTCTATCTACATAGCTTAATGAAGAGAAGGCTAAGGGGTGACTTGATTACAGTATATAAGTACTTAAACAGGGAACAAATATTTAATAATGGGCTCTTCAATCTGGCAGAGAAAGGTATAACATGATCCAATGTCTGGAAGTTGATGCTAGACAAATTCAGACTGGAAATAAGGGATACATTTTTAGCAGTCAGGGTAATGAACTTGGAACAACTTACCAAGGATCATGGTGGATTCTCCAACACTAACAGTTTTTAAATCAAGACTAGCTGTTTTTCTAAAAAGATATGTTCTAGGAATTATCTTGACCTATTCTATAATGGAGGTCAAACTACATGATCACAATGGCTTTGGAATCTATGAAAGTGGGAACAGTTATAGTTGTCCGCAACCTGAACTCTGCTACTGTCCAACTTGTGTAATTACTGCGCAGCCTTAACATTGCTAATATTTCATAAAAATAAGCCTATTTAAAGAATGAGATGAAAACAAAAAAATAAAGTTGATTAAAGATGTACAGACTAAACATGGCATCTGCAATAAGGTCTTTACCCTGGGACTGTCTTTTGAAGTCACGGAATACTTTCAGACTGCACATGGTACCACACATACCATGAAATCTCAGCAACAGTCAGATCTGTGCATCTTTTGGTCTCCCTATGAGAGGCTTAAGTGAGATATTTTTCAAGTGAGAACATGTAGTGTGCATAGAAACAAGCTCAACTATAGTTCCCATAAAAACTGATGTAAAATGTCATAGGTTTACAATACACATCCTCAAGTCTGTTCAGTATATTAGAAGCATAGTAATCAGACAATCCAGTCCATCTTCCTGCCAATGAAGGGGATGTTTCCTATAATATCTAAATACAAAAAAACCCCTCAATTTACTTGTTCTCTGTTATAGCATATATTAAAGTATGTACGATTGTTCCAATCTCCATAATTTCCCATGCTATTATACATTATCTATGTATATTCCGAACAAACGTCCTCACTGGCTCTTCTTACCTTGGAAAATAATCTTCTTACGCAGAGTTGAATTTACTTTCCTTTTATAATTTCAGGCAAACCCTACTTTCTAGGTAAATGTAAATTTTATGCCCACACTGCAGTTCAGACACACCACATAATTGTCTGGATTGGGAGAAAAACCATCAGCTTTAAAAAAAGCGTACGTGCAAATATTTAAAAGATTAATATTGGCCAATTTTGTTATAATGCATCACAGAAACATTGTCTGGCTAGAGAACTTGACAGAACTAGCTAAAGCCACAATCCTGAAATCTGGTTTCATGCAACAACTTGTTGAAGGGGCTCAGGCCAGGCACATATGTCTGCTTCTGGGAGCCAGAGACTAAAATTCTCGAAGTCTTCCCTCAATATTCACTAAGTCTTCCATACGTAACATCGATGCCTCTAGGTGGGCTATTAGTAGCAGAGATAGAACCTGGGACCCCTAGATCTTAATTCATGATTCTCTACTGCCTGAGCTAACAACTCAGCTGCCAATGATGCTATCCATTTATTACCACATATTACTGATTATTAATACAGTTCTTTAAATCTATAATACAGCACTCATAACCCCTATCTTCTCAACTGTGTTTGGATAAAACATTTCTGCTTACCATGGCTGAGATAATTACAAGGACAGTTTTTAAATTACTTTTGTCAGTCTGCCAAGAACAGATTTTTACTTAAATGATATACTTTAGTACTGTACACACATTACATAGAGCAAGCTAATGAGGATGAATTTGATATTTTTCTTCAAAAAGTGATTTATCTCACAGCAGGGCTGGGTCTGGATTCTCAAAGGATTATAATTATGCTCCTCTCATAATTTTCTCCCTTTTAAAAGAAATATTGATAATGTGGCAGTTTATGCATGAAAGTACTGACTACACTTATCAGTTTAAATTGGATTAGCTTCCCTATTGCCCCCCCAAGAAAGAGTCTTTAGCATTAGAGACCATTCTCATTTCATATTCCAGAGCAGTCTAAATATTTCAAAACTATTTTCCCAGAACAGACAATCCTTTCCATTTTTAAAACTGCAGTTTAAGGGGAACAATACTTTGATGTAGGCTGGTGATGGGTTGCCTTATACAGAGCATATATAGATGAATTCATTGGGCAAAGGTTTTAATGGAAAAGTGCAAAGAGGATCTTTTTAGGTTGATCTTAAAGAAGGCATTTGTATATTTATTTTAACATTTTGAAAATAAAGTTTAAGTAGATGTACTGGTCAGATCTTCTCCTGGACAGGCCTGGATTTCCAAGTAGGCACAGTAGCATGTGCCTAGGCGCTGGCGTTCTAGGAGTACCTTACATTTCTAAAACTGTGTAATACAAAGGTCAGCTATAGGCCAGGGAAAGGAGGTTAGTGGAGGGGGGGGGAAGGGGCACTGAAGATACTGTGCCTAGGGGCATGTAAAATGTAAATCCAGCCCTGGTGGAAACTTCAGTAGAGATTAGCTGGTGTAGCTGGTGCACATTTGTTCATCTCCATTTAGGCCAATAGGACTACCCTATTTTATACCAGGTGAGGATCTGGTTCAAAGCAGGTGTCTCTCTTTTATTCCTCCTCTTCCCCCTTTCTGTTCCTTCACTACAATTTTCCTTTGCTTCTCGTATAAACCGCATCTCCACATTTCTGTTTCCATGTGCATTTTAATAAGTCCAATTTTCTTCTCCTCCTCCCCCACAATCCCATATTCTTCTCTCCACTTGTCCTGTATAATTTTCATTTTTCCTTCCACCTAGTTTCCATCATGAATCTCTCCCTATCATCCATTTCCATTAACTTCCTTTCTCTCCACCCATTCATTTTCTTTTTAAATTCTCTCTCTCCTTTGATATTATTTGTATTGCATTAGTGTCTAGGATCTCTTGTCATGGATCAGGACCCCATTGTGTGAGGCACTGTATAAACACAGATCTAAAAGATGGCCCTGCCCTAAAGACCTTGCAATCTAAGTCTTACGTTCCTCCCTTCTGACTCATACTTTGCCTTCTTGACTCCATTTCCCTCAGTCTCTCATGCATGCATCATTCACCCATTCACTCCTCCCATGACTAACCCACACTCACACATCCACTCCTCCCCCTTCCTCTTCACACACAGTGACCGAGAAACGAAGTCACATAGAACCCCATCTCCCTATCCCACCCCTCACTCAGACAGCCACATGCACACCTTCAGAGAGACCATTTTACTGCAAGTGCTGGCACATGTTGCCTCCCTGACATTTGATTTCTCCGGGTTTAACATTAGTGTGTTGCCATGCTATGTATTATGGGAAGTCACTGACTGCCTCTCAAATTTAAACTGAGGGGAAGCTGAGTCCCTGCCTCTCTACCACCTGTGCTTAACTCAGCAACAGTGACTCCACAGATAGATTGAAAGTGTCAAATTTTGGTGGTCCCGGGCTTAGATTCCTGGATCAACATATCTATCCTTGATTTGCTACAGCTTGCAGTGGGAGGCCTCCAGGTCCTGGGCCCTACTGGGAAATCTGCCTGGAGCCTCATGATACAGCCTGACCCTGTGAAATATTCACATACCGAAAGCACATTGATATTGTGTTTTCAGTGAAATATAGGCTGAGCAAGTTTAGAAATAAGGTACTTTAACTACAGTAGCTCTACATGGTATTACTAAGCAACGGTGGAGGAGAGCAGCATGAGACAAGTAGTTATATCCTGCTAGCCTTAAAAATTGAACATTCTTCCTTCCATGAAAAAACTGACAATTCACCATCTTATTCTGCATATTTAATTTTGAATGCACTTTTGTAATAATCTGAAAGGCTACAAACCTTAGCATAAACATTGGAGCTAATCAGTTAATTTCTAATAGCCACTGGTTGTTTACTAGGGATAAGGAACGGTGGGGGGGGGGAGAATGGGTAAATGGCAACAAAAATGAAAGGAAATAATTGTTAAGAACATTTTAAAACAGCTGGAATTTCTTTTGATAATTGTAATAGAAAGGGGCAAGTTTAAACTATCAATATAAATTTGATAAAAAAGTTTACAATGAAAGATCAAAGGACAAGATTTTAAAAAATGCCTAGAGATTTTGTGTATCCAACATGATAAAAAGGCCTGATTTGCTGAGGGCAGCACTCAGCCCTTTCTGGAATTTAGGACTCTAGTTGGGTACCCAACAAAACCATTAATTACTATCAAAATCTCAATAAAAATTCAGAAGAAATCAACTAAAAAAGTAATCAATATTTGTCAAATCCTCAAATCAATTTGGACCCTAAGGTAGGATAACTTCCAAAAATAATGAATGAAGGTATTGTAAATAAGGCTTAAAAAATCATTATGAACCAGGATACCAAAAGGACACCTCTTCCTCTAGGACTTCAACCTCACGAACAGTGGAACTGTGTACCGTCGTTCTACTGTATTGCTCCAAAGAGTAGTTTATAACAGTTACAATATGTGAAGGCTATCCAATGAACTGTTAATATACAGTAAAATATATCAGTATGTCAAAAATATATACTGAAAACTGCACAAGGACAGACTCTGCTATGGCAGTGTTTTCTGAACTACTTAGACACTCATTCACTCTGCCATCCCTTCACAATATTCAGACAAAACCTAGGGAAAAGCTTTTGTTTCCGAGTCCAGACAAGCAAAGTTCTTCTTCCCTCCTTTATTGTCAACCTAAAGAGAGGAATGTTTATGGCTGTAGAGATCTGGGAGTTTGGAATCTCTTGTTAAGATTCCCTCTATTTTTCCTTCTCAGGTCCCATAATTCCTCAAGTGACTTTTGAACGATCATGGTTGCTAGCTTGTAAACTGGGACAACAGGACAGAAGCCACAGCACACACCAGAACACCTAAATGTTTGTTCTTTCCCAGAGCTCAAATATCTGCAGCCTCACTATGAAATACTGCAGCTGTGAGACGGGGAAGACTCCCTAAGCTAGTCCTGTCAGCATGTCAAATACCAACAAATATAATAGCTAGTGTCAGTTATATTGCTCTTTGAAATATCCATATCACACCCAAAACAGTAATTTACAGTAAATGAGGCATAAGAGACAGTTGAGGTCAGAAATCATTGTAGAAAATAACTACTCAGAAAAAAATTATATATTTAGAATTGTTGTGGATTTGCCACAATGATTTCAGATTCAGAACTAACCTTTTTATGTGCAGCAATAATTTAAGACTAAATTACTATCAAGAGGGTATTTCAAAAACTAAACGTTGTGAAGAACAGAGTGGGACCAAGGGAAAGGAAAATTACTTCCAAAGTTCAGGTGCATGGAAGATGGCTGGAAATGATTTCAAGAAGACGCATGCAAGCAATATTTAAAAAACAATGTGAGTAGTTTCAAAATATTTACACCCAATCTGAGATTTTATGCCTCAGCAAATTGCGTTTCATAAGATGACAGTCATAGGCTGCTTTTCTCTGTGCCTTTCAATAATGTATTGTTATAATAATGATAGTAATTGGAAAGAGAATGTAGTTCTTATCCTGCTTCCTTGGAAATCAATGGCAAAAATCCCATCATTCTGCTGGTGGCCTATATAGCTGTTTTAACCCAGAGATCTCCAAGTGCCTATCTAAGCAAGGTGGTATTATCCCTTTTTACAGATGGTCACCACTCTTTGCCCTAAGCTGACAGACACAGCTGGGAATAGAAATCCTGGCCCTACTGAAGTCCATGGGAGCTTTGCCATTTATTTCAATGAGGATAGGATTCCACCCTAGGTTTCCAGAGCCCCAGTCCAGTGCCTTATCTGCTGTACCACACTGCTATCCTTCAACACCTAGATAGGATTTTTGGTGAGAATACTATATAACCACTCATCAGACAGGAATAAGGACAAGACATGTTAGGCCAGTCTCATTTTCATTGATTTTAATACCAGAAAAAGTCTCAGGAACAGTATGACAAAAGCAAATAATCACTATTAATTTAGACAGTGGATCCCCTTCTTAGATATATACTGTATTGGAAACTAAGCTAACTTCAAATTATTGCTTATGAAAAATGAGCATCCAGGCCTATTCCTCAGTTAAGAAGTTTGATGAGTTTTACCCAAGTAAATGTAACCTACATATAAAGGAGGTAGGTTGATTTACTTACCAATTCTGTGCTACAGAATTCTCGATATGACTTCAGGTATGTGCACGAACAGTAAATTCATTCTGATGAGACTACAGCTGGATTTTCTAAAGGAACCCTCTAAATACAAAAAGTGGAAATAATAATATGATACACTTTCTGTTCTTTCTTAGGAATCCAGTGCCAGTCTCTACCATAAGACAGTTACACACACATGCACACCCGCCCCCACAATTTCCAAATTCCATTTTTATGAATAACACTCCAAATATAAACTGTTCTTACAGCACCCTAGCTCGACTAATATCAACTAACAATTATATTCCTTTAAAATTAAAAATATAACACCGGACATAAAACCTAATTTTAAATTATATATTTTTTAAACCTCACAAAATAAGTATAGAGATTAGAAGTTCACACAATCGGTGATCTTCTGCTTTCAAGTAGGCTCACTCTAGTTTTATATAGTTTTTAAAATAAATACCATTTAGTTATACCACCTAAACAATTATTTCAGCATCTATGAAACTGAACACATACATAGCCTCCAATAAGAAAAACTGACAATTACTGTAGTTGTTAACAAAAGTCACTGTGAGCCTGACTGATATAATACAACCCACAAAAAATTTCCTTTTAGTCTACAATTCCTTCTTTATGGTGTTTTCCCTGTCTCAATCCCACTGAAGTCTGTAAAATTATAGGAAACTATATTGAGATCCAAGCCAGAGATTCAGTCCGGGTACCCCTGATAGCTTTATCTTCTCTCTGCAGGGCTGGCCTAAATCTGATTGCTGCTCTGTAAATCAAGGCACAGAGCCATGCTTGTGTTTCAACAGTTTTTTATATATATTCACACAAATACATCTTCCCTCTTTACTTAATACTAAGCTTGCTTTTCAGAATGAAAAGAATAAGGCAGCAGGCTTTTAGGCAAGTAGCAAATTTCCCTATTGCCTTAACTATAAGCCATTGCTATAAAAAATATTTATTTTCCTTTTGAGGACTAAGGATTGTACAGATACCTTAGCATATAACTGCTGCAGAACAATAAGGTCCAACTAACCTGTAAAATTACAGGAAACTGTAATGAAATCCAACCCACAGATTCAGTCTGTTACCTCAGGCAACTATACCTGCTCCTTGAAGTGGTAAGGTAGGCTGGATTTGACTGGTGCTCAAAATGGCTGTCAGGTTTGTACCCCAACAGAATCCATTACTAATAGTTAGAAGCCTGAAGCTCTTGAACAAAGGGAGTAGGTATGTACATGCAGGAATGCCTGCCCTTAATGAAAACTTCCACGGTGCTTCAAAACCGCTACTGAGAATGATTAACAACTTCCTGTACTCCCTCTAGTGTGCTAAAATAGCAACCATTTGCCTACAAGCCTCCTCAATACTGACACCTGGTCTGAGAAAGTGTCCATATCTACTTAGGCCAAGTAGAAATAATTAGCAGCTGTAATTATAGGAATAAGGTTTTTTTTGGCTGAACACCAGAGAAGAGGAGAGAAAAAAGTTAAATCAGGACTGCTGTATTAGGACCTTTATTACATTCTTCCATCTACATTGTAGTGACATTATTTTAATATGTACTGTATTAATTAGATGCATGGAGTTTTAATTACACTTGCATAATCTGCTCTGTGATACGACACCACCATCCAATGCTCAAATGCTTCTCAGAAGTGTTTGTTCATTCCCCACCTGCATTCATCCATCCTCTCAGAAATGATTATATATCCCCAGTGAACTGGAGGCATGCAATTTCATTATGGGAGAGACAGCTCTTAACATGAAAAGAAAACATGTCAGAAATGTAAGTTCTGAAATCCAACCCTACCCTCGCTTCTGCTTGTTAATGAAGAGTTGGGTACCTTACATTTCCAATGTCTGCAGCACTTCTAGGCAGTCTATCAATCACTGTAGGCTTATTTTGTATTAATGAGGCTATGATAAATTATTCCATAACATTTTAAATCATAATTTCTGAAGATTCAGATAAACATGTTTCCAAAGCCTCAGTTACTTTCAGCTGTTCCTGTTAGAGCAATCTTTTTTCCTTCCATTTTCTTAGTACACCAAGCATGAACTACTGCCATGGACAACTTTATAAGAACAGAGTCTGAATTATTCAAGCCATTCACTATTTGTTTACAGCTTTCTCATATCTGAATGACTATGGTGTAAACAGCTATGTTTCTTAGACAAAAGAATTTTATTGACTCTAGAAAAATGAACAGTAATATTAGGCTGCCACCAAATAAGGAAAACTGTGTTTTCTTCTGCATGCATTTACTCTTAAGTACCAACATAAAAGAGCTGATTAATAAATGTTACTATGTTTCAGCCGGTAAACTATGCAAGACCTGGCAAATTACTGTAATATCAAAATATAGTGAATTAAACATACATTTTTACTATGAATATATTTACCAAAATATCTTCTTTGAAGTGCCACCTTTTTATATTCCAGTAGCTACTTAAGAAACTAACAACAAAAAAGTCTGATAGAAGAAAAATCCAGCCAGCAAAAGCAAAACTGAATATAAAAAGAATACTTACATACCAATTTTGACCATAGTCGTAGAAATATTTGTTCACATGCATGCATGTGAACTATTGATATCAATGAGAGTACTCACATGAATTAGGTTAACTATATACATAAATGTTCGAATGCTTAAGATACAAAGAAATTTTTAAAACACTATAGTGAAATCATTTCCACACTGAAGTCAATGGAAGTGATGCCATTGATTTCAGTGGGCCAAGACTTCATCACAGAATTTTTTTTTTTATTTGAAAAGTGCACACAATCGGTACATCAAATATAAAAACTACCAAACTATAGGACCCAATGAAAATAAGACAAGTTTCGAACATTTGCTACTATCTTATTGGAGGGAAAATAAGCAGAAGTTTGAGGGGGGGAGTTAGATAACAAGAAGAGAAAAAAAAACAACCAAAAACATAATCACATACCAGAAGGGCTATTATAATGGCAATTGTTTTGTTATAGAAAACAGTCAATTGAGTATTTCACTTTGTGTTTTTGGAAACACCCACAGCCTACTCATTTCAGATTACAGTACTTCAGAACTATGCATGCTAGATGAAATTCACCCACCGGTAGGCAGTTGGCTCAAGGATTGTGTACCACTTCTGTCAAGACATGATGTTAAGCCAGTCACAAACACTAAGCCATGTTTATGCTTCTGTGTTCAGTTCTTACATAACATGGCAATGGATACCTTCGATAAATAGCAAAAATGTTTAGAGCTATGTAAGAAACAGTGGTTTTTTTGTTGTTGTTGTTTTAATTTCCCATACTGAATTAGGACAAAAGTGAAAATCATGAAAATTTTCACAAACAATCCAAAAATATTTAGAGCTGGTCAATCTAAACATTTCATTTTGATAATTTCAGAATGTTTCATTTTAACTTTTTTTTTTAGTACAAATTAACTATGATTTCTAAATGAAAAATCAAGACTCTTTTAAAAGCATTAAAACAGGATGTTTCAAGAATTTTGAAAACCATTTTTTTTTAAATTAGGAGATTCATTTAAACTGATACTGACACACATTTCAGTTTACACACACTTTAGTTGGAACATTTTTTTAACACCGCTAGCCATCAAAGGGAAATTCATTTTAGCTAAACAGGACAAAATGCATTGTAGGTAATTTCTTGAGGACACACTTCATCTCAGGATAGCAGCTGCTGGCACTTGGAATGCTTATTTATGTATATGAAGGCAGTGTCACACAGAAATAACGTGAGCAAAAGGTTAAACTAGTCAGGAAACTTGTTTGAACAACAACAACAAATGTTTATAAGCCATTTCAGTTAAAGATGCCTGGTGCAGGAGAAAGGAAGATAATGATTTTGTTCACAAAAGCAGCAAAGAGTCCTGTGGCACCTTACAGACTAACAGACGTTTTGGAGCATGAGCTTTCCTGGGTGAATACCCACTTCATCAGATGCTTGTTCACAAAAAGTTACCCAAAACATATACAACAAAAAAGAAATGTAACAATTGTGAGGATGCAGAAAGGTGGATTAGTCTTCCACAGCTGCACCATGCACCAGCTAATGAACATACTATCTAACAGTAAACCAGAAAGGACTAGGAACTTGGTCCTATAACTTTAATACAGTGTTCTGTGTTAATTAATTCCATAATACAGCATATTTGGCTCGAGGCTGAGGTTACTAGAAGCTAAGAGGCGTGGGCATCTGCCTTTTGCCTTTTTTAAAGAAGTCATTTAAAATGAAAGACTGGGTGTTCTTGAGCTGTACTAAAGCTCCTTTGAAGAGATAAGCACTATTATTATTCTTGCTGGTACTATATGTGGTATTAGTTTGATTTTAATTGTTTAAGCCTGATGTGCCAGTTGAATTGCTTGTGTCCTGCATAATTTAAAAACAAAAACAAAAACACACAACATCTTATTGCATTCTTTGGTTTTTAAACGTCCCCCTCGCTTTTTGGTGAAAAAACTCTTACCTCTATACAGTAGGGCCTGGCTAATAATAGTTTAGAATTAACATTGGCTTCATACTACAAAGCAAAGTCTAAAATGACTAGATCAGTGCAGACATTGTGCATTTCTAAACTGGAAACATACTGAAAGGAGAGAAATGGGAAGAAACAGAAGTAAAGAAAAAATTAAGATGACAACTTGATTCCACACTGTTGGAGGATTTAGAACATTTTAATCATAATTAGCACTGGATCTCTATCCAGTTATACCAGCTACACAAACATCAGGAACCTTTGCTAGCAAATCAAGTATCTCTTTTCCTAATGCCTATCTTCTGAACTATTGTTAACCGTGATATGTCAAGCTATAAGCTGGTATGAAACATAATCTGCTAGTCAGAATTCTAATAATTTTATAGGCAAAATCCAGTGGTTTGGCTTGGCTTTTCCATTTTTTCTTTTCTGCAATTAAATAGCGTGCTAAGAGAAGGCTCTCTATAACAAAACACCAAACTACCTATAGGTTCACAAGCTTAACATGTCCTCCTGCCTTTAGATTTTTCTTGCTCTAACTATTCCCTCTCTCCACCCCAAAAATATTATTTTTCAAAAGTGCAGAATAGGTAAGACAAGTTAGGTCATCTTTTATTTTTCTTCCCATCTTTTATTCTTTTTCTTCTCCTTACTTCTCTTCTTTACCAACGTTTAGGGGTGCACGCTGCCCACATTTATCAAGTCGTTTTAACGTTTCTCTTTTTAGTTCGTTTTTCCCTTTCACACTGATTTTATGCACACTGCCAAAGCACCCCTTCCCCTCCTTCAGCTCTTATAAGTCACAATGTTTCCAACTGTACCTTTGCAGACAAACTAACTTAAGAGAGCCACTTTGCTCAACCTGCCAAGGAAGCCACAAAATTCAACGCTTGGTATTTGTCGGTCACTTTTCAGGTGCAGAGTTCACTTTTAATATATTATAGGCAGTTCAAAGCTTGAAGTTTAATTTTAATTCTCTAATATTTTATGGCACTGCATATTAGTTGTTTATAGTGAAATGTTTCAAGCAGCTCCAGTCTTCATAAGATGCTTTCTGTAAAATCCCCTTTTATATTTCAGGTTTCCTCTAGGTTCTAACAGCATAAATATATCCTACTGTATGGTAGGATTTTTCCAAGGTACTTAGTGTTGACTTTAATGGGAGCTCCCTTTGACTTCATTGGGATAGGCCAATTCTGACTGCATCTGAACAGTGACACCTTAGAATCATAATCCTCTGAGTTCATTGTTTAATGGAGTTGAAGAGTAATCAATGTGCCTATAACAGAAGCAAAATCTTGGAAACATGGAATCTTCAAAACACTACTATATTCAGATGCGCCAAGTACTGTGAGCCAGGGAATAGACAAGCATTTGTTTCTACAAATGTTATATGTAGATTTTTGAGCTAGGGAGTGTATTCTAGCCCCACTAGGGGAAGGATACAGATCATTCCTCAAGAACTAGAGTAGTGGGAGGTAATGACTTCAATGCTGGAACAGTTACACAGAGAAGTTCCTCTGGGGTGAACTGCATATACTTGCTCAAACCAGGTTCAAGAGTGATTCAGGAGACAAAAAGAGCTTTAAATATAGAGAGTCAGCCTGAAATAGCTGGGGATCCCTCCTTTAGATCTAATAATTGACATGAGATTGTAATCAAGAGCGTGAAACCCTCCTGGAAGGGTTTGAAGGACTGGAAACCTGCCATTGTTTCCTTGTGAAAGATAGTTGACACCTGGTAAACTTAGCACACATGTAGACTGTTATTGTTGGCTTTCTCCATAATGCTTTGCCCAAAATTAAATGTTTTGTGTTTTGTGAAAGCTGGCTGGTCACAGCTAGATAGTATCATAGCTCTTGAGATAAAAGCGAACCACAGATGAACTACAGTGAATTGCAGAGGAACTTCAAGCCTAAAACCCCAGTCAGGGAGGAGAGGGACATGGACACTCATATAGAGGTGATTGCTGGAGGTCTCATATCTAAAAGGGGCAAACTTAACGAGTTCACAAAGGAAGCTGAGGTGCATTTTACCCCGGAACGGTGAGATCCATTGTAGGTGGATCTGTTAGCACTTAATTAGCTGGTCAAAAAATGTTTTAATTTCTTATCCAGTACATAAGAGCCCATCTCTTTAAGCAAGCCAAGAGTTCTGAGGACCTGGATATATATACTAATGATCTGAGGCTGTACCATAAGGGGAAATCTTAAATGTATTCCCTATTGAGATGATTATTACAGGCTCCTTTGTCAGTCTTCTAAAACTCAAGCTTTGGGGCAGGTCCACCAATGTGCAAAATAGGAAAATGTTTGATCATGTTAATCTGAGACACATCGACCATGGCCAACTCTAGGCTCTGATACGAAGAACCTAGCAACTTTATTAAATTCTGTTTTTTAAAGAGACAAGAAATACTTAGTATTTCCAGTACTTTTCTCCTCAATTTATTTGGACTTGATCTAACTCCCATTGAAGTTAATAGGTGGCTTTTTATTGCCTTCAACAGGAGTTAGATAAGGACCACAGTGACTTCCACTTCATCATGACACCAGTTAGATATTCAGGCTCAGAATTTTTCTTCCTTAGTGTGTCTGATACTTTATGCCCTTTATAAATTGCTGTTATTAGTGGAGACATTACTGCATTCTTAATGCTTGTTAATGGGAGTAAATATTTCATCAACTTAGCTCTGTTTAAGCTTATGGCCCACAGAGTCTCTCAGATCAGCTTTTTGTTTATGATAAGAAAATGTGTGCAACATTTCACAGGATTATTTATGCCTGGAATGTTCTGAGATTATATCTTGTAGTTATCCATTAAAAAAAGCATATCAATCTTTGCTGTATTGGGGTCAGCCGCCACTTGTATGTGTTCTTGTTCCCCCAGGAGTTTACTGCAAATATTTGGGTAATGGCAAGTCAGATACAGACATCAAACCATGAAGAATAAGCAAAAACAGCAGCTAACTGTAGAGACACAGTCATCAAAAACAGTTGCCTCTGTGTGTATGGCCTAAAGCTAGTATGCTATAATTTGCTCACCAGAGAAAAAATGAAAACTGCAATAAGTACACCTTAAAGCATAGACATTCATAGACTGGGTTTCTAGGTGACCATGTCTACCACATATTATCATTAAATACTATAAATGGTAGCAGACATAAAATCACAAGGAGACACAATGGTATGGTATAGATAAAAGAGGAAGAGGCTTCCCCCGACCCTAAAACTGAAGAATTACTGCAAACTGTAGCTCCTGACAGCTCAGGCCCACTCTCTGGAGATCTATGGGATGCTGACTACAGCCCATTGGGAAATTTCCAGCAAAATGGGGATTTTTCAGAATGTAATCATTCTGCCAGGCCGAACTGATAGCAGCAAGGGCCGGGTTCAATACAGAGGGGTCCCTTCCCTACAACGTAATGCAAAACCAGCTCAAGCCCCCCACCCAGTGATCTGGGAAAATCTTACACACACCCCTAGGTGCCTCGAAGAGGCAATACTTCCCCTCTCACAAGCACAGAGTCTCAGTGTAGCAGAAAAGGTTTAATTACATGAGATTAACAACAAGCATTAAATTGGGAAAACACCTCAACTAGAATTCATAGACCAAACCATGAGCAAGGACCCACCCCAGGAAATTGGGCCGTATCCTTTTCCCTGGGCTCTTGAATCCAGCAACCCCCAAATCACCCCAAGACTCCAAAGTCCAATACCCCAAATGTCCCTAGAGTCCAGCAACCCAAAGATCACCCACAGTCCCAAAAGTCCCACAATCCAAAAGTCTCTGTCCCAGGTCAGTGCAGACTCTCAAACTCTGGGGTTATCTGCAGAGGTCCCCCACCCAGCCTGGGTAGAAGGGGGCACCTTACGTGGTCTGAGGCCAACTGCCCTGCCTCTCTGTGGGGTTCTGCTTCTGCCTTCTCCACGAACTGCTCTGCTCTACCAGCCACTCCTCTCCTCCGGCCATCCTCACAAACTGCTCCGCTTTGCCAGCTGCTCTGCTCCACCATCCATCCTGTGATCCGCTCCAGCCATCCCTGCAAACTGCTTGACTCCACTCGCTCCGTCGGCCACTCCACGCGTCCCACAGCTGCTCCGCTCTGCCAGCTGCTCTGCTGCACCAGCTGTCCTGTGATCTGCTCCAGCCGTCCCTACAAACTGCTTGGCTCCACTCACTCCATGGCTCCACAAACTGCTCCACTCAGCTCTGCCACCTGCTCTGCAGTATAGCTTCAGGCTCCCTCACTAGTTAGCATAGTACTCAGTGCTCTCAGCTCAGCAATTCCAGCTCTTTACTGTTTTTAGCTCACAGTAGGGGAGCCCCAGTGCTAGTGCACCATTAGCCCATATTCAGTTCAGCTCAGTAACCTGTATCTAGATTCTTAAGGGAATCAAAAATCAGCTCTGATATTCCACAGTGGAGAGAGGAGTAAGTGGAACTGGTTTTTCTGGCTCACACAAGGCCCCACCAGGTACAGATACCTATCCCCAACCTCTCTCCATTCACTGGGAGTTGGAACCCATGTCCCTTGTCTAGCAAGTGCTATTTAGTTGATAGTGAAACCCTTTATCATAAAACAGTTTCGTAGTTCCTCATTTACTTAATCAGGGTGAAAACACTTTATTCCTCCTACCCCAATAACAAAGAAATTGGGGATCCCACAGCTGTGAAAGTAATCATTTTAGTCTGCCGTGGGCTATGCTAGGCGGAGTGGGTGTGCCTATGGAAACACGATCAGCCTCTGAAATTCTTTTCCACACTCACCATAATTCAGCACCAGATGTCAGGGTAGAGCTCATCCTGACTCTGCTTACAAGAATATGGCAATTTGCCAGACCTAAAGTATTTTGTGAAAACTTATCACAGGCAGGGTTCTGATAGTCAGCTAAGGTGTTAGGAACCTCTGAGCCATAGAGTTAGGAGTTTTGAAGGTTAGACTCCCAGAGTCAATTTCATTCCAAGTTCTCAAAAAAAAAAGTTTTATTTCTAAATTATTTTTTTCTGATTTCCATTCCACACGAAAATTTGAAATTCTGATTTTTATTCCCTTTTTTCAGAATTTCCAAATTTCCAATGGAATGGAAATTCCAGCTTTAAATGACCTTTAATGATGATGATCCTTTCTAGGCAAAGTCATTCAGGTGAAATCCTCTAGTTGTGTAGCATTGGGAACAAGACTGGCATAGAAACATACTGTAGAAGTGTGCAAACAGACAATGTAAAATTATTGCACTCATGAGGATTTAGTGGCATCAAAATTGATAAAGGCTTGTTTCTGGAGTATGTAGATCAACTGCAGAGTTCAGACTTCATTCAAAAGTCTTGCCAAGTGAAGTTTAGGGCTTGGTTAGATTTCAGACAAATTATTTGCCCAGAAATGCAGTTTCAGGACAACAGAAAGTATTCATGAATTCAGGTTAAATTTAGTAAATAGTTTTGAAAAAAAATAGAAAAAAAAGAATCTATTTTGGCTTCAAAATGACATTTTGCAATTAAGCTGGGTTTGTTTCAAAGGAGAGGTTTCAGCCTTTCAGAAAATGACAAAATAAAAACCCAAAACATACTTTTTTTACTTTGTTTCTTTTTATTGTGTTTTAGTGAGATCAACCCAAAAACTATCACCCTCCCTCACAATTCTTTATTGTTTCTTCAGCTCTTGTGAAGAATAAGAAAGTTAACAGTACAGTGCTGAGTCTCATTTGGGCCTGACATCCACCTAAGAGCTCTGTACACTCTTCAATCTACCAAATATTAACATTAGGAAGTTGCAAATGAAGGTCACCATGCAACAATGCTCATATTAAGAAGAACCAATTAACTAGAGGTTGGAATATCAGCCCAAGTCCTCCAAATAGACCATTTAAATCTCTTAAAAAACCAATAACCAGCTTTACTAGACATACAGTCCAATTCACTCTCTATTACTAATGTTCATCCCTTCACTCATTCAACATGATTCTGAAAACAGACAAATTTGCTGTTATTAAAATCAAAGTCCTCAAGAACATTCATTTAGGTAAGCAAAGCATACTAGGAGGATTCATTAGCCCTAAATATATCAGTAAAAGGAGTTATTTTACACTAAATGAACACACAGCAGTCCTTCATGTCCACCTACACCTTACAATGATATGTGTCTGTCTGTCTCTCAATTCAGCCTTATGACATAACCAAGGAAGGAACCTTATATGGATTTTCTAGCTTGTGATGGAATCACCTTCCCTTAACAGCAAAGAGTACCCCTCTGATACTTCTCTTAACAATATTTATTCCCTTTTTTAGGAATGGAACTGTTTTATTTGTAAATAACAAACACTACCACAAAGGCAAGACTAAGTGTTTGTAAATTGCTTTGGCTGCCTTGGATGAAAGGTGTTCTATAGGTTCATATATTATAGTTTGGCTCATAATATTTGTGTAAAAGAGTTTGGAGCTGAAATGAAAGGCAGGTGCTTTCAATTACATGCTGTTATCCGCCTCTCACCTTTCATTTTTTCAAACAAGATCTTTGGGATAAAATTCTGACCCCCTTAGAGTCACTGGGAGTTTTGACATTGACATCAATTTAATTACAATCAAATTGTTAAACGTGTATGCTACATCAATAATCAAACCTTTAATAAATCAGTCAAATTTGGGCCCTATTGCTTTTCTCAGCAGCCTATAATCTAAGCAAGAGAAATAAAAGAGATAAGAAGTTGAAATATTAAAACAAAATATAAAAAATCTTGGCATTAAAGTAAATTAGACATTTTAGTTCATCCCTGAAAATTTTAGTATTGTGGCATGAAACCTGATACTTGCTGAGGTTCAAGAGAGAACTAATTAGTCTCAGCAACTTTTATATCATCTCGCCTGTTCACACACTATTCTCACTAACTGCCATTATTTCCACCTTTGTTGGAGTGATGAGGTACATTATTTTCTATACCAGCATCAAGTGTGGTTTTACACATTGTCACATCCACATGAAAGAAGTGCCAAGACATTTTGATGCAGGGATATTGATATTTTCTTCCAACAACAGTTTTAAAAAAGCAGCTAATGGCCTTGTCATTATTTTAGTACCTCTTTACAGGGTGTTTTACCTGCTTTAATTTCTCGGACTACAAGAACACACTCATTTTGGGGGCACAATCCAATGCCAACTAAAGTCAGTGGGATTGTTTTCATTGACTTTTGGATCAGGACCTGACTTCATAAACAAGGGTGACACTTTTGGAAGTCTCTTAGTGTTGTCCATAGTTTACTTCCCTTCAATTCAAGGTTAAAACTCCCACTGACTTCACAATGAGGGGGGTAAGACAAATGCTGATTGCTTTTGAAAATTTCACCCCAGATGCACAAGATGGAAATGGATTCAAAGCCACCTCTGATATTCTCTAGAAGACCTCAGTACAGAATCTCGTCTTTTAAACATTCCAGCCAAAGGATTTATCCTCAGGTGGAATTTGGGTCCATCAGCCTCTCTTTATCTCTAACAGAGGAGTGAAGGTCTGACAGTCCTTGAACAGTTTTTCAGATACATCAAAATGAGATTAACCTTAGCCTGAACTAACTTTAAAATGTGCCTGCAATCATGTTATTCAATAGCATCTCCCTCAGGTGTCTTGAACTCCGTCACACTTAAATGAACGAAGAAACCAAAATATGTTGTAAGCCATGAAATGAGGATACATTCCAACTTGAATTTAAGTTTTAATTCCTAGTCCACACATTAGTAACACATTAACCTCTTCCCCTCAAAGTATTAAATTAAGCAGTCAGACTATGACTTCAAAAAAGGATTATACAGCCCTGCTGGAGTATCCTGGTATTGCGACATGGTGGAATCCTTTCAATTTGCAATGTAATGTGTTACATTTTTTACATTGAGATTGTGGTACGTACTTATTACATTAAAAACAACTCCTAAGAAAAAAAGTGATTCTAGAAACCTCAAAACAAAGAACATTAATAGTTAAGCTTGCATGAGAACACAAGTTTGATATTTCTTCACTGAATTAAAATGTTGTCCGCTAGTTTGCAGAGGCCTGGGTCCTTAGTTCTGTAACTGTTCCAACCTGTCCCTCATGCAAACTGAAACATGATGATCTTTGACAACCAAATTCATCTTTCCTCAAACCTTCTTCCTTTCTACTTCCTCTGTTCTCCACCACTATTGACAACATCACTCTCCTTTATTTTAGCTGCCAAGCACTAGGTAGATTGAAAATCTGTCTGCCTCGCTGACTGTCACACTTTTCCTTCTTCAGGTTCCACGCTAGCTCTGTCACTTTCCACCAGCAGTTCAAAATCATTCTCAATTTTAATACTCTGTACAGCTACACCCATTCCTACATCTAATCACTGTTGTGCCTGCTTTTCTGTGCACTCTACCTACTCTTCCATTTCCTTATTCTCTTTGTCTTCCCCTTTGTGACTTGGACACTGGCCCTTAATGCCTGGAATATCATCTCTGTTCCCAGCAATATCATGTATCCTCATTCTGCTCCTCTATATCCCTGCCTCTGACACTCCCTCTTGCTCTCTATTTCTCCTTCAATGTAACAGAACTTTTGTTCACATTATTTTGTTTTAACTCTTATCCTTCTGTGGCTTGTCTCCATGTTCTAGACTTGGCTAATTTAGAGCCAAGTTTTGGCACCTTTCTGCATATTGAGTACTGCCTTACACCCATAGTAATCTCACTGGAACTGCTGTGAATACTCATAGTAGAAACTACTCAACACAAGTAAGGGGGACAGAATCTGATCCTTAGATTGTAAATTCTGCCTGGCAAGACAGGAAAAAAAAAGTGTTTTTTTAAAAATACAAGGGTTATGGCACTATATACATTTTTCTGAATAAATTATCACCAAAGCCATACATTAAAAGATGCAAAGCTAACTAGGGTTTAGGGCCAGTCTGTGAAGCTGTGCATCTAAGTAATAGTCTGATACAGAGCATTATCTTAAATAGGTAAGTTAGACACATTCAACATGAGAAAATAATCAACAACATAGCTTTTAATTATTGAATAGTCTCAGAATGATTATTCTGGTAGCATTTGTTTTGTATTATTCTAAAGCAGTTAACTCTAACAAAAGGAACGTGATGTGGTTGCATTTTGAAGTATTTATAATAAGCAGGTGTAATTAGGTTGCATTTTGAAGTTCTATAATCAAACAATGTGACTCAAAGCCACATAGACACATTGACTTAGATATAATTGAACACTTGATAATTAGCCTATAAAGTTAATGGAACTGTTATAATGTAACAAATCAGTCTAGTATTGGTAGATTTATTCCAGGGTGCAACATTGTTAAAACTTTGCTTTCCCTAGCAAGACCTGATTTATTGTCATGGAGCAAGATTTTAGGTAAAATACCATGTATTTAATTTAGAAAAACTGATACCATAACCCCATGTTAACATTAAATGAGGCACAGAATGGGGCTTAATAAATTGACCAGCACCACAAATAATAGCCCTACTGATTTACTGTCTCAAAGAGGAAAAAAATATTGCTTGAAAATAATGAACTTCTCATTACATTTTTGTTTCTTTCATAATAGAACGGTGCTACTAACGACTGAATTTATATAGGGCTAAAATTGGATTCCTATTCTCTCATTAGCTAGATTAAAAAAAAAAAGATCTGGGAATATTCTGTAAAACTAAGTGAGTAAACCTTAAATGCAACAAAATTAATTGAAGCTGTTACTGGAAGAAAACAGATTCAAATTTATTAAGGATACATGTACTAGCAACAGTAGTGTAAAATAAAATTGTATGCATCTGAAGTTTTTACTAAGTTTTATAATGAAAAAGCTGCCACATCAGAAGACTGGATAATGGCCAGTATTCACTTTTTTTTTGCTTAAGAACAGTCCCCTCCAACAGAAACTGATTAACTCAAAGAGTCAGTAAAATAGCTGAAAAATCTCAATAATACAATGATTCTGCCTCTAAATTTCTCTAAAATAATTACAGTCCCAGATTAAGGGGGCTAGACATGGCAGCCAAGGTAGAATGTAACTTGGTAGCACTGAGGTGAAGTAAAGTCCTGTCATGGATTGAAAACTGATTGGAAGAAGGAAGTGAGAAGTGGGAATCAATAAATTCAGTTCTCAGCATCAAGACAAGGTGAAAGTCTAGGGTGCATTTTTGCTACAGTATTGGAAGTTCCTACTCGGTAGCACTGAGAGTTGGTGTACAGCTATGTCAGAGGCTCAACTGCATCTCTGATTGCAGGTTTGGATAATCAGAATCCCCAGCCATACTCTGCTGAAAGCTAGTGGGGCACTGCCAGGTTAGGACATGCAGAGATGCAGTAACTGAATGATAACTGCCAGAAACATTTGGTCTGTGTATAAGACTGTTGGGAAGAGCTTTTCTAGGACATGGAGGGAATGCAGAAAACACTACACTCTTCAAAGCTGTTAGCAGGTGCACGTGTGAACATGGCCATGGCCATGGCCACACCACTCGCCAACCTCACCCTTGGGATGGGAAGCACTTCTCTCTGTACAGTCACTGAGGAAGTGGGTATTCACCCACGAAAGCTCATGCTCCAAAACGTCTGTTAGTCTATAAGGTGCCACAGGATTCTTTGCTGCCTTTGCCTGAATTGTGGATCAAAAGAAGTGTATACAAGAAACTGGGGTACTGAGAGGGAAAGAAAAGCAGAATCCATCTCTATTTCCTATACGTTTCCTCCACCTCAAGGCAGCTGTGGACAACTACATAATGAAAAATATAGGTATGCATCAAAATACATATCAATGTTTATTGGAAATAAATGTTTCTAAACGGTCACATTATCTCCAGAAATTGTTTCCCATAAAGATATCAAAAGCAGTAGATCTGAAATATTTTAGTATCTTACAACACTTTCTTATTATTGGTACAATTCTCTTATAAAAATATTAGTTTACAATGTGAGCATATATTTCTTGTTTTTTGGATTGCAAATAAATTTAGAATACTAAACACTGCTTTAAAAAAATACAACCTTCTGTTGCATTGTCAGTGTTTGTTATTCTTTCCTATGATCTTGTTTGATTGCCGGTATGTAGATGTGTATCAATTTGGGGTTACAAATATTACTGTATCTGAAAGCTCAGCATGAGCTTCAGCTTTCGATTATTCATATACCTACAGTTCAGCAAAGTAATTTCAAAGATCACTAGAAATAACATAACATGATTTTCTGCTGCTTTACTTAGAGCACAACTTTTTCCTCCTATTAGACACCATAAAAATGAAATAATGCTATATGGTATATGAAATATGGCATATTGTCTTCTCTGTATTGACTCATTTCCCTAATCCTCAGTGCAAAACTCTCTCCTCCACCTTAAAGGGATTTATACAACAGTAAACACCTTAGAATGGAGGCAGTGGAGGATCTTTCTGCTGAGACAATCAATTAAACCCCCAAACTCAGTCATTAGTGTTCTGCGGGGTGACTCTGGATGTTGAGTGTGTTACTTTTCTTAAAAGGTTAGCTCCTGTTGACATAGAAATAGAAGCTGGGTCTCTAAATCAAACCCAGGTTTATTGAACAGAACATTAACTACAAACTGGACCCACATGACTTCTACATTTGAAAGTAATCCTGCTGGCTGGGGTCTGTCACCAACATCTCTCTACGGATTTTCTGCAAGCATTCCAGATTTGAACATCAAGTCCTGCATTTGTGTAGAAAATCCCAAAGTTTTAAACTTACTTGTGTAATGAGAAATAAATTAGCCACAGAACTATATGTCTCACAATTCATGATTTTTAGATAATAATGCTTTGTAGTAAAGTGATACTGATATATACACATTATGCTTACTTAAATTCTACAATGAAGTCTAGGTCCTTTGGATCACAGCTATTGTGCTCTTCCCTAGAGGTTTAAAGCAGCTGCAATGTTACTTTAACTGACTATTTGGGGGTTTCCCCTTGACAAAGGGGCCCACTAAGTGTTATATTTTTGGACACAGCAGAGAACGAGATAGATGCACGCAGAGGGAGCTGATAGAAACAAAGCTCGCAGCTTTGCTAGTCTTTATTCTTCTGACTGCAGGACTGAAACTAACATGAAAGTGAGGCTCTGCACTGGGGAAGGGAGAGAGAGCACACAGGAGAACACAACCCAGGTGCTACAGGCCAGTGTGGTAGGAATGTTTCCTCCCTGCCTGGACTACAGATGGTATGCTGAGAAAAGGAGGATGCTCAGAGTACTCTTCTGGCACAACCTGGATGCTATGTAGGATATTTCCCATGGCCCAGAGCCCAGTAACATGCCTAGACCACTGTCAGCAGCTGGAATACCAGTTGTTATGCTCCTTGGGATAGCAGCTAGAAAGGCTGTTTCTGATGCCTTAGCACAACTAACAGACCAGGAGCGGAGGGGCAAAGTGATCGACCACGAGGAGTTAACATGACCCTCTGCCGTCCTGATTTGTGGTTTCTGCTGAAGCATGCAGTCATGCAAGATGGAAAGTCTGGCAATAGTTAACTATTGCCATGAAAAAATACAGCTGGTTAACTGATGGAAAATTCCTTGACAGGCTGGAAAACCCCACACTTAGCTTGTTCATCAAAAAACTGCTGAGCAGAAGGTAAGGCATGTAAATACTAACAAATTGGGTATAAAGACGGGGGAGGGGGGGAATCTCTGCTTTGTGGACATTTAAACACCTCTGAAGTTCCCTTGCAGACAGAAAGCTGGTCACTGGATGTCTATGGAAATCCTCGAGGCCTCCTCAAGATCTTGCATAAATATGAATCTGGGGTTAATTTGGGGTTTTCTACTAACCTGTTGCAGAGATGTGTAATTGCTGGAGACTAAATAAAGTAGAAGCTTTAACTGAAAGCACTTAGCTAATACAAGGCAAACAAGTTGACTGGTCGTGCTATGTCCCTACTGATTTATTCCCTGCCACTGCCTCACAAAGAGTAAAGTTACCAAGAGCTTTGAGTTCAGCAAAAACCTGGGTAACAGTTACTTCAAGTTACATAGGAGTCCCAGCAGCTTCAGGCTTAGTCTTATACTGAACAGTTTGGTCATCCCAGGGATCCAGTCCCAATTCCTTATGGGAAAAATATACATATTTCGTATTTGAAAGAGTCTTAAGAAAAAACCTACTTTAACCCACTAAAAACTGCTTTAAATTTTGTGTTCAGTTAGATCTGTTGTTTAGATTGCGTACAGTATTATTTGCATATACCAAGTCAACTGAAGACTTTATAGGCAGGAAAATAGAGGAACTACAGTATTGATAGTGAAATGCCTGTAATTTAAAATTCAGTCCAATTCTGTGCTTCATGAAAAATCTACCGTATTTTGTCCAAATTGACAACATGAATTTCATCAAACAAGCTAATTTTGGTTTTGTTTTACATTTCTGACCTGCTATGTTGAATTATGTCAATTTATGGTAAATTATGTGGTGTCATATCATATTACATAGTTCAGATTATAAATCAATGCAAGTTGACACAACATGACAAAGTAGTGCAATACATCAAATCTATAAACTCATGTTTTAAATACTGATGCAACATTTTAGCATACAACTAGAGAGTGTTTATTTGGGGTTGAATATCCACCGTCTATTACAAACAAACAAAACATTTGGTATAATCTACATTTAGGTCAAGTATGTGCAGGAAGGGAATAATTTTTGCCATCTGCCAATAGAGCCCACAGTACCAACCTAGCACACTTTCCACATTATACAAAGTAATTACATTGCACATGCACACACACATTATATATATGCACACCAGTATTCTAGAAAAGGTAATATTAGTTACTATTGCAATTGAAATATTTGGTAATCAATCAATGCAGGTATTAGCTAAATCTATAAGGGAGTTTTTCACTTCAATATCCAAGCACTAAAATGTAATAAGAGTTCTTCATTCAAGATGTTTCTATGTAAATGAGTTTTTCGTGGTGTTAACCGAAAAAAGTATTAATTACAATTTATGTAAATATAGCACTTGTATGAATGACCAGAATGCTAGCCTTCTAGTTATCCATGGAACAGGCACAGCACTGGAATATTGCAGATTGTATTCTAGTTGCCCCATTAATCCCACAGTGAGCACCTAGAGATGAATGGGTCTTTAGTGTCCATAGCCATCTACTTTTAGCATCTTTGCCAAAACCTCTTACTACTATAGACACCAATTGTCTCCATTGCTTTGGTGTTTATTACATATATGGCATCTGTTCATGAAGAACTGGACTGAGAGCAATAACTCATTTCATGCAGACTATGGATCTCTATTACCATGAATTTGATCTGGATGAAAACCATTAATTTAGGGATAATTTTACAATGCAATACCATACATAGTCCTTTAGCTGTATGAATCCCAGGGAGATGAAGGAGAAATATCTATAAGGGGTGATAACCTGTACCCATAGGGAAAGGGAATAAAATCCCCCTACTCTCTCAAAGCCAGATCTACCTTCCCAAACCTCCATTCCCACACCCACACCCCCTCTTCTGTATTCAATGGATGCAACTGCTTAACCCCCTCCTGCCTCATTGTCAAGGTTTTTTCCCCACTTTGAACTTTAGCGTCCAAAAAGAGGGGACCTGCATGATCACTTTTAAGCTTAATTACCAGCTTAAATTTGGTACGCTGCCACCAGCCAAAAATATAGTGTTTGGCACACTTCCTGTTCCCCCAAAACCTTCCCTGGGGAACCCAAGACCCAAAACCCTTGGATCTGAACACAAGGAGAAATTAGCCTTCCTCCCCCTCTTTTTTCCCCAGACTTTCCCCTCCGTGGGTTACCCTGAGAGGCTACACTGATCCAAACTCCTTGGATCTTAAAACAGAGGAATTAACCTTCCCCCTCTTCTTTCCCCCCCACCAATCCCTGGAGAGTTCAGACCCAATCCCCTTGGGTCTTAAAACAAGGAAAAAAATCAATCAGGTTCTTAAAAAAGGAAAGCTTTTAATTAAAGAAAGAAAAAGTAAAAATTATCTCTGTAAAATCAGGATGGAAAATGTTTTACAGGGTATTCAGATTCATATAGACTAGAGGGACCTCCCCCTGCAGCCTTAGATTCAAAGTTACAGCAAACAGAGGTAAAAATCATTCCAGCAAAAGGGAAAGCATTCACAAGTTGAAAGAAAACAAACATAAGACTAACTCGCCTTGCCTGGCTATACTTACAATTTTGAAACACAAAAGACTGATTCAGAAAGATTGGGAAAGTCTGAGTGTACGTCTGGTCCCTCTTAGCCCCAAGAGCTAACAACGAACAAAACAAAACAAAGACTTCCCTCCATCAAGATTTGAAAGTATCTTGTCTCCCCATTGATCCTGTGGTCAGGTGTCAGCCAGATTCACTGAGCTTCTTAATCCTTTACAGGTAAAAGAGACATTAACCCTTAACCATCTGTTTATGGCACTCATAAACTCAGATTTCTTAGGAAGCCAGTCTGCCAGTCACATTTTGCATCAACAAGACTGAGATACAAGTTCCATTACTTCTTCAGTCTGTCTCTGAATCCTTAACTACCCACAAAGGGCAATGGCATCCATGGGACAGAGGATGATGAAGTAGAAGCAGGATGCAGCATTTTTCAGTTCCAGAATTGCTGCTGCTGCAGCATTCACCTAGGCTGTATTGCCTCTCACCCCCATGAGAATAAACCGATACAGAGGTGACAGGCTTTTCTGCCAGCTGTCTCTGCATGCTCCAAGAAGGGTATGTGCAAAGTGCATGGAGGAAATACAGGCCAGTTAAGCCACCTTCAAACCAAAAAAGGTAATGATCAGCCAAACATCTCCAATAAGCTGACTTGAGATAAGTGGAAGACAGAGCATATTTTGGGAGTGTAGATATCTTTCCTGTTGTAGGGTCTCCTCATCAGTGATGGTAATTTCTGTATAACATTAATGATAGTGGGAGGAGAAAGAGAAACACCTTCATCTCATCCATCTAGTAGGCAGTGCTATGGAGGAGCCAATTGCAGGATCAGGGTCTGCATGTCCTGTTTAGTTGAGGGGTGTATGTGTGGTTCAAAATAGCTTTAAACAAGTTTTATTGTAAAGAAGAAGGATTTGTCTTCTCAATTTCCCATGACAAACAACTTGATTAAATCAAACATTTTATGCTATGGTTTTGGACTTAAGCTAAAATTGTTTCAGCACTTTTTGCCAAAAACCTCATTTATAACAGACATGCAGTTCTATCACTTCTCCCCGCCTCCAATGCATCACTGGGGCTGGTTCCAGGCTCCTTGAATATGTATGGCTAGATATATCACTGATTATGTGAAAATCATTCCACAGTACTATTTATGCTCCCAAATCAGAATAGACTAACAGTATTTTTATATACGCCTGTAGCAGACATATTTGATAAAAAGCTTTTTACCACTTTCACTCCATGTGATGGAAAGCAATTGTTTCTATATACGAACATGTCTTTAGTCAGGGCTTCACTTGTCATCAAGATTTTAGTAAATAAGTCCAACACTTAAAGAGAACCCTCTTTCAAATAGGTTCCTTGATGATCTGAGTGTATATTACTAGGATTACAGAACACAGCCTCCTCTCCCCTCACTCCTCAGAATATAGTACCATGGATCTTTGAACTAGTTTGAAAGTTAAGATTTATTGACGTTTTCTAATTTTACACCATAATGCTATCCAACAGGTTTTTGTGTTTGTTTTTTTACCAGACTACATTGGCTGATAAGAAGAGTAGACCATATTTGCAGTACCCTGACCTGGGCATATGTGTCTTATTCAACAATAATCAATTTTAATGGAATGTTAACTAAAGTACAATAGTAGAGCAGATGTACTAGATGTTTAGAAGAGGAGAGACTATTTCCATTTTACTTGTAGGCTTGGCAGAATTACATTTTAATTTTTAGTATAATTTTGATGGATAACATTTACTTAAATATTTTTTCACTTTATCAATTTAAAATGTGTACAGTTGTGGAAAATTGTGGGGGTTCAACAATTATTTCATGATAGTAGATATTAAGATTCAAAAAGTTAAACTGATAAAGCACAAATTATCCATATCACATGCCTGAAAAAAGTAAATATTCTTAAATAAAACTCCAAAGTTCCCAAGTAACAATTTATTTTCCTATCTGTACATTTGATGATTGATAGCAATATTTTCGTGTGTGTGTGTAATATATAAGCACATTGAAATCCACATTCATCTGTAAAAATCTAATTCTGCCAAGCCTATATATAGGGTATTAAAAATAGTGTTATCATGAGTATAAACCTGTTTAACTGCAGTAAAAAAATTCACCTAATTCTACATGCCATACTTATCAACCAGGTGTGTTGGTAACAGGGCACTAGTTCTAGGGGCACATGTGCATATCTCAATGTGTTCGTTACAGCCTTTACGTCCTTTAAAACTTGGAGTTGTAATGACAGGGCATGTGGTTGGAGCAAATATGTGACCCACAGGAAGCCAGCTATAAGGCTTCTCACCTGTGAGACAGAGGGTAGCATAAAGGGCCCCAAGGTAGCACCTCATGAGGGTCTCTCCACAGTAGCCAGGAGGTTACTAAAGGCAAAGGGTATGTTCTCTTTTCTTTGAGCTGGCAGCAGCTGGGAAAGTGTCAGGTGGTCAGTGCCCACTACTTTAAGTGTACTTGCTCTTGCTTTGGAACTCAGGTTTGAAAGTGAAGCCAGCCCTGCAGAAAGGGTCATGCACAGAAGAGTTGTTGGGAGCTTTGCAAACTTTCCCAGACAGTAAGTTTTCCATCAACTTACATATGTAAAACAAAGAAATTTCTGTTATAAAAACCTTTCTAGGCAAGAATCAGTGGATCACATGCAGAAGCAGTTGTATACACAGAGGGTGCATGCACTTTCCCCTACGTGCATCATATTTTGAATCTTATGCTAATTCACAGAATATAGAGTTTACAGCCTTTCCATCTTGGTAAATGATACTTGTTTTTGTTTTTGTTTTTTAAAGAGAGGTGGCAATTAAGTTCCCTCAGCATGAAACTGCTTGCTATATACTGTCCTACATATACATCCTAGCAATGAACTCCGCCAAGGTTACCATGACAATCACCTATTACCATGAGTGTTGCCATGTTTTCCATATGTTCTTCACAGCTTCTGCTCATCTTTTTATCTTATACTTTCCCCTCCACATTTCTCAATAATTCCTTCCTTCCAATTCACATATGTGGAGTGAGGTTACAAGATGGCTATGCAGACTATCTTCACAAACACTGCTGTTAACCAAAATTCACTCACAAATGCTTATAATACAACAAAGTGGATATAAATGTGGCCAAAATTATTTCAGTTTTTTTAAATTAAAGTATCCATGTTATTTAAAGAAAAACAAACACAGAGTAAGCCCCTCCATTCTAATAATGGTAAGTGAGTTGGAGGTGGTGTCTGGTGGAATGACAGATTAGTGTTAGGTTTGGTCTTATTTAGCATCTTCATTAAAATATGAAGTTCAGGATAAATAGCATGTAAATTGCATTCCCAGATAATAAAGTACTGTTGTGAATGCCAATTAGGGCAGAAAAATATAAACAAGTACAGAGATTGGAAAAAAGAAAAAGGAGATGGAAACAAAATAGGATTCAGTTTAGGTAAGTACAATGTATCTGAGGAAAATAATTCAACAGATATTGGGGAGATGGAAACCCTCTGAAAGCATGTCAAAAGATTACTACAAATATTAGCAGATAGGAAATATAAAAACAGAATGAATTTGCAATAGAATACAGCATCAGAAATCTAACAGACTGCATATTCAGATTTCTCATAGCACAATGCTAGGAAAGGATATTCTCTATACATCTCTAGTGAGATCAGAGATATAATTTCCAGAAGTGGTTAACTTGTTTAGGAACCTAAGTTCTATTGTCCAAAGTGACTTAGGCACTCAGGAGTCTGAGGCTTGCTCATTAAAATGGGACTTTGACCTCACATCTGGAAACCAAAGTAAGGGAGCCTTTATGAGGAAAAACCATAACAAATACATACTGTATTAGTGTCATGTTATAGGGCAAACTGCATCTTAGACCACCTTCACTCCCTCTCAAGTGCACCGTTTAGGCAACAGCAGGCTGGACTTCTTGTATCTTATTCGGAGTAGAACCATGCAGACTGGATCTCTGGGCTGCATGTTAATCCAGCAGGCCCAGCAGACTTTAGCACATTAAAGTCCTCCCCCCACCCCAGGAGTCTGTAACAGCAGATGATTAAAGTTCCTCTAAAACAACTTCTTTAAATAATTCTTCATTTTTTTTTTCACCTAAAAAGTACAAAGCCCACAGGGCCTGGGGATAAAACATGTATCTTTCCTTATCTGAGCTATGTATAAAGAGATTAGGTAAGGCCAGCTCATTCTCATCTCTGGGTTGGGAGAGTCAGCCTGCTTGTTAGGGGTCCCAGTGTCTCTCTCGCTGACTATGCCAGTCCATTTGGGTGTCATCCTCAATCTGCTGACAATCCACTTCTCTCTCCTTCCTGAGGTCAGCACTTTTAGGTTTAGGCATCAGCCTTGGGAAGATTAAACTATGCCTCTCTTGATAGAACCAGATAGTAGTTACTTCTCAGTAGATGGCTCAGTCATTATCATCTCAATGCCCTTCAAGCTGTTGGTCTCAGGTGTCTTACATTTGCCATTGTTGTTTCTTGCTGCTCTCTCTTTACAACCCTCCTTTAATGTAACTCCTGAAAGGAAGGTTTGTTAATATCAATCCAATAATCTGAGGGGCATAGGGCATTCATAAACAATACTGCACAACTCCCTCATTCTCCACATTCTAAAGAATTCAAAGAGTATAAAAGATCCAATACAGAGGAGAATGGTATACCATAAAGTAAGGGAGCAGGACCAGGCATGCTTTAGCATAGTAATAAGGAGGTGTAATTCAGTTTTAATTAAGACTAGTCAGGGAAATCCTTCTAGTAGCTGAAATAACCTTCCAAGAGGAGTGGTGGAAGTTCCATCATACAAGACATTTGAAATGAGAATGAATAGAGCACTACAAACTATATTGTATTAAAAAAGCCCTACATTGATTGGGTAGCTGAACAAATTTTTTTGGCTTATTTTGTCAGTTAAGGATGAATTCATCACTGAACTAAATATTTAATGGTTGTCTAGGCACAAGTGATCATGATCTAATTTCACTTATGTACATCTGGTAATACATATGCACACAGGGGCAGCTCTAGACATTGCACCACCCCAAGCACGGAGGGTCCGCTGGACCAGCAGACCCTCCGCAGGCAAGCCGCCAAAAGCATCCTGTCTGCCGCCCTCGCGGCGACCGGCAGGGCGCCCCCAGTGGCTTGCCGCCCCAGGCACGTGCTTGGAGTGCTGGTGCCTGGAGCCGCCCCTGTATGCACATCATGCTTTGAAAGGGTTAATTTCCCAAAGCTGAAAGTAAACATGAGAAAAAGTGAGTGTGAGGAAAAATTAAAACAAAAATGTGAATGACCATTGGGAGTTTAAGAATGTTTTAGTAGATGCTCCCAAAAAACAAAATTCCACGGTGACATAGGAAAACATTAAAAAAAATTTAAAAAAAGGTTCTAGTTAAGAATATTCTGGGAAGTGAAAAGTTGCAATTAAGAATTAAAACAATTAAAGAAATGGAAAAATGGTAGCATTGATAGCAATGAGTACAAGTTGGCAATTCGGAGATAAAGACAATTGATATAGAAGGCTAAAAAAGTATCAATGAAAATAAATCTATGGCCAATAAGAAGCATTTCCTTAAATATACCAGAAAACTGGGCTACCATCATCCCAATACTTTGGAAGGGTGAATGGAATTCCCACAGATTCAGGGTAAATGCGCCTCTAATGCTTGCTGTGGTTTGCCCATGGGATGCCCTCTAACCATTACCTTGCTCTGGCAAGGATCCACCTCCCACTTCTTCAAGACAAGTGATGTAGGCCACAGCAGGTCTGACCTAGCTCAGCACACATAGTTTGTTTTCTTTCAGAAGGCTATGAACTGTATAGGTCAGCAGTTAAAAGTAACCAAACAGCTCTTCCAAAGCCAAGTGCATATTTAAGAACAAAAGCAGAGAAAACAATAAAAGGCCTAAATGCATACTAAACTTACCAGAAGTTTCCTATCTTCCACATCAAGGTCTGATAGATCACAGCCTTTCAACCACTTCAGCAGGGTTTGTGCCTTTCCCACCCTTGGAAAAGGTTCATGTCCATTGGTTGCCTCAAACAAGGGGCAAGCGGAAGAGTCAGTTCAAGTTAGTCCTTTATACCCCCAGCTTGGTCTTTGTCTCCTGGGCCTCTTGAACCCTGTCTGAACCAGCCCATGTAATTCATTTCAGTGCTTCTATGGAGTTATTTACAAGTTCTACGATTTGCAGTAATTATCCACTCCAATTTTATTTCCTAGATAGACCTTAATGCCACATGCCTGTAACTAGCCAGCATACAATAACTAGCTCACAAACATGCAGTGAATCTTTTACAAAGTTGAAACAATAGTCTCAAAAAGATATGTCTGTTAGTCATATTTGTCACAGGAATGACCCTGGTACTTATAAGTCAATTAACCCAACATCCATTGCATGCAATATAATAGAAAGAGTGATATGGGACACATTAGTAAAGAATGAAATCATGGTAGCATAATCCATGGCAATCAACATGGTTTATGGATAATAGCCCTTTTTAAACAACGTGATTGAGATCATCTATGTTTGATCCAAAAAAGTAATTATGTTGCCACAACATACTTAGATGTCTGTTAGGCATCCTGAAAAGCTGTCCTGCATGGCATTCTGATAAAATTAGCGTATATAAAATAAACATAGCCCATATTAAGTGGATTAAAATTAAATGGATAGATTATCTGATCTCAAAAAAAATAACTGTAAATGGAAAACTGAGTTTCCAGTCAGGTTCCAAAGGGATTTATTCTTACCCCCAAACTATTCAATATCTTTCAGTAATCCAGAAGAAAATATAAAAGAATTGCTGATAAAATTTGCAAAGGGCATAACTGGTGGCATGCTAAATAATGATTTGCCAGGTCAATTAAACAAACCAATCTAGATCACTTAGAAAATTGAGCTCATTTGAGCAACACTAGTTAATACAGCCAAACCATGGGTCACATATTTAGGAACAAATAACATAGAACATTCATGATAGGAGACAGTATCCTGGAAGCCATCAAAACTGAAACAGCTTAGGGGTAAACAACAAATAGAACATGGATTCCCAGTGTGATGCTGTATGCTAATAAGGCTAATGCGATCTATGGATGTATAAGCAAGGGAAATATCAAGTCATAGTACAGAGGAGCATACCTCTGTGACACGGTGTACCTCAGGGGAACACCCAGGACCCCCATGTTCATCTTTGTAAAACAATTGTGTGGTATCCAATGCAAAGTTTGTCATGC
The DNA here is from genome assembly GCF_007399415.2 of Gopherus evgoodei. Classification (NCBI taxonomy): domain Eukaryota; kingdom Metazoa; phylum Chordata; order Testudines; family Testudinidae; genus Gopherus; species Gopherus evgoodei. The sequence goes on along the minus strand of NC_044322.1, from coordinate 287,192,989 downwards.
TGGGTGTCTTCGGAAGTCTCGTGATGCACTGAGCATTGTTATAGTAATGTTATAGGTTGTAATTTCATGTATATAGTTATGAGTCTTAAAATGTGTCTTTGTGGCTTAAAACAAGCCCAAGCAAAACTCTCCAGGAGCAGAGGGGTAGTTCACACCTCATTGGGGCATGTATGGGACAAACCCAGCCCAGTCTCTCAGGAACAAAGGACATGTCCTGGGCAACAACAAAGGATCTGTTGGACTCTCCACTGAGTCACCCCCCTTCCCTTGGGAAATTTGGGACTACGATAAGGTAATGCTCACCTGACTCTGAAGGGGCAAGGGGCAAACCCAAGATGGAAGAAAGAACATGATAAAAGGGAGAGATGTTTGCCATGCACTCGCTCTCTTCCATTTCCATCTACAGATGCAGCCACCAAGCGACTGAAGCTCTGATCAAAGTGAGTAGCCTGGCTGATGGACAACCAGCCAGCCTGTGGTGAGAAGCATTTAAGTTTGTATGGGCATTGAAAGTGTTAAGATCAGCTTACAATGAGTTTGGCTTGTATTTCATTTGACCACATCTGACTTGTTTTGTATTTAATACGTTTGTTTAGTCTATCTGAAACAGTGCGTTTAGTTTGAAGCATATCAGAAACTCTCCTTGCGATAACAAGCCTGGTACATATCAATGTCTTGGTTAAATTGATTAACTCATTTAAGCTTGCAGCATCCAGTGGGCATAACTGGACATTGCAAGATGGAGATTCCTAGGGTTGCGTCTGGGCCTGGAGATATTGGCTAGTGTCATTAAATTGCACAAACCAAGCAGCGGCTGGCCTAAAGTGCTCACTCATGTAGCTGGGAGCAGCTTACATGCAGAGGCTGTGCGTGAACAACCTGGGAGTGGGGATTCTCACAGCAGAGCAGGGTAAGGCTGGTTCCCAGAGTTGAGGGCTGGAGTGACCTAAGAGATCACCAGTTCAGATAACACTAGGGGAACTTCACAACTTCCATATACAAACTTTAGAAAGACCATTATTTGAATACTGTGTGTAGTTCTGAAGTATGTAGTCCATACTTCAAAAAGGTTACTGAAAAATTGAAGAGGATTCAGAAGAGAACCACAAGAATGATTCAAGGTCTGGAAATCATGCCTTTTTAGAGAGACACTTAACAAGCTTAATCTATTTAATTTATCTAAAGGAAGATTAAGAGATGATTTGATCACAGTCTACAAGTACCTGTGGTCAAGAGAGTTCTGATGGGTAGATGGCTCTTTAATCTAGCAGAAAAGGACATGACAAGATCCAATGACTGGACACTGAAACTCAATAAATTCAGGCTACAAATAAGGTGCACAATTTTAAGTGAGTATAAGTAATTATTGAAATATCTTACTATGGATATAGGGAATTAATGTCCTGAAGGCTTTCAGAGATAGGATATACCTCAAACGGAAGTTAAAGATTTGATGCAGAAACCACTGGATGCAGCCTGTCATGCAGGAGGCTTCACTAGATGATCCTAAAGTCCTTTCTGGCCATACAAAAAAAAAAATAAAATAAAAAGATCTAATTGGTCTTGTTACCTTGACTAGCATGGTTTTATGTTAGAGATGTTTGACCTTTGAAGCACCATTGCTAGTGCTCCCTGAAGACACCAGCATTCACTATCAGACTTGATGAAACAAGCACCAGCATGTAACAGCACAATGACATTGCAGGTTTCTTCTTCTACAACTGTGTTCTGCTTTCTCAGTGTAGAATATTATGCAAGTTAAGGCGCTCTTCTCACCAAGTACTATTGTGTGTATATATGTGCTATGGTTATTATACACTCTGATTTTAGAAAAGGGACTTATTGAAGTAAATGGAGGTTTTGTCACAGACGTTAAGGGAAGGAGGATCTGGTGTGCTTAGTCACTTTAGGAAAGAGAAGGATAAGAGCAGGAAGGATTGGCAGCCTGCAGAGAAGAAAATTAAATGGTCATTCAAACATCAAGTCAATTTGCCATCCTTTGAGGAAGAATAATTTTACATTAATGTTTTCTCTTTTTGCTATTCAATTTAGTGGCCATGATTAAAAAAAGCATAGCTACATCAGCACTGCTCTTCCTATATGCCATTCTGCACATCTCAGGCAAAAGGGATTTTACTTGTGTCATTCTCTGACAAGTGTTATTCCTTTCCCAAGTGTGTGTGGCCTTGGCTACACTGGCGTTTTACAGTGCTGCAACTTTCTCGCTCAGGGGTGTGAAAAAACACGACTCCCAGCACTGCAAGCTAATCCCCACGGGAAGGTGGAGTACCTGCAGCGCTGAGAGAGCTCTCTCCCAGCGCTGGCGCCGCGACCACACTCGCACATCAAAGCGCTGCCGTGGGAGTGCTCCCACGGCAGCGCTGTACGACTGCAAGTGTAGCCATACAGTGAGAGTGTGAGTGTGAGTGTGAGTGTGAGTGTGAGTGTGAGTGTGAGTGTGAGTGTGAGTGTGAGTGTGAGTGTGAGTGTGAGTAGGCTAAAGTTGATAAATAATAGTGTGAGCAAATGCAATAGGCTTGCTCTTTAAGAAATTAGATAATCGTATTTTGTCATTTGTTAGAATGGTTTGCTTTAATGTAGTAAACTTATTCTGTTACAAGATATGTATGAAACACAGGATTCTTTGACATATAGTTAGAGAGTAATCTTAGCTCTCCTGGGAGATTTTAACTCTTTATCAAAATTTGTTCACTAGGAGCCGAACACATCCTTCAGTTTGTGTATTGTCTAATGACATCGCTCATAATTGGATGGGAGGAAGATTTTATGTAATCTTTGTGTCTCTAATAAAGTGGTGGCTAGTGCAGCCTGCAGAGGTAACATGGAAAACTCCACTATCCAATAAAAAGTTAAATAATCGCATTATCAACAATAGTGAAACACGCTGCAGTGGTACGTTGGCTGCCTGTAGCTAGCACAACATTTGTTAGTCTATAAGGTGCCACAAGACTCTTTGCTGCTTTGTTACTAAGAGCATTGTCAAAGTGAACAAAAGATCACTACCACTACTGGCTGCTGATGGTGGCATGAAAGGAGTTTGAAGAGTCAATTTTTAAATTACTTAAGCTGTAAAATGAACTTGATCATACATTTCTAATTTTCCGATACCCTAAACTGATAAACACTCTTGTCCTCCTTGGGTAGACACCTTCATCTTTTTGGCTCCGGTGGCAAGATTGAGAGAGTGCTACCCATAACTGAGCTGTCAGTCTCATGTCAGACCGCCATATATGGTAATTTATGATCTTCTCACACACACACACTAAAATGGTGACACAAATGTCATGGCCATGTTTCATTTAATGAAAAAAAGACACTATCAGTGACACAGTACAAGTACTCTATTTTATGCATCTTTTATGTGCACTTGAAGTGTTTTCAGATTAGCTCTTGGTCATGTTCAGATTCAATTTCTGCTCAAATCAGAATACTTTAGGCTAATAAAAACAAACAGCTAGAAGACTTATGGGAAGTCCCACTCCATTTTTGTTTTAATTGTATAAAATCTGAAGCAATTCATTCTCAGTGACCTGAGGTTGAATGCACAGTAAAATTATTTCCTATTTATATGGGATTTTTGCAAACTTTGGAAATACTGAATTTAATCTGTTTTCTCATTGAGGTCACCCATTAAAGTGAAGTAGATTTTTTTTTTCTAAAATCTACAACAGTCTTGCTTAATTTTGTCCCTATTCCAAACTTTGTAAGTTGACAAAAACAACAAGGAGTTCGGTGGCACCTTAAAGCCTAACAGATGTATTTAGGCATAAGCTTTCATGGGTAAAAAACCCACTTCTTCAGATGGATGGGGTGAAAATTACAAATGCAGACAAATATATACACACACACACACACACACACACACTGACACATGAAGAGAAGGCAGTTACCTTACAAGTGGAGAACCAGTGTTGACAAGGCCAATTCAGCCAGGGTGGATGTAATCCACTCCCAATAATTGATGAGGAGGTGTCAATACTAAGAGATGAAAAACTGCTTTTGTAGTGAGCCAGCCACTCCCAGTCCCTATTCAAGAGCAAATTTATGGTGTTAAGTTTGCAAATGAGTTGTAGCTCAGCAGTTTCTCTTTGAAGTCTGTTTCTGAAGTTTTTTTGTTGAAGAATAGCTACTTTAAAATCTGTTATTGAGTGTCCAGGAAGATTGAAGTGTTCTCCTCCTGGCTTTTGTATGTTACTATTCCTGATATCTGATTTGTGTCCATTTATTCTTTTATGTAGAGACTGTCAGGTTTGGCCAATGTACATGGCTGAGGGGCATTGCTGGCACATGATGGCATATATCACATTAGTAGATGTGAAAGTGAATGAGCCCCTAACGGTGTGGCTCATGTGGTTGTGTTCTCTGATGGTGTTGCAAGAGTAGATATGGGGACAGAGTTGGCAATAGGGTTTGTTACAGGAATTGGTTCCTGGGTTAGTGTATTAGTATATTTATGCCTGTATCTGTAATCTTCAGATGCATGGAGTGAAAAAGTAGATTTCTTTTACCCACGAAAGTTTATGCCCAAATAAATCTGTTAGTCTTCAAGGTGCTACAGACTAAAATGGCTACCCCTCTGATACTTTGTAGGTTGAACAACTCGAGATGTGTTTCCTCTGGTCACTTATCAAATTATTTTTGGAGTTATTTATTAGGAAACAGATGAAGAACGTTACAAGAATGCTCTAAGTGATTTATATATTATATAAAAACAACAGATTAAGTGCCATCTACTGGCACTTAAGAATATTTACCATAGATAGTGGATTTTGTAGGGCCAATAAAACCTGTACACTGCAAATGGCTTCTTACCTGTAGCTCTTAGTTGAAGCTCTTAACAGACAAGACAGAAGTCCTAGACCAAGGAAGACAATACAGAGAGATTGTATTAGCCCCAAAGCAGATTTAGTGGTAGCCACACAAAAAGGAAGCCCTACCATCTTTAGCAGAGAAACAGATATTATTAATTTGTATTATTGTAGCATCTAGGAACCCTAGTCATGGACCAGGACCCCATTGTGACTGGCACTGTACAAAAAGGGGAAAAAAAAATGTCTTAAGCAAAGGCGAAGATCCAAGGGCTGCTAGAAGACACAAATAAAAGCCTAGGGGCATCAATCCTACAAAGACTTATGTACTTGCTTAATTTTAAGCATATGAGTAGTCCCTTTAAATTCAAAGAAACTCCAAATTATGGCAGCAGAAGAGCAATGCAAGGCCTCTAACATTTATTTTAAAGAAGCTATGTAAAACAGCGTGGATGGAAATCAACACAAGATTTTTTTTTTTTTTGCCAATTAGCAATATTAAAAAAAAACAACAACACATGTTTTATACAGGTATTCAGTTCCCCTTTCTGCAAAGGGCCCTTCAGTGTCAAATAGAGTTATATGGCAGTAATTCAATCATTTTTCTAGGCACAGCAATACAATTTCCTGACAGGTATTCCAAGAAGTAGCTGAAAGCCTGTGCTGTCACACAGGTGTAATTCATAAAACCATCTGTAAAAAAGTGCAAAGTGGTTTAGAACTTATTAAATGCTAACAAACCAGAAAACCCAGTGATGATTCAACCTGATGACATTCTGAACAAAAAGAGCTCTCAGCCCTGCTTGTAGCTGTTTCCATCACTTCACATTGATTCAGACATTGTAGGTTTCAGAGTGAAATAGAGCAACATTCATGGAATCTTCGTATACAAATTTTAAAAAAAATTCTTAAGAGAACATGAAGGTGGCAAAGTCAAGCACTCCCAAGTTAAGAAATGTTAGAATTAAGATTACTTTGCAACCTTAATTTGACTCCCTTATGCCTATGCATTACAATATAATCTTTATTTACATAAGTATATACCATTTTTCCACAGGACTCTTGCCTCAATGGGACAGATGTTAAGTTAATAAGCAGTTATTCAATATCTTGCTTTATTCTCATCATTCAATGTATGGCACCAGCCTGATTTTCTGCACACCATGCAAACCCAGTGCAGAATATAAGTGATTGATTTCCTCATGGATGTTTCTATGGTTCTCTCAATATCGTATCTGAATTCTCACAGACATTAGTAAATTTAGCATCACATCCCTGTGAGATTAGATGATATTATCCCCATTTTACAGCTGGAAAACTGAAGCACAGGGATTCAAGACAATATTTTCAAACATGACCAACTTCAAACACCTTAGCCCTGATTTTCCAGAGTACTTAGCATTTTATAGATTTTTATATTTTGAAAGCACACCTCCAATTGACTTCAGTTGTAGTCATGAGTGCTCAGCTCTACTGCAAATGTGTTTCTAGGTGTTCCAGGAGCACAGAATTAGTGGCTAACTGTGAACATATTAGTTTAAATTACTTGTCCAGCATGATCTAGAAACTCTGGGTGAGAAACAGGGATAGAATCCAGTTCTCCAGGATGACATTAAGCTGCCTTAATCATGAGACAATCTTCTTTCTTCCTGCTCAATTACTACAATGAAAGAGGTAGTGGTCCTACAGGTGACAGTAATAATACTACTCAACACTGATTCATCCCCCTGAACATAATCCATCATCATGTGCAGTGAAGGAGGCACAAGTCCTTTGGCAAAATGAAGTATGTGGTGATGTAATTTGAGTGTTCTCAGATCAGTTCCTTCATGCCACAGCAGTGTCTGGGAAAAGCAACTGCAAAGTATGTTCTACTCAGCCCCTGTAGCCTCATGGTGGAGCATACACAATCTCTCTGTGGTAGAGCTGGTTGGGAGTTTGAGAAATATTTTTTCTTGTTCAAGTCTCTGCTTCTAGAGTAGCACACCTATAATTCTTTTTGGGGTGGGGGAAAATTCAAAAGTTTTGTCCAGAGGTAGAAATGGCAAGGTTTTGAAATCTCATTTTTCTTCATTTTGAACTGGAAAATAGAACTTTTTTTTTTCCAGCCTAACAGAGAGAGAGTGACAGAGAGCTATGAAAGTTTCAGCCAAAACAGTTAAAGTTTCAAAGTTATAAGCAACTGACAACAGGGTCTTAGAGTGTGAAGTGGTGGGCAACCACAACTACCACCAGCTCCATCTATAGTAAGAGAAACTGTAACTATACTTCAGAGTGGTAGTTGTGTTAGTCTGTGACATAACCTTATTCCCAGATTCTGGACTTTAGCGTCCAAAATTTGGGGGTTAGCATGAAAACCTCCAAGCTTAGTTACCAGCTTGGACCTGGTACTGCTGCCACCACCCAAAAATTTAGAGTGTTTTGGGGCACTCTGGTCCCCCTGAAAAACCTTCCCTGGGGACCACAAGACCCAAATCCCTTGAGTCTCACAACAAAGGGAAATAATTCTGATTCCCTTCCCCCCTCCAGGTGCTCCTGGAGAGATACACAGACACAAGCTCTGTGAAACTACGCAGAGTGAGTCCCCCTCTCCGTTCCCAATCCTGGAACAAAAGCACTTTCCTCTTCACCCAGAGGAAATGCAAAATCAGGCTAGCAATCCAACACACAGCTTTCCCCTGATTTCTTCCTCCCACCAATTCCCTGGTGAGTACAGACTTAATTTCCCTGAAGTAAAGAAAAACTCCAACAGGTCTTAAAAGAAAACTTTATATAAAAAAGAAAGAAAAAATACAAATGCTCTCTCTGTATTAAGATGATACAACACAGGGTCAATTGCTTAAAAGAATATTGAATAAACAGCCTTATTCAAAAAGAATACAAATTAAAGCCCTCCAGCACTTACATTCATGCAAATACCAAAGAAAAGAAACCATAGAACTTACTATCTGATCTCTTTGTCCTTACACTTAGAAACAGAAGACTAGAAAATAGAACTACTTCTCCAAAGCTCAGAGGAAACAGGCAGACAGACAAAAGACTCAGAGACACACTTCCCTCCACCCAAGGTTGAAAAAATCCGGTTTCCTGATTGGTTCTCTGTTCAGGTGTTTCAGGTGAAAGAGACATTAACCCTTAGCTATCTGTTTATGACACGCCCCCCAAATTGCAGACAGTGGGGAAGCTCACTGGCGGCAATTTCCTTCTAGAACTTGAAAATAAACAGATTAATACAACACATGCACCTTTACATATACTACTAAGTATATAACTAACAGACTTTTACATGTTAAGAACACTTTTTAACTACTGGATTCTGGGAAACTCTCACGGGAGAGTGCATCAGCAACTTTGTTAGAAGCTCCTGTGATGTGTTGAATGTCAAAATCAAAATCTTGGAGAGCTAAACTCCAACGAAGAAGTTTCTTGTTGTTCCCCTTGGCAGTATGAAGCCACTTGAGTGCAGCATGGTCAGTTTGTAGTTTGAACCGCCGTCCCCAAACATATGGGCGTAGCTTTTCCAGGGCGTACACAATGGCATAGCATTCCTTTTCACTGACTGACCAGTGACTTTCCCTCTCAGACAGTTTCTTGCTGAGAAACACGACAGGATGGAAGTTGTGATCTGTTGCTTCCTGCATGAGCACTGCTCCTATACCACGCTCAGATGCATCTGTGGTTACTAGGAATGGCTTGTCAAAATCCGGGGCCCTGAGTACAGGGTCAGACATGAGTGTTGCCTTAAGTTGGGTAAAGGCTTTTTGACACTCATCAGTCCACTTAACGGCATTTGGCTGGGTCTTTTTGGTTAGGTCGGTCAATGGGGCAGCGATTTGGCTGTAGTGTGGTACAAATCGCCTGTAGTATCCGGCCAAGCCTAAGAAGGATTGGACCTGTTTCTTTGACCTTGGGACAGGCCACTTTTGGATAGCATCCACCTTGGCCTGTAGGGGGTTTATGGTTCCTCGACCCACCTGGTGCCCCAGGTAAGTCACTCTGTTTTGGCCTATTTGACACTTTTTGGCCTTAACAGTTAGTCCTGCCTGCCTGATGCGCTCAAAGACCTTTTCCAGGTGTAGTAGGTGTTCGGGCCAGGAGTCTGAAAAAATGGCCACATCATCGAGGTAGGCAACTGCGAATTCTCCCAGTCCAGCTAGTAGACCATCTACCAGCCTCTGGAAGGTGGCGGGTGCATTTCGAAGGCCGAAAGGAAGGACATTGAATTCATACACCCCCGCATGGGTGACGAATGCTGACCTCTCCTTGGCAGGTTCATCTAGCGGTACTTGCCAGTACCCCTTGGTTAAGTCTATTGTAGAGATGAACTGGGCACGTCCCAACTTTTCCAATAGCTCATCGGTACGTGGCATTGGATAGTTGTCCGGACGAGTTACAGCATTTAGCTTACGGTAGTCCACGCAAAAGCGTATTTCCCCATCTGGTTTGGGTACCAGAACCACTGGAGATGCCCATGCACTGGTAGATGGGCGGATTATACCCATCTGTAGCATGTTTTGGATCTCCCGTTCTATAGCAGCTTGGGCATGAGGAGACACCCAGTAGGGTGGGGTTCTGATTGGGTGAGCATTACCTGTATCAATGGAGTGGTATGCCCGTTCAGTCCGTCCTGGGGTGGCTGAGAACAATGGGGCGAAGCTAGTGCACAGCTCCTTGATTTGTTGCCGCTGCAGACGTTCCAGGGTGGTTGAGAGGTTCACCTCTTCCACGCCACCGTCTTTTTTCCCGTCGTAGTAGACACCGTGAGGCCACTCAGCATCATCTCCCTGGACTGTAAACTGACAAACCTGTAAGTCTCTGGAATAGAAAGGCTTGAGAGAATTAACATGGTACACTTTAGGCTTTAGTGAGGAATTGGGAAATGCTATGAGGTAGTTCACAGCTCCCAGGCGCTCTTGGACCGTGAATGGCCCTTCCCATGATGCTTCCATCTTATGGGCCTGTTGCGCCTTCAAGACCATAACCTGGTCTCCTACCTTGAAGGAACGTTCTCTGGCATGTCTGTCATACCAGGCCTTTTGCTCTTCTTGAGCATCCTTTAGGTTCTCTCTAGCAAGGGCTAAAGAGTGTCGGAGGGTGCTTTGTAGGTTGCTTACAAAGTCCAGAATGTTAGTTCCTGGAGAAGGCGTAAACCCCTCCCATTGCTGCTTCACCAACTGTAATGGCCCCTTAACCTCGTGACCATACACAAGTTCAAATGGTGAAAACCCTAAACTGGGATGTGGTACAGCCCTGTAGGCAAACAGCAACTGCTGCAACACTAGGTCCCAATTATTGGAGAATTCGTTGATGAATTTTCTTATCATGGCCCCCAAAGTTCCATTGAACCTTTCCACCAGGCCATTGGTTTGATGGTGGTACGGGGTGGCAACCAAGTGATTCACCCCATGAGTTTCCCACAGTTTTTCCATGGTCCCTGCCAGGAAATTAGACCCTGAATCTGTAAGGATGTCAGAGGGCCAACCTACCCTGGCAAAGATGTCTGTTAGGGCCAGGCACACAGTGTTAGCCCTGGTGTTGCCTAGAGCTACTGCTTCTGGCCATCGGGTAGCAAAGTCCACTAAAGTCAGTACGTACTGCTTTCCTCTGGGCGTCTTTTTTGGGAAAGGGCCCAGAATATCCACAGCTACTCGCTGAAATGGGACCTCAATTATGGGGAGTGGCTGGAGAGGGGCCTTGACCTGGTCTTGAGGCTTACCTACTCTTTGGCATACCTCACAAGACCGGACATACTTGGCAACATCCTTGCCCATCCCCTCCCAGTGGAAGGACTTCCCCAACCGGTCCTTGGTTCTGTTCACCCCAGCATGGCCACTGGGATGATCATGGGCTAAGCTTAAGAGCTTCTCCCGGTACTTAGTTGGGACCACCAACTGTTTTTGCGGCTGCCATTCTTCCCGGTGTCCACCAGAAAGAATTTCCTTGTATAAAAGTCCTTGGTCTATAACAAACCGGGATCGATTTGAAGAGCTGAGAGGCGGTGGGGTGCTCCGTGCCGCCGCCCACGCTTCCTGAAGGCTGTCATCTGCTTCCTGCTCAGCCTGGAACTGTTCCCTTGAGGCTGGGGTCACCAGTTCTTCCTCAGACTGTGGACTTGGGCTTGGTCCCTCTGGAAGCGATGTAGGTGATGGGGTTGTTTCCGTTGCTGGTGAACCGCTCTCCGCTGGTGCACCTGAGGGTATTTCAGGCTCTGGCTGAGCTTTTTGGGTATGGCTGTCTTTTGCTTCTGCCAGTTCTGGCTTGCTGGCGCCCTCTGGCGTTGAGTTTGAAGATGTGGTTGCACTTGCTGGTGCTGGTTGCTGTTCCAGTTCCGGGCCTGGGACTGGAGATGCTGTGGCTGTTTCAGTGGTAGGCATGGAATCCGGGTCCACTGCCTCTGTCTGGGTCTCTGGTAACACAGACGGGGCGTCTGTGGACGGCTCAGGAACAGGAATGGGTCTGGAAACTTGCCTGGTTTGGCTACGGGTAACCATTCCCACTCTCTTGGCCCGCTTCACTTGGTTGGCCAAGTCTTCCCCTAGTAGCATGGGGATAGGATAATTGTCATAGACTGCAAAAGTCCACATTCCTGACCAGCCTTTGTACTGGACAGGCAGTTGAGCTGTAGGCAAGTCTACAGCTTGTGACATGAAGGGGTAAATTGTAACTTTGGCCTTTGGGTTGATGAATTTGGGGTCAACGAAGGATTGGTGGATAGCTGACACTTGTGCCCCCGTGTCTCTCCACGCAGTAACCTTCTTTCCGCCCACTCTCAAATTTTCCCTTCGCTCCAAGGGTATTTGAGAGGCATCTGGGCCTGGGGATCTTTGGGGTGAGGGTGGTGTAATGAATTGCACTCGCATGGTGTTCTTGGGACAGTTGGCCTTGATATGTCCCGGTTCATTACACTTAAAGCATCTTCCATCTGATGGTTCACTGGGCCGAGGGGAGTTACTGGAGACTGGTGAGGTTGAAGAGTAGGGTATCTGTGGCTTTACTTGGGTGGTATGGAGGGTCTTTGGCTGTCCTCGGTTGTAGGGTTTATGGTCTGTGTGCCCCCTGGGGTAATCGTTCCCCTTGACAGTAGCTTTTTTGCTTTCTGCCAGTTCCATCCATTTGGCTCCAATCTCCCCCGCCTCAGCGATAGTTTTGGGATTTCTATCTTGTATGTACCGTGTGATGTCTTCAGGAACACCATCCAAGAACTGCTCCATTTGTATGAGGAGGTTCACGTCTTCCAAGGTTTGAATGTTGTTTCCTGTTAACCAGGCCTCATAGTTTTTTGCAATGTAGTAGGCGTGTTTGGGAAATGACACCTCTGGTTTCCACTTTTGGGTTCTGAAGCGCCGACGGGCATGATCTGGGGTTATCCCCATCCGGTATCTGGCCTTGGTTTGAAAAAGTTTATAGTCATTCATTTGCGGCTTGGGCATTTCAGCTGCCACCTCTGCTAAAGGTCCACTGAGGTGTGGCCTTAATTCTACCATGTACTGGTCTTCGGGGATGCTGTACCCAAGACAGGCTCTTTCAAAATTTTCCAAGAAGGCCTCGGTGTCATCACCTGCCTTGTAGGTGGGAAATTTCCTGTGCTGTGGAGCAATAATGGGCGATGGGTTGTTAGGATTGGCTGGAGTCTGTTGCTTAGCCTTTTCTAATTCCATGGCCTGTTGGTGGGCTTCCCTCTGGAGTTCTATCTGTCTTCTGTGGGCTAACTCTTCTTCTTCTAGTTTTCTTTTGTGTGCTGCCTCTTTGGCTTGTTCTTCTCTTTCTTTCATCTCCATTTGTCGCCTGTGTTCAGCTTCTTTGAATTGGTCTTCGGCCCTCATTTTTGCCTTAGAAGTCATGATTCCTGTTTTCTTGTGTTGGGGTGCCCTCCGGTGTTTATCTTCTGCACTGCAGGCTCTGTTCCCTCCTGGAGTCTGCCTAGCAACAGTGCTTTTTTCCTTTTCTCTCTCTAGCTAATGTTCAATGAAGGGAAACCAGAAAAACCACTTTATTTGCATGCATATAAGTGCTGCTACTTGCCTCCTAATGGGAGGGCTATTGCATGACAAAAGACCCTCACAGTCTTCTCGCTTAACATGCAAACCACAAACTGCTAGAGAGAGCAGAAAGAAAAAAAAAATTCTCTCTGGTTCCCTTTTAAAACCAAACTGTTTCTCTCTGCTAAAAAGCCCTTAGCAGAGAAAAGAAAAATATAATATTCCTACTGGCTTCTGGATTCTGTCTAGATCCCGCCGCTGCCACTCATGTTATAACCTTATTCCCAGATTTGGACCTTAGCGTCCAAAATATGGGGGTTAGCATGAAAGCCTCCAAGCTTAGTTACCAGCTTGGACCTGGTACTTGCTGCCACCACCCAAAAAATTTAGAGTGTTTTGGGGCACTCTGGTCCCCCTGAAAAACCTTCCCTGGGGACCACAAGACCCAAATCCCTTGAGTCTCACAACAAAGGGAAATAATTCTGATTCCCTTCCCCCCTCCAGGTGCTCCTGGAGAGATACACAGACACAAGCTCTGTGAAACTACGCAGAGTGAGTCCCCCTCTCCGTTCCCAATCCTGGAACAAAAGCACTTTCCTCTTCACCCAGAGGAAATGCAAAATCAGGCTAGCAATCCAACACACAGCTTTCCCCTGATTTCTTCCTCCCACCAATTCCCTGGTGAGTACAGACTTAATTTCCCTGAAGTAAAGAAAAACTCCAACAGGTCTTAAAAGAAAACTTTATATAAAAAAGAAAGAAAAAATACAAATGCTCTCTCTGTATTAAGATGATACAACACAGGGTCAATTGCTTAAAAGAATATTGAATAAACAGCCTTATTCAAAAAGAATACAAATTAAAGCCCTCCAGCACTTACATTCATGCAAATACCAAAGAAAAGAAACCATAGAACTTACTATCTGATCTCTTTGTCCTTACACTTAGAAACAGAAGACTAGAAAATAGAACTACTTCTCCAAAGCTCAGAGGAAACAGGCAGACAGACAAAAGACTCAGAGACACACTTCCCTCCACCCAAGGTTGAAAAAATCCGGTTTCCTGATTGGTTCTCTGTTCAGGTGTTTCAGGTGAAAGAGACATTAACCCTTAGCTATCTGTTTATGACAGTCTGTATCAGCAAAAACAATGAGGAGCCCTTGTGGCACCTTAGGCCACGTCCAGACTAGGAATTAAAATCGATTTTAGATACGCAACTTCAGCTACGAGAATAACGTAGCTGAAGTCGAATTTCTAAAGTCGAGGTACTCACCAGTCTGGACGGCGCTGCATCAATGTCCGCGGCTCTCCGTGTCGATTCCGGAACTCCGTTCGGATTGATGGAGTTCCGGAATCGATGTAAGCGCGCTCAGGGATCGATATACCGCGTCCAGACTAGACGCGATATATCGATCCCCGAGCAATCGATTTTAACCCGCCGATGCCACGGGTTAGTCTGGACGAGGGCTTAGAGACTAACAAATTTATTTGGGCATAAGCTTTTGTGGGCTACAGCCCACTTCATCAGATGCATGAAGTGAGAAATACAGTAAGAATAATATACATTACAGCACATGAAAAGATGGGACTTGCCTTACCAAATGGGGGGTGGTCAGTGCTAACGAGTGCCAACAGAAGTTGGTCCAACAAAAGACATTACTTCACCCGCCTTGTCTCTCTGGAGCCAACATGGATACATCACCACATTTACTATGTATGTTACATAGAAACAAGGGGCCGGGGGGGAAATAGCAGCATTCTCATCCCTAATTACATTACCTTAAAGTTTGTGTATCCTGGAAATAAGTATTGTGTATTCTGGGACTTCACAGTAACATTAAAAGTCTTAAAAATCTCAGCAGCAAACTATTTGCTGGAGTTTAAAGCTTTGGTTTAAAAAAAAAAAACCTCTTCAAAGCTTAAGAACACATTAATGTTTACAAAATGTGTTTACTCTTCAGCAGGAGCTTGGAAAAAATAATTTAAGTTCAAATAAAAATGCCTTTAAAAAAAATTAACAATTTTACTGGCAGTAATTTCAAGCTGATCCAAGCCTAGCAGCCAACAGAGCTTCTAAAATATACCAAGCCTGATTTCCCCTCTGCCTTACACCAGTGTAATGGCCTCTGCTGCTGTAATAAAGAAGTGAATTGGGCGCTTTTGACATTCAGAACAAGATACAATACCACAATTTCTTTTACAATATTATTTATATTAGTATGTGAGAGACTTTGGCGATCACACTAAGAGATAGACAAGAGAGGCAGGTTGAGAGTTCCCAGAACAGAAAGACCTCTAATTGTACAGACAATAAATAAATACATTACATACTGCACGGAACTGTATTGACAAGAAGAGACACTGGATGACTTAGTAGGTCTTTTCTATCTAACTTATCTAACTGTAGGAGACTGAGAAAGCAACAGTAGAAAAAAGTTCTGATTTCTCAAAAGAATCCCTTACATTGTCCCATCCTAACAATGCAGAAGGGTAGGAGGGAGAAGAAGCAGAGAAAGGATTCATTTGGTCTCACTTTGGAGAACAGCTCTGTAAGAGTACATGGTGGGGGCGGGAGGGGCAGAATAGGACAATAAAAGGTTCATAAGTTAGCCTGAAGCCACACATTCACAGAATCCTATCCTTTTCAAGTTTAATTAATTCAATATCAGAACAGGCTGGAAAAAAAAGAAATCAAAATTTCTATGGCAAAAGAAATTCTGAGATTTCAAAATCTAGTTTCATTCCACTCAGAACCAAAAATCAAATCTCAATTTTTCATGGAGCTAAAACTTATCAATATAGTCAGGTACTAGGGTACAGAATATTTCAGTTTCACAATTTAAACACATAAAATACAGTGATCATGCCTAGAGGTTTAGGAGATACATATTTTGAGCCCACTGTTCCATATTTGGATACAGACTTTAATATTAATGGGACAACATGGTCAAAACTACACATACCAATCATACCGGGGAGGGAGGAGGGGGAGTCTGCATAAAGCAGCGCAGGCCGAAGGATGTGCTCGTTGCCATTTCCCACCGCCCCCATTGACCTGGAGCGGCAAAATGCAGCCAGTGGGAGCCACGATTGGCTGAACCTGCGGACGCAGCAGGTAAACAAACTGGCCCGGCCCGCTAGGGGCTTTTCCTGAACAAGTGGTGGACTGGCTTTGAAAACCACTGATATAAGCTGAAAGGAGGCACATTACCAAATGCATATAAATATGTACTGCCAGTCCCATAGCCAAGCATGCAAGTCTGCATTGTATTGCCACTTCAGAGAAGTGCTTCTGCATGGTTCGGATGGGTGTTTTGCCTGTTTTTGAACCCACTGGAACATTCAGGGATATAAAGTGCGATAACTGAAATTGGATTTGCATTGTTAGAGAGCATGTAGTGCAGGAAGGGGGAAAGGGATCCAGGGGCAGAAAAAACAACATCTAGCTCTTTTATAGCACTCATCAGTAGATCTCAAAGTACTTCACAAAAGGAAATCACAGTATCATCCAGTCATAAACAGATAGTTAAGGGTTAATGTCTCTTTTACCTGTAAAGGGTTACAAGCAGTGAACCTGGACCACCTGACCAGAGGACCAATCAGGAGACAAGATACTTTCAAATCTCAGTGGAAAGAAGTCTTTGTTTGTGTGTTTTCTTTGTCTGTTGTTCTCTCTGGGATCTGAGAGTGACCAGACATACCTACAGACTCTCTAATTTTCTGCTCAAGTAGTAAGCACAAGTAGAAAGTCGGTTTAGTCTTTTTTGATTGTTTTCTTTATTTGCAAATGTGTATTTTGCTGGAAGGATTTTAATTTGTATGTATGCTGGGGGGGAGGATTCTCTCTAGTGTCTATAAGCTGACAGACCCTGTAACATTTACCATCTTGATTACAGAGACAACTTTTACTTTTTTATCTCTTTTATTAAAAGCTTTTCTTTTTTAAGACCTGATTGATTTCTTACCTTGTTAAGGCTCAAGGGAATTGAGTCTGTACTCACCAGGGAATTGGTGGGAGAAAAGAGAGAAGGGAGGGGGGAAGGTGGAATTCCTCTGTTTTAGATTCACGGAGCTTGAATCTGTATTGCCTCTTGGTGAGGGGAAAAGAGGCGGGGGGAAGGTGACATTCCTCTCTGTTTTAAGATTCAAGGAGTTTGAATCACAGTGATCTCCTAGTGTACCCAGGGAGGGGAGGATCTGGGAGGAAGAAAGGAGGAAGGGGGAATGGTTTATTTCCCTTTGTTGTGAGACTCAAGGGGTTTGGGTCTTGGGGGTCCCCAGGGAAGGTTTTGGGGGGACCAGAGTGTACCAGGCACTCCAAGTCCTGGTTGTGGCAGCACTACAAGATCTAAGCTGGTAATGAAGCTTAGGGGAATTCATGCTGGTACCCCATCTTTTGGACTCTAAGGTTCAGAGTGGGGATTTATACCATGACACATCCCCCATTTTTAATGAAAAGTAAACTGATGTACAGAGAGACAAACTGATGTACCCAAGGTCATGCAACAGATCAATGGCAGAGCTGGGAATAAAACTCAGGTCTCCTGAGTTCCAACCCTGTGCTCTACCAACTAGGCAACATTAAAGGGTGAAAGAGTGGTGAAATGAGAAGGAATGGGAGGGAGAATCTAGGGTCTGACTTCAGTGGGTCTTGGAAGAGTGAATGTATCCATCAACTTTAGCAGGCTTTGGATCAGGATCCAAATGAAACAGATACAAACAATACTGACCCACTGTATAGTTTCATTTACTAGAAAATATTTGTAAATTTGAACTAGTTATTTATGGCAAGAACCCATACACTTTGCAAGGTTTACCCATCGCTGCTTATTGTCACCATTTTTACAACACCCAAATAAGTAACTAGATGAGATCCAAAGCAGAACACACACAAAACTAATCAAATCCCCTTACAAAACAAATTCTGACTCCCACCAAATTTCCATTTCATTGAACTACGAGACTCAGGCACCGAGTTAGTATTTGCCCAATATTCAAATAGGAACTGTAATATATACCATCAGGCTAAGTCCTGCTCAACATTTTAACACAATTCCTGCCTAACAGCTGGTTTTGTTGTCTAGTTAGAGGCTGCATAAAGCAAGGCCCCCCAAAGTAGCATTCCATATTTTCTGAAATAGCAATGAGGTCAAGAATCAAACCGAGAAAGAAAGATTAAAAAAATAAAATAAGAGTTTAGACTGACAATCTTTGTTTTTCTTCATGTTCTGTTGTTACTCAAAGCTTTCTTCTAAATACTTTTTCCAGCAGCAGTTTCTAAGTCTCAGAAGACATAGTGTCCTTCAATATCACCTGAAGAGTCAGGCAATAGAACAACCACCTGTTCTCTGTCCTACACAGAAGCCCACTTCATGGGGACAGAGTGTCTTCTCTGCATTGGAGTACGTAAGGAAACAAAGCATTTGTCTTTGTAAGTAATGTACAGTAATTTCTATGTGCTGTCAGCACCTTCTCCCCACTTCTTCTGTCACAATAGGTTTCTATTTCTTTCTTCAGTTTGGCTTTTCCACAAGAATCCTGTTAATGTATAGAATCTGCATACTCTTCTCATGTCCACTTTAGCAGTTGTGATATCACATCCTTCATTACTGTGTGGGGGAGGATTAGCCCTTCCTTTATCTTTTGGGATTGCCAGCAACAATACACTTCATGTTTTTAGTAATTCACTTGAGTCTCAAAGATTTTGAAGGATTTTTCTTTACTTTTGAAGTCCTCTTTCCCACATCTAGTGCCTCTGATAACCAGGGCAGGCTCTACTGTTTTTGCTGCCCCAAGCAGCGCACCAAGTTGCCACTGCTGACAGCGGGGGCAGTCCATGTGCCGTTAGGGTGGCACGCACATTTCCGCAGTGGCAGCAATTTGGCAGCAGCTTCTGCCTTCAGCAGAAGACAGAAGCTACAGCCAAATTGCTGCCACCGTGGAAATGCACGTGCTGCCCTAACAGCACACAGACTGCCCCCACCGTCTGCAGTGGCAATTCAGCGCGCTGCTTGGGAGCAAAAACACACGGACTGCTGCCCTTTGCAGATTGCTGCCCCAAGCACCTCCTTGGAATGCTGGTGCCTGGAGCTGGCCTGGCTGATAACTGCTGAATTGACAGCCTTGAAAACTAATTTCCTCCAAGCACAGAAAAGATACAGCCCAAATCATGCCAGTGTGCTCAACCCTAAACAGTAAAGGCACTATACTATTACAATGCAGGCACACATGGGACTTTTCAAGATAGACGGGCATATTCTCTGTTGTGGTCAACTCCCACCAGGCACAGCAGATCAGTGTGTTGTCAGGAAGCCACTTACAATTCCCTGATACTCTGTTCAATTTTCCTTCAAGATTAGGTTACTGAGGCTCAAAATATATTTGTAGCAGGGACTTTCCCAGTCTGGCTTTGGGCCCATCTGTGGGCTCCTCTTGGACTTTTCAGGATCATCATCATAACCAGCATGAGTCAAGTAGATCCAGATCCCAAGAAGAGGTGATTCATCGCCAGCTTTAATACAGGAACTCATATCCAGCTTTTCTAGTTGGCTCACAACTCTTGCTGCAGGGGCCTTAGTCTTGTCTCTGGTGAGGCTTCCCTCTAGCAGAATTGCACTCTATACTCCAGTCTTCCTAGATGGCTCCTGGTCCCTGCAGGCTTGCACTCCCAAGGCCCTCTGCCTGGGTGCTAAGGAGAATCTCTATTTAGAGCAGCTCACGTATCCCTCCTGCACCTTTATCTTCCTAATTTCAAGGCTGCTCTTTATATCTCCCAGCAGGCCTGGTTCCAAGTCATATGTTCGAATCACGTAACACCTGGGCTTATTCCCTTCACCTGGGATTGCGGGCACCTCTTAAAGGGCCAGATCACACTGAGACAGTATCCAAATATATTAAATGAGAAGGCAGACTCTTGGATGGCATGTTATCCAAAATTCCACCTAGCAGTAACCAGGATGCTTAAGTTTTTTTTAAACTGCAATGGAATTTAAAAAAAAACCTAAGGCTTCATAAGATTTCCATTTTATGTAGGTCATTGTCAGGAAGAAAAATTGTATGGTATTATGCAGTACTTTAGATGAAGCAGTCTTGCTTGTTCCTCTGGCTCTAATTATTTGGAATCCTTACTCCCTGTTTTCTGCATGGTATGTGATGTATATTGAAACAGAAAATAGACGTAAAGATATTTTTTGCTCTTTTTTATATGAAATACAAGGCCACCCACATATTTAAATAAAATTATTGTATTGCATCTTAAGTCAGATTGTGTTCTTCCTTCAAAATTACAGTTAAAAATACCAGCCAATCAGATATGACTTGTGTAGCTAATATTGTAAGACATGACTAGTGATTAAGGAATCCAACTTGGGGCATGTTAAAGGGTAACTTACCCTGCTTTTCAGTGGTTAAGTGCTTAGCTCTTTTAGAAAGTCCGGCTTTGTAAAAGAACCTCACATTAAGCAGCCAAGAATTCGGGCACCTTTAAAAAAAAAGTAATTTAAAAAAATAATTCTTGCTGCATCTCTTTAAACTGGTTTAAATCATCATGAAGGTCCCTAGCTTCATTGTCACTGAAATAGCCTTTGCTTGATCTACTGTGATCTACGAAAGGATAAGGTTTCTCTAGTCAATAAGACATAGACACATGGTGTTGAAACTGAGAAAGTAGGAAGGCCACATATAAGCAATGTCTTACTGGTGCACTTGCCTGAAATAATTTCCTCCCACTGGAAGAAAGGGGAGGATGAAGGATGAGCTAAGAAAGAGGCTTAGCATGAGTGAGAAAGTTCTAAGACAATGCAAGAACAGCTAGACTGTCAAAAAAAAATCTGGCCGTCACCATGGACTTCTGAGAGAAGTCCCCACCATAGAAGAGAAGAGCTGCAGGAACAATAATGTCGGAACTGGAACAGGCAGACAGCAAAAATAGCAACAAGAGGAAGACAGAGCCAGCAGTCAAAAGAAGATAGTGCTTCAGTATATTTATGTCCCGCACCTCCCCAAATCCCAATTAAATCCCCTTAAGTGCCAATAACTGCTAGCTCAATTAATAGTCTGGATGGATAATTTTGATCCACACACAATAAAACACTAAAGTAATACAGTGTCATGCACACAAGATAGCACAATACTGTTTCAAAAGATGGCAGAAAGTTCCAGATGCCTAGTCCATAATGGAATGCACAATTTCTCTGAAATGTGAGGAGATAAATGGCCATTGCTGAACAGCAGGGTAAGCAGAAGAAAGGACAATTATGTGAAAGTTAGGACAGAGTGCTAATGTAATAGCCTTCATTGAATTCTGACCATTTAACATTCCTTTGCCACTTTAATCTCTTCTCAATCATCTTACTTTAAAGAATGTAAATTCAGAGAGACATCATTAAGTGGTTAAATCTTTGCCAAGGCCAAATGTTGGAGGTGATTACATTTAAATCAGCTGGCATTATGTTACTTTAACTGTTGAAAGCAAATACTCAAAAATCTTACCCCAAGGGGGAAAACATAAGATCCTATTTTGAACATGTCCTCAGATTTTCTTTAGAGGGTTATAATATTAAAATGCATATTCTCTCTCCTGATCCTCTGATATTCGTAAGCCATTGAATTTTAAAACTCTGAAACACCCCAGGGTGACAGCACTTTAAGAATACTCTGTAAATATAACAAGAAGTTTGAGAGATTGGGAAAAAACAACCTGGCACACGAACTCCCTTTAAAACAGAAAATTGGTACTTGAAGGTAGGATCCTATAGGCAGAGTTTTATCACTGCTTTAATTCTCAGGCCTCAGTGATTCTGGGGCCAAATTAGTGATCAACATTACCCAAGAGAGCCACAGTAATGTGAATTCATTGTTTCATTTACTATTATATACACACAATATTATTCTCACAGCAAAATGATTGACCAAGTTTTATGTTATCAATCACAGTTGGTTAACATAGTAAAAGCATCCTAATTTGTTAATAACTTAGGTTGATTAATAATTAAAATCAGTGTTTTAATATCATGTGCTGAAAATAAAATGCAGGAGACACATTAAAGAGCCACTTGTGGCTTGCAAGCCTCAGTCTGAATCTCACTGAACTAAAGCCTCTCTGCCTTGGTCCCTCTGATGTCAATGGAAAAGTAAATAGTTTTTTAGAGTTCATTTGGGCAGGGCTGAATCCATACTTCTCTTCCTTCTTTTTCTTTCAGTCTGAGACTCAAGAGAAAAAGTACTGTTGAAAGGTGCTGTATAGGGGAGCAGAGTACCTGATCTCCCTTGCTCTCTTCTCTACTACTATTGCAAGAGCTTAAGAAGATTCTTTTAAACATGAAAAATCTCTCATTTCAGTCTCATTTATTTTTAACCCCTTGAGTGCTGAACATCCCATGCTATGTCTGTCCTATTCACCCGTCACTGGGGTGTCCCAGTGTCTTTCAGTACTGCTTTAAGGAGCAGGACTAGGCTCTGTCACTTGTGAGCATGCCCACAGTTAAGCCACCCACTGTGCTGCCAAACATGGCCTAACATGACATTTGAGTGGAATGATGGCAGCACAGCAAGTGAAGAAAACCAGAAGTGAACAGGTTAACTATAAGGTTCTCTTGAGGGTTTAGTTCATGTATTTCCCCTATTTCTGCAGATACTGAAGTGTCACAACTGATACATGCTGGAGCAGAAAATGTCACATCAGGAATGATATCATGAGGTTAGCTTAAATATGGCATTGTAATTCCACAGATCCAGTGACTCCCGCACTTGGAACAGTTTGAAAATTTTTGACTGCTCTGCAATTTAGTGAGATCCTTTTATTTTGGCTCACACTTCACTACAAAGCACATTAACATAAGCTTTTGAGCATAGGGAGGGCTCATTTACAACTCACAAAATTTCAAAGACAACATACTCCTCTCCATAAGTTCATTTTATTGTTAATATTCCTGTTTGTGTTCTGTAATCCTGATGTTTTATCAAGATACTCCTCCAGTCAGGAATACAAATGCAACAACATGCTTCCATCACACATCTCACACTGGAGCTTCTCAAATTTAAATACCTTCATCCCTCATATAAGAGCATGTATTATCATAGAAAAAAAAAAGTCAAACTCCAAAATTAATTTATGCTACTTCAAGGAAAGTTTTCCTCTCCACCCTCTCCATCCCTGTGAAAACATTCTCTTTTGCAAAATAAAATATTGTCAATTCCCAGGAATGTAAATGGTTGACTGTTTCAGAAGTATGATTTTGCCCTTCACTATTCATTGTTTCACAAAAGCAAAACCCTGAGGGCAATCAATACTAACTTATGATAATGTGGTCTGCAGCACAGTGAGGGCCCCCCCCCGCAGCTGACAGAGCACTTAGCAGTAGGTGCTACAGTAAGTGGATTAGAGTATTTTACCTGTAAACATGCTGCAATAAAGTGATATCATTCCATGGCTACAGATTACTTAGTTAACATTTTTTCTAATATATTTGGCTCACTAGCTCATTACCTTATAAACAGCCTGGGTAATGAATTGAGAGCAACTGCATACCTTCAGGAAGAACCTGCCCGATAACAATAATCCATTAGAAAACTGGCAGTATCCTCTGATCTATTGCCCGCAAAGCTATGACTTGATGGAGAGTTTCATTCCCTCTGCTCAGTACTCCAGAAGAAAATCAGCACAATTTAAATATTTCTTGTGATGTGACAGCTCTCTAGATCCCTGGTTGCATGCTGTTCCCAAGGGATGACAATCTGGTGTTCCAGTGAGCATAGAGCAGTGAAGATGAATTGAAAAAGCTTGAGATAAATTAGGGCTGGCTAAGTTAAAATTGTCTCTGCTCCTGAGTCTCTCATCTGCAGTCTGCAAGCCTGTTTTGCTGTGAAAAAGCTAGATGGCAGGCTGCCTCAGTGAGTTCTTCTTAAGCGACAGGGAGCATTTTCAATGAAGAAAAATTCTCCCATTTTCTAAGCTAATGTGACTGCAGCTAAGTCTACTTTTAAGAGTACCTACTAGCATGAAATTCATTTTTACTATTGCTTTCCTTCATGCTACAGGTCAAAACACATACTATCAGTTGATACATTTCTATCTGAAAGAAACTTTAGTTAGCAAGTGATAACCTGGTTCTTGTAATAGCTTTGTCCAATAGAAAAATTGCCTACACTTAGACTATGTTAACAAGCGATATATTTCCTAATGTTACCTGCTTGTTCCCAAATTATTTTTCCATTCCTGTTCCTGCTCTCTTGGTCTTAACAATCATTATGCCAACAATTATCCTCATTTTGAAATGCTTTAGTATAGTGTTTAGCAGGGTTTTCTTCTAGCTGACAAAAACTGAAGTGATAGCTGGAAATCAGGACATTTTGCACTTTGTAACCTTAAGAGATGCTGGTCCAAGAAAACATCTGATGGCCATTTTGCTGTACTCTTAGAAAGTCTGGTTTAAAAAACCCCTTTGTGACAGATGGTCACAGACACTGATTACATAGTCTTTGCAAATGGAATAAAATTGCAATTGAAATTCTTCAGAATTCAGGTTAGTGCCAAAGTGCTACAGGTAACAAGCCTTGTGGATAGGGAGGAAGCTGCAGATATGGTATATCTTGACTTTAGTAAGCCTTTTGATACTGTCTTGCATGACCTTCACAAAGAAATTAGGTAAACACAACCTAGATGGAGTAACTATAAGGGGAGTGCATAACTAGTTGGAAAATTGTTCCCAAAGAGCAGTTATCAGTGGTTCCTAGTCAAGCTGGAAGGGCATATCAAGTGGGGTTCTGCAGGGATCAGTTCTGGGTCTAGTTTTGTTCAATATCTTGGTCAATGATTTAGATAATGCCATAGAGAGTACATTTATTATAATTGAGCACAATACTGAGACGGGACGGATTGGAAGAGCTTTGGAGGATAGGATTAAAATTCAAAATGATCTTGACAAACTGGACAAATGGTGTGAAGAAAATAGGATGAAATTCAATGAGGATAAATGCAAAATACTCCACTTAGGAAGGAACAGTCAGCTGCATTTTTACAAAATGGGAAATGACTGCCTAGGAAGGAGTACTGCAGAAATGGATCTGAAGGTCATAGTTGGATCACAAGCTATAATATGAGATAACATGGTAACATTGTTGCAAAAAACACAAACATCATTCTGGGATGGTAAGCAAGGCATAAGTAATTATTCTGCTCAACTGCATACTGATTAGGTCTCAGCTGAAGTATTGTGTCCAGTTCTGGGCACCACATTTCAGGAAAGATGTAGACAAATTGGAGAAACTCCAGAGAAGAGCAACAAAAATGATTAAAGATCTAGAAAACATGACCTAGGAGGGAATATTGGGGGAGGGGAAAAAAAAGACAGAGTAGACATAAGTTTTCAAGTACATAAAAGTTTGTTAAAAGAAGCAGGGAGAAAAAAAATGGTTCTCCTTAATCTTAGAGTACAGGACAAGAAGTAATGTTTAAATTGCAGCAAGAGTGGTTTAGGTTGGACATTAGGAAAAACTTCCTAACTATCAGGATGGTTAAACACTGGAATAAATTGCCTAGGGAGGTTGTGGAATCTCCATCATTGGAGATTTAAGAGCAGATTAGACAAACCTGTCAGAAATTGCCTAGGTCAGAGGTTCTCAAACTGTGGTCCATGGATGACCAGTGATTCACGAGCTCCATTCAGGTGGTCCGTGGATAGTTCCATCTAAGGTGCATGCCTGGGAATGATGGGCCACTCACCTAATTAGTGGAGCTGTGCAGGTATGGCTCCACTAATTAGGTGCCTGGACCCTGGAGAGGATGCACATGTAAGGTGAGGTGCTGGCCTTGGGGGTATAGTAGGTAGGTGGGAGGGGGAAGTGGGGTGAGGAGGTTGGGGGGGTGACATTTGGAACATGCAGGGCTGCAGCGGCAAGAGAAAGACAACTTTCCCCAGCTCCAAGGCTGCCAGGGAGAGACAGCTCTCCTTCCCAGTTCCAGCTCTGTGATGGGGGAGAGACCCTCCTCTACTTCCCAGCCCCTGCTCAGGGGCTGCTGTGGTGGGGGAGGGAAGAAGGCACATCCATGACATTAGAAAGGTAAAACTACTGATATTAAAATATGAGTTGTTTGCTTTTATTTGTAGAACAAAAAAAAGTTAATTATTAAGGTTTTTTAATATACATAGTGCTTTTATCCAAAGCGCTTTATAATAGTTAGCTAATGGGACAAACAACATTTGGAGAGATCATTAAGTGGTCCACTGAGACCCTCAGCAATTTTCAAGTGGTCTTTGAAAAAAGAGTTTGAGAATCACTGATCTAGATAATATTTAATCCTTACTTGATTGCAAGGGTCTGGACTTGATGTCCTTTCAAGG
This sequence comes from Gopherus evgoodei, assembly GCF_007399415.2. Classification (NCBI taxonomy): domain Eukaryota; kingdom Metazoa; phylum Chordata; order Testudines; family Testudinidae; genus Gopherus; species Gopherus evgoodei. The sequence goes on along the minus strand of NC_044322.1, from coordinate 287,166,841 downwards.
TCCCTTCCAGTCCTATGATATGTGGTTCAGGTTTGACTCCTTGTCATGGGACAAATGTGAAGCAGAAAATGTGATTGGGAAGTTAGTGGATGAAATTTGGGCAGAACTTTCTCACACAAAGATGGATGTCCTGGAGGGTTAATGACAATTCATTTGATTCCCATGGTACAGATATGGCGAATGCTTCTATTGCCACAGCATGTCCCTAAGCTGGACCATAATTTCTGTTGCAGAAGAACCAGCACAGTGTTGTGGGATCATTTTGGAAACCTGGGATGACCAGCAATGGTTTCAGAACTTTTGAATGAGGAAACAGACCTTCATGGAGCTGTGAGAGAAGCTTGCACCAAACCTCCAGCATCAGAACACTCAATTCAGGCAAGTCATACTGGTGAAGTATGAGGGGCTATTGTCCTGTGGAAGCTGGCAACAGACAGCTATTGTCTGTTGCAAGCCACTTTAGGGTGGTAAAATCCACTATTAGTGTCATGCATGTTTGCAAGGCAGTTAACACCAATCTACCAAAAAGTTGCTGCCTTAAGAACAATTCCAGAAATAGCTGGATTTCAAAGGATGGGGTTTCTGAACAGTGTAGGGGCCATCGTTGGCACCCACATCCCAATACTTTGCCCATCAAAAGGGATGAGTGAATATGTGAACTCAAAAGGTTACTATACACTCTTTCTGCAAGGTTTAGTGGATCACAGAAGCAGAATCATGAATAGCAACATAGGAAATGCTGGAAAGGTTCATGATAAAAGTGTGCTGAGCAGATTGGTATTGTAAGTGGAGGAGGAAGAAGGGACTTGATTCCTCAGAAAGGTATTGTCCTGTAGGATATGTCTAGGCCCACTGTTATTTTGGGAGAAAAGGAATACCTGCTCCTAACTTGGCTCATGAAAACATACACTGACATCAATGACTCTGCAAAAAGGGAATTCAATTACAAACTTAACTATAGAATGGTCACAAAATGCACATATGATATGCTGAAATCTCATTGACAAGTGTGTAGGCTGTGCCAATGTGGCAAACACTATTCATCTAATCATTGTTTGCTGCACACTCCATAACTTTTGTGAGGGTAAGGGGGAGTGATTCCAGCCTTCCAGTCCAGTGGGATCCAGATAGGGTGACCAGACGTCCCGATATTATTGGGACAGTCTCGACCCGTGTCCCGTGTCCTGACCGCACATCGGTTGGGACGTCCTTTGTCCAGATAATCAGGGACCGCTCACCCTGAGTCACTGCCAAAGTCCCAGGGCTGCTGTGGCGGCACTTCCTGGGACAGCTCCCAGCAGTGCACCTGCCTGTCGGCGGGAACCTGCAGTGTGGGCGGCCCCTAGACACAAAGGCAGAGGGGGTCTCTGCATTCTGCACCAGCTCCCTCCTGCCCAATCAGAGCTGAGGGTGGAATGTGCTTGCAGGTGCCAGCAGTGGGCAGAGAGCCCTCCACCTTGCTCCCCCACCCAACCTGACCCAAGGAGGCAGAGGGACCTGCAGGATGCTTCCTAGGAGCTGCCCCAAGTAAGCACCACCAAGACTCCTGGCAGGTCCCTCTGACTCTTAGGGTCGAGAGGGTAGGGGTCTCTGCAAGCTCCTCCCACCTGCAAGCCCCACTCTGCGGCTCCAGCAGCTTCCATTGGCCAGGAAAAGCGCCACGGAGCTTGTGCCTGTGGCGGGCACAGCATGTGGAGAGTCTGTTCTCCCCTCACTGCTCTGATCCTAGGATCCAGAGACCTCCCAGCAGGGCTGGTGAGTGCAGCCAGGGAAGGGGGTAGGGTGTGATGAAGTGAGTGTCTGGGAGGTGTGTGTGGGGTGCTGGGCTGTGAGGGTGTGGAAGGCACTGTGAAGTGGGGGAGGTTTGTGTGTGTGTTTTGGGGTGCTAGGCAGTGGGGGCCTGTTGGGGGTGCTGAGCAGTGGGGGAGGTGTGTGTGTCAGCGCACTGGGGGTCTGCATGGGACATTGTTTAGTTGTGGTGGGGGGTTGTGTGTGGGGTGCTGGGCAGCTGTGGTGGGGCTGTGGGCAGGGGGGCACTGGGCAGGGGTGGTGGTGTGCACAGCACTGTGTATTTGTGGTGAAAATGTGGGAGGTTGTGGGGGGCTCTGAGCATAGTGGGTTCAGGGGGTGCAGGGCATAGTGGATCCAGGGGGCGCTGGGCAGGGGACCTGTGTGGTGCAGCATGGGCCCACCCCCAATAGGAAGGGGCATGCTGGTAGCACAGGGCCCGGCGGATTAGTGTACCCCATTGCCCCTGGCTGGCCCTGCCCTTCCCACTGCTCAACTCCTCAACTGAAAGCGGGGGTAGAGGATGCAGGGGTGGGTCCTGACAGTGCTTACCTGGGGTAGCTCCTGGGAAGCGGCCAGCAAGACCCCAAGTTGAGTGTCAGCTGGGCTGAGCCAGCAGTGTGGCCCGGGCTCCCCCAGCAAAGTGTGTGCAGAGCCAAGGAAAGAGGACACCTGCCTCTGCACATTCTGATTCCACTTAGGGTAGGTCAGGGCTGAGTACTGCTAAGCTGCTGCCCAGTTCACTTACCCACATTGGCAAGCAGGGATTGCATCTGGTGGCGTATATCTGCTTGATGTACAGCCAAGACACCATTTGTCCCAATAGTCAGGTAAAATTTAAAATTTGATAGTGAAATAGAAAATTAGTCAATTGGGAATGTCCCATTAAACCCAGTTGTGATCTGTTATCTACTGGCAATTTTGGTTTTTCTGGTTGTTTTCAAGTGTAATACAATTTACAGTAGGGATATGTAGTTTACAGTTCTGAGCCACAGTTCATACCATAGGACAAACTACAGTGGGCATGTAATAACACGTAAGAAGCACAGACTGTGCGGTTCTTTTCAGTGGCTAGCTAGCTAACGGTCTTCAGCCGAAAACCTCACTCGAAATGGCAACAGCAACGGAGGAGCCAACTAACAAAACAAACAAAACAGACAGTGCTGTACAGGACAGGATGGGAAGCCATTTACACTTGGATTTGGAAATCCTACAAGTGCGATTCAAAAGCCTTTTGTAAAGCATGCAAGAAGGAATTTAGCATTTGTTATGGCGGGGAGTCTGACGTTAAGCATCATGCTGAATCAAAAAAGTCATGAACAAAAACGTCAAGACTCACAAGAGCAATACCCTGGTCTCACATTTTTTTCCGCAGGCCAAATGAATCCTTCAACAACAAGGTTATTGCTACTGAGCTAACTCAAGTTACCACACAGTAGTCCATCAACACTCCTATCGCTCGTGTGATTGTGAACTTAAACTGGCACCTACCTTGTATCCAGATTTCAACTATTGTGAAGCATGTCAGCTATGGCCGGACTAAAGCAGAGGCATTGATTAAAAAATGTGCTGTCACTGCTCTCAACAGAATTTTTAAAAGACCTCAGCAAGCCAGTCGGTCCTTATTTCTCAGTTACCACAGATGCATCTAACAAGGGCAATGTGAAAAAACTTTCCCCTTATCGCTGAGATACTGGACACTGGAACATGGAGTCCAAGATAAATTGTTAGACTTCTATGAGCAAAGCAAAGAAACTGCAGTGGCAATAAACACATAACTTGAAAAACTTGCAACACACAAACTAGACCTTAACAAAGTGTCTTCCTACTGTGCTGATAATGCAAATGTGAATTATGGAAAGCGAGAATCACTGTACCAGAATTTAAAACACAAAACTAAAATATCTTGCCTGCAAACTGCCCTGCCTATGTTGTGCACAATGCTGTGAAACATGCTAGCAATACCCTACAAGTTGACATTGAGGCTCTGAATGTTTCATCACCAATCATTTCAGCAGTTCCGCTAAGAGAGTAGCAGCATTGAAGGATATGTTTGACTTTGTGGATATGGAGTATGCCAATTTATTGTACCACGTTTTGATACATTGGTTGAGTCTTTTCCCAGCTGTAAACAGGCTTGTAAATAAGTGGCAGGCTGTTAAGTGCTACTTTGTTTCTTTGGACAGTGAAGTGTGCCCAAAATTTCTATGGATGTTGTTCTAGGACATGGAAAATAGTGAACAAGGTGTGGGGGCCTAGCAAAGTTGAGGTTCATCGGTTTTTCCTCCAGAATGTCCTGAAAATCTTCAGTGATACTGTGCTCTGTTGGAAAATGAGAGTATGACAGCATGTGAAGTATATGCCATAATGAATACTCTGAGAATTAAACTTCAGCAATAGAAGAATGACAAATTCTTTGGCTCCAGATTTGAAAATGCATTAACTGAGATGCTGCCTGTCACTGCTGCATGTCTCCAGAAAGACTTCATGAAATTTTATGATGTTTCAATCCTATATTTGGAGAAATGGTTTGATTTTTCAACAACTCACTAGTTGTTCAATACCCAGTGCCTGAACATCAAAGTTAATAGGGCATTCGAACACAAGGATCTTTCTGCGGTTGTGACAGCTGTAAACCTCCAGAAAACAGTGGATCTTGATCAACTCTATGATGAGTAAAAGCAGCAAAGAGTCCTCTGGCACCTTATAGACTAACAGAAGTATTGGAGCATGAGCTTTCGTGGGTGAATACCCACTTCATTGGATCCATGGGAGTACTGTGATTAGTACTGTATCAAAGACATCAGCTCCAAGCTGGAGCCTGTAAACTTCTCAGTTGGGGAACTCTGGCCTCAAGTGCTGAGAAACAAGGACGGTAACACTGAATTCCTGACCATGATGAAAGTGGTGTCATATGTGCTCAGTATACCAGTAAGGAACGCATACACAGAGTGTGTATTTTCAATCACGAAAGGTGAATGGAATGACGCCCGGAATCGAAGCAGCATGGACTTGGTGTGGAGTGAAACTCTTGTCAAAATGAATTTCTGGATGAGTTGCAAGAACTTCTACAGCTCTGCAATTGCCCAGAAGCAAGTCGTGACTATGGCAAAGTCATCCAAGCAGTATTAGACTTCTGGCATGTCTGAGAGGTATGCAAATTGGGAAGTTGATTTACTGACTGAATAAAAAGCCCGGCCCTTTACCCCTGTTTGTTTAGTGTACAAATAAATCTGTATGTTTAAATATGGATTAATCCTAAGTCTATAATTTAGTCGGGGGGGAGGTGGTATGACACTCACTAATTCCAGACCTCTGTGACTTAGTTTGCGTCAGCTGTCAGTGGCTGAAGCTGGGGCTGAGGCTGAGGCTGAAGGCAGGACTGTGGGCCTCCCCTCTGTGACTGCGGATGGGGCTGGAGCCGGAGCCAGGGCTAGAACTGCGACCGTTCACTCCTCTGCCCTGGAAATTGGGTCTGACTTTGCAACCAGGATCCTGTGCCCCTGTCCTGCAGTCTCAGCCAGGGGCTAGAGCTGAAGCCCTGTGCCCCTAGCCCTGTGGCTTCTGCTGGAGCTGAGGCCATGAGTCCTTGACCTGTGGTGCAGGCTGCAGCAGGGGCTGTTTATCCCTCTTGCAGCTTCCTAGGGCTGTGCACCCCCTCTCATGGCTCCAGTCAAGGCTGTGCACCTGTGTCTCTCTTCTGCCTCCCTCCCCACTCACCCAATGTGTCCTGATATTTTCACTCTTGCAATCTGGTCACCCTAAATCCAGAAAAGTCTGGTTTACAAACTGCATACAAGCAGCCAGATCCCACCGTGATCATAAGCACCCTGGTATTCACACCCTATCTTAATAATCTTTGTACAAAATATGCCTTGTGAGGTTCATTTGACTATTACTTATGATCAGTGAGTTATATTCTTGTGTGGTGTGTATTAGGAGTTATGGATATATGCTGGAGTTTTGACTTAAGGGTGTTTACCTCATGCTTCTTGGGGAGAGTTGGTAGACAGGTCTGCCTTAGACAAAGGAATGCACATTTGATCCTCTGACCAGCCCAATCTTCAGATACAAGTTAATGAAGGTCCATTTTTACATATTGTGTAAACAAAGCTATTAAGCAAACAAGCGGGGGAAGAGACAGCATGGTGTCTACACCCCGCAGGAGAGAGATGTTTGGTCTGAGTTTTACTTTTCAAATAATACATTGCAAAGGTTTAACTGTTCTATAAAGATGGGGGCTGATCTTCAAGTGATAAGCAACTGTACACAGTAATGTTGTATAAGAATCATTTGATTCAATATTTTATCCATTAATTATGGATCATTATGCTTTACAGCCTGTAACTCAAACAAAGAGAAAAACAGGCCTCTCTCACACAGAAGGGAATGTCACAAGTACCTACCTGTCTCCAAAGAAATTAAGTGAGGTGTGACAATAAACAGCAGAAGCCCTATTTACAAAGAATATGCAGAGCAATGGGAAGATCACAGGAAGAGACTAATGGCATGAGGCCATCCTTCTTCTTGAAGAAGGATCAATGAACTTTGATAAATATACTTTTCAAAGGTTTATTGACTAATAAAAGGCAGGGCAGAGAAATCCCTAAGTTACCCATCACTAGACAGATAGAAGGGGACAGAGAACTTGTAAGCTGAACAAGGGGGTTTAAGTCTTTGGGAATTGAATATAGGTGAGAAATCTGCATAGGTCAAGATCTTTCATCTAGAACAACAAGAGAAACCAATATCTTGTACTTCTATAAAAGGTCATGACTGAGGGAAAGTCAGCCACGGCTGGGAAGAAGAGTGGTGAGAGAAACCATCTTGAACAAAGCCTGTATTTTGCAATATTAAGTTTTAGATGCATGTTTTCCCACTTCTACTTGTAATCCTTTCTAACTTTATTCTTTTCACTTGGTATCACTTAACCTATGTCTCATTACTAATAAATCTGTTTTATTTTTACTAAAACACAGCACTGAGTTGGTTTAAAATGTAAAGTGTATTAAGTTAATAAACTGTGATGTGCTTTGGGTCTTTAGAGGAATAAAGAAATCTTATTATTTCTCTGAACTGTCCAGGAGAGGGCTAGACACTGCAGAGCACACAATTTTAGAGAAGAGAAATTCAGGACTGGAACTGTGTTGGGGTCACCTTCCTGCTTGTAACCAAGGCAGGTGGAAGCCACCAGAGAGGAGCTGAACCAGGATTGTCTAGAACACAGACACAGAGTGCAGCCTGTGTGCTTGTAGACTGGCTATGAGCATCCTAGGTTGGGAGCTATAGCAGTAGAACATTTTAAGGCACCCGGAGTTTCAGGGCAAGTGGTGACCCAGCCTCTAACTGGTCTGGAGTGTTCCCCAAACCCTGAGATACCCATCTATGTGCACACTAGTTCTAGTTCCTCGGGGGGGAGGGAAGGGGGAAATCAGGGATATGCACACAGCTTGTCATCCTTTGTGTTTGCTGTACCATCTGCCCATACAAAGGGACATCCTCACACCCTGTGCCATGCCAGAAGTTGTGCATGCCAGAACACTGGCACATACTTGAGGGGCAACATGGCTTCATGTGGGTTTGTTTTCCCTGTAGCTGAAGGTCATGAGTGGTGTGAATTTTCATGGGAAAGAACATTACAGACAGTTGTAACAGGGCACCTCCATTAAGTTGGGTTTGTGCGGTGGAGGATAGTGGCTGAGTTATAATGCCATCACTGTTCAATGTGTGTGTCTTATTTGGTCAGACTTGTTTACAGACTTCTTTCCTCCACTAACTGGACTGCAGGGAGGTGCATGCTCTCAGAAAATCTCAGCAATCAGTGGTGAAAGGGCCTTCAATCTTCCGGCTGTCAATGTTTTAGCTACATATTTGTTTCCCCTCAGTTATATGTGGATTCAAAGGATCCTGATCAGAAGGATAATAGAAAAAAAACCAAACAAGTTGTGACAATTCCAGGAATTCATTATGACTAATTGGGACATCTGGGCACTACTGTAATACAAATAAATAGTTAACTGAAGAAAGCGCGTATTGAGAAGGAGGAAGTAATAAACTATATTACCAACCATCATATAGCAACACTGTAGAACTCAGAGCAAGAAAAAGCATGTCCAAACCTTTTAGTGTGTTCAGAAAGCACAAACGTCAGCAGAGCTATGAAGTAGTTGTGCGTGTGTTTTGTACTGTACATCACAGTAAAAAAACCATATGTTACTTGTTCAAGTTACATTTAATACAAGTTCAAGATTATCCTGAGAATAAAATGTTAGCAGGAGGAAAACTCCTGCTAAGATGTTAAGTAGTGACAGGACAAGGCATACAGAAAAAAGATGAATCCTGCTTTTTTTCGCCCCCCAAGCAGAAAGATGCGAACAAAGGAGGCTGCATTATAAAACATACAAATACATCACAGATCAGAACTTTTGTACTTCCCTCCAACTTTTCAAATAATATTTTGTGTTATATATTACATATAGCACAGATATTGTAAAATGTATCATTGCAGAATTGGGTACTCAAAGGACTTATTGCCAATATTTTGTCTTACCTTTGTTTTTATATGAAGTTATGAAGAGGTATAGTGGTAGGTGGCAAAAGAGTCTACAAGCACAAAACACCTTAGGCTGATGATGCTGAAAATCACCACATTCAACTTTTAGATGCCTAAGAAAAAAAGATCACTGGTATTCACAAAGCCTGAGTTTGGCACCTAAGTTCCCTAAACAAGGAATGGGAAGAGATAGGCCCCTCAAAAGGGGCTTCACAAATGCCAGCACATCAGGTGGTTTCTCACCTAAACTAACTGACGGAAGATGCCAAGGCAAGGAGTGTGTGATAAACCCTACTTTTTCAGAGAGAGGCATCCAAGCCCAAGCTGAAGGGAGGTACCTCCCTCTACTTGGAATTTTCAGCAACAAAATCTTAACATTAAGTACCTATGTTTAGCGCCCTACCACATTCACAGTCCATGTTATTCAATTTAACAGTCATAGGATTTTTTTTAAATGTAAATTTAATTATTTCTGCTATTTAAATCTGAAATTTCATGGTGCTGTAATTATAGGGGTCCTGACCAAAAAGGAGTTGTGGTATCTGTGTGTGTGGGGGGGGGGAAAAAAAATCACAAGATTATTGTAAGGGGGGGTTGCAGTACTGCTACACTGCTACTTGTGGTGGTGCTACCTTCTCCAGCTGTTGAGCTGGAGAACGGGGGCTGCTGGCCAGGAGCCCAGCTCTGAAGACACAGACACTGCCAGCAGCAGTGCAGAAGTAAGGATGGTAATACTGTGACCTCATCCCCCCCAAAATAACTTTGTGACTCTCCCTGCAACTCCCTTTTGGATCAGAACCTTCAATTTGAGAAATACTGGTCTGCCCTGTGAAATCTTATATAGTGTAAAAGCCCATATTTTATGGTGGGAGACTAGATTTTATGGTCCGTCACACATTTTTCCATGGTCGTGAATTTGGTAGGGCCCTATCTATGTTGTTTTGCAAGAAGTTAGGGCAGAGGCAAGGCCAACTTCCTCATAACATTTAGCCCAGTGGCTAGGTTACTTTTACCTGGGTTGTGTGAGATCTCAGGTTCAAGTCATCTCTGCATCTGAGGGGGAGAAGGGATTTAAACTGGGATCTTTAACTCTTAGGTGAGTGCCCTGACCACAAGGCAATGAGACAGTTGAGGTAGAGGTCCCTCAATTACTCCTGCTGAAGCTGTTCCACTCTGAATAAATAATGTAAAGAAGGTGCTGGAATAGGTGGACAGGATCCTAAGTTTTCCACCTCTTAGGCAAATGTTCTAGCCACCAGGCCACTGAGTTATTGTCATGCTTGTGTGTATGCTCTTTCACCCAATGACTTAATCACGTATCCAAAGCAGAACAGCTTTAATGGGAGAGACTGATGGAGCCTCCCACCAGAATAGATGAGGGCATTCACTTGAAAGGTGGCAGATCCTTGTTCAAACTAGTAGAGAAAGGTACAACATGATCCAATGGCTAAAAGCTGAAGCCAGACAAATCAGACTGGGACAAGGCATGTTTTTTAAATGGTGAGGGTAATTAACCATTGGAACAAGTTACCAAGGGCTGTGGTGGATTCTCCATCACTGACCGTTTTTAAAACCAAGATTGGATGTTTTTTCAAGAGACATACAAGATTTATTTTTGGGAGTTCTGTGGCATGTGTTATACAGAAGGGCAGACTAGATGATCACACTGGACCCTTTTAGTCTTGGAACTTACGAATCCTTTGCTTTTATTTTTAAAGAGTGTCTGGAAACTAAATGAAGTGTTTCATTTCAGGTTGAACAAAACACTGCATATGCTGCTGTCCCCTCCTCCACCCCCCAAAAAAGACTGTTTTGATTTGCCAAAGATTTTGGTTCTGGTTTAGATGAAACCAAGTTATGAAAAATTAAAGAAAAACTATCTGGCCTGAAAAATCAGTTATTTGCTCATCTCTAAATCATACTGCAAAAAGAATATTGTAAAACTGGAGAGGGTACAGACATGAGCCACAAGAATGATTTAAGGATTGGAAAATATGCATTAGAGCAAGATACTCAAGGAACTTAGTCTGTTTTGCGTATCAAAAATGTGAAGGCTGACCCAGAGTGGCAGTGCTCCCTCTACTTCACCACATATATTCTTCCATACCTGGCAAGCAACTGGCCCCTGTGGCACTGCTACAAGACATTAGTGGTGGCAGCTCCAGAACCAGTTTGAACAGGCTCTGCCTCCCCACCACAGCTCTTCCTCTGTAAACTGATTTCTCCTCTACACCCACCCACCTTTTCCTACAATCCCTGTGTGAGTTTAAAGTTTGTAGGTGATTTGTTGCACAAGTCTTAAAATTCACTTCCCTGAGTGGGCAGCCAAAAGGAATTCATTTTTAAGTATGAACCAATGTTCATAATAGCTTATTTATCCAGCTCCCAGAGTTAACCAGGTATCTTCAAAATAGCAGAAGTTATCCTGTTTTGTACCAAATCCAATCTGAAGAAGTTTGTCCATCCTAATAAAATGAATAGAGAATTGTCTTCCTCCCCTCCCCATATGGCTTCTGGTACCAACACATGAGAACATTTTAAAATTTTTATGAAAACTAATATTTTATGAAAGCTAATAAAATCAACTTCTTAAAATATTTAAGGCAAATAGGTCAGACTTGCAAAACACTTTAATAATCAGTGTAGTTATATTCATTTTGTTTCATTTGCTAGCTTTCATTGTTCTGAAACATTACGCCACATACTGTAACATACCATTGTGCATGTATGTTTACTTTTATTTCCAACATACTTAATGGTTTAGGTAACTTTTTCAAACAATTTTTCCTTTACTACATGCTAGCTTAGTATGTTGTGTGGGAGGCCCATACATTAATACTCTGATGGTGGAAGCTAATGTATCTGATTTAACCAGTTCTTTCAAAGCTGCTAATCTCTTTTCAACCCATATCAGCCTTCTTGCCTGAAGTGGGATTTATTTAATAATACATTTGCAGCTATTATCCTGTGACTGTTTCTCTAGCAAAACAGTGAAGGGATTTAGACTAAGTGCTTTCTTATAGATGGACCCAACGCAGTCACATATCCAAATAATATGCAAAAGACTGATGCACAGTAACTAATCACATCAAGGGTTAAATAACCTGGTGCACAGGTTCAAATGCATTGAATTAGACCTGTTTGCAGTTACAAAAATAAGTGACCTTGCCATGGCTGCTCCCCCATTTCCACCACTTCCCACCCCCACCAAAAAAAACCAAACACCCTCCTCCCACACACACAACATATTCAAATCCTGGCAAACAAGTAGGGTTGCCTTTAAAAAAAAAAAAACACACATCATTTAATTGTGCATGCACATTTAAGTGGCAGGAAACTTGCAATACAGTGGTATATGGAACCATACTTCCTACCTAGACTGACACTTTCGGAACTTAGCAAGAAACTTGCAATAACAACTTGTGTAAATAAAAAAATTAAAACAAACAAAAAAACCAGGCAGCACAACTCTACATGATGTATCAGCTGACTCCTCTTAACACAAATGTATGGGGCAATTAGATTTACATTGACAATGTTTTGTTAAGTTGAGCATTTTCCCAGTCTTATTGCCCTCTGCTCCATTACATCCATCTGGCACTCTTCACGGAGAAGATTTAAGATGTGTTTTGGTGAAATGTGATTTTTATACATGTTTAGAATATAATTATGTGGGCAGTGTAAGATGTTAAGGACATGTTATTGTACAACTCATTTACTGGCTTCTATCTACACATAGCTACATTGTTATTGTCAGTCTCATTAGATTTTAAAGCAAATGAGTTGTTTTGTTTAGGAATGGGGATATCCCCATGCCTACAAAATTCTCTTGAGTCCAGAGAATCACAAACCCTGTAACATGAGCTTGCCATTGTGAAGTGAATGGATGGAACAATTTAAGAATGTGGTATGTGAACCAGTAAAGTTTAGGAGCCATTGCAGGCTTCCCATTCCCTAATCAATAACTATGGATGCTTAAAGCACGCTGCAGGTCTACTTCAGTTGGCCAGTACATAATTTAAACAGGTCATTTGTAATACTTGAACATGTGTACCAGATTTTACAAGAGAGAAAAAGTGAAACTGAACTTCAATGTAATATATTATAACGGACAAAGGGTAGATTCCAGATTAACCCTCCCCTCATTATAAGCTGTAGATCTATTGTGTTTTAAAGTGATTCTATAATTTACTCTATGAAAAGAGCAGTAATTTTAACTACCTCCAAATCTAATCTGCCAGAATCACACAAAGAGCAATAAAACCCTAAATTAGCAGATGTTGTGTCCTCTTGCATGTGAGAACTCCAGCTATCACAGAGCTGGTGTACCAGGCTCACTACTTTCCCCCTTCAGCCCACCCAGTACATTGGGTGTACTAGGGTAGTATGAGTATAGCCAATCCACACTGCACTTCGTTGATCCCAGCTAGCATAGCAACCCTGTGGAAACATTACCAGTTTACAGAATTAAAGCAAGCCAGATATTAAAGCAGTCCTAAATTACATAGCATCCAATCAAGTGCCCACATTCTCCACCTGGAATTGAGGGGTGGGAAGAAAGAGGTGGGAAAAGCAAAGTGTCCAAAAGTCTTTTTCTCTACATCTTCTTCAGCTGCACTGAGCAAAGTGTGCAGCACTGCTGAGTGCATGGTTCATATAAAAGCTTAGCCATGTATTTTACTCAATGTTCCCCCCAAAAGCCAAATTCATTAAACTATTTAGCCTCTCACTCACTTTCTGGGGCTACCAGGGTGTTTGCTGCTAGCTTATTAGATACTCAGTTATGATGGGTCCAAGAAACTGCCTCCTCTAGAGAAGGAGAACTTTAACTTTATGCATAAACTATTTAGCATAGAGAGATGTATGGGTTACCAGAAAACTAGCATCCAAGAACAATTTATTTTCAAGTTGCAGACCAAGAAGCCACATACAACTGGGTGTTCCCACAGCATGTGTCATAAGTGTCCATTTACCTTTGTATATTTCCAGAATTTATCAAAATTACTAAGGGTTATAGAGGCCATTCTGAAGGGTCCAACACACACAGCCTTGAAGAATCTTTTTGTGTATTCAAGAACAGCATAAATAGCCTATGTTTTTTTGCAATTTTGGCAGTAATATCACTTCAGTGAATAGGAAGGAGATCATCCAAGATGGTGGCAGACTCTGAATTTCAGAACTCAAACAAGGCTTGGCAATTAGACTTCAGAGCTATTAGGTAAGCAGAAGTAATTAAGCTTGATTTATTAAGGAAAGTTACAAAAAGTAGGAAAGCAAGTGACAGAAAAGACTAAAATATGGTTTGTTCAAACAAAATATCCCTATTCTAATTATCTGGCTAATTTCTAAATAATATGATGATGATTTTGGCAGTGATCTCTGTTAAATGTGTCAGAATGAAATAAAAGTGCTAGTCACTAATTGTTAATTGGAAAAAGAGTTTCAAAGAAAGGACTCCTCACTTGATTTTTTACATTTAGAAAATTTTTGTTGCCATTGAAGTAAGAGGGGAGAATTTCTCTTCTAATGAATGTTTAAACAAAAAGCAAAAAACATACACAAAATATATGTCAGCACTGGCTTGATTGCATGCAAAGCCTTGATTTTACAGTCAAGTAGTTGAGTGCGGACACTTCTATGACGTCTTGGGGCCACTCATCCCACAGAGTACCTGCCACCAAAAATCCAGCCAAACTCAATAGCCTCTAAACTAATGGAGAACACAAAAGGACCACTTGATAAAAACGAACAAGAGGAGAAGTGTTTCAACAACTCTACTGAACACTTGCATCAATCCCCCAAAGAGAACCTGCCACTGTCAGCATTAAGTAAAAGACAGACTTGCCACAGTGAAAAGAGGGAAGGCTGCAGGGCTTGATGGTTTTCCACCAGAATTCCTCCATCATTTTGGCCCCAAAGGACTAGAAATGGCTAGCAACATTGTACTCCGCTACCTTAAGGACAGTACGGATCCCTGAAATATGGTTTGAGGCAACGGTAATTGCCATTCCAAAGCCTGGAAAGACCCCTCATGAAGCAGAAAGCTATAGGCCAATTTCTCTACTATGTACAATTTATAAACTTCTTGAACATATCCTCAAAAGAATATGCCCTTTTACTGAGCCAGTTATTCCTGTCGAATAGGCATGCTTCTGGCCAAAACGTAGTTGTTGTGACCAAGTTCTGGCACTCACAACTCACACTGAGGTTGGCTATCAAACAAACAAACAAAAAAACAAACCAAAGACTGACACAACATTTGTTGACCTGTCATCTGCAGATGATGCTGTATGGATTAAGGGCCTGATGCTGAAACTTGCTAAAATTATACCTTGCTACCAGACACTTGGGCCTGCTAGGGGCCCTGCTGAATAACAGACACTTATGGGTGTACTTGAGTAATAAGTCCAACTCACTCCGTATCATAAATGATGGGTTACCACAAGGCTCTGTACTTGCACCAATCCTTTTTAATATTTATATAAATGACATGCTCTAACTAAATCACAAAAATGTGGATATGCAGATGATCTTGCAATGTCAATCCAAGCATCAAACCTCCATGACATTCAGAAAGCATTAACTAAGGATCTCCAAAATGTGGCAGAATATTTCTGGAAATGAAGGTTCAAACCAAACCCTGGAAAAACAATAGTAAGTGCATTTTATCTTGATAATAAGAGTGCCAAAACCACACTGAAAGTAGCTTTCTATGGTAAAAATGTGCAATATGATTACATGCCAAAATATCTTGAGTGAAACTTGACCACATCCTCTTCTTCCATGATCATCTTGAGAAGGTAGCTGCAAAGATAAAAATGGGAGCCAACATAATCCAGAAACTAGTAGGTACAACCTGTGGTGCATCAGCATTGCTAACATCTGCAATAGCACTTGTATATTCAGTAGCTGAATATTGTGCACTGGTATGGAGCAGATGTGGTTACATATGACTTGTGAATATCAGCTGAATACAGTGATGCAGCACATCACAGGAACCCTTAAGCTGACACCAACACTATGGCTACCTGTCCGGTCTAACATTGCTCCACCACCAATATGTTGAACTGCTGCTACATCTGTGAAGCTCAGCAAATCCAGGAAAACATATCTTCCTATTCACCAAGACCTTGACAATGCCCCCCTGCAATGTCTGAAGTCCTGCAAGCCTTTTTGGAACATTTATTTAGCCTCATGCAATCAGGCTATGATCAGGAGGAGGATTGGAAGGCAGATTAGGCTAAACAGGAATTAAAAAATAAGCATCTTGTGCCAGATCCCATGCAGAAGGTTCCTGGGTTTGGCCTTCCACAGTCATCTTGGTCAACTCTGAACAGAATTTGACCCCACCATTGCAGATACGGATATCTGAATGGAAAGTCAGGGACTTCATAGTGTGAGAGTGTGGTTCCCCATGATAGACCATTGAACATATCACTACGTACTGCCAAATTTATAAATATGAAGGCACTACTGAAATAAGTTCTGCTACTCCTGATGTAGCCATTTGGATTGATCAAGTTCAAGTCAAATTGTAGTTGATGCTCTACACCAACCATACAAAAGAAAAAAGACCTGGCTCTTTACTGTGCTGTCCCTACACAAGATTTTCACCTGAATTTTGTCAGCATTTTGTTACAAATAGGTGAGCTCCAGCTCTTGTAGCAAGGGTTTGAGCACTGTTGTTGATAAGGTACTTGTGCTTTGTTTCCACATGATTTACATCTGCTCCGAGCATGGTTAGAGAACAAGATTCCTTTAGTCACTGGTGTCACCTGGAACTTGGTCTACTCTAGCACTCTCACCATTGCTGCTAACAATGAGGGGGAGAGATAGCTCAGTGGTTTGAGCATTGGCCTGCTAATCCCAGGGTTATGAGTCCAATCCTTGAGAGGGCCACTTAGGGATCTGAGGCAAAAATCAGTATTTGGTCCTGCTAGTGAAGGCAGGGGGCTGGACTCAATGACCTTTCGAGGTCCCTTCCAGTTATAGGAGATATATCTATCTCCTATCATTATTAATTTATTTTCAGATTAAATCCTTTAGTATAGAAACTTTCCCCTTAGCTGTATGTTTCCTAATGTCACTCCCCAAATACAAGCAAAAGCCAATCAGAAGGAATTAGCAGTGAAACAAGTAGCACTGACTTAGTCAACAGTCACATAGGTTATGGGTGGTTGCTGTAGGAGTATGTCACATACAGCAGCGACTCCTTAACTCAGCCCCCTATTCTGGTCAGTCACTCTGCTCTCTGGCTGCAATTTATGTACATATTTAAAAGAAAACAATTAACTGCTAGCAGCCAATAGCATGATGTGTAACCACCATTTCATCATCTTGTGCACTTCCCAACCACATTCTCCTGGGAATAGCACATACCACCACACATTAGTGAGGTATTGCCAGAAACTGAGACTGGATGACAGGGGATGGATCACTTGATAGTTGCCCTGTTCCACTAATTTCCTCTGAAGCATCTGGAATGGACTAATGTCAGAAGACAGGACACTGGGCAAGATGGACCATCAGTATGACCATCCTATGTTTGTCAATGCACTGAAACCATTCAGCAATATCTAACTAGATACAGATGCCCATCTTTTCAGTTGGATATTTAGCTATTAAATAAAGCTCTTATATTATCTTTGAATTAAATTTAGAAATACATCCTGTAATGGAGCAGCACTCACCACTGCAGCACCTCCTGGGAATTAGCTCCATCCTGGGAATTAGCTCTCATTTCACCAGAGCACCCTCAACTACTGGTATCTCACCTGTTACCACTCTCACTCCACTTTTAGGACCCATGTTGCTCCCCAGACCATGCCATACTCTTCTGCACACAATCCTCCAGCTGTACCCCACTAGGTTCTCTAGCCTTCCTTCTGGGGGATCTGACAGTTCTCAGTCCAGCCATTTGCCTCAGTGGCAAACTGCAGTCTCTGGTCTAGCCACTCACCTAAGGGGCAAACTGAGGTCCATGCACTGGCTTCTCCCCTTGGTGAGAAGTGGGAAGACCTGGCCCACTCACTACTCCAGGTCCCAACCCACAAACCCTATAGCTGATAGGCACATACTGCCCCTCCTCCTACACTGCTGTCTATGTCCTTGGGCCAATTCCCCACAGCCCTAGCACCTTGTCTGCCCTTGTAGTGGGCCCTCAGTCCAACCAACATCAGGCTCAAACTCCCTCTTACTCCCCTGATCCTGTCCAGTACTACTCTGTCTCTCAATTTTCCTACAGGGGATCCAGTTCTCCTTCCTTAGCCTCCAGGGAAAGACTGCCTCTGTTCTGCTCAGCAGACCATCTTATATGGGCCAGTCTGGCCCTGATTGGCTGCTCTACTAAGCCTTATCCCTATTGGCTGGCTCAATAAGCCCTCTTCTATTGGCTGTGTTCTGTACAGCCTTCCCAAGACTGCTTTAACCCTTTTTTTCTACCTGGGTGGGGCAGTTGCCTCACCACTTGTCCCAACCTTACACAAACTAAAGTCCAGCGGCTGTATACACTTAAGTGTGACCTCATGGAATCCAGTGAGACTTTTCATGTTAGTTAATCTAAGCATGTGTATAAGTATTTGGAAATTTGGCCCCCTTTTAAAAAAAATGCATTGGAGTGTTTTTTCCCCTGCAATTTATTACTACATAGCTGAGATGAACCAATACACCAACTGATAAGGTAGAAATGTCGTATGTAGTGTTGTTGTAGTCATATTGGCCCCAGGATATTAGAGAGACAAGGTGGGTGAGGTAAGCAGTAAGCTTGTCTCTCTCATTAACAGAAGTTGGTCCAATAAATGATTCCCTCACTCACCTTGTTTCTCTCAGGTTGAAATATGGCAGAGATCTCTCACTTGATAAATGCATAACCATATGGCTTTCCTGCAATATCCTCTGCAACTCTCAGCAAACCATAACACAATGGGTACCATCCCTTCCTTTGTTTTTTTATGGTAGAAAACAATATTGGCAGAAAAAAGATCAATATGCTCTCAGAAATAACATGTACTCTGAACTTCATCTGAGCCTCCATTCATTGAGTATCATTTGCCATTGTCTAAGGTTTACAGAAATAAAAGAGCGGGCACTCCTTTTGCCTTTTCTTTACAACTAATGTTTTTCTCTCCATATCCAATAGTGTTTATAAACCTAATATAAAAAATATTACTACAATGATATAAAAATGTTAAGCAGGGCATAAGCAACTTTATACTTGATTTTTTGCCTAGTAAAGAAAAAGAAGTCCTTTCTTTCTCTTTGCCATTACTATTTCATCAGGTTCCTTGCTACAAGCCCTAGGACAATAGACTACTTTACCAAAGGAAACTGCTTCAGTGAAGTAACATCTGCAGACTGGTGCCCTGACTTTGCTGTTTTGTTAAGGGTGCAAACTGCCCTAAGCACTAGGGACTTTCAGTGAGTGAGGAGAAGCTATTTTGAAAGCTTGTTGGGATCATTTTACATAGTTTTCTCATGTAAAAGGGATTCAGGGAGTCAGTCTTAAGTTAGGCTTTTAAGACCATTAAAATAATTAAACTATAATATACAAATATTGATTTGTTTGCACTACTAAAGCTCATGGGAAATCTAGCTCCAGTATAAAGCCCAGCTGTTGTGATTCAATATGTTTTGGTTCTGGAATTCTTGCAGTTTAGGAAGTGCTAAATGGATGCAGCTGTGATACTGCTCTGACTGGCAGTAGTTTGCACCTGGGGTGAAATAAAAGTGAGCTGGGCTGTTAAATATGAAAAGAAAGTATTACAGATCATATTTCCTTTGTGTGAATTTTGAACAATAAACAGCTAAGATTAATAAAATGGATACTAATAGTACTAAAGTGGAAGTCTGGGACAGGGAGTACTTGGTCTGAATGCTCACTCGCCCAGTTGCTACAGCTGGATTATAGGAAAGAGTTAGATCCAAAGTGGGATTTAACCAAAAGAGATGCATCCAAATCTGAACCTCCATAACTATCAGGTATATTCAGAGATGGAACTTTATTTTACATTGTTATAAAAACTGGGACCAAGTAGAAAGCCCCATCTCTTGCAATTGGATCCATGTAGGCAAACCCTTTGGCCTGTAGAGTGTCATTGTTCAGTTTGTCTCACTTCTCAAAACAGGAACTTGTCCAGTGGGGAATCTCAATATTGAAACTTAACAATGCCAGAATCTCATGAGCAATAATGAAACCTGGGGGGGGGAGCTATCCAGCCACCCTATAAACATAATAACAAATGAGACCCTGCAGTCAATTTCTCTATAACTCCTTCCTCATGTGAGAGTTGGAGACACAAATGAGAGGAATCAGTCTATGGTAGATCATTGAGAGTCATATCCCAGACCTAGTCACAAATCTGAGTTTAATTAACTATCAACTGTTAATGGGGTCTACAGAACCAAACACTACAGTGCCTCCTGAAAAAGTTGTGATAAACTCGGACTCAGGATTGGCAAGAGAACATGGGAGAAAATACTCTAAATTACACTATTTTGTTTTAAATGGTTCTTAAGTGGTGCTGGGCCTCTGCATAGCAGGAAAATGTATGAGATAATTCTGATCTCTCTGAGCAAAGTATCAGACTTTATTTCCTTAGTCCATGGCTCATACAGAGAGCTTCCCCTCATCCCTGTATGGAGGATAGGTGATCCAGTCACTTTCTAGGTGTGTTACTGTAAATCAAGAATGTCTGTATTGGTTCATACTAGTCTTTAAATTAGAGCAGATTGGAATTTTGCATTTGAAACAAAGTTTAAACAACAAGAAAATGGCATTTCTTAGAAATGAAAATTTGAAAGTTTCTTTTCCTTTTTTAGAAAGAACCCAATTCTTTAAAAAAGTTTTCACTCAAGTATTTATCATTTTCCAGCCAGCTCTAGTTTATGTTTCCAGGCACATGTTTCCTTTTCTCTCAGACAGAATAGTCTCTATTAGCAAACAAAGGTTATTCAAATGGACCTCAATCCTGTGAGGTGACAAGCACCCTCAGCTTCTATTGACTTCAATAAGAATTTAAGGAGGTCAACACCCAATAGCATTTCAGCTTCATACAGCACAATGTAAAAGTATTTAAAAGTAATCAAAACAACTCCTTATTTAGCTTTGTGGAAGTCTTCCCACCCATTCTCATTATCAGACCCTGCTCCTGCCTCAGTTTCCTCATTCTTGTACAAGCTGGCAGGCTAACTCACAAGCTAGTACACCAATAATGCTCCCATTAGCATCAATATTTCAATCCCTTCCCCCTAAAGACATGTTTATTGTTCCCACATTGTTCAACATCAGTGAAAACAAATAAGCCTGAATCTATATGAACCTGTTCCTCAGTGGATTTCTGCTGCTATCTACTCAGCAGGTATCCGCAGTCAGTTCTCACCAGCTGGAAGACAGTCGATTAGTCACAGGTGTGGGTAAAGCCCATACTCTGAAAGGGCCACCCCAAGTTGGGACTCAAGCTCTCTCTAAGCATGCTAGAGAGAATGCAAGTTAATATTTTTGAAAAGTTGTTTGCTCCAATTAAGAACGTTAAATCAGAGACAGCAATAGAAGGAGTCACATTCTATTGAATAACTGTACAGGATCAGAATCAGGCCTGTTTTCTTCAATAATATGAGAAACTACCTTAAAGTAAGAAGATGAATGATAAAAAATGGTGGCACAGTGCTCTAAGAATAATGGAAACAGAACTGCAAATGAACATTTGACACAATATTCATTATGCAACTTAATGTGGAAAGAAAGAAAAATAAGCCAAAGATAAATAAATCAAGACAATGTTCCAGCTTGATGATAGGAAGAGACTGGTGTGTAAAGAACTTTCTGATTTATAACTGGGTACTTTCCCTCCAACTCTGGATGAGGTGGAGGTAAAAGAACCTACCTAAAAGAGAGCACGGTGTTATAAATCAACACGTCAGTAGAGGTTTCCCTAATCTTCACAGTATAGGAAAAAGGAGTAATAGCCTGAGGTTTCAGGGACATCAGGCTGACTAGAGAGCTGGAGGATGTGTGTAAGCAGAAACAGTAAGCAGTCTGGGCAGCTACTTGGGTGCTGGCAGTGGGAGGAAGGCTGGGTAATAGGTAGTCTGAAAGTTGTGCAAGGAATAGCCTGCAAGCAAGGGGCATGGGATGACAACATATGGGGAAGGCAGTAGAACAATGTGGAGGGATCCCACCAAGAAGAAGTTAACCTCACACCCCTCTTCTGGACTGTCTCTGTGGTTATAAGTTAGGATCTGCCAGGCTGACTGATTGTTGTAAATGCTGACATCCTTGTACCTAGAGTTTCTGTCCCTTTTATTCTGGCCAGCCCTAATAAAGGAATCACAATACTTATTTTAAATGTGTGTTTAAAGGGACCCATTGAGGTTTAGAGCCTGTGGAGCCTCGTGCTTGGAGCACCTACAAAGCTTGCCTCCAAACCTGTGGTATGCCAAACACTAACATATATAAAGTGGGGTCAGTCAGAAGGTCTGTAAGTATAGAAACATAACCAGACCACTAATGTTGTTGGGATTCTGAGTTGATAATGCACAAAATTATGTTTGTTGTCCTAAACATAATCAGATTCTTCAGTAGTGTGGTGGAGAATATATTTTGGCTGTTTTTAAACTGATGGCCACTTTGGAGAAATTGACAATTACAAGGTCAAATCAAATATCCAGGTTACAGAAGGAGGTAGTAAATATGATACTCTGAGTCAAGAGCAGACTTGAGGGAGGAGAGGTGCTAGAGAAGGAATTGGAGTTTGATTGTTATAAAGGCAAGAAATTGTCTTATGTTTAATAATTGGTAGTTATCTTTAACTCCTTCCTTCCCCAGATCCAATTTTCCTGTTCCCAATAAAGTCACCCGCTCTATCATGCTGATATTTTTGGTGTATAAATATCTTCTTGCAGTATGTTCCAGTCTGTGCATCTGATGAAGTGGGCTGTAGCCCATGAAAGCTTATGCTCAAATAAATTTGTTAGTCTCTAAGGTGCCACAAGTACTGCTTGTTCTTTTGCTGGACTTTGTCTCAGGTACTTTGTCTCCTGTATAGTGTTCTTTACTCTCCTTGCCATCTGGCAGTATCGTCACTGATTGCATATCTGAATCTAAAACCTGATCCACATGAGGAAAGGGAAGAAGCTGCTACGAATGGGATAGCAAGCACGAGAGAGAGAAAAGGAAGGAGGGTTAAGCCAGATCTCAGGGGAGGGTCTACATAAGAATTTACCTCAGTGTAGCTGAGGTCACTTTGTCCTCAAGGAGGGACACTGAGATGGTGAAGTTGTGCTTTAGGGTACTCCTCTTACCTGTTAGTACTGTAGCTTACTAGTTTTGGATACAGGGAGATGAAAGGAGATATGGAAGTCATATGAATTTCCATATACTCAAGTTTCATGCTCATAAAATTAACAGAGGGTGAAACTCATTCCTCCAGAGTGGCTAGCATAACTTAAGTCTCACTCCCATAGTAAATATGCCTTGTGCTGGCCTTCTGCCCAGGGTGAATTGCATCCAAAATGAATTGATTCAGGTTACACATACTCTTTTCTTAACAGCTAATACAATTGTTGTTAGTGCATGCATTGTTCCCAGTGGAAGCTTGAAAACTGTGTGTGCTGAGATGATTCAGCATAGTTTACGTTTTGTCTTGTTAACATCTCTGTGGAAAACATGGCTATGAGTAATTTACAGTCGGTGAGTAATTAAAATGTACTGTTTCAATTCCTCACCCACTCCCAGGCTACAAATTTCCCCATGTTCAAATGCAGAAAGAAAGAAAAAAATCTCAGAAGAGTGCACAGAAAGAATATGCTCTAGAATGGAACTGTAACTGAAAGCAGTAAAATAAAGTGATTGTGATGAGTGTTTCAGGAGGGAGACAAGCAGCAGAAAAGAGCACTTTAAAATGGAATACAGCAGCACAAGGGAGCACTTTCCATAGCAGAGTAGATAATCAGCAAGGCAGCGCAGAACTGCTCTTTATCACAGAATGCAGACTGCATGGCAGCAAAAGATAGTGCTTCAATGCTAGATAGAGGCAGTGCGGTGAGGTTGGCAGCACAGGAGAGCACTTTTTGTAACAATACAGACAAGTATTGTGGCAGCCTATTTACTTACATGGAAAACTGATTAAATAACTCTGTGCTTAAAATAAACAATGACCTGAGGGTTTGTTTTTTTTCTTTTCAAGTCAAATATATACACAGGTTCCTCTCTGCCCATTTGCTTTGAAGAATAGCACTCAATTGGACCAATTTTTGGAACTGGAGGCTTCCAGAAAAATGCTGTTCTTTAAAATATGCCAGGACACCTATAGCACATAGACTCTTCGAAAATGTCTACTACTCAGAATTCCTATCCCAAACCAACATATTAGATTTGAGTATAGTTCAAACTTTAGAAATTTATAATTTTTTTACCCTTCCACCGCTATGATTTATATATTAACTGGATGTCTTAGAAATTTGTTTGAAAGTTTATCTAGAAAGATACTGTAATGTTAATTATGACTGGCCTTTGGCAGATATGTTAATATATATGTTGGATTCCTGAACGATGCCCTTACCCATCTTTAGAAACAAGCTTATGTTAAAAATGAAAACTGAACTTCTGTGCTAAGAGGCATAATACAAAAGTTCTTGTCATTGCCAATTATTTGCCTTTCTTTGTTAATTTTATTCAATTGTTAGAATGAAATTGACAAGTAAATCAGGCAATCCTATTGATCCTGAACGATGCCCTTACTCATCTTTAGAAACAAGCTTATGTTAAAAATGAAAACTGAACTTCTGTGCTAAGAGGCATAATACAAAAGTTCTTGTCATTGCCAATTATTTGCCTTTCTTTGTTAATTTTATTCAATTGTTAGAATGAAATTGACAAGTAAATTAGGCAATCCTATTGATCCTTTCTCATAATACAAGATAAGGAGACATTGAATTAAATTGAAAGGCAGCAAATGTAAAACTGAAAAGGGAAATACATTATAGGCAATGCATAGCTAACCTGTGGAATTCATTACTACAGAGTATCATTGAGGTGAGAGCTTAGCAGGATTCAGAAATCTGCATATGGCTAAAAGCACATCGCACAGCTTCATGAGGCAAGATTTTTTTAAAGATGTTTGGAAGAGGTACAAACCATCATGCTTTAATCATAAATTGGTGCATGAGAGTTCTGTAGGTATTAACTTCCCATATTCCATAATTGCTTATTTAATGGTTTTGAGAATCCTTCTCCGATGCATCTGGTACTGACCACTAAGTGACTGGATACTGAACTAGATGGATTGTTGGACTAATCTGGAATGGCAATTCTTATGTTCATATGACAAAGCAGCATAAAATCTAGCAGCAATATAAAATGTATGAATTCATCCCTACCTCTTTCTAGATTTCTGAAGGAGCAGTGGGTGAAATCCTGGCCCATTAAAGTCAATGGAAAAACCCCTTTGACTTCAATGGGGCATGGATTACGCCCAGTATGACTTCCTAACTTTACTACCATGTACATCTTATAAAAATGATTCATTGTTAATATCTTGTATGATTTTGTGAACATTTCACTGGCATTTTAATATCTTATAAAGCATAGCATAAAATAGAATCAATTGCTAATTTATTTCAGAATCAGATCGTATCACACTGCCATACATTTTGTTAAACATATCGTAGAAACATGGTGTGAATTGACATGATTAGCTGTTCATACTGCAGACCATTCCAATGTCTTTTCTTTAAAAGAAACTCTGCCAAAATAAGCCATAATTGAATCTCAGCACAAGAAATGGGATTTTGGTTTATCATTATAGAAATATTGACTTGAACAACTCAGTGGTATCTTTGTCAGTTTGCGTTTTCCCCATCTATACAGTATTATAATGACAGTCTGAAAAGAAACTATTCAGCAATAAGGATTAAATTTATCATCCTTGCAGAATAATACTGAATATCATCGCCTTTAAAATAAGAAGATATATCAAAACTGAACTGTAGACTGGTTGAAATACTGGCCCTATGGAAGTCAGTGGGAATTTTTCCACTAGCTTCACTGGGACCAGGATTTCATTCTTAGAGGACAAACAGGAAAGATTATTCAGAAGAAGAGAAAGCTGATGATTAGTAGTATATTCAAGTCTCATAATCAAATGTTCCTGAAGCTCCTTAAAACAGGTTATGCTCTAATGGGAAATCAAAATTGGTAAATATTACAGTTTGTGATATGACTATGATTCTCTGAAGTGAAATTAAAATAGTTTTTATATTGTGAATTCTGCATAGTGACAACTCATCAACTACTGCACTGCAGAACTGCAACTATTCACTTTGACTAGTATGACTGGGATCCCAGTCGGGGCCAGCTGAGGTCACTCAGTTATGGTGAACTGCAAAGAATGGGGCAGAGAATTCCCAAGCTGATGGATTTTTCAATACTGAGATTTACCAAGCCAGCACAAAACAGCTTCTTTATTACCTCCCTGGTTGCCCAGAAACCAACAACAGAGTTCTCTTTAAGTGATCCAGCCTCAGGCCTTCATCCAGGTACTCCAGTCAAATATGATGCAGATTTCTGAAAATCTTGTTCCATCATATAAAAGAAAAGGTTCTACCAATTCCAAAGGATTGGACACATTACCTTCCAAATTATTTTCACAGGCCTTGGGTGGCAGGCCAGTCCTAGCCCACAGACAACCTGCCAACCTGAAACATATTCTCACCAGTAACTGCATACCACACCATAATAACTCTAGCTCAGGAACCAATCCATGCAACAAACCTCGATGCCAACTCTGCCCACATATCTACACCAGTGACACCATCACAGGACCTAACCAGATCAGCCACACCATCACTGGTTCATTCACCTGCACATCCACCAATGTAATATACGCCATCATATGCCAGCAATGCCCCTCTGCTATGTACATTGGCCAAACTGGACAGTCTCTACGGAAAAGGATAAATGGACACAAATCAGACATTAGGAATGGCAATATACAAAAACCTGTAGGAGAGCACTTCAATCTCCCTGGCCACACTATAGCAGACCTTAAGGTGGCCATCCTGCAGCAAAAAAACTTCAGGACCAGACTTCAAAGAGAAACTGCTGAGCTTCAGTTCATCTGCAAATTTGACACCATCAGCTCAGGAATGAACAAAGACTGTGAATGGCTTGCCAACTACAGAACCAGTTTCTCCTCTCTTGGTTTTCACACCTCAACTGCTAGAACAGGGCCTCATCCTCCCTGATTGAACTGACCTCGTTATCTCTAGCTTGCTTGCTAGCATATATATACCTGCCCCTGGATATTTCCACTACATGCATCTGAGGAAGTGGGTATTCACCCACGAAAGCTCATGCTCCAAAATATCTGTTAGTCTATAAGGTGCCACAGGATTCTTTGCTGCTTTTCCAAATTATTGAATTTTCCAGATCTTACCCAAATACATGCTTACAACCAATTCTTATTAACTAAACTAACATTTATTAAAAAAAGAAAAGAGAGAGGGTATGGTTAAAAGATCAATATACATACAGACATGAGTTTCAATTCTTGAGGTTTAGATGTATAGCAGAGATGGTGAGCTTTATAGTTCGAAGAGTTCCTTTAGAATTTAGTCCATAGATTATAGTCCAATGGCCAATATCACCTTCGGGGAGTACCAGCATAACTGGGATCTCAGTCTGGTGACAAACTTCCCCTGATGAAGCTTAATCAGATCTGAGATGGCAGAATCAGGACCCAATGGTTTTTTATACAGTTTTCTAGCAGCCACTTGACCATACAGTCGTGGGTAAACAATAGTAACCTTCTGTTTCCTAAACACCACCAGTAATCAGTTACACAAATTAACATAGGGCAATTTATTCATTAGGCAGTCTATCACAAACTTCAAAGCGACATATAGACAATGATATTACTTCACCCAAGATACATCTAAATGTTAATATTCCCTTTTGATCTCTGAATTAATAGTTATAGTGACAGATTGGAACTGTCTGTTTACATGGTTAGCATCAAAGATACACACAATTAATATTACCCCTAATTTCTAACAACATAGGTTTGCATTTCAAAGTTCTAGCATTGAATTAAGCATTGAATGGCCTTAATCACCATTTCTAACATGACTTTAAAGGTGAGCTCTGGGTCATTCAGCCTGCAAGCTGTTCAGCCCTTTCTGGCAATTAGTTATATTTTGTATAAGATTTGCTGCAATTATATAGCAGTGTTAGCAACAATGGTTTGCATAATTATATTTTAATCAGACAATGTCACAACCAGTAAAACAGGTTCACAGCTACTAATGCGTACTAAGCTTTTTTTGCATTTAACACTTTTAGGCACAGTTTCTTAGATTGTTATGCTAATTAACCAGGTGACTAATGAACCAGTTGTGATCTTGATTTGATTAAGTTCTGTACCTTTGACAGCAAAGTATAAAATAAATAAAATTATGCACTACAGTCCTTTAGCAACATCAACAGATTTTATTGTACAGGAAGGGTGCTCCATGCTGCATTGGCAGGAAGATGGATAAAATGTCCAGTAGGAAAAGATTAGTCATCTCTAATTTTGGTCAGTTAAATTTTCACTACAGAGATAAGGAGAGAATAGGTAGATTTGAGAATCAGAGTTAGAGACCAAGCAAATGAATGAGGTCACTTGGAGGACGATTATGGAAGGTTTAAAAAAAAAATCAAGAACCACACCCTGGGATAACAGAGTGGGAGGAAGAGAAAAAGACAGCATCAGCATATGTGAATGAGATTAAGTATTAAGCAAGGGCAGTCCCAGAAGCCTGAGGGAAGAGAGTATCTCAAGGAGAAGTAGATAGCTGACTGTTAAAAGCAGCAGAAGAGGCCCTGGCAAGCAAAATGTCTTCAGTGATTTATGTAGGCAGTTTCAGGGAACCAGATTCAAAAAAGCAGTCACCCAAACAGGATCCAGAGGAGAAAAGTATCAGAGGGGTAGCTGTGTTAGTCTGGATCTGTAAAAGCAGCAAAGAGTCCTGTGGCACCTTATAGACTAACAGACGTATTGGAGCATGAGCTTTTGTGGGTGAATATCCACTTTGTCGGATGTATGTAGTGGAAATTTCCAGGGGCATATATATATATATATGCAATCAAGAAGCAGGCTAGAGATAACGAGGTTAGTTCAATCAGGGAGGATGAGGCCCTCTTCTAGCAGTTGAGGTGTGAAAACCAAGGGAGGAGAAACTGCTTTTGTAGTTGGCTAGTAATTCACAGTATTTGTTTAATCCTGAGCTGATGGTGTCAAATTTGCAGATGACCTGAAGCTCAGCAGTTTCTCTTTGAAGTCTGGTCCTGAAGTTTTTTTGCTGCAAGATGGTTACCTTTAAATCTGCTATTGTGTGACCAGAGAGATTGAAGTGTTCTCCTACAGGTTTTTGTATATTGCCATTCCTAATATCTGATTTTGTCCATTTATCCAAACTGGACAGTCGCTATGGCAAAGGATACCAGTCAATGAGTTGATATCAACTGTGCCCATCAGTTTATCCTCTGTCAGCACCTTACTTAAATCTTCATTTGTCACCTCCATGTCTCAATCTTCTCTGAGATAACAGCAATTTGGCTTAAGGGGAAAAGTATAATATGTTTCAGCATGATGGAGGGGAGGGGGGAAGATATAATGTAATTTTTATACAGGAATGTGACCAGGTGCTGTCCTAAAAGCACACTACCTTCTGGTACAGCGACCTTACAGGCAGGCTACCCTCAGTTCCCTCTTGGTTCATTACAATAATTTACTACCAGACTGTCTCCTCTTAACTCAATCCTTTTGTTTCTGGGCCAATAGAGGGAAGCAAGCATTGTTCCTGCTGCTAATATCTTCTTTTTATGAGGGAGAAGGCAGCATACACAGCCTTTCTTCCCAGGGCTCATCATGGTTGGCAGGGAAACAGGGGAGCTTTGCCCCAACCTACCCTACAAGGATCCTGGTCCCAGGTCTATGTCTACCAAGCAATTAACATCTGCAGCTGGCCCTGGTCAGCTGACTCAGGCTCACAGGGCTTGGGCTATAAAATTGCTGTGTAGATGTTTGGGCTTGGGTGGAGCCAGGACTCTGGAAAACTTCCTACTCACAGGGCCCAAGTGGGGAGGGTCCTATAGTCCGGCTCCAGCCCAGGCCTGAATATCTACACTGAAATTTTACAGCCATGAAGCCTGAGCCTTGTGAGCCAGAATCTGCTGACCAGGACCAATTGTAGGTGTTTAATTGCTGGATGGACATACTCTAATGGAACAGAAGTTTGAGTTTCCACACACACACTAATTATTCCCTGGGATCACTTCCTCTCCACCCGTATCTGCTTGTGCTATTTCCTGGGCCCTTGTGTATCTCAAAATTCCCCAAACTTTATAGAGCCATGCCATGAAACAGAGGTAGGCTGACCCTAGTCTCTTCTACCTTTAAAGGGGACAGACCACCCTGTTAATAAAAGTATTTCTGTGTACTCCTTACTCACCCCCATTTTAAATCCCACTTTGTGAATTTCAAACAGTCTTTTCTTTTGTGCACCAGAGGAATTGTTGTAACTTTTTCAGAGGGTCAGTTAAAATCTTAATGTAAAACAGACTGTACTTTTAGGTAACAGGATTTTTCTTCAAAGCTTGAAAAATTAATTGAAATTTGAATGTGCTGCCTTTCATTTCACCCTATGTAATTATTTCACCAACACAATAATCATTACATTAACATTCAACTAGTAATTACTTATAACCTACAAGGTCATATTATATGATGGCAGAGATGTCTGGGGGTATTAAGTCACATATTAATCCTGTTAATTTATTTACAAGCTGACTGACGAAATGCTCTCACCACTACATTCTGAAGCCAAAACAATAACTACTGTACTGTGAGCAGTGCTGTAGCTGCTAAATTATACTGCCTCTGTTAATAAGGCCCATAACCAAAAACTGTCAATAGTTCAAGATTAAGTGACAGTAATTAGATTGTAAGTAAATGCAATTACATCTGAGTTTTTACAAAGTTACATTTCCTAATACAGTAGTTACTTTAAAAGTTCCCATATTAATGGATACTCAGCCTTTATCTGGAAGTTGTTTGGCCTCGGTTATTACTAGCCACTTAATGACAGACTAAGCAACCATTGAAGATTGTTGGTCAAGTTTTCAGTCCATTTTTATCCATACTCTGTAGATCATATAATCTTTTGAAAATAACAGCATAGGCTATTCAAGGAATCTTTCTGCATGAAGGTGTCCCTTTAAAAGGCAGATATTATGCTATGCTCTATATAATTTGATTTACCTACTGGGATGGAAGGGAAGGGGAAAAGAGAGATGTGTGTCTGTGAGAAGTGTGGGCTGCTCTCTGGTGATCATGACTATAGCATTTGGGTCCTCTGCTACCAGCTGTGCATCAAGTGTTAGTGGATATTTCACTCTGGAGATCAGTCCCACTACGGAAAGAGGGAGAAGGCCTTTCTACTAGTCAGCTACCAGGGTCGCTTAAGGATCATTAAATGACTATGCCAAAGACATAGCTTTAATGGCTGTAGCTTGTGGGGATCACTAGAGTTAAAGGGGATCACCACTGCATGGTCAAAGGGAGCCACGCTGAGGCCAGATCTACACTAAAAAGTTAGGTCAAGTTAGCTATGTCACTCAAGGGTGTAAAAAAATCCACACCCCTGAATGATGTAATAAAGCCAAACTAACTCCCAGTATAGACAACGCTAGATCAATGGAATAATTCTTCTGTCAACCTAGTTAGCACCACCCTGAGATGTGGATTAAGTACAGCAAAAGGAAAATCCTCCCATTGCTGTAGCAAGTGTTTACACTGAGTCACTACAGTAGCATTTTCAGTGAAGTAGTCTGAGGGATCCATGGAGCCTGGGAGCCCTAGTTATAGATCAAGACCCCATTGTGCTAGGTTCTGAACAAAACATAGAACAAAGACAGTCTCTGTTACAAAAACTAACAAATTTATTGTATCATAAGTTTTCATGGGCTACAGTTCACTTCATCGGATGCATGCAGTGGAAAATGCAGAAGGAAGATATATATGTATATATACACACACAGGGAACATGAAACAATGGGTGTTACCATACACATTATAAGGAGGGTGATCAGTTAAGGTGAGCTGTTGTCAGCAGGAGAGAAAAATAACTGTTTGTAGTAATAATGAAAATGGCCCATTTCCAGCACTTGACAAGGAGATATAAGGAACTGTAGGGCGGGGGGAAAGATAAGCATGGGGAAATAGTTTTACTTTGTGTAATGGCCCATCCACTCCCAGTCTTTATTCAAACCTAATTTAATGGTGTCCAATTTGCAAATTAAATCCAATTCAGTAGTCTCTCCTTGCAGTCTGTTGGCCCCACAGAATGCCAACATTTTTATGGCTAACTTAGAACAATGCTTCCTCAGCTCTCGTCCCCTAGCACCTCTCCTCTGCTGGCACTACATTGATGACATCTTCATCATCTGGACCCATGGAAAAGAAGCCTTTGAGGAATTCCATCATGATTTCAACACTTTCCATGCCACCATCAACCTCAGCCTGGACCAGTCCACACAAGAGATCCACTTCCTGGACACTACAGTACTAATAAACGATGGCCACATAAACATCATCCTATACCAGAAACCTACTGACGGCTATACTTACCTACATGCCTCCAGCTTTCATTCAGACCACACCACTCTATCCATTGTCTACAGCCAAGCTCTACAATACAATCGCATTTGTTCCAACCCCTCAGACAGAGACAAACACCTACAACATCTCTATCAAGCATTCTTACAACTACAATAATCACCTGCTGAAGTGAATAAACTGATTGACAGAGCCAGAAGAGTACCCAGAAGTCACCTGCTACAGGACAGGCCCAACAAAGAAAGTAACAGAACTCCACTAGCCATCACCTACAGCCCCCAAATAAAACCTCTCCAGCGTATCATCAAGGTTCTACAACCTATCCTGAAGGACAATCCATCACTCTCACAGATCTTGGGAGAGAGGCCAGTCCTTGCTTACAGACAGCCCCCAAACCTAAAGCAATTACTCACCAGCAACCACACACCACACAACAAAAACACTAACCCAGGAACCTATCTTTGCAACAAAGCCCGTTGCCAACTCTGTCCACATATCTATTCAAGGGATACCATCATAGGACCTAATCACATCAGCCACACTATCAGAGGCTTGTTCACCTGCATTTCTACCAATGTGATATGCCATCATGTGCCAGCAATGCCCCTCTGCCATGTATATTGGCCAAACCGGACAGTCTCTACGTAAAAGAATAAATTGACACAAATCAGATGTCAAGAATTATAACATTCAAAAGCCAGTTGGAGAGAACTTCAACCTCCGTAACCACTCGATTACAGACCTAAAAGTCACAATATTAGAACAAAAAAACTTAAAAAACGGATTCCAACGAGAGACTGCTGAATTGGAATTAATTTGCAAATTGGACACCATTAAATTAGGTTTGAATAAAGACTGGGAGTGGATGGACTATTACACAAAGTAAAACTATTTCCCCATGCTTATCTTTCCCCCTGCCCTACAGTTCCTTATATCTCCTTGTCAAGTGCTGGAAATGGGCCATTTTCATTATTACTACAAACAGTTATTTTTCTCTCCTGCTGACAACAGCTCACCTTAACTGATCACTCTCCTTAAAATGTGTATGGTAACACCCATTGTTTCATGTTCCCTGTCTATATATATATATATATTTCATGTTTCCTGTCTATATATATATATATATATATTCCTTCTGTATTTTCCACTACATACATCTGATGAAGTGAGCTGTAGCCCACAAAAGCTTATGCTACAATAAATTTGTAAGTCTCTAAGGTGTCACAAGTACTCCTATTCTTTTTGTGGATACAGACTAACATGGCTACTACTCTGAAACCTGTCCAAAAACCTTACAGTCTAAGTATAAGACAAGAGACAACAGATGGATACAGGTCAGCAGATAGGGAGTAAAAGGAAACAATGGGCCAATACTAGTCAGCATGATAGCAGTGGTATCAGCACACCAGTGTTAGCCTAGGTAATCAATGCCCATGTGTGAGCAACTGCACTGCAAAACCCTACCGAAGTTATCACAGGCTTCTTTGTGCTGCACCAAGCGGAGTTGCTCTAAGGTTCTTTCCCAGTGACTTCTGGGAGAATTTGACTGACCTTCAGGGCACATAAGAGTAATTGTGGGAAGGCATTGGAGGCCTGTCAGCACTTGGATAATTTAGCTTGTGTCCTCATAGCAACGTAGAGTAGGCCAAAATTCCCAGATATGTTCATATTAATGAAACAGAAAGCATTTCTGGATAAAGTTCGTAAACAGGGGTTGGGGTTTTTTTTCATAATTTGAATGTGCTGAAT
Source organism: Gopherus evgoodei (assembly GCF_007399415.2). Classification (NCBI taxonomy): domain Eukaryota; kingdom Metazoa; phylum Chordata; order Testudines; family Testudinidae; genus Gopherus; species Gopherus evgoodei. The sequence goes on along the minus strand of NC_044322.1, from coordinate 287,133,097 downwards.
CTGAAAATGGTGTTTACTAAGCTGAATTTTGAATGTTAAGTAAAAAACAAAAAAAAATGGCTATCATTTGTAACTTTAAAAAATAAATAAAAATAAAGGAGAGAAACATATGGAATATATCCCTTGTCCGTCCCTAATGCAGGTTCGGTGAATTTTTAATTGAGAGAGGAAAATTAAAACCAGACAAACGTAAATTTCAAAACACCATGTGGCCATTTATTAACAGGGAGAAAATCACAACTTGGGCTGGGGAGGAGCACTTTTACCAACTAACAGTACTATTGGAACAAGAAACCTTTACACAACCTGAAGCAATCTATTTACATTTATCAACAAGAAACCAAATGATTCAAAATTAACTGCTCTTTAAAAAAGGTAAACGAATACACCAAATAAAATAAACTGTGTGCACACTAACCAAGTACTACTATTAAATACACCAATTAACTTCAATAGCAGTTATTACAACAACTCAATTCTTACATATCATATATACACAATTTACATTAGATAACAATATATGCAGTTCTGTATCAAATAAGAGAGGGGGAAAAGAGAAGAGGCTAAGCAAAGCACAGAAAGAAAGATTAGAAAGCAAGTACCCTATTCCAGGCGCAGCTGACCAGCAGAACAGACACTAGAAGCATACCGAATCCGTAGAAGATAACGCTGAAAAAGCAATAAAATGACATGTCCCAAGCCAGCTATATCCAGAGGAGACCCCTGGCCGAAGGGTTGATCAGGTCCTTCAGTCAGTACATGGATACTCCTGCAGATCCTGGCACGAGGCATGGTTTTATTCAAAGGCCCTTTTACACTTGCCAAAATCTGATGGCCCCTAGCTCCTACATCCTCCAAGTTCCGAGCTGTTGCCCCCTATGTGGATAGAATTTGCACACGGCACACTAGAAGCTGCTAGAAGCTGCACCCAGCACACTAGCATAGTTTTGCACACAACCCTAATTTGACCGTTTGAACTGAACTACGATTGGTCAGATTGGATCCCTTTGCCCACGGCACGCTGGTGTTATGCACACAGCACTAACCTGACCCCTGGGTTACCAGGCAGAAGAGCAAGAGACTGCACATGACACTAGCCTGACCCGTAGGTGACCAGGAAAAAGAGCAGGAAAAATGCACACGGCACTCTAATGTTACACACCACACTACGGTGTTGCACACAGTACCAGTGTGACCTTTAGATGACCGACAATTGGCCATACAGACTCCATGTTGGAAAAAATACCTTAGGGCTGCAACATCCCTAATTTGGAATGCTGGGCTATCAGACAATGCAGGGAGCAATTCTTGTTCAAGATCAAACTCTCTGCTTCCTCTGGTCACATGAGGATATGTACTTGAATTTTGTTGGTTTTGCAGCAAGGATGACATTTAAAATTCAGTAAACAAAGTATTTTTCAGGTATTTTTGATATGTGAAGGAGTTAAATGCACTATTATGCATTACACAAAGTATAATATACAATATAATAAGATATAGTTGATTTCCATAAGTTCTCATCTTTCAAAAATATAAATTATTAGCTGGTTATTAGACTTAATCACTAACCTAACCTAAAGCTAACTTTTACTTACAATGTAAGCAATTTGAATATTTATTTGGACACCTATGCCATGGCATAAACTACATACCAATAAATATTTGTTATTTATTCAATATTCATATAGTAGTTAATATTTATTATTATTGTCAGGTATTCCACAGACAAAACATGGAAGTGGTCTTGCACCTGAAGAGTCTCCCAACAGTATGTTATGAACAATGCATTATTTGCTAAACAATGAAAAAGGACACCATTTTTGCTTCTAATTAACAAGGACTGGCTACAACACAAGACAGAAACTCAGGGATTTCCAAAATATGGATGCAATTGATAGAAGAATTCTAACAGCTCTTCAATCTGAATGTAGGCAATCATTACTTTGACATAAAAACTGTTATGCAATGTACACAGATAAAGGTAAAATTAACAGAATTCATAAATTGATTTGAAGGAACTTTAATCAACTGGTAAGGGGGAACTCCAAACCCAGTCTTGTGTTACAATTGCCAAAATCTCAACAGTGTTTTGGAGCAAGGTCCCCACAGTGAACTAGAGTCTTTTCATTTTCTGCCAGAATGGAAGTTTCAAACAAGTACTTTCTTCAGTAACAACACTCACAATGAACAAATACTTGAGAGAACAAAATATGAACATGAGCTTAGTGTACGTGTAGCTGGTATAAGTGACCATATAGCCTCAGAAGGGAAATAACATATTAATCATTATAAATATTTCTTGAGAAAGGGAACAAAAACTAAGCATGAAACCACTCATAGTAGTACTGACGACATTACTAAGTCTGGCTTAGTAATGAGTAAAACATCGTGCAGAAGAAGTCAGTGTTTTGGAACTTTCACAGTCATTGTTTTCTCACAAATGAACATGAAACATCACCCCCAGTTTCATTTGAGAATGGTATGGCAACCTTCAATAAATACTTATTCTACATCTTGATGGTGCTTATGAGTTCATTGTTTTACGTGATCAACCTCCTTTGGAGAGAGAAAATTTATTAGTCCTTGTCAAATTCCATCACATACCTTTCTTTAAATTGTTTGTCAGTGCAGGATAAGAAAATTTATCAACCATTCCAGTTTACAAGACTGAGCTGGAAGATGAATTGCTCTCAATTGTATATGTGACATTGAAATTACACTCACATGTAATTGCTCAACCTGGATACCATGGGCTTAACAACAGTGAGGAAGAGACACTGTGGGCCAAAGACTGGATGTGGTTTTGCAACTCCTTTTGGCTGGGCAATCTATTCTTGAAGAAGGTGACAAGGAGTAGATACTTTGACATCATCATCTTCTGTATGTGATGAGAAAAAGGAAATATATAAGCAGTTATTTCTGAGGTCATTTTGTGCCAAAAAAAATTCTGCACATAATATTTTAAAATTCTACAAAATTCTGCATATTTTATTTGTCAAATATGGAAGCTATCAGCATGGTATTGAGGACCACAGGCCACTGGCTGCACAGAGGTGAGAGATCGCTGTGCAGCTCCCTCCCCTAGTCCCCACCCCCAGACACTGGATACAGTTGTGAAAAGGCTTGTAGAAGTCACACATTATATTCCACAGAAACATATAGTCTTGACTGTTGATTGAACACCTTTTCTGCTTTGATGGAGATAAAGTGGACTGTACTAGACTATAAAAATATTCTGATTCCACAAATAGGAAGTTTACACACATCAAAGAACTTCCTAAAAGTGCTGGAGCTTCATACAGGATTCTGGATTAGTGAGTGTGTGTACTGAAAGTGGAATTTTAGGTAGATGAACAATGGATAATGTAATTGATGATAAAAATTGTGCAAGAGACATTTGTGCTCAGAAGATCACTGAAACAGGCAATGTGGCAACCTGTTACCATAACATCTGTGCAACCTACAGCAAATTGACAAGAAGCTCTAAGAAAATCTCCTGGATTTTGCAAACTCTGATGCTGGAGAAAATTACAATAAGGTAGTGTTTATTCTCTCATTGGCAAATTTTCATGACCGGGGGCATAATTTTTGTTGAACAACACAGATAACCCTCTGGTGGCAGAACATGGATGTGGGGTGTTTCTTCATACTTTTCACCAGAGTTCAACAGGATGGAATTTGGGAGCTATAGCTGTATGCCTTCAAAAGAATGCCTCCGTTCTTTCACCGCTATGACCACACAAATTATGTTAAATGGGATCTGTGTGCTTAGCAAAAATGAACCAATTCCCTCTAGTGTTACTTGAAGAGTTTCATAGAGGCAATTGGGTTGTGAAATGTTCCAAATACAGATTCAATCAGGTAGATCAAGGCCACTTCCAAGAGTGGCTCAATGCCACTGGTAAAAAGAGGAGGAGGAGGAAGAGGAATTATAGGTATAAAAACAAAGGCCTCAGCACTTAGCAGATGGGCTATCTCCTATAATCTACTTGATCAAACTGGAGCTCAAATCAGAAAATTATTCAGTCTTGGACTTGATGATTGAATGATGTGCAATGAATCCACACCAGCACAAAAGATTCATGGTTATGTTGATGAAGCCATTCAGGACACTCTGCTGAATGCAGAAATATTTGGCAGGAGCAACTGAATATCACAATGCTGTAGCTGCAGAAATGCCACATTGGCATGCATGGGACTGGTAAACGCAAGTGGTGTATTGGCACATGTAGGAACTGTTAAATTATGCTTGTCTAAACAGCATGCAGGACAAATAGTAACTATCTGTAGTAGAATAAAAACCATAAACACTATTTTTTTTAAGTTTTACTTAAATTTTGAACTCCAATTTAGGAGGTGAAATATTCAAAATTAGATTGTTAACTCTGCCCTCCCCCCCCCCCCAATTCAGCACATTCAAGTTATGGAAGATATCATGTTTATCTACTTTCCCCCCAAAATTCCTCCTATATCTTATTTTATAGAAAGAGTGCCCAATCTAAAGAGGGAGAGTTACAAGCCCAAGTGGAGGTGGAACCCAGGCTTTTACTCTTTCCCCAGTCATACCAACTAGCCCAGGTTTAATATACCACTAAACTCAGGTGAAAAGTTTGTGTGTGTAGATGGAAGGGGGATTAGGGGCAACAAACAAGTAAGAGACCAAGATAACTCTTCAGTGAAGACATACCAATGATACACAGGAGGATCTGGGCTTGCTAGGAGAATGTTGTTTGGTTCTGTTGTGTTCCTAATTTATCTGATAGAGAAGTGTAAGATGAAATAAGACCAAATATGCACGTAGGCCACCTGTTTTAAAATCCACTTTTCACTAATAGTTTATTCCAACTGTGAAATAAAGATACTTTGCTTTAAGAAGGCTGTTGCCTATCAGTGGTGGCAATAGAAGAAATGCAGGTGCCCCAAACCTCTTTGGACCTAAAGGATGATAAGGTCTTTGTATATGTGGGGTAGTGCATCCAAGGCCTATTCTCAGATATGGCACGACACCAAAAAATGCTGTTTTCATAACTTGGATTAGGTAACATGAGTTAAAATAGCAGATGAAGACATAGCAACTCAGCATTTAACTTGGATTAGCAGCTCAAATTCAACCCTAGGCTGCCTGATGGGTTAGCAGCTTGAGTTAAAGCCTAAATTAAAAGCTGAGTTGCCGTGTCTTCAGCTGCTATTTTAACCCATGTTAGCTAATCCAAGTTTGTTTTTAAAAAACAGCTTTTTTTTGTAGTGTAGTGATACGTTAAAAGTGGAAGAAGCATGGGATTCCACACCAAGACAGGTATAGGCAAGCAGCTGAAGGACTGCACTCAGAGAAACCAGAAAGGAGACGGATGGGTAACTGGCCCCATAACTGTGACAAGTATTGGCTAATAATTTTTGTGACAATAAAAACTTGCACTGGATAATGCATATCCCTGAACTAAGGCCTATGAATAGGGACAATAGACGAGTTAATGTATATTGACCCCAAGAAATACTACTTAGCCTTGTTGGAGATTTGTGTTAACAGTCCTTTGGAAGATTGAAGAGTTTTCCCTATCCCAAGGATGAGTGTATTAAGCTGTTATATCAGTCATGTGTGGATACTCAGAGTAGCAGGATGTATTTTTTTTAAATTGTAGTTCCACTCTGAAAGTGGGATTATGGAGTTCCATGTTTGTCTGTCAATAACTTCCAGAGCAAACTTGCTCAGTTTGAGCTTAGTGATGCTCTTCTTGAAATTAATGATTCCCCATTGATTTCAACAGAGATCCATAACAATAAAAATGTTGTGTTTGGTAAAATCCTCACCTCATGGAATCAAAAGGGATTACACCACTTATTTCATTGTGGACAGGATTTCACCTGCTGTCTTTCCTAGCTGTCAAGCTGGGACGGGAACACCACATAACTTTGATCAAACTCTGATCATAGGTATAACTGAGATCCATCTGCTTTGCTTCATAGCCAGAGCACGTTTGAAACAGAAGCCACTGAGATAGTAAATATAGAATCCCATGTTGCAACTAGTGGCTTTACAGGAGCAGAAACATGTTTTCATATAAATTCTAGACCAATTTCTGGGGGAGAGAGTTGGCTTTATCAGCATATGAGATTGGGAACAACAAGCCCTAATCTCTGTACAACATCATAATTGACTGGAGAGCTCCGGCTACTGACACAAAGCTTAATAGACTGTCTTAACTTACCATCTGTGTAATGGGCATAAAATAGGTGAAATTTAAAGTTTTTTTGAACGCTTTGCAATCCTTGGATGAAGATTTCTACAGAAGAATAAAGTTTTGTTATTCAGACTTATTTTACAACCTCAAATTACAGAAACAGTAATGATTAAGGCAACTGTATTGTAGAGGATAAAAACATGCATTGCCAGGGCATTCTGTTGGAACGTATTAAGGCATATCACGTCTGTGACCTTCCTTCTTTCCTTACATAGTTTAAATTCCTAGATTCACTCTTCCTTTTATTCCAATAGTCTCGAAACAATGAACAAAAGTACTTTTTACGGCATGCTACCACAGCTACAATAATGCAACTTGTTAGTGTAGACAATATGGTGCAGCATGTCCTGAAGCCAAAATTTTAATTTGAAGGGGCAGAGGTTTCATCTGTATGATTGTCTGAATTCAAGGGAACAAAAACAGAATGTTTTCTCCAGTATTGCTGTCTTCCAATTAAAATCCCCTGTACATTTCACTTCTACTGGATTGCCTCGTTCCATTACTATCCATCAGCAGTCTCACTACAAACAAATAGTAATCAAGAAAAGGCTTTATGGGGAGCTTGACAGTTCCCATGTTGACATAAGTTGTTCAATATGCTAGACAGAGCACAAGGGGAAAGGACAATTCCTTTGTTAAACAGTTACCATCTGAAACCCTGAATTAGGGAGGGACACACATATTTTAGGAAAATGAAAATCAGGCAGATGAGTACATCCCCTTCACTCAAACCTTATTTCAGTTTAGGATAAATTTTACTGTCCTTCTTACCATGCTCATTCCCTTCCTAAAGCCTTTCTATCTCCCCATTGTCCCTTTTCCCCAGATTTATTTTCATACTCTGAGGCCCTTCAGTACCTCCATGACTCTCTTCTGTTCCATGATCATCTGTATTCCAGTGGCACCTAAAGGTCCATGTGAGATCAACACCCCATTGTGAGAGGTGCTGTACAAAACACATTGTAAGCTTTTCATGCCAGGGAATGTTTTTTACAATCTAAATGGACAAGATAGGAGAAAGAAAATATTACTCCCATTTTACAGATAGGGAACCTCAAGCAAAAAGAAGAGCAACTCTCCCAAAGTTACACTGACAGTTTGTGGCAGAGCTGATCATATTAAACCAGATCCACTTAGTACCAGGCCAGTATCTTGACTGCAAGACCATCCTTCCTCAGTGCTAGAGTTGGCCCAGAAATGGAAATCCCTTCCCGTAAAAAATTTCATTTTTGAAAAAACAAACGTTCATCCTGAAGGCCTCATCTGTGTGATTGTTTTTGTTCCTGTGAATTCAGACAAAGAACTATTCCCAGTACAGTATCTTAATTGACTTGAGAGCTCCACCTGTTAACACAAATCATAATTAGACTGTCTCAACATTTAAAATGTGTTCTTGTTTTGTTTTTCCACAGGACAGGTCCCCAAGAAAGATTCTGGTTTAGGAGAGGCAAAACAGAAGTTTTTGGCTTCTCAGGATCCCATCTGTGAAACTCATAAGAGCTTCCAGCATGCTTGCTCAGCATCCCCACTCCCATCTCCAGGAGGCAGAGACTATGGTCACTCAGTCTCCCTACTCCTCTTCCCTGCTCTGAGGCTGAGAGACATAGAGCTTGGGATGCTCAGCCTTCCTGCCTACCACACTCCTCACCCCCCAGCTCCAGGAGCTGGAGAGGAAGATGGCTCAGTTTTCCTTTCATTTCCCTTTGCAATTAAAGATGAGTTTTCACAGAATTAGGAATTTTAGCACATTCTTGTTGATCCCTCTTTGCTGCACTATTTAAATTTCAGTTTAAACAGCCACAGAATTCACTATCATCCATTAACAGTACTTTGAGATCCTCAGAAGTAAGGCACTTATATACATGCAAACCAATTTATAAATATTAGTGAATTAAGCCTCACAACACCTCTGTGATGTAGGGATATATGAACCTTATTTTCTAGATGGAGAAACTGATCTATAGAGAGGGTAAATGATATACTCAAAGGTCACAAACATGCCTGCATAGAGCCAAGAACAGAATTCAGACTTCCAAATGTCTGGCTTCAGATATCCTGTGGAACTCACTGGCATAAGGTATCATTGAGTCCAAGGGTTTAGCAGCATTCAAAAAGGACTAGACAGGTATCTGAGTAACAAGAACATCCACAGTTTTGATGGATAGGATTTGTTTAAAAAGTGGTATACTCACTTACACGTCAGGGTATGAGCCACATTCTAATGGTGATGTATGTAGGGGGTAGTAAAGTAAAATCTTCATATTGGACTTGTTATTCCAAAATTGCTCACTATTGGGTTTCTTGCACTTTCATCTAAGTATCTGGTACCTACCATTGTTGGAGACATCATGATATCAGATTAGATGGACCTTCCTCAATGCTGAATTCATACTTGTTTTGTTATTGTAAGCATTACATTTAGAAACAAATTTTGTCCTAGAGATTAACGAATTCTGTCTGTGTTGGTGCAATTAGGAAGTGAACTTCAGAAATTATTCAAACATTTAAATCTGAGGCCTATTTCCTTGAGCACAGTAGTGACCTCAATACTTGCTTTGGCAGCTCACAGGGAGAAGGACGGTCTGTCACACACAGCCAGGATCTATGCCCTGTAGGGCTTTCTAAATCAAAATCAACATCTTGACTAGCACCCAGAAAGAAATGGGGAGTTGATGCAATTATTGAAGAACGGAAGTAATATTTTCCCCCATGATTAACTTCTCTAACCAAAATGAGCATCTGTATTTTGCACCAGTTGTTGTTCCCATGTTGTCTTCAGGTTGCTCCACATATTGTGGACTTGGTTGCAATAGTTTAGTCTAGAAGTCAGATGGCAACAGTGAGAAAGAAAAGGGCACCAGCAACTAATCAAATGTAGATATCACAAGAAAACTCCAGCACTTTTGGGCACTGATGCCACTTATAATTCAGTACCAAGTAGGGACCCAGAAGCACACCAATATGGCACAGCTCTTGGCAGAAGGGAGGATGGATCCCCTCACCAATGGGGTAGAGAAAGTGCTGCCACCATCACAACTACCTTTCCCCATAGATCCTTCCCCTTACCCACTAACTTCACCTCCATCTTGTTGAGGATTAAGCTTCAACCACCTTGCCCTCAGCCAAATCCCATTCTCAATCAGACACTAGGAAAAAAGGCACCCAACCTCTTCTGGGTGAGATGAAAAATTAGGCTTACTTGCATGTAATCTGCATTCTGATGGTGCTGCAGACTGGACAGTGAGACTATCTCAGTGACTATCTCAGTTCAACCAATGAGACTAAAGCGGTCTCTGTGCCATACTGAAATCTCATCTGCAAGAGACTGGAATAGATTCAGATTCTGATCTCATGTTGGGTGTAAATCCACTGACTTAAATAATTTAGCTAGGATCAGAATCTAGCTAATGTTAACAAAAGCAAGTAATAATATGGTTATAGCTATCTCATTCATTGGTAACTGGTTTCACGTTGTTTTTTTATGCAGTTCCCTATCCAAGGGTTGAAATGTATTTGCATAAGAGAGGGAAGCGAAAAGCATCTTCATATAACTTTTGCTAGGATTTTAAGCTCCTAATGGAGATGACACAGGACTCGTTGAAGGGCTTTCTTTATGCTGCACTTTTCTTCTGCACAATGATAACTTGAAGTTTTGAACCGTGGGGTGAATACTGAATAGTCACATCTTTTTCTCCATTTTTTTAAAGGATGATGTTCATTCAATAGCACAACACCAAAGGGTATATAATTATTAAAGAGTGAAAGAAGTTGCATTCAAATTACCCATGAGTCCAAATGCTTGGCTCTGTATAATTACTTTCAAATTATTTCTGTCAAACATGCGTTATAGTTGAGTTAGTCGTTTACATTTTTTAAAGAAAATTAGGTAAATCAAGAAAGAACTTATTCTGAATTTTTAATGAGACTTGATCATTCTTTAAAACTAAGTCAGGGTTTTCAGACTGGAAATAAGATCAGCAAATTAAATGCAGTGAATATTCTGGGAGAGAGATTTGCAAGTTAAAGGCTAGAATTCCAGCACACAAATGCATAGCATTACTTCTGATAGTTTTTGAAAATGATGACCTCAATACATAAAATTGGAGATAAAAATTGTTTTCCTGTTAAATCTTTGCATGTTTTCAATTAATTTCCTTTGCTATGAATGTCTAGGCTGTCCTGCTTTAACATCTAGCAGAGACTGAAAATTCAACAAATTACAATATTGTAACATAAATGAAGACAGACTCATTTTCTGAAGCAAGATCCACATGTTCTAGCCCCAGTTAGGTCTACATCTGCCTAAATTAACAAGAAGTCCAGAAATTGCAATCATTAACACAGATTAATGTAAATCTTGCTTTAGTGTGTTACGCACAATTCTTTTAAATGTAAATAACCAGGAAAGGCTATATTTTTTGCATAGTGCAGGGAAAGGGAAAGGGGAGAAGGGTGTAAGAACCCTTCCCACACTCCTTGTGCATCCTGTGCCAGACAGGGACAATTGTATACCCATGCTCCAGGGAATGCAAGGCCTGTTCCCTGTATGTGCTTTCCTATGCATAAATCACTCCAAAGGGAATGAGGCAATTGTCGGTGATACATCCTAATGAGTGATGCATCCTGTGTGTCTCAAGTCCTTCTGGGAGCTTAGAGATGATTACCTCTTTCTGGTGTTGATTCCCTCCTCTAGCTCCCTCTGCACTGCATCCAACACAGGCCTGTGCCTAAGTGGCACATTATTGAACCAGAGAAAGAGAAAAGCCCTTAAGCAATATGTTGTGGTAGAAATGTTTTATTGATATGAATTTGGGATAGCAGTACCATAGCTGATGTAAGCAATTCCAAATATATGTCAATAAAGCCAAATTTTATACAATCCCTCATGATCATGCACTTTAATATATGCCACATTTTACAGAAAAGCTATTTTAGAAATGTTGTAGAGATTTAGACATTCGCTGGTGGTGGTTTCTGATTTTGTTTTCCATTATCCTGTAAAGCTAGGCTCCCTTTGTACCATGAATACCATCAGAGGCAGAAAAATTATAATATTTACCTAATACATCTGTTCAATACATTATAACATCAGAATGTTATGGTCAGAGATGTTTTTGTCTAACAGAACTAGCAACAAATGTCTCAACACTGTAGATGGCAGTGGGGGATTGCTGGCTTTTTAATAATATAAAGCCCCCATGAATCATGAGCTATTAGACTCTTTGCATGTCATCCAGGACTAATATTTCAATAATTCGACTAGTCTGAGGCCCAGGACAAGTAAATTATTCCCTACTGCATTGATGTGGGCTGGGGTGGGCAGGTGGGAGGGAAGATAAAGGAACATTCCTCTGTCAGACTGAGGGATATTTTTGTTTTTAGAATTGTGGCTGTTTGGGCTATGTAGAGGGGTTAGATGTTAGAATAGTCTTGGTGTTGTGGATTAGTGGTCAGTGTTAGAAGAGGTAATCAAATGTACACTCTGTGTGCAACTTAGTACATTGTAGCTGACCAGATATTTATTTTTGGCTACATAAATACACCTACGCATCTAGTTATAAGTGTGGTGGTGATAGACATAAATTCAATAGCAGAACCTTGGGGGAAACAAAAGTTAATATGCATCTGCAGTTATTAGGAACTATGCCCACTATCCATTTTCCCCTTGGAATACCTCACATTTTTAGGTATCAAAAAGCTATTTTTACTGTTTTAAAGGGACCACTCAGTTCAACAAATATATGTCTACTTACAGAACTGCCAGCTGGGTACTTACTGCTTTATTTCACTGCATCACAACAGTGTGGCGCTGGGGGAAGGGAAACTCCCACTGATTAAACAGGAACTAAGGGAGGGGTGAACATAGCTCTATCCCATAATACTCTGGTGGTAACCCAGTGAACATCATCATGACCATTTTTTCTACATTTAAGCTATTTCTACTCTATGGACCTTACAGCAGCATAGTACAGCTGCATCACTCTAAGGTCTGTGTAGCGATTCTATGATGGCAACAAGCAGCGGTGGCTATGTCAGCTCTCCCACCAACATAGCCTTGTCCATTTCGCCACTCTTGTTGGTGAAAAGTACAATATTATGGGGGTGTTTTTTCACACCCCTGACCAACAAAAATTTTGCTGACAAAAGTGCTAGTGTAGACAAAGCCTTAGTCTTTCCAAAAGTTTTATGATTCCCTTTCATCCCTGCACACTCAAACTCATGGTAACTAGGACATCTGGAGTGAGATTCTCAGCCGTGCTGCAGCTCCTCTATGCGGTGTAAAATGGCTGCTGGAGTGTAAAGTGGCTCTAAATCCTCCAGCTCTGGCTATGAGCGAATCCCCAGAGGCAGGGCCTGATGAACAATCATAGGCTGTTTTTCTAGGATTGTCATACAAGCCCCAGTGTTGGGATGTATTGTTGGGTAGCATCATGGTGAAAGTGTGCTGGGCCAGAGAGCACAGTGATGCTTAAAATTACCTTTAACCTTCATCCCCTGGGGTGAGACTTCTATACTGTCTCTCTACAACTAAGACTACAGTACAGTTGGAGGCATAATTTCCAGCTAGGGTAGATATACACATGGTAGCTTTGAAGTATCAGTGTACTTGCAGTGGCAGCATGGGCTAGCCAACCAAGTACTTACCCAGGGTCTTGGACACAATTATACTTCGGCGGCTAGCTCATCCCACCATCCACATCACTGCAGCTACCTTCCTATTTTTAGCATGCTAGCTCAAATCAAAGCTAGCACATGTTCATTTATCAGAGAGACCAGACAGCAAGTGTGAAAAATCGGGACTCTCTTTTTTGGAGGTAGAGGGGTGTAAGACAAAGTCCTGAATGTTGTGACATTCCCAATAATATCAGGATGTCTGGTCACCCTAACATCTAGCCAAGATATAAATTACACCTCCAGCTGTATGTAGACATACTCTAAAGGGGGCAGAGGATAATTTCAACCCTACCCTGGAGTGCGGAGCTATAACTTTTTTTAGGGGGGATTGGAGGGCATTGTCCCTTCCTGTGTAAATGAACACTGCAAACTCATGTTGCGAAAAATCTTAAGCAAAGTGTGTGTGTGTGCGTGCGTGCATGTGTGCGTGTGCGCGCATGTGTGTCTTTATATATAAATATGTGGCACAGAGATCTTTTTTCAAAATGAGTATATATGAGAATATATATGTATGGAGAATACATAAAATAACGTCTCTCTTTCCAATATTCTCTCTTCACTTACAAGTAACAACCTAGGAAATAAGTGTTAAAACTTGCCTGGATCCCACCTCTCCTGGAAATCTCAAAAGCATGAAGTTTCACATAAAAGCTGCTTGTCCAGTTGTACTGAAAGAAGGACAAAAGACATTTGATATGGGTTAAATCAAGCTACAACTTTATTATTAGATGTTGAGGACTACCCAACAGATAAAAGTGTACAATGCAGGTAACCCCATGTTCATTCCATAATTACCCTGGGGGTGCTTCTGCTAGCTCCCTCTCTTTTTTCCATCCACGTGCTTCCAGCCAATCCATTGTAGGGACCTTACCATCCACCTCCTCTCTCTTGGGCAATAAGAAAGGGGGGTTGGCTCCCTTCTGTACCAATCATAGGAGTCTCCAGCCTCCCCCTCTATTCCCTTCCTTTAATAAGCACCTCTTTTTAATGTCCTTTTCCAAGCCATTTATCCAGTCACTGTTTCTGATCAGCTAAGGAGATCATTTCCTTTTAGCTGATTAGACTGGTAAGACATGGTGGATACGCATACAGAGGCATTTGTGATAAGGCAGTTTTCAGAGTAACATTTCACAATGTCACCAGAATTCATAAATTGTACTGACAGATTACTAGACTTCATGATAATATCCAACATCCTCCTTATTACGATGGGGAAACTGAGCAACATAAGTGAAGTGACTTGTCTAGTGACATTTGTTAAAAGTAGACTGGCCTTTTCTTGTTTTTCTGTTTTTCATTTTAAGGGTGAAAGTATGTGCTTTGCCTCTAAGAGGCATAGCACAGAACTCTCAGCCCAGAAGAAGGGCTGGAGTTAAGGTAACTTTAGAACATCTTTGCCTCATCCCAGTCCTTGACTGTTACAGGGACTGGACAGACCCCCAATATTACTTACAGCAGTGGTTCTCAACTAGCAGTATGTGTACCTCTGGGGGTATGCAGAGGTCTTAATCAACTTATCTAGATATTTGCTTAGTTTTACAAAGGTTACAAAAAAGCACTAGCTAAGTCAGTATAAACTAAAGTTTCATACAAAGAATGATTTGTTTCTATTGCTCTATATATTATATGGAAACAACGTGCATACGCACACTATATTACACATGCATTTTATGTCATTTACTGCTGCATGCAAACATGTTAATGATGTTGAAGTTATGCTGTGTGTCTGGTTGTGTTGTAAAAATGAATAGATTTAAAAGAAGGAGTCTGAAGTGGTGATAGTAAAAATTGTAAGAAATTGAAAATGACTGAAAAAGCAGTCAGTTCTGTGAGGAATATATTGCTTTTGGATTCACATCTACAAATAGTGATCCACCTCAAGCTTTGTGTTTCCTTTGCTGGAAAACTATCAAATAACAGTATAAAGCCAGCGTATTTGCAACATTTGAAGACAAAACGCCCTGTGCATGTGGATAAACCAGTAGAATTTTTTTTCAAAGAAAGGTTTCTGAGTTCCAGACTTGCCAGGTTAAAATGAAAAAAAGCTTCAGCTATTTCTACAAAAGCACTTGAAGTTTCATATGTAGATCATTTGGCCCACTTGACATCTGAGTTCAAGTCATATTCCCCCAACATTCAACACAACTCGGCTCAATTCAACCGGATAAGAAACCCATTCATTTTGTCAGATATTAGCAGCAGTAACCTCTCTGCCAGTCAACAAGAAAATCTTCTTGAGCTGTCCTCAGACCATGGTCTGCCAATTAAGTTTAATGACTCCATGCTAACCCAGTTCTGGTGTTTAGTACAGAAAGAGCACACTGACCTTGGGAACTGTGCTTTGGATATTCGGTTACCTTTTGGTCAACATATCTTTGTGAAGTCTCGTTTTCTGCTATGACTGCCATCAAGACAAAAACTAGAAATAGACTCAATGTGGAGAAAAAATTAACTGTTGCTGTTGCCAGAATGACAAGGCTCACAAGTGAAAAAGAGGCTCAAGTATCACACTGAAATGTAAGTACAATATTTATATTCCAATCGATTTATTTTATAATTATATGGTAAAAATGAGAACGTAAACCATTTTTCCAGTAGTAGTGTGCTATGACACTTTTGTATTTTTTGCTCATTTTGTAAGGAAGTAGATTTTAAGTGAAGTGAAATTGGGGGCACATAAGACAAACGGCAGACTCCTAAAAGGGGTACAGCAGTCTGGAAGGTTGTGAATCACTAACTTAGAGAATGCTACGGCCCTATTTAAGTTATAGTGGGGCTGTTGTATGGGCTGCAGCACTGCTCAGAATATCTGCAGCTATAGGTGTTGCAGCTCTTCACCTGACATGGCTCCTGCCCTCAGCCCCACTTATGGCATTCTCCCTATGAAAGGCTTGCAAAATGGTTCTCAGAGGACAGTCTTGCAACTATCTCTATACTGCCTCCACCAGGGAGCCCTCCCCATGGTTAGAGCCAGGGTTTTTAGGACCTCTGTTTGCCACTAAAGCTCTTTTGTCAGCTGTAAACAGCTATCAAAAAAGATGAGGATCTCACCCAAAATGTTTAAACAACCACTATTTTTCTTTTTGAGTATGTAATTTCTTGCTTGGTATAAAACACACACAACCAAATTCTTCGCAATGGAACCCTGAACCGAAACTGCAGTTATGAGTACAACAGTGAAAAACTAGTTAAAAATTAAAACCTTCTAAAGGTTCTCACTGATCATCATAGCTCCTACACTGGTCCTTCCCTACCTCCTCTGATTCTCCTGCATCATTTTTATTTATTTTGGTCTGTTCATGTATATTATCAAATTCTTATACAAGTAAAGAAAAGCTTTGTAGAGAAAAAAATATATAGCAGACATGGCTGGAATGCATAGACCAAAGGCAAGAAGTAATACAGTATATCAGAAACCACCTACAATTTCCAGCTTTTTCTTTAGAAGAGTTTAGAGTGCTGTATAATGACTCAGGTAGTAGCAGAATATATTTGCTCCACATATGAGTAGTGTGCAACTTAAAATGTTCTGAAATACAAGATCATTATCAAACCATTTAATGCAGACTTTCTTTCCTGCAGCCATTAACTCTAACTACTCCACACATGTCTTTGAGCCAGTTGTTAAAATGCTGTAGTTTAAGATCTTTCCATTATTCCTTATTTTTGGAGCAAATAAGGTTAAAATGTCTACAAAACTTTTTAGAGTGGATTCAGAGTTTCTGAGTAGCACTGCATATACGAAAGCATTCAGACTCCCAGATAGACCACAAAGGCTCTTTAGGAGGACATTCAAATAGTTAACGTAAGTGTTCTAGCATTCTGCTTAGTTTAATAGAACTCTTACAAGATACTTACTACAAGTTAATATAAAGGTTAGATTTTATGCACTCCTTATAATACAAATCTTTAAGGTATAGTACTAGCTATTAAAAGTTAAAAGGTCAGATCTTCAGCTACTTTGACTCAAGCACATAACTTTCTAGTGGCGAAAAGGGCCTGGTTGGCGAAAAGGGCCTCTGTATTTTTTTTCTCTCCTATCTCTATATTGATGGAATCTAACATATTCTAACACATCATAGTTTCTTTCTGCCTAGTTCAGGAAATTCAGTCATGGATGCATCTGACTGCTCTTCCTGCATAAGGTGGGCTCCTTAAGTTATTTGTATTATTTTACTGTTTATTGGCCTCAGCTGGAATCAGGGCCTCATTGTGCTAGGCACAGTATAAATACAGTCCCCTCCCTAAAGAATTTACAATCTAAATTGACAAGACAGACAAAGGAAGTACTATTATTAGAACACTGTGCGGATCCAAAAATTTGGATATGCATCCAACCTGCAGTTTGATTAACTTGTATCAGATCCTCAATCTGCACTCCACTTTTTATATGTGTCTGCATGTTCACCCACACCAGCACCCTATCTTGCTGTCAGAGACCTGTGCAGATACAAAAGTTTGGATCCACATCCAATCCACAAAGATGGTAAAGGATATGACTACATCCACATCTGCAGATGCAGATATCCATGGATATAAAACAGATATCCAGGGATTGGCAGGGCTCTAACTATTATCTCCATTTTATTGATTGGAAACCAAGGCACTGAGAGATTACATGATTCACTGAAGGTCACACAGCAAGTTTTAGGTATAGCCAGAAACTGAACACAGATCTCTTGAGATCTACTTACATGTCTTAACAAGATCATCCTTCCTCTCATGCCAGGAAATGTCATTTTTCCAGCAATTCTCTTAAGAGCCTCATGATCATAGTTAGATTTACAATGAATTTTGTCAAATAAATTTTCATCATTTTAAATCTCTGAGGATCTGGTTTACATTGTGAAGAGGTCATTTCAACTATTGCTTTTATTTTATGTGAATCAGGAATTAAGTAATTTTCTCTTAATTTATGTCCAATGTAGATCATTGCTATTATACCAATCTTATTTAAGTTCAGTGTAAGCGATCTTTCTTTTGCTCTCTATAAAATGTTCACAAGTTTTTCACTATATGTCTTTAAGATGGCGGCAGGTTGTTCCATTGTCACAGAAAACATCCCTATTGAAAAAGGAAACATTCTGCATTATAACCTCTGCATGTTATGTCTTAAATATTTGACACTATTCATTTCAATATCTTAGGAAGAAAACTGATTCACTTGTACTTTTAACATTCAGATGGTGCATTAAAAATCCTAACATAGCTTGACTCCTCTAACCAAAATGCATGTCTTGCATTTAATATTGAGAATATTTTTTGCTTCTGAAAGCTTAGCTTCTACTTCAACAGTTTTCATGGGACGTTTTCATGCCTTAGGGTTTTACTGAAATCACTGGGATCTGTGTATATCCATATTTTGTCTGGCTTTTATATTACAGCTACTGAACTAACAGTCGGAGTTTGCACCAACGTTTCAATAACTCTTAGCTTTTTTAAATCTTCAGAGGTAAGATCTTTCTTTATCTGTTGGGGGGAAAGTAAAATTCCTCTTGGGGGATGGATAATTGAAGTGATTGATTTGTCTATCTTAATGTGCTATTCTCTCCAAAGAATGCTCACCTAGGATAGTATCTGAGATTTCTCCCTGTATGCTCCTCTAAGCTTAATATATGCAGTTTTATGGCATTTACAGCAACACGTCTTTAACTAACTTAATGGTTAACCAGATTCTGATCTTACCTTAGGCAGTATACCAACTGTTACTGTTCAGAAATATTCAAAGCAATACTAGTTTTCAAAATAAGTTATAACAGCTATGTGCACTATTTTCATGGCCAGAATACAAAGCAAGCATTGTTTTAGCTGTTTCTTTACAGTTTTATTAGCTACACTATTATTTATTTTCTTTGGAAACTATGAGCCAGATTCTCTTCTGTGGCTGAAATTCACTCAATGCAAGGAAAGGAAGGGCCTTTGAAGAGTTATGACTCCCTGATCCCATGCCCCAGTATATGGTCGCTAGCCTGAAAACATGTAAAGGTTGGCAAAACCAGGACATTTTGTGCAGAAAGTCATGTGGCAGTAGCAGGAGTTGGAAAGAAAGGAAGGCCACCCAAATCTTTCAAGAACTTTGTCTAGGGCATTTAGTTTATCCCTGCCACCCTAAGCTTTCTATAAAAATGCATATATTTTATTGTGCTTTATTCAGCTGATTTAAAATGTCTCAGGAGAAGGGGTTTTCATGACTTTGTATTACAACAGCATCCAGAAGCCCCAACCAAGATCAGGGTGCTGTACGTACACATAGTAAGAGGCAGTGCCTGCTCTAACGAGTTTACTATTTAAACAGACAAAACAAAGGGTGGGAGGAATGAATATTAATAGCCCCATTTTACGGATGAGAAAATGAAGTCATAGACAAATCAAATGATTTGTCTGCATTCACACAGAAGTACATGGCAGAACTGGCAATTGACCCAGAATCCCAGTCCAGTGCTTTAAATACATGATTGTTTTCCTCTCCAAGATTAGTGTAAAATTACAAGATTCCTTGTAGGGTTTACATTTCACATTCCAAGGACTTTACTCAGCACGACATACTTCTGTTAAACTCAGTGAAATGGGAGTTTTTCCTGAGTAAATTAGTAGTAGGGGTTGCAGAAAAGGGCCCAACATATATGATTATTAGGAATTCAGTCTTCATTTTCAATTGCTTAATTTAATCAAATTATTCCTTATTATACCCATTTGTATCACCTAACAGTTTCTCTCCCTTCTTGAAGTTTATAATCTTCAAGTGATAGTAGACAGCTATAAAATGTATTAAATTTATAATGGTGCAGAACTGGCAATACTGCCGTTAAGTAAGGGATCCATTCCGTATATAACCTGCTGCAGTACTGTGGTTGGCATCTAATAATTTATTTATATTTGACTGTCAAATGAAACTAGTGTCCTGTTTGTATCTGAATATAACATCTTCAAGGACCTTTTAAAATATATTACAATAATATTTTTTCTCCTAAATGCAAATATCTCCAAATGCTTATTCATACTAACTTTGATACTGTGAGGAATGGGTTATAAGAATCTATATGACTAAAACATGATTTATTGAATATATAAGATGCTTAACAAGAATGAATAAAGAGCATATACAATCATATCTGTGTATAATATTTCCTGACATAGCAAATGTGTTTTTTTATTTCTAGCTGCAGATGAAAGAATGTAGCTTTTGTTCACCTAATGTCTATTTTGTGAAATGGAATGAAATAATTTGTAGTTTAGAACCTTAGTCTTTTTCTTTAAGAATACTTATTATTAGTATATCCACCCTTTTGGGGATCAATTTAGAAGAAAAAGCAAATGTAGCCCAGAATGCACAAAACTAGAAAGCTATAGACATCAAAAATTTCTTTAACCATTTTCTATTAAATCTCACTTCTTCCTCAGCCTATTTAAGTGAGATGAATCATTTACCATCATCAATTGTAACAACAGTGTTTCCAAAATGATGGAATATCAGGACTAAAACAACTTGGGGATCATGCATCATCATCTCAGAAATTTGATTGAACATTTTAAAAAGAGTAAAAGAATAGCAGCAATTAAAGGTTCTATTCCCAAATGTTTTGTACAAGGTAACAACATTTTTCTTGCTCAGAAAATATATGTTCTTGCAAAACACTTCTGTGAATCTACATTTTTATGGATTAAAAATAAAGTGCTAGTACAGTGCTACATTAAAAAACCTGTGATAATTATTTAGAATGCTTGAAAAAAATCATGATTTAAATCAGTCTAAAAAATTAGTCCACTGATTCATGAGGATACAACGCTAATGACTTCTATGGCGTTGCACCCATTTCCATCAGTGAAGAATTTTCCCAAATGAGTCTAAATGGAGATATGCAAATGTTTCTAGATTTGCTTCAAATTTTGTGTGTCATAAGTAGTTTATGGACATTTTTTGCATAGGTTTTCCTAGAACAGGAACTTGGGCCAATGAACATACTGGAAAACACCATGTGATTTGTCTCATGAATTTTTCCAGTAACACATTTCAAACTTAAAATTCATCAATGAACAGCAGCTTCAAAATGTTCATGGTTATCTAGGTGGAGCAAAAGAGTTTTTATAAAGTTACACGGAACAAAAAAATGGAAAACAGCTTTTTCAGACCTAAGAAACTCACAATTTAAGGCCAAATACCATGGGACCTTCCTGAGCTGATTTTGAGCTTGATATTTCCCCTTTCCAATTGTGTAAAGAATTAAGGACAATGTAAGCTATGAGCCTAAATACCTTGGAGGATCTGGGCCTTTGTCTATTCCTGTAGTGTAAGGTTACAATATAACGCCCCTAAAACCCATCACCGGTGAAGACAGTGGAACTCAGGAGTCTGTACAACAGGATCTGATTTTAGCTTCAGGGCCATAATGTTTTTCTATCAAATATGTCATCTAGAAGAATATTGTGAATAATGTATACTGATCAGAATTCCTTCATTAACGCAGAAGAACAAATATATCAATATTGTGTTAGAATAATATCTCCCAGCAATCATGTCAACTTAAGGGCTTCAAAGGGCAGTATGCATTTTGCAACATTAAATTCTTAAAAATGATATTTGTATGAAAAGCAAACTGCAAAATTATAGGAATCATCCAATTTAAACCAAGTGTTTAGATTAAGTGATGGTCCATACTTGAGAATGTTCAAGTGCCATACAAATTTTATATCTTTATTTCTTTAAAGAAAATGTAATTTTTTTATTGTCAGGATGATTGTTATTCCTATTTGCAAAACAAGAATTATTGATAGGAGTATCTTACTTTAATGCCATCTGTAAAATTTTGTAGGCAACATTTGTTTCTACAGTATTTTGCCTGGTTGTATCACATTTCCACATTACTATATGCCTCTGCAGGAAGCTTCATATAATGACAGTGCTTGAAAGGTTAATGGCATTCATTGCACTACTAATCTATTCTTTCAACCACTGATTAGCATTGAAATTGATTCCAAGCTTTTTGTGGCTGAAATTACATTAATCTAGTCTTTGCTGTTAAAAACGCAACACCTATTTCATGTTACCAGGTGATAACACATTATTAATTTGATGGCTTCCATTGTTCCCTCTTCTGTAGAACACCTGAAAGTGTGAATGTTGGTCAAAAATACACTTTCCATTCATAAGGAAAAAAAGCTACAGCACCAGACATCAAAGCACATTTGAAATGTACATCAGGACTAGGACTAATATTTAGGAATGGCAGGTGCCAATAAGGATGTATGTCAGCATTACATTTTGTCCAAGTGGACACAACTCTACAGCTCATCAACAAATAAAACAACTCCTAAAGACAACCTATTCCAGGCACTGAAGGACGAAAACAGAAGCCACACTGAACTGCCACTAGCCTGTCTCCATTTTGCTGCTCAGATCCCAAAGTCTCCATCCTAAATCTCACCAACTTGCTTAAATGGAAAGCCCAGATGCACAATTCCAAGGCCTGTAGCTCCATACAAAACACTGTCCAAGAAAACATCAAACCTCACTGTGGAATCTTAAGCCTCTTTGTGAAAAGTAGCACAGAAGGTGGGTTTGATGACTAATTTGCAGGAAAAGGAACTTGGATGAGCTCCCCTCTCTGGTCAGTCACCAGGCTGCTGTATGGGATCCAGTGGTTATATTCTATATATGTCTAAGATTACTAAGTACAGACTGCAAAGCTAGTTCTCATTCTTGGGATCTGAGCCCCCCTACGGTCCAGCTGCCCTGTGCCTCAAGGTCAGTGTGGACCCACCAAGGCTTCCCAGTAACTCACGCATGTCTTCTCCAGAGCTCCATCTTCATGAGTACCCTGTTTTA
Source organism: Gopherus evgoodei (assembly GCF_007399415.2). Taxonomy (NCBI): domain Eukaryota; kingdom Metazoa; phylum Chordata; order Testudines; family Testudinidae; genus Gopherus; species Gopherus evgoodei. The sequence continues at coordinate 287,110,360 of NC_044322.1, read as the reverse complement.
TCATTTAACTCTTTGACAGGAGCTGCTAACAGGGCGTTTCGCAAGGGAGTTCTCCAGGTGAAGGAGGAGCACATACAGCATCTGTGGGAGCAGAGCGGACCGGGAGTTGCAGACGGGAAATTGAGAGAGTTTGACAGAGGGAGGCTTACAATGGTGAGGAGGACCCGCAACACCTGTGCCAGCACTGCTTCTGTCTCCTCCACCTGCGCCTGTAGCCAGACAGAACACCAAAGCATGGATGCTTTTACCCAGATTCTGGTGTGGGCTTGCAAAGACTGTAATTTGCAATTTCCACTTACTGATATCCAGGCTGGGGGTGGTATCCAATGTGAAAGGTGCCTGCTGGTGGAATCTCTCAGGCAGCAGGTGGGAGAACTACTGGAGGAGGTGGCTAGGCTGAGGAACATCCGTATCCATGAGCAATTCCTGGACAGTATCCATGTGGAGACAGCTGACGTAGCTGTCCCACAGGACTACTGACACACCAGTGGAGGAGGAGATGGCTCAGGGTGTATCTGACACACCAGTGGAGGAAGAGATGGCTCAGGGTGTATCTGACACACCAGTGGAGGAGGAGATGGCTCAGGGTGGACACAGCCAGCTGGTTACTTCTGGCAGCAGGCAGTGCTCCACCCCTGCTGCGAACCCTCCTGCTGTGGTAATAGATAACCATTATGCTCTTCTTGATACAGGAGAGAAGGAATCACCCCCAACAGTTAAGGAGGCAAAGCCTCGTACCCCTAAGGCTGGGAGGTCTGCTGCCACCACTGATAATAAGAAACGTAGGGTACTGGTGGTTGGAGACTCTCTGCTGAGGGGGACGGAGACACCCATCTGTCGCCCTGACCGTTCATCCCGGGAGGTATGCCTGTCAGGGGCCCGTATCCGAGATGTTACAGAGGCATTGTCGAAGATTATCCGGCCTTCTGACTACTACCCCATGCTACTCATCCATGTGGGCACAAATGATACTGTGAGGTATGACACTGAGCAGATCAAGAGTGACTACAGGGCTCTGGCAGTACGGGTTAAGGAGTTTGGAGCACAGGTGGTATTCTCTTTGATTCTTCCTGTCGAAGGTAGGGGCCCGGGCAGAGACAGATGCATCGTGGAGGTGAATGCCTGGCTGCGAAGATGGTGTCGCCAGGAGAGCTTTGGCTTCCTCGACCACGGGATGCTATTTGAGGAAGGACTGCTAGGCACAGATGGCGTTCACCTTTCGAGGAGGGGAAAGACCTTATTTGCGCACAGACTGGCTAACCTAGTAAGGAGGGCTTTAAACTAGGTTCGACGGGGACAGGTGAGCAAAGCCCACAGGTAAGTGGGGAACAAGACCTGGGAGATGGGTTGGTAACAGGAGGGAGCACGGGCTATAATGGCAGAGAGAAAGGAAGGTCAGGGCAAAGCTGGGAGGCAAGATCAAACCAGTATCTTAGATGCCTATATACAAATGCAAGAAGCATGGGTAATAAGCAGGAAGAACTGGAAGTGCTAATAAATAAATACAACTATGACATTGTTGGCATTACTGAAACTTGGTGGGATAATACACACGACTGGAATGTTGGTGTGGATGGGTATAGTTTGCTCAGGAAGGATAGACAGGGGAAAAAGGAAGGAGGTGTTGCCTTATATATTAAAAATGTACACACTTGGACTGAGGTAGAGATGTACATAGGAGATGGGAGTGTTGAGAGTCTCTAAGTTAGGCTAAAAGGGGTAAAAAACATGGGTGATGTCGTGCTGGGAGTCTACTACAGGCCATCTAATCAGGTGGAAGAGGTGGATGAGGCTTTTCTCAAACAACTAACAAAATCATCCAAAGCCCCAGATTTGGTGGTGATGGGGGACTTCAACTATCCAGATATATGTTGGGAAAATAACACTGCGAGGCACAGACTATCCAATAAGTTCCTGGACTGCATTGCAGACAACTTTTTATTTCAGAATGTTGAAAAAGCTACTGGGGGGAAGCTGTTCTAGACTTGATTTTAACAAATAGGGAAGCACTCGTTTAGAATTTGAAAGTAGAAGGAAGCTTGGGTGAAAGTGATCATGAAATAATAGAGTTGCAAATCTAAGGAAGGATAGAAGGGAGTACAGCAAAATAGAGACAATGAATTTCAGGAAGGCGGATTTTGGTAAGCTCAGAGAGCAGATAGGTAAGGTTCCATGGGAATCAAGACTGAGGGGAAAAACAACTGAGGAGAGTTGGCAGTTTTTCAAAGGGACACTATTAAGGGCCCAAAAGCAAGCTATTCCGATGGTTAGGAAAGATAGAAAATGTGGCAAAAGACCACCTTGACTTAACCACGAGATCTTGCGTGACCTACAAAATAAAAAGGCGTCATATAAAAAATGGAAACTAGGTCAGATTACAAAGGATGAATATAGGCAAATAACACAGGAATGCAGAGGCAAGATTAGAAAGGCAAAGGCACAAAATGAGCTCAAACTAGCTATGGGAATAAAGGGAAACAAGAAGACTTTTTATCAATACATTAGAAGCAAGAGGAAGACCAAGGACAGGGTAGGCCCACTGCTCAGTGAGGAGGGGGAAACAGTAACGGGAGACTTGGAAATGGCAGAGATGCTTAATGACTTCTTTGTTTCGGTCTTCACTGAGAAGTCTGAAGGAATGTCTAATATAGTGAATGCTTCTGGGAAGAGGGTAGGTTTAGAAGATAAAATAAAAAAAAGAGCAAGTAAAAAATCACTTAGAAAAGTTAGATGCCTGCAAGTCACCAGGGCCTGATGAAATGCATCCTAGAATACTCAAGGAGTTAATAGAGGAGGTATCTGAGCCTCTAGCTATTATCTTTAGGAAATCATGGGAGACGGGGGAGATTCCAGAAGACTGGAAGGAGGCAAATATAGTGCCCATCTATAAAAAGGGAAATAAAAACAACCCAGGAAACTACAGACCAGTTAGTTTAACTTCTGTGCCAGGGAAGATAATGGAGCAGATAATTAAAGAAATCATCTGCAAACACTTGGAAGGTAGTAAGGTGATAGGGAATAGCCAGCATGGATTTGTAAAGAACAAATCGTGTCAAACTAATCTGATAGCATTCTTTGATAGGATAACGAGCCTTGTGGATAAGGGAGAAGCGGTGGATGTGATATACCTAGACTTTAGTAAGGCATTTGATACGGTCTCGCATGATATTCTTATAGATAAACTAGGAAAGTACAATTTAGATGGGGCTACTATGAGGTGGGTGTATAACTGGCTGGATAACCGTACTCAGAGAGTAGTTATTAATGGCTCCCAATCCTGCTGGAAAGGTATAACAAGTGGGGTTCCGCAGGGGTCTGTTTTGGGACCGGCTCTGTTCAATATCTTCATCAACGATTTAGATGTTGGCATAGAAAGTACGCTTATTAAGTTTGCGGACGATACCAAACTGGGAGGGATTGCAACTGCTTTGGAGGACAGGGTCAAAATTCAAAACGATCTGGACAAATTGGAGAAATGGTCTGAGGTAAACAGGATGAAGTTCAATAAAGATAAATGCAAAGTGCTCCACTTAGGAAGGAACAATCAGTTTCACACATACAGAATGGGAAGAGACTGTCTAGGAAGGAGTATGGCAGAAAGAGATCTAGGGGTCATAGTGGACCACAAGCTTAATATGAGTCAACAGTGTGATACTGTTGCAAAAAAAGCAAATGTGATTCTGGGATGCATTAACAGGTGTGTTGTAAACAAGACACGAGAAGTCATTCTTCTGCTTTACTCTGCACTGGTTAGGCCTCAACTGGAGTATTGTGTCCAGTTCTGGACACTGCATTTCAAGAAAGATGTGGAGAAACTGGAGAGGGTCCAGAGAAGAGCAACGAGAATGATTAAAGGTCTTGAGAACACGACCTATGAAGGAAGGCTGAAGGAATTGGGTTTGTTTAGTTTGGAAAAGAGAAGACTGAGAGGGGACATGATAGCAGTTTTCAGGTATCTAAAGGGGTGTCAGCAGGAGGAGGGAGAAAACTTGTTCACCTTAACCTCCAATGATAGAACACGAAGCAATGGGCTTAAACTGCAGCAAGGGAGATTTAGGTTGGACATTAGGAAAAAGTTCCTAACTATCAGGGTAGTTAAACACTGGAATAGATTGCCTAGGGAAGTTGTGGAATCTCCATCTCTGGAGATATTTAAGAGTAGGTTAGATAAATGTCTATTAGGGATGGTCTAGACAGTATTAGGTCCTGCCATGAGGGTAGGGGACTGGACTCGATGACCTCTCGAGGTCCCTTCCAGTCTATGAGTCTATGAGACAATTAAAAGTAGAAGGCACACAGGCTTTGAAAAAGAATTTCCAAACTAATCAACCTTTACTCATAGATGACGCATACGAGGAATACAGATCTATGGAAAAACAAACAACTCTGACCCTCCCTCACTTTCCTCATCCTCCTGTAAGTCCTTTGTATCTTAGTCAGTATCCTCCAGGGTGTCCAGGATCATTCTGAACACCCTCTCCTCCTGCTCGATTTTCTCTTCTGGTTCTTGTCTCTCCTCTCCTTGCTAGAAAGAGTTTGCCTCCAGTCCTTCCCAATGGTTTTTACATTCTTCAATCCTCTGCATTTGTTATGGTGAATAAGAGTCATTTCCCAGTTGATAGTGTTTGGCCAGTAATATCCATTTTCCTACTAGAACCCTGAGTGGGGATGGTTTGGCCCCCTTGGATTTGGCTAAATGTCCAGTGATTGGGCTATATACAATCAGTGCCTGCCTTTCTGCAGACGTGCAAAGCCCCACCCAGGACTAATGTTACTGTTGGTATCCATGTAGCAGACATCATGATAGTAATCAAATAGTCAAAGATGTATATTATCTTTGAAAGAAATACAAGTATCATCCATGTTCATCAAAGATATTGGCCCATCTATCAATCTCTGAGATAGTGGGAGACCTAACTATTTCCCCTCAAAAATGTTATCCCTGCTAAAGGGAAATCGCACCATTTCTTCTGGGACAGAACACTACAGACACACAAGCCTCCACCTAGCTAGCATACCCCACCAGCCAACTTTGTAAGACATCAGTCCAAGACAATATGTCACTACTGAAAAGATATGCTCCCATGACCAAGAGCTGCTTCCCATATACTCAAATGTAGAACAGTCATTGGAAAGGTTCATGTGCTTCAGTTTGGTCCCCAGATGAACGACTAACATCTTATCACCAGGATATGGTCTTTCCATGACTGTTTCACTGCCACTGGTGTATAAATGATTCGTCAAACCTTGAGATAGCAGCTTGAACCATTCCAACATGGTCAGTGGAAAAGCTGGCTCCATGCACTTCTGCTTCACCAGGGTGAGCAGTTCAATCCACTTGTTAGCACCATCTTGTTGCCTTCCTGAAATGGATTTTTGATGGCATGACAGAGTGCTGAGAGTCACTAGATGACCCAGCATTCTGATCACTTAAGAATTAATTAGCTCCACCAGGAGAGGCCTGATGGAGAAGAGTACTTTATTGCCTAAGCAGACTAGGGGTTGATGAGTTAAGGTGCTAATCATCCAAACAGCTGGGGAGACTAGTTAAAGGCAGAAGAAGGAAGTGCAAAAGAAAGAGGGCTAGCAGAGCCAATAGGATGCTAGGTCTCTGGCTAGTGAGATTGCTTCCTCTTCCTCTCGAAATGGCTGAGAGCTAAAGGATACTGTAGTTAGAAGTGGTATACATGGATTATGATGGGGACTTGGTGGTGGTGGTATTAATAAAAATCACAGAGGTATTGAAAAGCAAGAGGCATCCAAGGTTGGAAGCCCAAGGTGGGAGAGGAGTCTGGCGTGTCACAGATTGTAAAAGTACTTTCACACTGGCTCAAAAATTAAGGGCTGAACCACAGGAGTTGCACATTCCCCTACGAAATCCAGAGATCTGTATCAAATCACTTGATAGTGTAATTTGTGTACAACCTCTGGCCCCGGCTCCACTGCCATTCCCTCCTGCCAGTGTAAAAATCTATTTTAAAAACAGCCATAGATTTGATATAAACAAGTGCTACCCAACTGTCCTGCAATTCATCACTGCTTCCCTTTTGGCTCAGAACCCTCAAACTACAAAGGTTCTGCATGTGAACCATTGAAGATGGGAATTTCTCTGATTATAAGGTTCTCTCTTTTAATAATCTACTTAACGCAGTGCTATTGCAGCACCTTAGTTACCAGCTACTTTAAATGCCAAATATAAATACTCCTTGATCTAACAGTTTTAAAATCCTGGGTCTCAAATAATTTTTGTATATGTAGGTAGAATATACATTACTACCACCATTTGCAAGCAAATTTTCACATTTGCCTTTGAAAGCACACAATACTTTAAAAACAAACAAACCACCTAAGTATTGTACTCTGTAAGTCTTCCATACTACCCTCATACAAAATAGTACAATGAATAAGCCTGCTATTAAACAAATTTAATTTATTTTAATAACTTAAAATCCTCTGCAGAGAAGCTTTCTAGTGAAATTATGGGAACTGCTCCTCTCCAAACAGGGATATTTCAGTCCATCTAATCAGACGTCTATTTCAGCAACTATAACCACCTTTAAATGAACTCACTATTTATGTTTAGTTAAGATAGATTAAAATTATGTTAGGTTTGGATGTAATTATTTTGACTACATTGTTCTTGTTCTAACAGAACTTTCAGAGCTCAGCACAATTGTTATAAAATATTCCTGGAATCAAAGTGAGATAAAAACTAATATAATTCAATTTTCAAAATATGATCCCGATTCAAAAAAGCATACCTGTCCAGGAATGGCATTTCATCAAGTGCTTAATGTTCAGTACATAATTAAGTAACATAAGCACATGCTTAAAATTCAAAGATTTTTATGGCCAGAAGAAACTATTATGATGATTTAGACTGTTCTCCTGCATAGACCATAAGACCTAACCCACTAATTTCTACATCAGGCCCATAACTATTCTTTGAGCTACTGTATATCTTCTAGACAGGCATCCTGCCCTGCATTTAAGACTTCAGATGATGGAAGATACACCATATGCCTAAGTAAGTTGTTCCAGTGGTTAAGCACATGGCTCATGTGCTTTCTTGAACCAGGGCCTATAGCTATAAAGAAGACAGGTAGGAGTTAAAACAGTTTACCCACAAAAAATTCAGGTCAGGTGTTTGTTATTCAGATGAACAACTTGAAAAAGACTGATCATGTCAGTGTTGTCAGTAAGAACACATTTTATTTAGCCTCCACCTGTAATTCAAGTGGTTTCATGACAGATATGTGTTCACCTTGAAAATAAAATAAGAAATGATTGGAATGCTACAGAAGCCTTTGTAAATACAGCATTGTTTCCTTACAGTATTTCTGACACTTTGAAGTTTAAAATAATGACAAGGTGTAATATGCTGCAATCTTAAAATAAGTAAAATAATAAAAAGTAAGAAGATAACCCAGTAAACAAGTCTGTGTGTCATAAAACATGGAGGAGGCCTACATAAAACAGTCAAAGACAGAGAATTTCATGAAAAATTGAGCTTTAGAAATGTCTAAATAACAACTATATTTTAAAAAGGAAACAGATGACATAAATTAAAAGCACTGCGCTATTAAAGAAATGAAACAACAATGAGGAGTACTATGTACTGATACAGCATGGCATGGGTAGGGAGAGAAAAAGTTTGTAATTTACTATAAACACAGCACAGATCTGAAAGGGAGAAAATATTAAATAATAATCCAAGAGCGAGTGGTTGTTGTTGTGAGAAAAAAGGAAAAAACTATAGAGTATTTGCATATTTAAAAGTCTATATGAAGAAAAGTCAAATTAGTACAAATATCAAGTTAATCAGAGTTTTAATTATGAAGAATGGGCTAAAACAACTCATCAAGATTATAGGTCACTATAAGTACATTTAGATAATCTGGGCACAGTACTGCAGTCCATCACAAAGACAAGTCTTCCATAGATTACAATGGAAATTTGCCTGTGTAAGAACTGCAGGATAGCATGAGAAATTGATTGAGTCAAAAAGAGTAAAAAGATGAGTCTCTAAGTGTCATTATTATCTATGATATAGAGTAAAAGTGATGTCTTTGCATGAAATATTCAGAATGAAGGAGATGACTAGAAAAGTGCTAGAGGATCCCTGTCATTTAATAATGAGACCCAATTATTTGTATAATTAAATATGAGGACTAAAAAGACTAATGCATAGGTATGAGACGGAATTGGAACAGACTTACAAAAGACAAATGCAAGTACCTCACAAAATCAGAGTGATATTTTGCTAAAGTAAAAAGATCAGCCTTCTTAGAAACATAAGAATTGTCATATAGGATCATACCAGTTGTTTGTATATTCCAGTCATTTCCCTCCCTCCCCACCAGTGGCTTGTATCAGCAGCTTCAGAAGAAACCCCATGGAAGTCAGTTATGGACTACATGACCAAATGACAGTCTCCATTAGTTAGAGGTTGGCTGATGTCCTGAAACATGAAGATTTATATCCATTCCAAAACTCTCTTTTTAATCTTTACTACCTTCTATATACTCTGGATGTTCTCACTATCCTTATAAATATTGGATCCTTTTTTAAAAAATACTCTTTTTAAGCTCCTTGGCCAGATTTTCAAAGGAATTTAGGTTCCTGAAGATGCAGGCAGCATTTTTGAAAATACTGCCAAGTATCTAAGCAGGTAATTGCCTAATTCCCATTGATGCTTTTGAAAATCTCATTAGGCATCTCTTTACGTCTTTAGGCACCTAAAGACTTTTAAAATGGGGCCCTCGGTGATATCTTGTTGCAATGAATTCCATGAGCTTGCTGTGCATTGTGTAAAAAAGTTATTTCTTTTTATTAATTTAAAATTTGCTGCCAGGCAGTTTCACTGAACATTTCCTTGTTGTAATAGAAGATTAGAAACTTTTACATTCACCCTATCTACCTTCCTATGCCATTTATTATTTTGGTTTCCTTTATTACCTTCTCTCCAGAATAAACAATTGCAATCTTTTCAATCCCCCTTCATACAGACATTTTCCATGCCTCTATTCATTCTCATCACCAGTCTCTGAATCCCCTCTGTTCTGTTAAATCCTTTCTGAGATATTCAGCATATGAAAATACACTACAAAATGAAAAGCAAATTTTGAAATCTATTTGTTAAGTCCTTACTCAAGGAAAACTCTTACTGAAGTCAATGGGCCACACTTTCTCATTTGAATTGGTGCAACCCTATTTCATTCATTGGAACCATGCTGAATTTGGCGCTATGCATCTCAATTTGAATATTAAAACAAAATTAAAATGACACCATAAATCACACTGACAAAAGGACTATGAGCTCTCTCTACAACTCATACAACTGAAATGTCATTCACCCTTTTAAATTAAAATAACAAAGCCAAGAAAAAATTGCTTTGCTATTTACTCTTGGATATTTTTTTTATTCAACATACCTCTTCCTTTTCTAATGCATATGTTTTTTCCTACATAAAAAAGTATGGATGAAAGCTACACCATAAGTGACATATATAATAGTGCCAAAATATTTTAGGTGCTTAAGGTGCTCAATTCGATTTGCATGAAAAATTCTGAGTCAGAAAAATCCTTAGCATTGTGCAAAAATTAATTTATTGAGGAGAGAGATGGAAACATTTAATCAGAAAAAAAGCAAAATATAGTATTTTCCCCTGAGCTAATTTTATTACAAAAATACCAGGTTAGTCCATATAGACATGTAAGCACTATTTTAAAAAAATTACTGATCATTACAAACCCACAAACGATGATTTTTTCCCAAATTTATATAGAAGACTTTAATGTCATGCAGGACTAGTGCTGTACTAGTATGAATAGATAGGGGAAAGATTTTGTGGTTAACTATTTTACCTGCTCTGCTAAAGTGATACACGGAGGATGCATACTCTTGATGATGAACAAAGTAAGGGCCAAGTTCTACAAGTGTTCTACAGACACATCTCCCACTGTTCTTGATGGGATTTCTGCATACCAAGGCCCTGATCTGCAAAGTTTAGCATCTCTTAATGTGACTTGTTGCATGTACAGGATCAAACACCCAAGCGTTTGCAAGATTAGATCCTAAACGCTTGCAGAATTATGTCTTATGTGACACAAGTGTTTTGCATGGACATCCTCTATGTTGTGTATTTAGTTGTCATGTTTTTGTTCCTATGGCAACTGAGTTAGATTATTAAGGGATAGCTCTGCCGGCTTCGGCCGGTTAGGCGAGCTGTGTGTCTGTAAATAAATGGTAGTTTTGTTAGCTGTCTGCTGTCTGCTCTCAAGTGATTTCTTCCTAAGCTGGCTGCCCCCAAGGATATAACAAGTGGCGATGAGGGTGGGATTCCGGTGCTGCTCCAGTAACAGAAGGAAGTAGAAGTCAAGGTAAAGAACAAATAAACAAAAAACTGCTTGTTTGCACTGATTGTGAAAGTGAAACTAAAAATCATGGCTACTCTGACCGGGCCACTGGAACCTTTTGATGAGAATATAGAGCAGTGGCATGTGTATACTGAGCGTTTTGAGCTTTTTGTTATTGCAAATGACATTAAAGAAGCGAAGAAGGTGCCAATATTCTTAAGTGTTGTAGGGGCTAAAACCTACTCCCTGCTACGCAGCTTACTACACCCTGTTAAGCCTGAGACTAAATCTTACAGTGACATCGTGGAAATCCTGGGGTCCCATTTTTCCCCCAAACCACTGGTAATTGCTGAAAGATATTGGTTCCACAAAAGAGACCAAAAAGAAGATGAAACAGTTGTACAATTTGTAGCAATTTTAAAAAAGCTAGCAGAACACTGTGAATTTAAAGAGATGTTAAATGATGCCCTGCGTTACAGGTTAATGTGTGGTCTGTACAGTGAAGCTATATGGAAGCGCCTACTGACAGAGGCTCAGCTTACATTATAGAAGGCTGTTGATATTGCTGTCTCCATGAAACTGGCTACAAGGGAGGCGCAATACATTGGTGCATCCCCTAGGGTGCAAAAAGTGTCACAAGAACCTACCCACAAAACTGTGCAGAGTCAAGAATGTTACCGCTGTGATAAGCCAAGTCACCAGGCATCAGAATGCTGGTGTAAGGACCTGGTGTGTCGACACTGTGGCAAAAAGGGACACATTGAGTGTGCCTGTAAACAAAAGAAGAAGAGGCCTGTGGTCTGGCTGACAAAAAGAGGAACCCTGCATACCCTAGAGCAGACCCAGAATGATCAAGGTGACACCTCATTTCAAGTGGAAGTGCCACTGCATGTTTTGTCTTTGGCAGTGGGCTCACATGAATACTGGGTAACCCCGTTGTTGGATGGCAAACCTATACGCATGGAACTGGACACCGGTGCAGCCGTCTTGCTGATCTCTGAGACTGTGTATAAAGAAAAGCTACAGCATCTTCCGCTTAAGGCAACAAAAACTGTTCTGAAGATGTATACGGGAGAAGCTGTGCCCATGTTGGGCACTATTGATGTTAAGGTGGATCTCAATGGACAGGCTGTTAAATTGCCACTGTTTGTGGTGAGAGGTAACTATCCAGCCTTAATGGGTAGGTCTTGGCTTGGGAAGATTCAGCTGAACTGGGCAGAAGTGCACCGGATGGCTAAAGAAGAAACCAGTCTAACCCCTATACTAAGGAAACATGGCTGTTTTTGGAGGTGATTTGGGAAGTATGAAGAGAATCACTGTGACATTGAACATTAAACCTGACAGTCCACCAAAATATCTGAAAGCCCAAACGGTGCCATATGCCATCAGGCCAAAAGTTGAAGCAGATCTGGAGCGCCTGGTCACCAATGGAGTCCTAATACCAGTTACCCATAATTCATGGGCCACTCCTATCATTCCAATAGTGAAGAAAGATGGCTCTCTCTGGATTTGCGGTGATTTTAAAGTCACTGTCAACCCAGTGTTCTGTGCAGAGCAATACCCGCTTCCTCGCATCAATGACCTCTTCGCAAGCCTGGCTGGGGGACAAAAGTTCAGTAAGATTGATCTGAGTCAAGCATATTTACAGATGCACTTTGATGAAAAGTCCCAAGAGCAATTGACTATTGTGACTCATAAGGGGCTTTATTGATACTGTCTCCTACCATTCAGAATAACGTCTGCTCCCACCCTGTTCCAGAGGGCTATGGACCAGATCTTGTGTGGCTTGTCAGGAGTTCAGTGCTATCTGGATGATATCCTGGTCACTGGAAGGAATGAAGAGGATCACTTAAAGAATTTAGAGGCTACCCTACAAAGACTGGAAGAGTATGGCCTACGAGTTCGCAAAGACAAGTGTGAATTCTCCAAGCCCTCTGTTGAATATTTGGGACACATCATTGATTCTGCAAGTCTTCATAAGGCCCCTGCAAAAGTTAAAACTATTGTGGAGGCTCCCCCATCTCGAAATGTAAGCCAGCTGTACTCGTTTCTAGGACTACTGAACTATTATGGAAAGTTCAGGTCACAGTTAGCCACACTGCTAAAACCACTTAATGAGCTCCTGGGGCAGAACAAGGCTTGGAAGTGGACTGAAGCCTGTGATGTTGCATTTAACAAAGCTAAGGATGCATTGCTAAATTCTGAAGTTCTAATGCCCTTTGATCCATCCTTACCCCTACAATTGGCCTGCGATGCCTCCCCTTATGGAGTGGGAGCAGTCGTGTCACACATTATGCCTTCGGGAGAAGAGAGACATATTGCTTTTGCTTCACGCACTCTAAGCAAAGCAGAAATAACTACGCCCAAATCGAACATGAGGCATTAGGAATTGTTTTTGGAATTTGGAAGTTTCATCAGTACCTGTTTGGGCAAAAGTTTACTCTTCTCACAGACCATCGACCTCTGACGTCAATTTTTGGACCCTACACAGGCATTCCTCCATTAGCTGCTAGTCGTATGCAACGTTGGGCATTGTTACTTTCAGAAGACACATATGAAATCAAATATTGGAAATCCACTCTGCATGGCAATGCAGATGGCCTCTCAAGGTTGCCTTTGCCGGTCAAATATCAAGATAGTGCCCAAAAGGAAATCTTCTACTTTGAACAGGTAGAGAATACACCCATCACTGCTACTCAGATAAAGAAGGCAACTCGCGTTGACCCAGTATTGTCCCAAGTTATGGACCTGGTGATGCATGAAAAATCTCGACAAACCTCTCTGGTCTCACCCGACCTTGTTACCTACATGTCCAGGAGGATGGAGTTATCGGTCCAATCTGGTTTTTTGTTGTGGGGGAGACCTGTCATTATTCCATCACCACTGAGATCACAGATGTTAGAACAGCTACATTTTGGTCACTGTGGAATAGTGCGCATGAAGGAAATTGCACAAAGCTATTTTTGATGGCCTGGATTGGACAGTGCTATTAAAGAGAAGGCAAAAGCTTGTATGTCATGTCAGGGTGTGAGGAATGCACTCCAGTGGGCACCCCTAAACCCATGGGACTGGCCTGAAAACCCGTGGCAATGTATTCACATTGACTTCGCTGGCCCCCTTGAAGGAAGCATGTTCTTAGTGGCAGTAGATGCCCATTCTAAATGGCCAGAAGTCTCTATAATGCAATCCACTACTGCAGAGAGTACTATCCAAAAACTACGGGGACTCTTTAGTCCTTTAGGTCTGGCAGAACAACTTGTGAGAGACAACGGACCACAGTTCATCTCTCAGGAGTTTCAAAATTTTATGAAGGCAAATGGGATACACCACATCATATCAGCACCATATCATCCATCCATGAACGGAGTAGCTGAAAGATTTGTGCAGACAATGAAACACGCTTTGAAATCAGCAAGGGGACAACACCCCATTCAAAAGCGTCTGGATACTTTCTTACTTTCCTACAGAAACACACCTCATGCTACGACCCTGGCATCCCCAGCCTTTCTAATGATGGGACGACAGCTGCGCATTTGCTTTGATCTGCTGAAACCTTCTGAACCGTGAGAAATTGTGCAACATCAGCAGCAATATAAAGTCGTCAGACGGGCACCCAGAGCAAAAGACCGAACCTTTAGCCCAGGACAGGCAGTTTTGGCTTGGAATTATACTTCCAGAGCTAAATGGGTCCCTGCCACGATCATCACTCAAACAGGACCTGTTTCCTACACAGTCCAGACTGCAGAAAATCTTACCTGGCAGCGACATGTAGATCAGCTGTTGCCAGGTCATGCCAGTCCTCAGGACACATCTGCAGTTGAGTGGTCTGACTTCACCTCTTCTGGTGAGACACCAAATCACAAATCACCTGTTCCTGACTGTTCTCCTCCATTACTGCCGGCGGCTGAGATACCCCTTTGCCCAGCACGAACTGATACCACCTCCTCACCTGTTCGTGCCGCGGACCCATGGTACTTTCGGGTGCAACAACACCAGAAGTTTGCCGTAATCCACCTAGAAACAGAAGACCTCCTCATCGGCTGGACCTTTAGCTAAGGCGAACCCATGGTTATGGGGCAAAATAATCCCCAGGGTTTAGCTGGGAATGGAGGCAGTCTACCCTCCTTCTCTAGTCTAGTGTGTGTTTTATTTAGGGAATGTTCTTATTGGGGGGGGGAGGAATATGTTGTGTATTTGGTTGTCATGGTTTTTGTTCCTATGGCAACTGAGTTAGATTGTTAGAGGATAGCCCAGCCAGCTTCGGCCGGTTAGGGAGCTCTGTGTCTGTAAATAGATGGTAGTTTTGTTAGCTGTCTGCTGTCTGCTCTCAAGTGATTTCTTCCTAAACTGGCTGCCCCCAAGGATATAACATTCTATACAGCTGTAATTGATCTTTTTTAAAATAAAACTTTTGTGTTTACAAGACAATTTCACCAGGACAGAGTAGTTCCCTGTTCATTATCATGAGTATGAAAAGCTGACTGTCAATGTCAAAAGAAGACGACTGAATAACTTTTTCAGATGTAGAAGTTAGAGGATAGAGTACTTTTAAGACTATCCAAAGCCTTGTCATTGTCAGATAACAGAATACTTGTTTCTTGAGGTATGAAAGAGAAACAGTGAACCATGAGGGAAAGGAAAGAGAACATCACAAGATGAAAATATCGTAGTCAGCTCTAACACTACATTTTAATTGCTTTTGATTCTTGTTAAGTCTGGAGATATTTCAGAAGCTTCAAAATTAAGATCTAAGTGTGTACGTAAAAGGTAACATTTTGATGTCTTACATTTCTGATCTCTTTTGACAGGTTTTGCAGTTATCTCTGAAGGGCATCCACTACTGATAATTTTTTTGGGGGGGAATTGTGTTTTAGCAGATGGTGCTTTAGATATCAGATAAGATGATGACCTGGTTCTAAGTAAAAGGTGATATCCCAGGAGGCTGTTGCAAAGGGAATGTATATTAGGCAGATGTTTTCCATTATCACCCACAACTAAGGTGCTACAGTAACATTACTTTATCACCAATCAATAGTCAAAGCAATAATTAGACAAAGTTTGCTTCTTTTTTAATAGACATTGCAGCATGTAAAATAGGATTAATGCCACCTTTTGAAAATATGACTTTCATTCATTAATGTTTAAAACTGTTTGTTTGTTAAAAAGGATTAAATATGCATCTGGCTTTGTTACAATATCTATTTTAATTAATCACTTGAATTTATGTAGCAGAACAATTACAGCAGTTGACAATTAGACCACATGACCCATTTAACAATTTTAGCAAAAAAAAATTCTTGGCTGAACCCTATCTTGTATTCTATTACTATATGTGCAACTTCAAGATCAACAACCTACTAGCAATGCAGCACCAATAACAAAAATAAGGAGGGGGTACTGTTTTAGAGAGTGTTTCAAGTGACCTTTTCATTCATTTTGGTAGTCTAGACTTTGGGGCCTAATTAAATTGCTTCACTTTCAAAGTCCAAGACATCACTGGGCACTGCTGAGTAATCAGCACCTTTAAAATCAGGCCACTTATTCAGATGCCTGCTCTGGATTTAGGGATTTTCTTTTAGACTCCTATTTTTAAAATATCTTGGGCTCAATGTGAAGAGTCTAAGATGCTGATCCTGCAATCCTTATTCATTGACCAGCCCTTGTTCTCACAGCTAAGGACAATGAAGTCGAGCACACAAGCTATCCCATTAAGTACTAATGTGAATGAGAGTTGAAAAATTGGTCCCATATGTTTGTTTTAAGGAAAAATGAGCTTTTTGTCTGGTATGTATGTTGCATTGTATAATAAAAGGTTAAACTGTAACAAAAACTGTAACTTTCAATCCCATTCCTCCTTCCTCTTGCTCCACCTCCAAAATCTCCACCATTCTCAAAGCCTTAATTCTGTCAGCCTGCTTTGGCCCTGTCACCCATTTAAAGTCTTCTAGAGTCACTATCAGTAGCAAACCTGAATATGGAATACATCACCACCAAGCAGATGGGAAAGTCAAACTGCTCCAAGCATTGAGTAAAAAAAATGTATACTGAATACCAAAGTAAACTTTTGGAACAAAGTTGCATGTCTTGTTCTCATTCCAAACATTATATATTCCTTTTGTTAACTGATGTAATTTGAGACTAGCCCAAGGACTGCCTGATTTGTACTGGGGACAAGCAAAGAAAAGGATGTAGATTGAGTCCCACATTTGTATTTTTAAGTGCTTTCCTCAAAATGCATTTGACAAATTAAGTTAGGAGTATGAATAATTGAGACAGATATAAGCCCCCAAACAGTGGTGTTTAGTGTTTTTTAAACACTAAGTAATTAAAAAAGGATGGAAAACAGGAAGTGTGGAATGAGCTGTCAACTCACAATGGCTTGTGCTGAATCATATTTTCCATATTTTTTGGATTGTTTTTCCTCTTCCAAGGAAACTAGAAGCACTTCTGTCATTCAAATAATTGAGTTTCCAGCACAAATAATGCTCTGTAAATGAGCATTTGATTCCTCAGTGTAAAGTACTGTCAGAACTTTTGCTCAAGAAGAAAAAGTCCTACATTACACTTTGTCAGTCACTAAGCTGGCCTCACTTTGAGCTTCTGAACTGTGTTGCTATGAGGAATAATAATTTTCTCTATATGTGTTTATTAGCATTGTCCAACAACATATAGATAAATTCTGAATTAAAGCAAGGTGGAAAACATTTACCATCAGACACTACTCAGCAAACCAGCAGCAATTGCCAGGTATTTCTTACACCGTATTAAATAACAAAACGCGGTGCTAATGCCAAGTATCTACAATATACAAACTAAATTGTTTAACCACTTCGTTGATCAACAATATAGTATTTTTGGAATATAAGTTATGTAACTTTTGCACTGTTTCCACAATAAAATAAATAGGTCTATTGTGTATTAGACTGGGACAGAGATTGTCAAAGAGTACAGCTGGTGAGAGAAAAATAAAACAGATTTTCCAGGTAAGGGCTGTTTCATTATTCCAGACAACACTTTGTATTGATCCTTCTCTATTTATTTCTAATTTTGTTGCCTCTGATTGAGCTGAGCTCTAAATCTTGTGATGGCTTACATGGTGTTAGGGTGCAGCATTGCTACGTGAAGTGCAAGATAGCAATGTTCTCAGTTTAAACTGTAATTTAGTCTGATTTGCAGCAAATTAAAGGCATCTGAAGTGGCATTGTATCACAGAGAGACCGTAGCTGTATTATATGTCTCCTATTTCTTGTATAGAAAATAGTTTGCCAAGTATTCAGTGCAGCTTTATGCATAACTTCTTTATGCTAACAAGGATGGTGGAAATAACTCAGTGAAAAATCAAAAACCTCTCATCTCATCTAAATATTTGCCTATCATTTCAAGCATAATAATGCAAAGTATATTTCATGGTTACTATTTAAAATGGAAAGAGAGTATGGGGTATTGTGAAGAACTGAATAGTACCAAGGGTAATGTATTAGCCTTGCTTCCCTGGAGACGTAAGTTTAAAGAAGTCAAAAGTGAAAGTGAGGTTATTGGCCTCCTGTTAATTCCTATTTGTGCAGGTCACTAATCTGTCATGTAATTTGGCAAAGCTCCACATGACTGGTACTCTTTACTCAAGACAAAGCCAGGAATGGAAAATAGGGTTGTAGGTCAGGACAAATATGTTGACAAAGCTGCGTGGGAAAGCATGCACAGCACTTCCCTGAATTATACCTGGCTCTTGCCTGTGCTATCGGTCTAGTTCTGTCTTTATTATTATATTTATTAGACACTTGTCTTGTAGTAGCATTCAGAAACCACAATGGGGATCAGAGACCCATTGTGCAAGGTGCTAGTGTTTCTCAAATGCGGCCACCATGGCCGCATGCAGGGGCTTTTCTTGGGGCCACACCTTATGGAGGGAAAGGTGGCGGGGGCGGGGGGCAAAGCAGCAGACACTCTCTGTTGCTCCTGGATATGCCACCTTGGTGCTGGTTACTGGGACTGCCAGCAGGGGTTGGGCCCGGCCCCTCTCTGGAGATACGTGGGGCACAAGGCTGGAGGAGCAGGCAGACTGAGTTCCCTACCTCCCTGGGGGCAGCCTTTGAGCTTTGGCCCTGGGATGACAGGGCAGCAGGCTCTGGCCATGGTGCTGCAGGCTATGTCCCTGAGCCTTGGACACATGGGACTATGTCCCTGGGCCCTGGCCATGGGGCTTTGGGTTTATGCCCCGGGGCTTCTTGCTTGAGCCCAGGGACCCCATCTCCCAGGCTTCAGACCAGCTCCCCACTGCCTCCCTCCACCCACCATCACCCCTGGCTCCTGCTGCCTATCCATCCACCTCCCTATCCAGGGCTTAATTTATCCCCGGGCTTGCTAGGGTTGAGTAAGTCTGCCATGAGAAGTGATACTTGTATGTTTTGTCAATATCACTTCTCACAGCAGACTTGGTAGCTAGCTGGGAGGTTGTGAAAAATATTAACAAATATCACTTTTCACAGCAGCAGACTTACTAGCTAGCAATACATAAATTACAATGATTTTGATGTGTATGTGTGTATTTTTTTTCATAAAGTTAATTAAGTATTTTAGGGAAAAGGTGTGAGAATGGCCACCAGCAAGAGCTAGTGGCTGCACTCTGAGACCGCCAAAAAATTTGTCATGAGAACCCCTCCTACAGAGACCCAATCGCTGTCACAAAGAGCATAAAATGTAAGGATTCACTAATGAATGTTAAATAGTAAAAATGGTGGAGACAGCCTTAGTTTCAATGAGAACTTAGTCTGCAGGTATCTTACAAAGACAACGGAAAATACAGGCTAACTCAGGTGTTTTTCATAAGAACATCCATTAGTTTAAAAGAAAAACAGCCACTCTATATTCCTGAATGGAAAGAAGTGTCATTTTTTCCAGCAATTTATTCAGTCTCTTTATCCATTTCCCCCTTTCTACATATGACTCCCTCTTTAACATGATGTGTCATTCATGCCAAGCTGCATAATGTATACAGCAACAAAAATGAAAGAAAATAGATTGACCACATCTATTAACATGCCATGAGGTGAGGAGGAAAAAGAAGATGATGAGCAGGGGAAAAAAAGTTGTATGAAGCACAGAATCTCTAGCCAAGTGAACCTCACTCTCTTCATTTAATTTAGTGCAATATAAATGACCACTCTGGGATTAAAATCAAACTACAGAAATAGACAGACTTGCTGGTTCTTTATGATGGCAGGTTATTTCTCTGAGAAATTCACTCAAACAGTGAGAAATGAACATTTTTCATTAAACATTCAGAAAGATCAACGTTAATTGAGAATTAGTTAGCATCTCTTAGAATAACAATATGTTTACACTCTTAAAAATCTATATTAATGAAGATGTTTTTTGTTTTTTTCCTAGCTGGTAGGACAATTGAGAATAGAGCTATGCCAATAACTGTGCACAGGCTGAGATATGCATATGCAGTATTGGGCAAGGGCAGGTGAGTTTGCCAAATGAAAACAAGGTATTCTGCAATAATAAAAAATAGTGCATTGGCTGCTCTGAAAAAAAAATAAAAAATGTTTCAGGCCAATGTAAGACAACAAATATCCAAAGTGTTTGACAAACGGAAAAGTTTAATAAAAATCATTTTGAGTCAAACAAAATATATCATTCAACTCCAAACAAAGTTTAATATCAGTTTAGCATCTTTAAAAAAGCCCATTTTGTAATAAAATTGAAGGAAATTTAAAATATGAATTGAAAAATTTTGTTCAGAAAATGGCATAATGAAATGTTTAAATATTTTCAGGTGTTGTTTTTGGAGGGGACAGCAGTGAAGTCAATTTTCATAGTCTTCCATTTGATCTGAATCTGCATTTTTTGGCAAAAATAAAGTTTGGGTTTTTAAAAAAAAAACAGTTCTAATTAAGTAGATTTCTTTAATTTTTAATATCCTGACCTGAGTGTAAGGTTTCATCATCTCCATGAACTTTAAAGTCACTCACTGGGACTAGAGTTAACATCTCCAGTACTATGTGGCTGTTGCTGGAAGGTATATAAGATCTTGGGCATTTGAGATAGGAAAGAGCCACTTCCAGCCACAAACTGGAAACTTCCTGTCAATATCCAAGAGTGAGTTCAGGGGGCAAACTCCCGTCCTCGTTAAGTCTTCATATTCCCAGAGAGTCAGGGGGAGAAGTGGCCATGGTTCAGGTATTTAAGAGAGGAATGCTCACAGTTAAAAAAAAGAATTTGGGTCAGTGTGTCAAAAATCAGTTCTATAATGGAAAGAGTTATGTTTTTTGTGATGCTGGCAGGCCAGATGAGATGCCAAGAACTGTACAAAGGAGACCCCACACAAAGTTTGGGGGCTATAAGACTCAAATAGTGTCTCCCTTCCACCCTGTCATGTGGATTTGGGTGAAAGCTGTGAAGAGGAGCCAGGGAGAGATTTCAGAAGTAGAGAAGGCAAGGACTTTTGGGCCTTTGGAGATTTTACAGTTTTGACTGGACTTTCCCTGCTCTGTGCTGACTCACTGTTTCTTCCATCCCTCTCTCTGCCCCACTCACTTTCTTTACTTCAGTGTCACTCCTTTTAAGCTCCTTTCACCCTCCCTGTCTGCCTCACCCCATTCCTTTCAATGTCCCTTCTCCCATTCCTGTAGTTTATCCTCTCCTAACTAACTCCCTAAATTCATTTTAAAAATAATGAACATAACGTCATTTTTCATGCCAGCAGATTATTCACTCTGCTTGTGTGTTCTACTCTTGCGACTGTCTTGTCTATTTCACCTTAGCTCTTCAAGGAAAAGACTATCTCTTTGCACTATGTTTGAACAGTGCTTAGCACAATGGGTTCCTGCTCCGTGACTAGGGCTCTTAGGCGCTGTGGTAATACTTATAATTAATAAGTTTGGTTATTATTGGTGTCAACATAAAGTACCAAAGAGGCACCCAGCACAAGCTACATAGATATTTTTTAATGCAAGAACTCATAAACCATTTGCACTTCATTGGCACCTCCCACCTCTATGTTCCCAAATTCACTTACTTATAAGGAGGACTTATACAGAGCATAGAATAGGTTTGTGAGAACTTCTTCATTGGGCAGTAAGGAATTTTTACTGCAGTAACTGCATTCACAGTTGTCACTACAAAGTTGCTCCAATATGTTTGTGAGCTATCATGCTGGATTTGGTAATTTCTTAAGCAAAGTGCTTAAGTGCTCTTTACTCTCATTCCTGCTTTGCATACACATATTAGGATTGTCTGTATCATCATTCAATAGACAACAAGGTGATATTAAAAAAAAACTATAAAGAAATACAAATAACAAACCTATGTGGCCCATTGCAGCACTAGCACATGCAACTCATTACAGGGTTTCTTCTTGAACTAGTTCTCAACTTTCAAACATCTTTGTATAAATTAATTACTCAGAATAAAGGGATTTCAAAAACAAGAGAGCTACCAGCTCTAACACAAAGTGTTAGCCTTGGCCATCTTTACAGAGAATGTACAAGGGTGTGACAAAAACATCTAAAACCATCCTCATGTGGGACCATGTCAAATGGAAGCATACTCAGAGGATACCTGTGTTACTGCATTTATGCACTGAATAGCCAAAAAATCAGCAAAGGTGAATGTAGTGTGAGTACTCAATTACAGCCCATCATTTCAACAAATTACAGACTAAGCCCTGAAATTTAGCTACATTTCAAAAGTTTCATTTTCAGCTAATCTGTATGTCCATGAAGTAGCAAAAGTTACAAATATTTCATTTACAGAATATGTGTTCTCTCTTGCACTGGGTATTCACCTCACTTCCATTGACATAGTTGGGATTTAAGTTCAGAGAGAGAGAAAGAGAGAAACCAGACTCTCTACCCCTCTCTTCTTAATACTGTACTAACAATATTATAACATTATATTAGCATAATGATGGAAAAATGGTGTCACATGAAGAAACGAGACTTTGAACCGGGGATTCTCACACTGGGGGTCGGAATCCCTCGGAGGAGTCTTGATGGTATTACATGGGGGGGTCGTGAGCTGTCATCCTCCAATGCAAACCCTGCTTTGCCTCCAGCATTTCTAATGGTGTTAAATATATTAAAAAGTGGTTTTAATTTATATGGGGAGGGTTGCACTCAGAGGCTTGCTATGTGAAAGGGGTCACCAGTAAAAAAGTTTGAGAACCACTGCTTTAAACATTTTGGGTGATGATGATATATAAAGAAGGTGAACAAGTAACGCTATAGAGAAACACCTATTCCAGTAAAGTTTAGCTAAAATGTTCATGAAATGAAGTGTTGTATACAACTGCACAGAGTCATGTTTTTCACCCTGGAGTATTTACATCGTGTAAACTGTTGGCAATACAAATGTAGTAGTTAATTTAATTGCCCTTAGGATCTATGATTTATCAAAGCAAACAAGAAATGCAAAGAGGTCCCTGCTTTTACCATATGAAAGACCCTAATAAAAATTTCTATTCTACGATTATCTACCTTGTTCATTGAAGAAAAACAGCCTATTGATAGTATCTCTATGGGCTTTATACAATGAAAATTCATGATCTATGAAGGTAAGAAGTGGCTTACTTTAATTTTTCATATGTCTATTGGTGACTATTGGCATGTTCAAAAGGCTATGCAGATTACTAGTGGGAAGGCAGTCTACTTTGCACAAGTCATCTGACAGGAAGTTTCTGTAGCCACAGATTGAGTGCAAGTGGTGTTTAACAAGTAAGAGTCTTCTGCTGATTCCCTGAATTCATTTCCTTCATTTGGCAGAAACAGATGGGATCTGATTTTCTTGCAGCTACTTTGACCTGAGAGTAACATTTAAATAGGCCCTGTGGAGGTGGAAATGTACAACAAAAACACAAAAGCACTCTAACAATCTGAATACTGAACTTTACAAATATAACTTGACATGTTGAATAACCACAACTACCACATTTGTTGATTACCCTTCACCCTATGATGGGTCCTCAGATGGCATTCAAATGAAATACATTTTGTTGGTTTGCTCTAAAATAGCTGCATTTGTTTCAATTAAAGGCAGAGTCCAATGAAATAAAAATTATCTTTAGGGATTTCAAAATGTACTAATCTCTCGCTTTCCTTGCTCTCAAAATTTAGCCATAAGATTTTTTTTAACCCCCATTATTTGGAGAGAGTAAAACTTTAATTTGGTATATATATTCATACAGCTCCAGCTGTCCACCCCAGTAAAATTCATGAAAGCTATCTATTCCTGCTACTAAGCCAGCTGATTAACTCATACTTTTTGCTTTAATCTATTTTCCTTCCTCTCCACTGTCTTCGTACTTACATAACCTCAAATCTGTAGTACTACTCAACCACAAGATACACTTAAAGTCCAAGATCAGTGAGATGCAGAAGAAATTTAGGGACTGCGGTGAAACCCAGACTCCAGTGAACTCAGTGGGAGATTTCTCTTTCCTGGGGAGGAGCAAGAAAAGAGCGGAAGAAATGCAATTCTCTATTCTTCTACTCTCCATGCTTTGACTCTGTCATTTTCTTCTCTCCTTTTCCTTGCCTCAGGCTCCCACCTCCCCCCCAACACTTATTTATTATCTCTATTATAGTCGTTTGTTTCCCACTTTTTGTTCTAGCACCTTCTATAATATCATCTTCACCTCTCTCACCAGTTCCATGGCCCAATCCAATGCTCACCTGTGGTCCAGGTGAAGTGAACAGAAGTGTGGATGCCACCCTAGGGTGGGATAGTTTGTTGGTGATAAAATGTTTTGAAGACATGGCAAACAATTCTAGCACTGGACTAGATTAGCACTAATCCTTTTTCATGGAGTAAGCAAATACTCTGAGTTGTGAAATTTCAACTTGGCACTTGTTCTATAAAAAAGTCAAATAATTCTGAAATAAAATGTTGTGGCACCTGCTTTCCAGTTACTTTGCACCCATTAGTATGTTTAGGTTACCCTAGAAAGCACAAGGAGTGTCAGATAACTCTGGTCCTTGGATTTCAGGACAGTGGCAGACACTGAGGGTGAAATCCTAACCCTTGGAAGTCAATGGGAGTTTTGTCATTATCTTCAAAGGACCAGGTGTTCACACTTAAAATTTACTTGCCTGACACTCACCACTGAAATAGTTTAATTGCAGATAAGGCAACACTTTGTCCAGTGTAGATGTTTGTCCTTTGATTTATTGATTGATTTTTTTAAAAAAATATTCAGCTGTGTGGTCCATTTTCATTTCCATCCTTTTCTTTCTCACTACCTCACACTTCTTACACTTTTACGCTTAAACAAAAGAGATGTTCTGTCTGCTATTTGTTTGCTAGTTCATGGCTCTGGTTGAGGGTTCTCCTTAATTGTGCACTCCAAGAAAAACTAAAACTTCTTTTCAACTAGGAATCAACTCAAACTGACCTCCATTTGTGAATCTGCAAACTGCAATCAAATCAATGGAGTTACAGAGTTGTAGCACAGTGATGAATCAGGCCCCTTGTTTCTCCCAATGGATTTTGTTTCTGTGAATGCTGTCACCTCTTCATGCATATATAATTTTCATAGAATTTTTATTAAACACAAAAGAAATAATATAAACATAAGAGCTCAATGTGTGACAGAAGCCCACTTTTGTATCTCTGAGCTGGAATCCACTGGATCCTACACTTCTGTTCTGAAAGACATGAATGGGAAGAGATGGTCTGACCTGCTATTTTCCTATATAAAAGTCAAATATATGAGACGACTTTATTATGGTCTACAACAGGGGTAGTCAATAGGCAAACAGTGGGCCAGATCCAAAATGCCAGATGCTTTTGAATGGACCCTGAAATCTTTTTACTTACTTATTATCATTATAGTTATATGGAGTTTGTACCTTGACTATATCTTGACCAAGAAATGTGGATCTTAAAATAAAAATTGACTACCCTTAGTCTACAACTACATACAAGGGGGAAAAGCTTTCTGATAGTAGATGGCTCCTAAATCTGGACAGAAATGCATAATGAAATCCCTCGGTTAGAAACTCAAGCTAGGCATGTTTATTCAGACTAGAAATGGGTACGTTTTTAACAGTGAGTGTAAAGAACTATTGGAATAACTTACCTAAGGTGGTGTATTGTCCATTACTTTAAGTCTTTAAATCAAGACTGGATGTCTTTCTAAAAGATGTGCTCAAGTTCAGCCAGAATTTATAGTTTTAATGCAGGAATTACTAGGTGAAATTCTATGTCCTGTATTATGCCGAATGTCAGATCAGTTGATTATAATTATCCCTTCTGGCTCATAAAAGTATGCGTGACAAAAATACAAACATTTAGCTAAAAATAAAAATAGAATTCTTTAAACACATTATCCATATTTGAGTTCAAAACCTTTGTTTCAGGGAGATAACTATTCTGAAAGAGTCCTTTAATCAGACACATAGGTGGTCACTTCACACCTATCGGAGAAAAACACAGTTCTCACTCTCTGGTTGAGTGCAGCAAAGTCAGATCCTTTATTCTCAAGCAATTGCATAGAGGGAGAGAGTGCACTAGGACACAGAGTTTCTTCCTGCTAGGCTTGTGTCTCTACAGGTAAACAATTATAACAAGCATTTATACCTTTTGTTACATACAATAATAAGCAACAGCTGCATTTTGTCTATACATAGGTCATCTTAATATTTTATTTTTTTACTTATTTAGACTTCAGTCTACATTCCATATTTATTTACACAAGGTCGCAACAACTTCTCATACAGTTCTTTCCCATTCGCCTCACACAATCCTCGCTTCTACAAATCTCGCGTTATTAGGGTTACAGCTAGCCCGACTCTTGCTAACAAAGACTGTTATGCATTAAAATCCCCTTCAAATACTTGTCAGTTCTTTCTCTACTTCCACACACCTTATATTGTGCATCTATTCACATAATTGAGTATTCACACTGCACACTGCCTCTGATTAATTTCTCAAGCAAAGACCTACTGCTCCTTTCTGAGACAGTTTTTTCCCCAGACGATGTCAGATATCTCAAAGCTGATTTTACTTTATTCAGCAAGTATAACAAGGCCAGCATTCCAATAACAACTTCTGAATCCTAAATTCCTTTTTCTCCACTGCAACAAATAGCACAGCCCACAAGCAGAGAATTATTAGCAGGCTTGTTAAAAGCTTTCACTCTGCTCCCCACCACATACACACCTCATCTTAATAGGATTAAAGAAGAAATCAACTGACTAATTTAAAGATGTAATGTGTCCTTTGAACTATTCCTTTTTCAAAAAGGGAAGATTTTGAAGGAAATTTTATTGGTGAAATCAGTCTCCAAGGGCATTTTCATTTTAAAATTAATTAGTTCTTGCACAATTAATGGAATTTATTATACTCTATGTGCATCAGTGATCTGTAGATTAAAACCTTGATCCTGCAATCCTTATGCTGCAGGTGGCAGAGTGCAAAAGTTTGTTGTACTCTAATGTGAAGGCAAATAGAAGTTACAAAAGTGTGGAGAGGCTGAGATTTCTTGGAGGGACGGTCTGTCAGGGTCAATAAAGGCTTCATCAAGGAAGAATTAACATGGGGCTTTGGAATTTAGGGGTCTGCAGCCGGAGAGTAGGGAGAGATCTGACATCTGAAACTCTTGGAATATCAAAAAAAGCAATTAAGGGATGGCATGTGAGTAATAACACTACAAGAGCAGGGGGAGGCTGTGATTTGCCCAATACGAACTTGCTTTGTGTAGAAGCCACTCTTCCTTCGCAGGAAAGGGTATTACCTCAGAAAAGGAAATACCATTGGCAATCAAGTGTATTGTGGAGGTTCCCCTGGGGAAGTGGGATCCTATTCATTCAGGATTGGACTGTTTACATCCACAGCATGACTGGAATAGGAGCTCAACATGTTATTCCTATCAATGGTGGCATCTCAGCGCCTACAAGAGCAGACAGGCCCACGTTATGGAGTGTAATAGACTGTTAAAAAGTTGCTATAAAATAAGCCCAAATACAATCCCACGCTATGAAGACTTTTACTTCAAAGTCTGTGTAAGCATAGCACAGACTATTCACTTCCCCATTTCAGTCTCTCATACCAGTAATTCCCACATCAAGATTTCCTGGCTTTTTGCTCAGAGCCTCAGCCTGGGCTCCCCAAACAGTCTACCCTTTTGTTCATTTGGTTTTCTGAAGCAGTTCCTTTTAGAAGTGACTCCTCTAGCACTCTACTGGGCACACACCCAGTTACTTCCACTTCCTGGAGGATGCTGCAATCCCCTCCCCCTCATTCCTGCTTCTCTCTTTTATAAGGGTCAGCTAATTAAGGTCTCCCCCCTTCTTTCCTCAGGTGCAGGAATGGATTAATCAGGCAGCCAGGCCAGCTCCATACCCCAGAGCAATATTATCCCTTACTCCTTCACAGGAAGGATAAAATCAGTGGTTTTTATTTGCTAAACTCTTCTCATTTATCCCTTCCTTTGCAATCATATTAATTTGTCACAGGAGATGGTGTGGGCATAATATTGTACATTTGTCCCATGAGTGGGTGGCCAGTTACCCCAGATGTTCCCTACCATGCCTCCACATCAGCATGGATAGAGAGACACCGTAAGGCAGGGATTGGCAACCTTTGGCACGCGGCCCATCAGGGAAATCTGCTGGAGGGCTAGGATGGTTTGTTTACCTGCAGCGTCCACAGGTTTGGCCGATTGCAGCTCCCACTGGCCACGGTTCACTGTTCCAGGCCAATGGGAGCTGTGGGAAATGGTGCAGACAAAGTTAATTGCTGGCTCCTTCTTATTTCAGCTATCCTGTGCAGGTACTTGTTCCACGGGGGTCCAGTTTCCTAATAAACTGGAATTTATTTAATGTATCTGGGGAATGGTGCTGGCACTCCTACTGCCTGATAAAACAAGGAGACAATGCCCATTCTGCAGCCCACTACAATGGAGGGCAGTGTAGTCCCCCCAAAAGGCTCAGACCAGCTGTAGAGAGCTGGGGGTGGAGGAGAAGGGAGAGCTGATGGTAGCTCTCTTCCAGGTAGAGGTGATTAAGGAAGGAATCACAACCTGCACTATACAAGTTACTGATGGAGAGTTCCTTAATACCCTGACACAATGGCAACTACACTTCATAGTTCCCCATAAGTTAAATAATAAAATGACTAATTAAACCACATCCCTTGCAACTTGTCCTTCTTCCTGATTTTCACTGAAAGTTGGGCAGCAGTACCCATGCATTTAAATGCATTTGTGACAGTTTATACCCTTGTGTTTACCCCTTTTATAAGACTAAGTTTTGTATAAAGTATGTCTTATGAAGTATCATTTGAAAACTGCACATTTGCTGATCATTATTGTCCTGGTAAAATATGTGTGGCAACATTTTATGTAAGTTATGAAATTCAATTGTATGATATTACTGAAACATGCTCCAAGTCTGCAACAACAACCACAATCCAGTTCCTCAGAAACAAAAGGCAAATCAACGCCTCAGCCAGATGTCAACAAGATCAAATGGATTATCACTTGGTTAAGTGGCCATTCTTTCTCAGGAAAAAGAGAGTGAGCAAGAAATCTACATTATGGCAGAGAAACCACTGAAGGTTCCTGTCCCCACAGACTTTCTGTCTCTGAAAGCTCAGCTGGAGATGATCAAAGAGACAGAACTATAAGAAAGGTTTCAGAGTAGCAGCCGTGTTAGTCCGTATCTGTAAAAAGAACAGGAGTACTTGTGGCACCTTAGAGACTAACAAATTTATTTCAGCATAAGTTTTCGTGGGCTACAGCTCACTTCTTCAGATGCATAGAATGGTTCCACGAAAGCTTATGCTGAAATAAATTTGTTATTATTGTTGTCTCTAAGGAAGTATAAGAAAGGGGAACAGAGCCCCAAAATATTCCTCCTTTTCTTCCTTCCCAATTACATCAAAAACATCTGAAGGACAAGGAAAGTAACACTGAACTGGAGGAGACACAACTCAAAACTTAATTTTGAGTAGGTTGTTTTTAAACACGTCTTCATTTTTTAAAAATAAAATTGAGTTTTCAATTGTGAGAATAAGATGCAGTTCACTTCACTGGGAAAGGTAATTCAGACTGGAGATTCTCAATTGACTTCATTTTTAAATCCATGTAAGATTTTTAACCTCGTAACTACAAAATAAAGATGCAGAGCAAAATTATTGGATTTGATTATTTTTCATAAATGCAATACTAAGGTAAATAGGTTTCCTTTTTTGTCTACATATATGAGTGGTGATGAAAATACCTAGACTGTGAGACAAAAACATACATCATTTCTAAGCTTTTACAGAATGCATACACTCCCAATAGATCATACACTCATAATATATTATGGCTGCAATCAAATTTTGACCAGATATTAGAACTTACATAATCAACTAGGAAAATTCCACATCTGCTGGCAATCGAGCATACATGTGTATCCTGCAGGTTCCTCTGCCCAAGTCTGCAACAGGACTCCTCTGATACATACGCATTTATCCTACAGCTAAGTTAAAATGGAACCTCTTTAAACTAAGCCTTGATTTAGCAAAGCACACGCTTAAATTTAAAAAGTGTACTTAAGTGCTTTGTTGAACTGAGTCCCTAGTCAGACGTGCATCAATATCTCCCTGCACAGTTGGCATATATAGTTCATGATCATATTTGGGAGAAGAGAAACTTAATATTATTGATAATAATTTGATTGAACAGCCAAACAACTGGATGATGATTCAAAGTTTCTACTAGGCATGTCACTTTAGCAGGATGCAGCAATGAAGTTAAATGGATGCTAACAAGATATTTGACCATTATTATTTGACCATTGATGGGTGAAAGAATCTATGAGGGTAAATATCTAACGCATTTCTGCCTATCTCAATCCTTCTCATACTGTTCAGCTATAATCTAAATACTAGCTAGAAGGTAAATGGAGAACATTGGTGGAACTTCTCTCATGCATATTTTTTTGTTGAATATAGTGAGTTTATTATGTATTTATTATGATGCCATCAATGCCTTCAATAGAGACAGATCATGTACTTAACTGGACTTTGCCTGTGTTTGTTAAATTCTGCTGCAATTCATATAACAGGAATCTAAGACAGAATACTGAAATTCCTTCTTGGGTGCTGGCTGGTGACTCTTGCCCACATGCTCAGGGTTTAGCTGATCGCCATATTTGGGGTCGGGAAGGAATTTTCCTCCAGGGCGGATTGGCAGGGGCCCTGGAGGTTTTTCGCCTTCCCCTGCAGCGTGGGGCACGGGTCGCTTGCTGGTGGTTTCTCTGCAGCTTGAGGTCTTCAAACCAATTTTGAGGATTTCAATAACTCTGTCCTGGGTTAGGGGTTGTTATAAAATTGGATGGGTGGGGTTCTGTGGCCTGCCTTGTGCAGGAGGTCAGACTAGATGATCAGATTGGTCCCTTCTGACCTATGAGTCTATGAGTCTATGAGTCTATAAAATCCAACAAACTCCTAACACAGAGAGCCTCCATGAAAGTCTAATGGAGGTCTTAATTTAGAGGAACACATAGTCTGGCCAAAGACAGGCCTGTAATGAGAATTATGTTGATCAGTCTGTTTCAATCAAAACATAATAAATTTAGTCTCAGATCCCATGAAGCATCTGCAGCATCTCACCCTATTCTGTTTGTGACTGACAAATGCAGAGCAGCCCCCACATCTCTAAGTGAAGTGTATTCACTGAGAATTTATTTGATATCCTTTGGCTAATTTTAATTTGTAGTCTACTGACATCTGAGCCAACTGATATATCACTGCTTCAGTCTAAAAGGTCTGGACCTGATCCCCTGAAGTGCTAATCCTGTGAAGCATCCTCCACTCCAAGTTAAATCAAAATCCAGTACTATGCATGATCAGGCCATATGGACTGATGCAACTCACACTGAAGTCAATAGAAGTTTTTTCACTGACCCCAGTAGGAGTTGAATCATGCCCTGTATAAGGTTCAGCAGAGATGGGATGAGATCTCAACACAACTGTATTTAAGGGAAAACTGTATCTTTCAGACTTTTAATTGAGCTAATATTCCTCTTTAATCCACTAGCAGTATCTTAATAGTAGACTCAAATTTGTTTGAAGGTATGTCTACACTGCATCTGGGAGCATGTGTCCTAAATTGCAGACAGACAAGCTAGCTGTGCTTGAGCTAGCACACTAAAAATAGCATGTTGCTTGGGGTTCCCCTTGGTATATGCTCATGCAACTAGCCCAAGCTGCCCACCTGCTACCCTCAGCTGCACTGTTATTTTTAGTTAGCTAGCTAGAGCTGAGTTAGCACATAGGTTCCTACTCTGGGAAGCAGTGTCCCAGCTGCAGCACTGATGCACCCTTAGTGAAGAACATCTATGGGTCATTTATGAAATTGTGTAGTTGTGAAGCCTTTTCCAAGTGCAGTTCTTAAATGATGTCACACCTTTAAAAATTAAAAAAGAAAGAAAGAAAAAAAAAGCCAACAGATAACACAGTTCCCTCCTAAGAGTATGGGAAATATGAGTATCAGTATGTAGAAACTACTGCTAAATAAAGACTTAATAAATGATGACTCTTGAGATATGTATGTAATACAGGACTTTTTGTGCAAGGTATTATGCTGAATATTTCTAATCTAACATTTTTTTCTAGCAAAACCTAATTATTTTTGCATTTCCCTTTTTGTCAACATATATTCAAAGATAATCGCAAACCTCTCCCACCCCTCCCCCCAACTATATATGAAATCTTTCCAAAGAACTGTAAGCCAGTTAAAGGACACACATATAGCCAAAGCTTTCTTCCCAGTACAGACACTGTGGAGAAGAAGAAAAACATCTTTCAAGTTTAGCCTCCGGGACTGTCTACTTAAGGCTGCCTAGTGTGGAAAAATCCTGAGTAAGCAAGGCAAAATAGACTAGTTTTAATCTCCAAGCACCTTTAAAGCTACATAAAAAAGTATTGCTTTTATGAGCTTTTTAATACTATATCTATATTGATCTTATGTAATTATAATAAGATTCCCAAACCTGTTTTCCCTGAGATGGTATGGAGGTGCTTCAGAGTTACTTATGAGCTATCTGAAGATTCTTTCACTAGGTCTGACTATCACAAATTGAACTGTTTGTTCAATTTTTTCCCCAGCTCACAGCTTTTCATGTCCTCCAGAAATAGCCACAAAGAAAATCTAATTTATTTTCCTCGAGTACAAAGGCCAGATTCAATAAAATTGCTCTCCAATGTCTTTGTCACAAACATTGGGTAAAAATAGGGAAAAAGATATAAATGTCTCTATTGGCATCATTTCAGTGAACATTAGAAATCTAGTTAATTCTCAGATGGCTTGCACCTGGATAATACCAGATTTTCATTTTCAGAAGAGGTTAATGGGGACTGCTATGCCATATGAAGGGTGGGTTTTGAGTTGCTGGCAGGTAGGCCAGTGCCAGGACACAAGACTGAAGTTGGGTCAATCTTGCATCTCTTTCTTGGTAAAATACCCTCCTACCCTGTCCTGACCCCAAATCTGATTCACCTCGTCCTGCTGCTGCTGCTTTATGACATGTCCCTCAAGCTAGTGATCAGCAAGAAAATAGGATTTAATTGAGGTCAGGGGAGAATAAGAAAAATCTGTTTTGATGCTGGCAGTGGCAGAAACTGGGGGGGGGGGCAGCGATGACAGAAATGAGGTGTTTTAGGATCTTGAGTGGGTCCTTTCTTCTGGCTCTTGATGGGGCAGCTAAGCGAGGCCAGGGGATATCACAAATGTCACAAGGAACAAGGGGAAGAGACAAATGCTGGGAAAGGAGGTGTGCCTCTTTTTGAAGTGTACTCTTCTTCAGTACCTCAGCACAGACTAGAGTTCTAAGGTCTAGGGCTAAATTAAATTAGGACATGCTCCAAACTTCTAGGCCTCAGCACAGGCAATAAAACATCTCCAAAGGAATTCCTAGAGCATATCTTTTAGAAAACATCCAATCAGGATTTTAAATTTGCCAGTGATAAAGAATTGGTCCACTGCTTAATAACTCTCATCATTAAAACATTATGACCTATTTCCAATCTGAATTTGTCTAGCATCAACTTCCAGCTCTTGGATCATGTTATATTTTTCTCTGCTAGACTGAAGAGTTCATTATTAAATATTTGTTCCCTGTGTAGGTACTTATAGATTGCAATCAAGTCATTCCTTAACCTTCTCTTTGCTAAGACAAATAAACTGAGCTATTTGAATCCATCACTATAAGGAATGTTTTCTAAACTTTTAATCAGTTGCAGGCTTCCAAGTCAGATGCCTTACAGAAGTCTAAGTATATTACGTTAGCGCTATTACTTTTATCACTAAACTTGTGATCTCAAAAAAAGAAAAAAAATATACTGATAGGGTGCTCAGAGGACAAGGCAGCCTATCTGACTTCTGGCCACTTGCTTCCCTGTTAGGGGTGCCTGGTTCCTGATCTTAGGCCAGGAACCTTCTGACCTCATAGACTCATAGACCCTAGGACTGGAAGGGACCTCGAGAGGTCATCGAGTCCAGTCCCCTGCCCTCATGGCAGGACCAAATACTGTCTAGACCACCCCTGATAGACATTTATCTAACCTACTCTTAAATATCTCCAGCGATGGAGATTCCACAACTTCCCTAGGCAATCTATTCCAGTGTTTAACTACCCTGACAGTTAGGAACTTTTTCCTAATGTCCAACCTAAATCTCCCTTGCTGCAGTTTAAGCCCATTGCTTCTTGTTCTATCATTGGAGGCTAAGGTGAACAAGTTTTCTCCCTCCTCCTGATGACACCCTTTTAGATACCTGAAAACTGCTATCAGGTCCCCTCTCAGTCTTCTCTTTTCCAAACTAAACAAACCCAATTCCTTCAGCCTTCCTTCATAGGTCATGTTCTCAAGACCTTTAATCATTCTTGTTGCTCTTCTCTGGACCCTCTCCAATTTCTCCACATCTTTCTTGAAATGCGGTGCCCAGAACTGGACACAATACTCCAGTTGAGGCCTAACCAGCGCAGAGTAAAGCGGAAGAATGACTTCTCGTGTCTTGTTTACAACACACCTGTTAATGCATCCCAGAATCACGTTTGCTTTTTTTGCAACAGTATCACACTGTTCACTCATATTAAGCTTGTGGTCCACTATGACCCCTAGATCTCTTTCTGCCATACTCCTTCCTAGACAGTCTCTTCCCATTCTGTATGTGTGAAACTGATTGTTCCTTCCTAAGTGGAGCACTTTGCATTTATCTTTATTGAACTTCATCCTGTTTACCTCAGACCATTTCTCCAATTTGTCCAGATCATTTTGAATTTTGACCCTGTCCTCCAGAGCAGTTGCAATCCCTCCCAGTTTGGTATCATCCGCAAACTTAATAAGCGTACTTTCTATGCCAACATCTAAATCGTTGATGAAGATATTGAACAGAACCGGTCACAAAACAGACCCCTGCGGAACCCCACTTGTTATACCTTTCCAGCAGGATTGGGAGCCATTAACAACTACTCTCGGAGTACGGTTATCCAGCCAGTTATGCACCCACCTTATAGTAGCCCTATCTAAATTGTACTTTCCTAGCTTATCTATAAGAATATCATGCGAAACTGTATCAAATGCCTTACTAAAGTCTAGGTATATCACATCCACCCCTTCTCCCTTATCCACAAGGCTCGTTATCCTATGAAAGAACGCTATCAGATTAGTTTGACAAGATTTGTTCTTTACAAATCCATGCTGGCTATTCCCTATCACCTTACCACCTTCCAAGTGTTTGCAGATGATTTCTTTGATTACCTGCTCCATTATCTTCCCTGGCACAGAAGTTAAACTAACTGGTCTGTAGTTTCCTGGGTTGTTTTTATTTCCCTTTTTATAGATGGGCACTATATTTGCCCCCTTCCAGTCTTCTGGAATCTCCCCCGTCTCCCATGATTTCCCAAAGATAATAGCTAGAGGCTCAGATACCTCCTCTATTAACTCCTTGAGTATTCTAGGATGCATTTCATCAGGCCCTGGTGACTTGCAGGCATCTAACTTTTCTAAGTGATTTTTAACTTTTTCTTTTCTTATTTTCTCTTCTAAACCTACCCTCTTCCCGTAAGCATTCACTATACTAGACATTCCTTCAGACTTCTCAGTGAAGACCGAAACAAAGAAGTCATTAAGCATCTCTGCCATTTCCAAGTCTCCCGTTACTGTTACCCCCTCCTCATTGAGCAGTGGGCCTACCCTGTCCTTAGTCTTCCTCTTGCTTCTAATGTATTGATAAAAAGTCTTCTTGTTTCCCTTTATTCCCATAGCTAGTTTGAGTTCATTTTGTGCCTTTGCTTTTCTAATCTTGCCTCTGCATTCCTGTGTTATTTGCCTATATTCATCCTTCGTGATCTGACCTAGTTTCCATTTTTTATATGCCGCCTTTTTATTTTGTAGGTCACGCAAGATCTCAAGGGTAAGCCAAGGTGGTCTTCCACTTGAATCTGGGCCTCAGCCCTTAAGGAGGTGTGGTAGGGGGACCTGGGCTCTCCCTGTCCACCAGGTCCCAGACCAGGGCTCTGTGTGAAGCAATGCTGGCAGGATCGTCCATGCAGAGAGTTTAAGTCCACTGCCCTGAGCTACTTCCTAGCTATGCTCCTTCAGTTTGGGATATAGTCCCTATAGTCCAAACAGTCTGTAGTGTCTTGCCTGGAGTAATGCCCCTTGTGGAACTTTTACGGTGCCCTGCCATGGCCTCAAGTCCCTGTGGAAGGGGCAGATATAAGATTGGAGAAATCTAGTCCCACAATGTCTCTATAGTCAAATAGTACATTTCATTAACTACTGAGTGCTCCGCAGCAGTCTGTCTGTCAGAGATACAGTGCTTCTCCCCTCACAGCTATCCTGGTTGTCAAGCTTGTAGTGATGCTCCTCCACACAGACAGGCATAGCTGCCTTATTTCCAGTCAATACTGAAATGAGCCAAATTCTCTCCTTTTCTTTCCCCTCCAGGCCTGGCATTATCTGTAGATGTATCAGGGCAGGGCTAAGTGAACCCAAGAGTTTCTAATTCTTTGTACCGGCGTGAGTTTTCTCTGCTTCATCACAGATATCAAATTAGTTTGACAGAATCTATTTTCCATACACCCATGTTGATTTGTATTAATTACATTACCCTTCTTTAGTTCATTATTAATTGAGTCCCATATTCCAGGACCAATCTCAGGCTGAGAGGCCTATAATTATCCAGGTAATCCCATTTACTCTTTGTTAAAATTGGCACAATATTAGCTTTTTCCCAGGCTTCTGGGACTTCCTCAGTGTTCCTAGAATTACAGAAAAATTAGCATTAATTGTCCTGTAAGCTCCTCAGCCAGCTCTTTTAAAACTCTTAGATGTGTTAGAGTACCATTAAAAGCAACCAAATATCAATGCCCTAAAATTGATAAACCACTCAAAAATTCCTAACTACCCTCCCCAGATAGATTAAGGGTATAACAAATACTGAGTTATAACACTGACTTGCCCAATGGTAAAATTAAAAGCTTTGTTAGTTATATTTTAATGGTTTGTAATTATGGATAGAGAATAAGTACAGATGAGGTAACATTTAGCCAAGGCTTTGCTGGCATAAGTGGTTTAACCAATTCTTCTTTCACATAGAATTGCTGATCTACTTAAAATGATGTTAGTATTGATGAAAGAAAAGTAATAATGTGGTGTAACTGGAGGTTAAAAACCTTAAACAATGAAAAACACTTTTTCTGGGAAGACAGAGGGAAAGATAACTAATACCCAAAAGGTTGATGTGTTAAAAGCCAATTGGATAATAATTAAGTAATTTGTAATGAAGAAATGTATAAAAAGACCTAAATGAACATAATGCAAGTTATCTGGACCTGCTGATTAAAAACTGTCTGACTTCAGTAGTTTCTGTTTAACATCCTCCAGAGGTACTAGTGGAATGGAAAGAGTGTTATTACCATATGTGGAGACTGCATCATCTGTTTTTTCTCCAAATACAGAACAAGGAAATATTTATTGAACACTTCTTCCTTTTCTGTATTATTATTGATAATCCCACCATTTACACCTAGTAATGGACAAATACCTTTGTCAAGATTCTTCTTGTTCCTCATATAGTAAAAACAAAACAAAACAAAACAAACTTCCTTATTGTCATTAACTCTGCTGGCCACAGATTTCTCATTGTGTCACTTTGCTTCCCTTATCAATATACTACAATTCCTAACTTCTGATTTATATTCTTACTACCAACTTCCTCTTTCTTCCATTAGTTATATATTACTTTTTAAATCTGCCTTCTCTTCCCCTCTGAACCATTCTTGATACATAGCAAGGATTATCATGTAATTTCATTGTATATAAACAAAATACTTGAAAGATCCTGCTGTTAAAATATTTTCCAGTGTATATAATCATTATGATTGATGAGCACTTGTGAGGACTTTGAGCTTTTTCCTTGTTATTGAAGACTCATCATTTTCTCCTCCAAGATCTTAATACAATCTTCACCTTTGTTTCCAGTTTAAATAGCCAAGGTCCATAACCATCCAATATAGCTTCCAAAGCTTAGTTCTAACCACTGACAGACTATGTTGTAAGAGGAGAAAGACACTGAATCTCTCCTTTGAGAGCCCCTGTCCCACTGGATATATGCAAATATCTGAAAGAATAGATATCTCTGGCTTATCTTTGATACACCTCTCTACAGTGATTCTGAGACTACACATAGTGCACAGTGAATAAGACACATACAGGGACTGAACATTGCATTTTTACTTCCTTAAAAATAAAGTAGTTACCTTTACCTGCAGTACCATACTGAAGTTCAAGTTTCACAGGCATCTTGTTGCACACCCTGAGCACATATTTTAATAGTCAAACAACCCTGCTTAATTGTTTAAAATATATATATTTGGCCATTAATAAACCTCCCTACAAACTGTTGAGAAATCGACAGTAAAAGAGAGCATATAAAATCAACTCTTGACAGCATCAAGGTGGAAAGCAATCATGCAAAAACATAATATGTAATGACACACAAAATAAGAATATTTGCTTTCCTTTCCAGTTACTGAAGTGCTATAAGTTCTTTGGTTTTTTTTAGGTTGAAATTGACTCTTATCTGAAGTGCAATTACTTTTTATGCATTTAGATTAAAAATATTCTGGTAAAAGTGCATGGCCGATGAAGGATATTGGGTTAGGGAAGCATGAGCAAATATAGTTTTGTAAGTGTCCTTGGGCTAAAATACTGCCTACAGTTAGTCTAGAATTTCAGAGAAGGAAGCTTAGCCAGCCAACGACATAAACATCTAGCCATATACATACTATATTTTTAGATAAGAACTTGCAATACAAACAAAGAATATTGTTTGCAAAACAGACTATGCCTGAAGTCTTCAGGATCACTGGATTGCCAAAGGCTGGAAACTACAGCTATTTAAATTCACAGAAGAAAGCCAAGATACCCAATAACATTAATATAGTCTATTTGTTAACATTGTCTGTGTGCACTTTCTCACTTGATAGTCTCATCTGTAGAGATGATCACCATAGGCTACTGTTTTCTACAGTGGATTTATATTTCTCACAAATGTATACAATATAAAAACTAAACATAATTAAAAATATGAATGAGAAAAGTGTGTTCATCAGCAGGTGTTATTATGGGGAAATTTCTTCTTTTGAAAGCACAATAGGGAAGTAGAGTGCATTGTGCTTTGCAGGGACAGCTCTATGTTTTTTTCCGCCCCATGCATGGCAGTCAGACAGCATTTGACGGCATTTCTGAGGGAGGTCCACCGGTCCTGTGGATTCAGCGGCGTTTCTGTGGGTGATCTGCTGGCCCCACGCCTTCGTTGTACCCACCGCTGAATTGCCACTGAAACCAAGGGACTGGCGGACCTCCCGCAGAAACACCACCGAAGGCTGCCTGACTGCCACCCTCATGGCGACCAGCAGGCCATCTCCCACAGCTTGCCGCCCCAGGCACGCGCTTGGTACGCTGGTGCCAGGAGCCATCCCTGGTGTCCTGAGGAAATTAGCGTTACATAAACAAGCTTTCCACTAATGCCGAAACTTTTTCCTCCCAATTCTCTACTGTGCACATTTTTTTCATTTGTGAGTCTCCTTTCCTCTATACACTTCAATGAATAATTGTTTTATTCAGCAAACGTCCTGTACTCTCCTATACTCTCCTGTATTCTTCCTTTTAGATTCTGGAGGAGGAAACAAACCATTTCCCAGTTCTTTTTAAAGAGTTTTATGATTAAAAGATATGCTGCTTGTAAAGGTATAGGTGCTGACTAATCCATGGTAGGGGGCAGATGGGTGGGGGAGTGAGAGAGAGAGAAAATGGAACTCATGTTTATATAGAAATGGAACATAAAGTACATCACTCTCCAAACACTTTTAGTTTTACATGCCTCTGTGCTTTTTTCACGCAACTTTCATCATTTTTCCACCCAAGGTCAAAAGCTACTTTTCTCCAGGCTGACTCCGAGATAGACATTTACCCATGAAAATACACACAAAAAAAGACAAAGCTACCATCATGTTTTATCTTGGCTAAAATTGCCTTCTGTCAATTAGAGGGCATGCTGTTGTATGCTGTGGTGTCCAGCGTGACGAAGAAGCCCACCCAAGGCTTATTTTTGGTGTATAGAAAGGTCTAGTTCACAGGCAGGCACTCAGGAAGTTAGTGGCACAAAGAGATAAATTAAGTTCTCATCTCCTTCACACGGAAAATAAATATATATAAATAAAATAAAGTAGAAGATTAAAAGATAGAAATAATGAAAAAGGACATGAGAAGCCAAAGTTTGAACATTAAAGCACATAGGACCCGCTCCGATTAAAGTCAATTGGAGTTTCACCACTGGCTTCTATGGAACTTTAATAAAGGGGCTGTCAGTACATTATATTAGAGATTTCTACAGCTACTGCTTCATCATAGAAATTAACTAGGGGCCAGATTCTGCAGGTCTTGCTCAAATGAGTAGTCTCGTTGCTTTAAGATATGATTATGTAGTTCATTACAGGGTCTAGATTTGAACCCATCAGTTATCATAGCAGAGCTACCATTTGTAATCTCTTTGCTTTCACCTTGTTGCAGAAAGTTAACCCTTGCAGGAATTAACGTTCTCACTAAAATTTGTACAGATCTGACCCTTTTTATCATTACCGTGTTACTGATGATCTTTGATGGCCTCCTTATCCAGGAATTATCCTTCCTGGCTAACCCTTAAAAAGATGGATACCTGTTTCTGGACCCAATTCCGCAACAAGCTGAGTTTGGGGAGTGGGGAAAGGGATGAAAAGCTTTCCTGTGCCAAGTGAATTCTGACTTCTTTCCAGAGCCTTTGCTCTACTCATCCAGCCCAGATGTCAGTATGCAAACCAGACCATGACCCAATTACTGGCTCACTAATAGTGGCTCCCTGAGCTGGTAATGAAACCCTGGAACCTAAGGTCATTGGCTGATTTGGCCAGGCCTTCTCCTCAGGGTACCTCTGAGGTGGGGTATTGCAGAACCTCAGGATCCCTTGCGCAAAAGATCTCTCCGCCCAGTCACATACCAATAAAGGCTCATATTTTCCAACCTAAATAGATGTAGCTGCACTAAATTAAATGCCAATTTATATCAGCTGAGGATCAAATTTTTATTTTGGAAAGATACTGTAAAAAAAATGTCATGCAAAGCAAATTTATGCTGCTTATGCTGTTAAGTATGCCAAGTGAAGATCACTGATTGGGATTTCTTGGCAA
This sequence comes from Gopherus evgoodei, assembly GCF_007399415.2. Classification (NCBI taxonomy): domain Eukaryota; kingdom Metazoa; phylum Chordata; order Testudines; family Testudinidae; genus Gopherus; species Gopherus evgoodei. Next base: position 287,069,276 of record NC_044322.1, on the reverse strand, counting down.
CTGGCTACCACTGTGCAACCCACTGACAGAAGACCTTACAACCATGTCAAGTCTCACAACGTTCAGATCAGAATGCAAAATCCATTTTTTTCACGAGGACTTTCCACAATAACAAAAACCACCAAGCAAACCAAAACTGCCACAATGATGGGTGCACAGGGAGAAACATTGATCCTTTAGTGTGCTTACTTTTAGAATGTATAAGAACTTCAGAAAACATGGCAATGAGTGCAGGATAAATACCACACAGACAGATAAACCAATACAATCCAGCTGTCCTGGCCCATAATCAGTTACTCTATCAAGGAAGCAAAAATTGAATCTCTCCCTAATTTCAAGCCAAATCCTACTCACCTTAGTCGCATAAGTAATCCCCACTGAGCATAACATTTTATATCACATAATTATTTATGTTTTTGAAGCTATAAGGATGCACAAGATGTACTCAGTTTGAAATCTTTCTACTTGCAGCTATAGTTCAATTTTAATTTAAAATTATTTGGCTTAATTTGCTGATTTTCTTTTAAAAACAACCCCAAATAAACCTGAAATGATCATCAAAACTGAGATGTAGTCACAACATTAGAACAGGTGTAGCATCCAGATGAGTCAGGTTATAAACAAGGGAAAGTCATTTGACTTTGCATTCTCCGTGGATTAGTTAGCATTCTGAAAATTCACAAAGCATTTTTGAATGAGGGATTGCTAAGAGCAAAGTTAATGTATGCTCTACTTTTCTTGCACAGGTTGTCGTTCTTTACTAAGGCAAAGGAGAGGTTTATTTAACGCTAAGTAATAATAAATGGAAAAGGTGAGTTTATGCTTACGTGACTAATGCAAACCAGAATTGGTTAGGACATTAAATAAAAGTGAGTGCCTTATCAAATCCTAAGATCTATCAGTCACGGGAAAGGCATACTTCTTTGTTGTTCTTCTTCTAATATAAACTGCCTAGAAGTATTTTAAATTAATTTATTTGTGTTGGATGCTTCAAAACAATTCAGGTGCCCCAGTCTGCACTTTAGGGGAAATGAAATGGTTCCCTCAATGAACTAATATCTATCTACTTACCTAGTAGAGTTGTGCAAGCACATTCACACAGTGGGAAACCAGCAAAACTGACTCTCTCTTTCTGCTTTCTCATCAGAGTGAATAAAAATTTATCCAATGCAGTTCACGTGAAAACTTTCTATCCAGGGCAGGTTTTCCAGTTGCATTAGGAAAAAATCCACAGTCTGTGGTGGAGGTGGAGCACAGTGTCAAATGTTTAAATTCTTTGCGATGCTTCATTTGGTTTGCATATTTCTTTTTACCCATCTTTTGAACAATACTCATCAGCAAAGGAGGCAAATCACCTGGTACTAGAGAAAAGGAAGATACTAAAAATATCACAGAAAAAGAAAAATGTTCAGTCTGTTTATGTCACTATACAGAATTTTGTGCAAAATGGGATTTATTTTTTTTACTGTGGGTGAGAGGGCTGCTTAGTTGGGAAAGTTCTGAGCACATAGTCAATATGATGGAGGAGTCAGTAGAGCAATTCAAGCTTCCGCTGGTATTTTCCTTCATCCCTGTTTCTTTTTCTATCAAGTGCTGCTAATGCTTCTGAGCTTTCACTTGTTTCATTAATTTAAAACTCCAAATAGAGAGTTTCCTCTCTGGAACCCATCCTGTAACAGTCCCCACCATGATGGTGCTCCAAAAAAGTGACAAAGCATGCTGCTATTTTACAAGCATTTGTGTTTGGGATAGGGAAGGGAAAAGATGACACCATTTACTCTGGTACATGTGCACGTATGCAGACACACACTATTCTGCGAAGTCCCTGGAAGTGGGAAAGAAAATTTGTGTTCCCTTGTTTATTTTTTCTTCTTTGAACACATAGACTGGCCATTCCTGCGGCAGGGGTTTTCCCTCTCTTTGGTGGCATAGGAATCAGATTGCTCAATCAGGATAGAATGAAATTCCTCTCCTCCTTCACCTGGTAGGGGTGGTTTTTGATAGATGTGGCTACAAGCAGCATCACCTGACAAGCACTTGATAATAATTAACCTGATCCAAAGCCCATTCAAATCAAGGGGAATCTTTCTACTGACTTCAGTGGATCAGGCCTTTTATACACAAAAATACAGATGTTTGCTTAAACCTAAACCTAAATAGTCCTGAAACACTTATTTCTTCACAGAGGGCTGGTCACCTCCTCCCCCTACTGTGCTGCCCAGTGCAGTAGTCTGGGAGCTGACCTTGTTCGTGAAGACAGAGACAAAAAAAATCATTGATTACATTAGCTTTTTCCACATCCTCTATCACTAGGTTGCTTCCCGCATTCGAGAAGGGGCCCACTCTTTTCCTGACCTTTGTCTTGTTGCTAACATACCTGTAGAAACCCTTCTTGTTACTCTTAATATCCCTCGCTAGCTGCAACTCCAAGTGTGATTTAGCCTTCCTGATTTCACTCCTGCATGCCTGAGCAATATTTTTATACTCCTCCCTGGTCATTTGTCCAAGCTTCCAGTTCTTGTAAGCTTCTTTTTTGTGTTTAAGATCAGCAGGGATTTCACTGTTAAGCGAAGCTGGTCGCCTGCCATAGTTACCAATCTTTCTACACATCGGGATGGTTTGTTCCTGCAACCTCAGTAAGGATTCTTTAAAATACAGCCAGCTCCCCTGGGCTCCTTTCCCTTTCATGTTATTCTGCCAAGGGATCCTACCCATTAGTTCCCAGAGGGAGTCAAAGTCTGCTTTTCTGAAGTCCAAGGTCTGTATTCTGCTGCTCTCCTTTCTTCCTTGTGTCAGGATCCTGAACTCTACCATCTCATGGTAACTGCCTCACAGTCAGGGCCGGACCCAAGGGGGCTTCGGCAGCGCGGCACTTGCGAGGGGTTTCGACAGCATGGCACTTGCGGGGGGGGGGTGTTAAGGCGGGGCGGCACTCTTTTTTTTTGCTTGGGGCAGCAAAAAAGTTAGAGCTGGCCCTGCTCACAGTTTCCCATCCACTTTTGCTTTCCCTACTAATTCTTCCCTGTTTGTGAACAGCAGGTCAAGAGCTCTGCCCCAGTTGGTTCCTCCAGCACTTGCACCAGGAAATTGTATTACTGTATATTATTCAATAGGTGTCCTATTCCTCCTTAGAGGTGATTCTATTTTGGTTGTAGTGAGATGATTCCTGCATGTATGTAAAGTCTATAAAGTATTTAGGAACATATTCTACTCTCACTAAACTCAATATCAGAACTCCCATTCATTTCAGTGGGACCAGGGTCTGGCCCTTTGGGATAAAAGGCACTAGATAAATGTAAAAATTATTCATTGAGAAAAAATAAAGATCTTTGCTATCTCAGTTTCAAACAAATGCATCCACCTCTCTTTCCACAATCTTCTCCCTACCTAAACCTCAATAGAAAACTGGGTTTACAGCTTCTTTGCTGATTAGTCAATTCTGATGCAATTTCAGAAACATGTGGATTGTATTGAATCTGTTTTTGCAAAATGTTCAGGTTGAGGGGAAACAAACCCTTTGTTCTCAACCCTTAAAACAGTAAAGAAAGAACATTTTCGCCATATCTAATAGTTACTTCACTCATCTCTAACAATAACATGCAAAACCATGTTCTAAATGTTGCTTCATAACTCATTTTGTTATGATGCTCAAAGCAGCTGAAGACAGAGTTAAAATTTCCTTGCCCAATAAAAGAGTGTTTATTGTTAATGGGTATTTACTCTCTTGCCATTTTTACTGTGCAAAACCAGGCAATTAAAACAGCCCTTATTTTAAATTCTATGAATATATTTTTCTGCACAAGCCATTAGGGAGTTCCTTATGAGCCTTTTTACAAGTTCTAGTGACATTCTTGATGCTGCCTGTACCAGCAAGAGCCTAAAATACTACCAGCTGGCAATTATGAACTTGTGGCATGATCCTAGTGTAATCCCTTTGGGGTTTAGAGCGCATGACCCCTTTAAATCTTTTTCCCAGGGGGGAGGGGGAGAGTAAGAAAAAGGAGGGAAACTCCAGGGCCAGCGCTGGAGCTCCAGGGAGAGAGGAACGGTCGGCAGGCCCTGGAGAAGTGAAGAGGGAGAAACTGCCTGAGGCCTGAAGAGGACAGGCCTGATCGGGGATAGCCCAGGACAGGAGCCAGGAGGAGCACTGTGCCGGAAGGAATCATGCTGCCCACGTATCAGACTGCCTAGAGCTGGGTGGGGCTGTGAGTACTGGGGCTTGTGACTCTGCACTGGGAACAAGGAGGGAGGTTGTAGCTAGTTAAGTGGGGAGGTGGTCGCTCTGTGTGGGTTTGCAGAGAGCGGCAGAAGAGGGCACCGGAGGGGTTTGCTGGGGAAAGTTCACTGGGGCAGAAGACGACCAGCAGCACCCAAGACTCACCACTGGACTGGAACTTTGCTCAGGACTCCTGAACTCTGTGTGCAGACACACTGCTCAGTGTCTGCCCTTCCAGACTTTGGTACCGCTGGGCCTGTGGGGCCTTGGCTTGGATGCAGCCCTGTTTTACTGCTTCCCCTATATTTCCCCTTGTTGTTTTTCTCCTCTCATCCCTCTGTAAATAAATACCTCTCTTTGTTATATCCATTGTACTTTTCCTGTGGGTGTGGGTGTTCACTCTAGGGGGTTTGGAACAGGTGCCCCTGGGATGGAAGGGATTTCTCCTGCTGCATTCCTGTGTGTGCTTTCTCTTGGTCAGGGCTGCCTGCAGAGCAGAATCCATCTTGGCCACGAGGGCGCTAAGGTTACACTAGGATTAGTATAGCATATGAATTTTTGCTAGTGGTGTTAGGCATTGACTGACATGAGCTGTTGTTTTACTCCCTCTTTCCTCTAGACTAAAAAGAACATTGATAACACAATAACACTTTACCATTCAAGGTTCTGTACACATGAACAAATGTACTGTAGTGAAATTTCCCTGTATTTGGCTACATTTCTTGAGATTTCTGCCATTACACATCACTTGATGCACATAGCACCTGGAAAAAGAATTCTGTAAATGTTCAACTGTGTATGCGAAAAGCACTTATACGTTACACATACTCTTTTAGTTGTTCAAAGGCCCCCATTGTATCTAAGCACCTCAAAGACATTCATGAAAAAAATTAACACAAAACCCAGGCAAGGGAAAGCATTATTATTATCCATCTTTTATCACAGAAGAGTAAGGCACGAAAAGATTAAGGTTCTAGTATTGCAAAGCATTTCGGCTCCATTTCAGGAAAGCTTTTAAGCATGTTTAATCATGTGCTTAAACCCCACGGTACTTAGTTAAGTATGTTCTTAACTGCTGTCCTGAAAAGGGATGTTTCCCTGAAACAGGGCATTTACTCCAACAGTGCACTAACTGTAATCATAGGGACCACTCACATTCTTAGAGTTAAACAACTCCTTTGCTGGATTGGGAACTAACTGACTTGCTGAAGGTCATGCAAGATGTCTGTGGCAAAGCTAGGCATTGAACCCAGATTTCTCAAGACCCAGACCAATGCCCTTGCCACAAGCCCATCCTTCTTCTCATATACTATATCTTTGTTAAATACTTCTTCTTGTATTTTTGGAGCCATTTAATTAAGCTATAGGGTTGCATACTTTATAGCTTTGTCAGCTGAGCTCATTACACACAGCAGGGAATCCTTGCATGCCTCCATTTTCACCCTCTCACAAGATCCCTAGTTGCCATCCTCCCATCTCCTCTATCTCAGGGACTCCTGGAAACCTATCCCATCTCCTCCCTCATGCCAGTGGCTCTGTGTGCCCCCAACCCCAATGCCATGAGCACTGTGTGGCCACTAGTGAGAAGGGAAGTCAAAGAGGAGGCCTGGCAATTCGTAACCACCCAAGACAAGAGGTCACAGCAACTTTTCACTTGACTGGAGACAGACAAGAACAGGTAGACTGTGGTCACAAGAGAGAAGAGAAGTGAAATAGGCAGAATTCCACACAGCTAGAAGTTTCACATTGAGACCAACACCTCAATATGGAAACTATGGAAGATAGCTCTCAAGATCCAGAGACTGGATCTCAAGTGCAAGGGACTGGAAAGATGTACAGGACACACATGTGGATACCAGCTCAGCCCAATCTGTAAGAAAAAATCAAGTTTACCCGCAATGGGTTCTCCAATTGTCCGAGGTAGAGAGATTATCCTTGCTGGAGATTTAATACTCAGAAGAACTGACGAACATTCTTCATGGGACAGGTGGACAACAGTACAGTGTGATGCCTTCCTGGAGCCAAGACACTAGATGTCACTCTAAGATTAGATGGGCTTCTGAAGTCAACAGGCAAGGATCCATTGGGGATGGACTAATGACACTGCATCATGGGATATCTCACAGAGAGTAGTTATTTCATGGAACTTGGAAGCTTGATGAAAAATAATGTCCAAACAATCTTCTCTGAGATCTTTCCTGTCCCCTGAGCAAAAATAGAAGGGAGAAGATTCTGAAAGTGAATCATAGGGAGGAGGGTTTTGGTTTCTATGGAGACTCAATGGGTTTCCTTGTGAACTTATGGGTCTGCCTAAGCAGAGTCTCACGGAGGTAACTGGGGTTCCACATAGACATGGGATCAGCTATGTAGATCAGAATATGGACAAATTTTGCATACCCAAGGGGTTCACATATTTTGGATAAGAGGCAAGGAAAGCAAATGAGGATAGGCGACTGGGCCAATAGCATACATTGGGATGGGGACAAAGGCAGGAATCAGTACTAATTATCAGGCCAGGGTCAAGGACAGGAGTCAGACAGGTGAAGTTGCTGTCTGTATCAGTGGTAAGGTAGAATTCACCTGTTGCTCAATCAGCTCACTAAGGCAACTTCCTTGTTTAAATAGTTGGTGTGGACGAATGAAGTAGCTGCAGGGTTCCGTAGTCTGGCCTTTTCAGATGGTTCATCCAACCATGCATAATCCTCCAATAATTGTTGGCAAGGGACAGCCATGCTTCCCACTGGCCATGTAGAATTGTCAGCTGTTCTAGACCCAGCAACAGCAGGTTCTAAACCTGTGACTCTTTACAGGCACGTATTCAGTATGAATCTTTTGAGGTTCACCCAAATCCAATTTCCATTTTCTTGTTTATTAGCACATTACTCTTTCTAAGAGCCAGAAATATTCTGCCAACTTTCCTTACTGTGTGCAGTGTCTCACTCTGCAAATAGTCCCACTGAAAACAGTGAGACTACTCAAGGTGTAAAGTTAATCTACTACCACTACACTGTTATAAAACATCCATAGCTAGGACCCCACAAATCAACACGATCCTTCAGGGGTCTGGTCAGACACCCTACAGAGCCAACGCATACCTGCTATATGGCCCTGCAGCGTAAGAGCGGGTTTTTATCACTGCAGTCTGGTTCTCTGGTGGACTTTACACTACTGGAACCATCTGTTATGGTTCTAGTAGGCATTAGCCAGCAGACACTCTAAGTGAACTTAGTTTAATATGTCAGATCATTCCTCCGTATATATCTTAATAGAATCTCTAACTGATTTCATAAAATTAAAACAACTAAGGTTACAGTCCTACAAGTTGCTCCACACATCTGCACCAACATGCTGCACTACTAAACAAGGCTCTGCTCAGGTGAAGGGATCAGTCCACACAAAACAATATGCATGCTAACATGTTTTATAGGGTTACATGCATCCTAACTTGAATAATAGGCAATATACCTTAACATAACACACTAATTATTTTTATATAAATAACATATTTTGGGTAGCATTTCTTTTCTTGCCTATTTGCATTTTGTAAAAAAACCCCAGATATTTAAAAAAGGAATGAAGATAATGCTGTCTTTAAAATTGAAAACAAATTAAAATGGTGAACTCTGATCACCTATAGGGACCTTTTTGATTATATGTGCTTTCTTGCTCTTTTAAGAACAAAATATTTACAATTAGGAAAATTATTTTTGCAGCTAGCAAAGTTTAGTTTTGAACAACATTAAGGACCAGACAGCCACGTAACCCAGGTTTGCAGTCCCTTATTCCTGCTGTCTGACTTTACTCTCTTCTAGTGCTTCACGCTAACCTTCATCTAAGTTTCATTTACAATCTTAAATCTGGCTCTTCACTAATCTGTTTCCGCTTCTGCTGAAAACTTTTGCTTCCTTAAACTGGCTACAAGCAAGCTCCCACTGCAGTGAATCACCTCACTTGCTGCTTTCCGATTAACTGGGAGCAGGGGTAAAATTTTAAAGCTGTGCATGAGGATTTAGCAGCACGTCTCATGAGCATTAAACAAATTTCAGAGCTAAATTCCCAAACACCCTGAAAAATCCAACATTAAGTTTAACCCACGTGAAAAATGTGAGGACATATCTAGGCATTAATGTGTTTCTATTGCTATAATATGTTATGCTTATCCATTCATATTTAGTCATCACTGTTAAAGTAAACAAATAATGTTTGCTTTAGAGTTCAGTTTCAGCAGACACAATTGTTTTCTCAAACACCTGTTAAGACCTCAGTGTGGAAAGTACTATTCATGTGTGCAATTCTAAACATGTGAATAGTCCCACTGATAACTTACACACTTAAAGTTAAGCATATTCTTAAACACGTTGCTGAATCAGTTCCCAAACTGTGCTCAATCTCTTAGAAAAAGGATTTTGTTGCAGAAAAGTTGTCACTTTCCACAGACCTGTTTTAAAAAATCTGCTGCTCAGCCTATTAGAAAATTAGGGGCTGAAGTTCCCCCTGCTTGGAGAATGTCTACACTGGCCATATGAAGCCTTCAGATAGAAAATACTCTAGGTCAGATCTCATCTAATTTTAGAAATCATCAAGTAGCTTCTTGCCATCATATCATGCAAAAAAAAATTTGGTTCTATTTTTTTTTAAATGGAGTTCTTCAGGAGGGAGAAAAAACACATTACAGATAACGCTCTCCCCAACTCATCCCTCCAACCACATCTGGAAACACTAGCAGATCTCAGCCAAAGCTGTCCTACATCCAAGCATATTTTCTTGCTTGAATAGTTCGGCAAAGTGAGAAAGCAAGATGTGTGACCTTTCTGCAGCTTTCCTACTATGGATAATTTCTGCTGAATAGGGCAAAAAGTAATCAGGATATGAAACTGTACGGCATAGGTATCTGATCTCATTTCATCATTATGGTACAAGTAGCGAATCATATGAAGATTACTCTTTGATTTTAATTTAAATGGATTTTACTGCTAAATTGGATTTTGTTATGCTTCATAAGAATATATTTCATGAAGCAAACTGAATTGCCTACCTTTACAAATTGATATGGATCAGAGGAGAAACTTCATTTCATGCAACCTTTGAAATATCCATAGAGAAATGTAAAATTTACTCTTGCAAGTCATCTGTGATTCTAATGCATTAAGAATTATTTTTATCAAAGCAGATGCAAAAAGTTTGCTATTTAGCTGTTTTCCTTTTCAAGCCACTCTCCTTTCATGTCTCATATCAAATATATTAAATGTATAATATCTATTTAACTTTTAGACTCCTTTAAAACTACCACATCTTTTTACACGTCTAATTTCCTATTTTATCCTTCTTATGCTTTAATCAATTTGATCTTTTTAGAAGTGTTTTAAGTAACTCCCCATTCAGTGACATACTGAACATAAGTTTTGAAAAGAAAACAATAGTGCTATTTCTCCAGATATGTATATGAACCGCAGTATATTTCCCTCACTGATTTATACAGTAGATTCTTCACAAATACTTGAACAGCAACACTTCATCATGCTACCGCTAGAAACCATACCTTTTCGATCGGTGTGTAGGGTATGTGCAGCTACACACTGCAGCATGTAGCTATTCATGTCAGTGAAAGGCTTGGGGTGGCAGGGCGGGGGGGGGCCAGAGGAAGGGGAAGGCAGCAGAGAAAGGCTCAGCAGCAGGGACTTGCTGGAGACTTTGTTTTTACTGCCTCCTTCTGCTGTTCCCTGCAGCAGGAAAGATTCTAGCAGCAAGGAGGCAGTGGGACACTGCTAAAAATAGCAGTGTAGCTGGGGATGCACATACCAGGTATACAGTAACAGGATTCAGTAGTGTCTTTCCTCTACTCATCTAAGCAGTGCCTCACTGTCTGCACTGCTATTTATACCCAGTCTAAAGGTGTATGTAGTATATGTACTCTACCTATCGACAAAATGAGTATGCAGTGTAGTCATACCCTAAGGCTTCAAGTCAGCACAACACTTAAGCACATGCTTAAATTATGAGGATGTAAGCATGTGGTTAAGTGCTGTGCTGAACAGAGATGAACTTAAATACTTACTTATAGTTAAGGTTTCTACAAATGTAGAGTTTTGTATGTGATGTTAGAAAATGTAATTGTAAAAGGTCAAAACTGTATAGAGAAATGCAGTGAGCAGAGTGCTCTGCAAATTCTCAGATGTGTGTTAAGAAAGCACCACACAAAGTCATAGGAAGCCTGGTTTTCACTGAATTATGCTTGCATGAAGATTTTTGTGTAATCTATTGAATGCACTTAGCACTTAACCTTTATATTACATTTTCAATTATTTTTAGTCAATGTCAATATATTAACATTGCATCAATGGAATCCTGTGCAAGGCATCCAGTGGAAAAGTACTACCACTCAATTCTCATGTATGTTAACCTAAGATTATATATTCTAATGGATAAATTGCCCGTTTTATGTTTCAAAAGTCTGGCATTCTAATCTTGTGAAAATGCACTTTCATTTTCTTTATAACTTGTAGCTATCACTTTGGGATATAGTCATTCTTTTTTCTAACCAAAAATTGAGTCAAAATATTTAAGATGTTTAAAACAACTACTGGTAAGAAAATGAACAATTCAACAATATATGTCATAAAAATGGCTGTGTTAGAAAAGGATTTGCTTTTTGGAATAGTCAGGAACCAGTAGCAAGTCATGCAGGTATAAGGGTGACCCTTAAAGGGTCACTGATCATTTAATGAAGAAGCAGCTTATAGCTAGTGCTAACTTGGGGCGTAATCCTGATTTTACTGATCTCCACTGGATTTTTGCCATAGACTTCCTTCAACAGCATCAGGCTCAAGCCTTTGGTTTCTAATCTAGGTTTTATGAACATGGGAGCACTGAATTGTGAAGAGTCCGGGTAAGGGCAGCTGTAATAGTGTTTTGTTTCTTTTACCCATTGAAATAGCTAATCCTTTCCTAACATGGCTATTTTTTATCATTACAGCTTTATAAAGCCAAAATGTTCTATTGCTAAGTTTCTAAGTTTTCTTCTCCCTCAACATCTAAAACATGTTTTAAAAGATTTAAAAGTACAGAGAAGCCAATAAGCTTAAACTGAATTAGTGCTCATTAACATATAATGCATCTTATTTATTAGTATTCACCCCAGAAGAAAGGTGATGCAGATTAAAGAAAGATATGAACAGAATATGTCACAATTATTTTTAAAATTATTATTTCTATTTCCAAGTTGATGGAATTAAAGTTAATATTTGTGCACTTCGAAGAAACAGAATGGAAAATGTATGTTTCTTTATGAGACCACACAGAGCTATGTTTGTGGTCAACAAAAATATTTTGAATGATGTTGCCTAGCAACCTGCATGAGAGGAAAATTATATTCCTGCAACACAGTTTATAGAATATAAGCTTTAGGACAGCTATTAAATCAACTGAGCTACAGTGTTGCTTCTGCAAAAGAAGCCTAACACCAACAAACACTTTCCTCCCTATTTAATTAATGCTGCAAGTTTGATTGGACTTCTTGTAGAAAAGAAGCATACCCAGATCTGAAAAAAGACTCAGTAATTTGGCAGAAATACTCATATGTAAACCGCCATGTCATTACACATTAGGAAAATAGGCTGAAGTCGTTAGTCATGCCTAGTGGTTAGAGCAGGCATCAGTTGCCAGGAGTCAGAGCCCAGCATCAGAACTGGAAGCGGGATCCAGGGCAGCCTGGTGCCGGCAGCAGCGAGTGACTCAGCCCCAGCCTGCCCCGCTCCGCTCCACCCCACCAGCTCCTAGCGTCACTCGGAGGAGGGGAAAGAAGCTGAAAAGAGGCAGGGCGGGGGCTTGGGTGAAGGGGTGGAGTGGGGGCGGGGCCTGGACTGGAGGGTGGGAGGGTTGTCTCAGGCCCCGCACCCCCCTAGGGGTGGCCCGGACAGGTGGAGTCAGGAATCAGAGCCAAGAGTCAGAACCAGGTTACCCAGAGTGAGACAAGACATGGGCAATGCTGGGGCTGAGATAGAAGCAGAGCTGGGAAAAAGCAGCCGCAGAAGCTATCATAATCAAGATAAATGCTTTGTGTAGCCACTGAACTGCTGCTGCTTCTGGGCTTAAGAGCCAGTCTGCTGACCCCTCCAACCAATTAGGGAGCTTATTAAAGGCCAGCCATTCTCGTTAGGTTGCCTGGAGACTGACTCAGCTGGAGGCCCTGATTCCAGACAATTTTTACTAATGAATTGCTACTCATCCCTATCATTGTACAATTATTTTGAGATAAATATTGCTGTCTCATAAGATCTCTCTATCAAACTCTGTGTAGCAGTGGGTGAAGAAAACAGGTGTCAGCAGCTAGGTAATTTAAGGCCATTTGCTATGTCCTGTACCTTTAAAAATGGACTTCCTAGTCAGCTTGCAAGAGCACTCACTGAATTATTCATATAGATATGAAGTGTCCATGAGAAAGTACAGTGAATATGATTCACTTTGTAAACGGCAGCCATCATGAAGTAATTCAGTGAGTGCTCTTACAAGCTGGCTAGGAAGTCTATTTTTAAAGGTACAAGACATAACAAACAGCCTTAAATTACCTAGCTGCATACACCGGTTGTATATAGTTTCCTTTAATCTAAAATATAAACTGATTTGGACTGAAAGTGAATGTGAATTTATTCATGTTTGTGGTAATACATAAAAATGGAGAGTAGATACTGTCACATGTGAAAGGGTACAAATGGTGGCTGCATCTCAAAATGTGGTCAATTTATAGAAACAGAAGTGAGTTCTCAATGTCCATGTGTAGCTCATGAAAAGTGTAGCAGCAAGTATTTTTTCTATTAACTTTTTATTAATTTTTTTAAAACATATACAGAAAAAACAAGCATAACAAACTATACATAAACTTCTCATAATACATAAACTTCTTACAGTATATTAACCATTTGCAACCTAACCTTGGCTTAGCTTGAAACATTATATATGATTGAATGATTAAACTATAAATCAATTATTTGTATAATACAATTTAGAAAGAAACATTTGTTTATAAAAATCCCACTACTGAAAGAAAATTAAGTTAAGCTAAAGAATAAAAGCAAAATGCAAAGAAGGGTGATAGAGATAGGGATGGAATGAAATGGTGGGGGTAGGGGTGGAAACAAGCATTTAATAGGAGCATCATTCAGATACTTCCAAAGATCCCATATCTCTGAAAAATTTTATTGAGGCTTTTTATTATAGTATACAATTTTTTCCATGATGGCCAAGTTTATGATGTCCGTGCTCCAGGCAACACTTGTTCATGGGTTTTTTTTGGATTTCTACTTTTGTAGTTGTAGTCTTTTAGCAATCATTAGTGCTCTGCTTAGCCAAAGGTTTTCAGATTTATTCAGCTTCCAATTAACATTTAATAGGTTTAAAATTACGTATTTAGCTTATAACACAATTTTATTTGATAGGAAAAAAATACTTTAATAATTGAGTTCCTCCCAAAACATATGGGGGTAGAAGCATTCCCAGAGCATATGGGTTAAGTTAGCACCTGTTGAATCATAGAGACATTTGTCTGACTTAAGACCTGTTGGAGAGGGGGTCCAATGCATCCTCCATGTGTTTTTCTGCTAGATGAATCTTAAAACAGATGTTCAAGGAACAGTTCTGAGCACTGGCTAAAATTTGGTTAGCAGAAAATGATTGGCCTAGTTCCTCCTTTCATTTCTTTTTAAGGGAATCTACAATTAATTCAAATTTGCTGGTTTGCATATAATGTTCCCATAAATCTTGGCAATCTGGGTAATATTTGGAGAAATGAAAGTAGTTCAATGGGTTGGGGTTCAGGCATTAAGGCCAAACAGATGGGAGGTGGCGTGTTTGAGTTGGATATATTGCAGTTCCTTCTTAGTCCCTACATTGGACCTTTCTTTTAATATTGTGAAAGGGAGGAAGGTATCATTTTCAATCTGGCCAAATAATGGGATTGCCTGCTATGCAGAGTTTTGAGTTATCTCCTATAGAGGTCTTTGTATGTAGAAGCGAACGATTTTTAAATTTAGTGGACGTGATATGCAAAATATTTCTAGCTGCCACAATAGCTGGTAATTGTTCTTTAGGGTAACAGGGGCTGCTAACAGGGAGTTTCGCAAGGGAGTTCTCCAGGTGAAGGAGGAGCAAATACAGCATCTGTGGGGTAAGTGACTGTCTGTAGTGCGTGTGTATTTGTGTTTGGGGGTTACTTGCTGTGTGCTGTGTGCTGAGCTTGTGTTGTTAGTCTGTTTGTTCGTTTGGTTGGTTGGTTGGTTGAAGGACAGTGTGCTGGCTGGCAGTTGGAGGCCATGAGCTTCAAAGGAAGGTTTGAAAGCTCGAAGCCTCTGGCAATTGGCTGAGCCTTAATCAGTGGGCGGGCATTCACTCAGGCCAGGGCTTTATAAAGCCGAGCACAAGTAACCAGGGAGCTTGCGACCAGGAGCTGCTAACAGAGAGTTTCACAAGGGAGTTTGGAGGAGGAGTAGGAGGGGGAGTAGGAGGGGAGCAGGAGTCCCTTGTCAGTCCTACCTGTTCCCCTGTAGGCCCGTTAAAACCATATTCCAAAACTCCTTTCTTTAAACTCACCCTTTCATTAACTAGGAGACAATGCAGGCAGAAGCCCAGCAGCAGAGTGGAGGCTATCCAGTTTATTGCACTGAGTGTAGCATGTATGATTACCTGCCTTGTGGCCGGGTGGCGTATGTGTGCAGTCGGTGCAAGGAGCTCCTGGCCCTCAGAGACCACGTACGGACTTTGGAGGCCAGGGTGGCGGAACTGGAGGAGCTAAGACAGGCAGAGAGGTATGTTGATGAGGCTTTCCAGGACACTGTAGAATTGTCCCACCTCCGCTCAGACAGTCTGTGTGCTGTTGAGGAGGAAGAAAGGCCCAGGGAAGCAGAGCAGTCAATGGGAGCAGAGGGAAACCTTCCCACAGTTGGGACCCTCCTTCCAGGTGGTGCTGGGGTTGCCTCTCGCACTGAGGTTACCTCTCCGGGGGAGGGAACTCCAGTTGCTAGGAAAAGGCAGGTGTTAGTAATGGGAGATTCGATCATTAGAAACGTAGATAGCCGGGTTTGTGATGATCGGGAGAACCGTATGGTGACTTGCCTGCCTGGTGCGAAGATTGCGGATCTCTCGAGGCATCTAGACAGACTTATGTGCAGTGCTGGGGAGAAGTCGGTGGTCTTGATATGTGTAGGTACCAATGATATAGGGAAGGATAGGAGAGATGTCCTGGAAGCCAAATTTAAGCTGCTAGGGAAGAGACTGAAATCCAGGACCTCTATGGTGGCATTCTCAGAAATGCTCCCTGTTCCACGCGCAGGGCCAGGTAGGCAGGCAGAGCTTCAGAGTCTCAATGCGTGGATGAGACGAGGGTGTAGAGAGGAGGGGTTTATGTTCATTAGGAACTGGGGAAACTTTTGGGATGGGAGGAGCCTGTACAGGAGAGATGGGCTCCACCTAAACCAAAGTGGAACCAGGCTGCTGGCACTAAACATTAAAAAGGTTGTAGAACAGTTTTTAAACTAGGAGATGGGGGAAAGCTGACTGCTGCAGAGGAGCATGTGGATCGGACACAGACTTCTCTTAGGGGAGAGTCTGATGATAGAGAATCTCCAGCTTATAGTCAGGAACAAAGGACAGAAGAGGATAATGTAAGGTCTGGATCAGATAATAAACAGTCACATAAAAAAGAATTTGGCACATCAGAAAAGGGCAGACAAATAAACAAGGACAAGTTTTTAAAGTGCTTGTACTCAAATGCTAGAAGTCTAAATAATAAGATGGGTGAACTAGAGTGCCTTGTGATAAAGGAGCATATTGATATAATAGGCATCACAGAAACCTGGTGGACTGAGAACAATCAATGGGACACAATCATTCCGGGGTACAAAATATATCGGAAGGACAGAACAGGTCGTGCAGGGAGGAGGAGTGGCACTATATGTGAAAGAAAATGTAAATTCAAATGAAGTAAAAATCTTAAACTAATCCACATGTTCCATAGAATAGCTATGGATAGAAATTTTGTGCTCTAATAAAAATATAAGTTTAGGAATCTATTATCGACCACCTGACTAGGACAGTAATAGTGATATGAAATGCTAAGGGAAATTAGAGAGGCTATCAAAATTAAGAACCCAATAATAGTGGGGGATTTCAATTATCCCCATATTGACTGGGAACATTTCACTTCAGGACGAAATGCAGAGATGAAATTTCTCGATACTTTAAATGACTGCTTTATGGAGCAGCTGGTACGGGAACCCACAAGGGGAGAGGCAACTCTAGATTTAATCCTGAGTGGAGCACGGGAGCTGGTCCAAGAGGTAACTATAGTAGGACCTCTTGGAAATAGTGACCATAATACAATAACATTCAACATCCCTGTGGTGGGAAGAACACCTCAACAGCCTAACACTGTGGCATTTAATTTCAAAAGAGGGAACTATACAAAAATGAGGGGGTTCGTTAAACAAAAGTTAAAAGGTACAATGACTACAGTGAAATCCCTGCAAGTTGCATGGGCCCTTTTTAAAGACACCATAATAGAGGCCCAACTTCAATGTATACCCCAAATTAAGAAGCACAGTAAAAGAACTAAAAAAAAGCCACCGTGGCTTAACAACCATGTAAAAGAAGCAGTGAGAGATAAAAAGACTTCCTTTAAAAAGTGGAAATCAAATCCTAGTGAGGCAAATAGAAAGGAGCACAAACACTGCCAGCTTAAGTGCAAGAGTGTAATAAGAAAAGCCAAAGAGGAGTTTGAAGAACGGCTAGCCAAAAACTCCAGAGGTAATAACAAATTGTTTTTTAAGTACATCAGAAGCAGGAAGCCTGCTAAACAACCAGTTGATGATCAAAATACAAAAGGTGCGCTTAAAAACAATAAAGTCATTGCGGAGAAACTAACTGGATTCTTTGCTTCAGTCTTCATGGCTGAGGATGTTAGGGAGATTCCCAAACCTGAACTGGCTTTTGTAGGTGACAAATCTGAGGAACTGTCACAGATTGAAGTGTCACTAGAGGAGGTTTTGGAATTAATTGATAAACTCAACATTAACAAGTCACCGGGACCAGATGGCATTCACCCGAGTTCTGAAAGAACTCAGATATGAAGTTGCGGAACTATTAACTAAGGTTTGTAACCTGTCCTTTAAATCGACTTCGGTACCCAATGACTGGAAGTTAGCTAATGTAACACCAATATTTAAAAAGGGCTCTGGAGGTGATCCCGGCAAGTCTAACGCCGGTATTGGAGGTGATCCCGGCAAGTCTAACGTCGGTACTGAGCAAATTAGTCGAAACAATAGTTAAGAATAAAATTGTCAGACACATAGAAAAACATAAACTGTTGAGCAATACTTAACATGGTTTCTGAAAGGGAAATCATGTCTTACTAATCCATTAGAGTTCTTTGAAGGGATCAACAAACATGTGGACAAGGGGGATCCAGTGGACATAGTGTACTTAGATTTCCAGAAAGCCTTTGACAAGGTCCCTCACCAAAGGCTCTTACATAAATTAAGCTGTCATGGGATAAAAGGGAAGGTCCTTTCATGGATTGAGAACTGGTTAAAAGACAGGGAACAAAGAGTAGGAACTAATGGTAAATTCTCAGAATGGAGAGGGGTAACTAGTGGTGTTCCCCAAGGGTCAATCCTAGGACCAATCCTATTCAATTTATTCATAAATGATCTGGAGAAAGGGGTAAACAGTGAGGTGGCAAAGTTTGCAGATGATACGAAACTACTCAAGATAGTTAAGACCAAAGCAGACTGTGAAGAACTTCAAAAAGATCTCACAAAACTAAGTGATTGGGCAACAAAATGGCAAATGAAATTTAATGTGGATAAATGTAAAGTGATGCACATTGGAAAAAATAACCCCAGCTATACATACAATAGGATGGGAGCTAATTTAGCTACAACGAGTCAGGAAAAAGATCTTGGTGTCATCGTGGATAGTTCTCTGAAGATGTCCACGCAGTGTGCAGAGGCAGTCAAAAAAGCAAACAGGATGTTAGGAATCATTAAAAAGGGGATAGAGAATAAGACTGCGAATATATTATTGCCCTTATATAAATCCATGGTACGCCCACATCTCGAATACTGTGTACAGATGTGGTCTCCTCATCTCAAAAAAGATATTCTAGCACTAGAAAAGGTTCAGAAAAGGGCAACTAAAGTGATTAGGGGTTTGGAGAGGGTCCCATATGAGGAAAGATTATAGAGGCTAGGCCTCTTCAGCTTGGAAAAGAGGAGACTAAGGGAGGATATGATAGAGGTATATAAAATCATGATTGATGTTGAGAAAGTGGATAAGGAAAAGTTATTTACTTATTCTCCTAATTCAAGAACTAGGGGTCACCAAATGAAATTAATAGGTAGCAGGTTTAAAACAAATAAAAAGAAGTTCTTCTTCACACAGCGCACAGTCAACTTGTGGAACTCCTTACCTGAGGAGGTTATAAAGGCTAGGACTATAACAATGTTTAAAAGGTAACTGGAGAAATTCATGGTGGCTAAGTCCATAAATGGCTATTAGCCAGGAAGGGTAAAGAATGGTGCCCCTAGCCTCTGTTCATCAGAGGACGGAGATGGATGGCAGGAGAGAGATCACTTGATCATTGCCTGTTAGGTTCACTCCTTCTGGGGCACCTGGCATTGGCCACTGTTGGTAGACAGATACTGGGCTAGATGGACCTTTGGTCTGACCCAGTACGGCCGTTCTTATGTTCTTATGTTAGGGAATTGATGATAACCCAAGTGCAGCTCATTGAAAATGGGGAAAGGACCAACCAATTCTGTTTCCAGTTGGAGCCAATTTGGGACTCTGCAGCATGAGGGAATGAGCCACTATGATGCTTGGCTAAGAATTGTTGCCTGATGATAAAGTTTAAAGTTGGAAAATCTAAAAGCACCTGTTTTGATTGGGAGCAGTAATCTTAGTAACAAAATTCTGTGTTTCTTACCACCACTCCACAAGAAGGACCTGAACAAGTTGTTGATTTCGGTAAATTAAAATGAAGTCATATGGGTAGGGAGAGAATTCAGAATAAAAAGGATCTTGGGGAGGGCATTCATTTTAATTGCTTATTTTTCCCCTAAAGAGAGATAGTGCCTGCCATCTATTTAAATCATTTGCTAACTGCATGAATATGGTGGCTAGGTTAATCTCGATTATGTTTTCATTTTCCTTAGGGAACAGGATGCCAAGGTGTCTCAGGTGAGACAGTTGCCATCTCAATGTCCCTCTAGGGGCTTGACTACACTGGAGAGTTGCAGCATTGGTAGTGGCTTTACAGTGCTGCAACTCACTCACCGTCCACACTTGCAAGGCACATACAGCCCTGTATCTCCCTGGTTACAGCACTGGTTGTACTCCACCTCGGCCTGGGGAATAATGATTATAGCGCTGCTGATGCAGTGCTGCTCCACCAGTGTGGGCACCAAAAGCGCTCTTATTGGCCTCCAGAGGTATTCGGAGGTATCCCAGAATGCCTGTTCAGCCACTCTGCTCATCAGTTTGAACTCTACTGCCTTGGCCTCAGGTGACCTGCCCATTAAATGCCCCGGGAATTTTAAAAATCCCCTTCCTGTTTGCTCAGCCAGATGTGGAGTGCAATCAGTGAATCTTTCCAGGTGACCATGGCTCCATGTGGCAAACAAGCCCCAGCATGGAGCAATGGCGAGTTGCTGGACCTCATCAGTGTTTGGGGGGAGGAAGCTGTGCAGTCACAGCTGCACTTTAGCCGTAGGAATTACGATACCTATGGGCAGATATCAAGGGCCATGCTGGAAGGGGGCCATGACTGGGACACGCTGCAGTGCAGGGTTAAAGTGAAGGAGCTGCAGAGTGCCTATTGCAAAGCCCTCAAGGGAAACCGCCGCTCATGCGCTGCCCCCATGACCTGCCGTTTATATAAAGAGCTGGACGCGATACTTGGGGGTGACCCCACCACCACTCCAAGGACCACGATGGACACTTCAGAGCGAGGGGAGGAGGAGGAGGAAAGTGAGAGTGAGGGTACTAGGGTGAGGGGGACACCGTGAAGTCCCTGGATGAATGCAGCCAAGAGCTCTTCTCAAGCCAGGAGGAAGGTAGCCCGTCGCAGCAGCTGGTACTTGGTGGAGGACAAACAGAGGAGAGGGTTCCTGGTAAGTGGCTTTTATTTTCATGATGGAAATTTTTCAGGAAAGGAGGGAGGGTTATGGCTGCATGCATGCATGCCTAGATGTGGAATAGTGCATTGATGTGGTCTATTGCGTCGCGGTAATCGGCCTTGGTAATCTCTTCAAAAGTTTCAGCCAGAGCGTAGGCAATGTGCTTGCGCAAGTTTATTGGGAGAGCCACTGTGGTCTTTGTCCCAGTCAGGCTAATGCGTCCACGCCACTGTGCCGCAAGGGGTGGGGGGACCATTGCTGCACACAGGCAAGCTGCATAGGCGCCAGGGCGGAATCCGCATTGCTGTAGAAGACCCTCCTGCGCTTCCCAGGTGACCCGCAGCAGCAAGGTGCCCCCGGCAGCTGTTTGCTTTCCCCAACGCACAGAAACCCCAGCACAGCCCTGAACCAATCATTCCCCCTTCCCAGGTGACCTTAGCAGCAGTGAGATATCTTCCAAGATCGACTCCTGTGGAAAGTGTTGGGATAGTGTTCAGTGTAGGTGCCCCCTGCAGCTGTTTGCTTTCCCCAACACACAGAAACCCTGAGGACAGTAGAGCCCTGGAGCAATCAGTCCCCCTTACTCACCATTTCGGGGCTCCCGTGGGTTATGTGCACTCTCTTTGGGATAGGAAAATTATGCTATTTTGAAGACTGTTACACACCTTAACTGTGTGGGAATAACTGTCTGGTATAAACAATGCTGCCTCTGTTAAGTGTTGCATTTTTTGTCTTTACAGAAGCAACCTTGAGATCTCGGCTGTCCATGTTATCAAAGTCTCAAAGACTACAAAACCTCCGGAAGAAGCCGCAAAAAAGCAAAGAAGACATGCTGCAAGCAGTTATGAAGCACTCTGTCACAGAGAATCAAAAAGTGCAGGACTGGAGGGAAAGGGAAAGCAGGATCTGCCAGAAGAATGCAGAGGACAGGAAGAAAAGCACAAAGCAGCTGATAAGCATCCTGGCGCGCCAAGCAGACTCTATCCAGGCACTCGTAGCCAGGCAAGCAGAGCATTACTGTGCCCACCCCCCCCATCCCAAAGCTCTTTCCCTTGTGCCCCAATGTCAGCTCAAAACCCCCTTCCCCAGCATCCAGGTTCTTACCATCACCAGCTGCCTCCAACACCTGTACATTCACCAACCAGCTCTGAGAACTACTACCCTTACCCTCTGCACTCAACCCCCATCACCATGCAGTATAGCCATCCTGAAGTGCAGCAGTCATTGCACAGCACTCCAGACAGGACATATTCAAACCTGTGACTGTACAGTTCCCCACCCTACTCCCCTGCCCTTTTAGCTTCCCAAAAAGTTGTGTGTCTGTCAATAAAGTAATTTTCTTTTCAATAAATCAATTCTTGGCTTTGAAAACAGTCTTTATTATCACAGAAAGTCAGATACCTTAGCCCAGGAAAGAAACAGGCACTGCAAATCAGCTTAGCAAACACAGATTCCTACTAACATTGTAACCACTGCACTTCACTTCTGTGCAAGGCACCAATCATTACTGTTGGTTTTCAGCCTCAAATTCCTCCCTCAAGGCATCCCTAATCCATGCAGCCCTGGGCTGGGCCTCTCTAGTAGTGCTGCTCTCTGGCTGTGCAAATTCAGCCTCCAGGCATTGAACCTCGGAGGTCCATGCCTGACTGAATCTTTCACCCTTCTCTTCACAAATATTATGGAAGGTACAGAATGTGGATATAACTGCAGGGATGCTGTTTTTCCCCAAGTCTAGCTTCCCATACAGAGATCTCCAGCGCCCCTTTAAAAGGCCAAAAGCACACTCCACAGTCATTCGACAGCAGCTCAGCCTGTAGTTGAACTGGTCCTTGCTCCTGTCAAGGTTCCCTGTATATGGTTTCATGAGCCACAGCATTAACAGGTAAGCGGGGTCTCCAAGGATCACAACGGGCATTTTGACGTCCCCTACTGTGATCTTCCAGTCTGGAAAAAAAGTCCCGGCCTGCAGCTTTGTGAAGAGGCCAGTGTTCCAAAAGATGCGTGCATCATGCACCTTTCCGGGCCAGTCTGCGTTAATGTCAATGAAACGCTCACAGTGATCCACAAGCACCTGGAGAACCATGGAGAAATACCCCTTCCAATTAACGCACTTGGATGCTAGGTAGGGTGGTGCCAGAATAGGAATATGCGTCCCATCTATTGCCCCTCCACAGTTAGGGAAACCCATTTGGGCAAAGCCATCCACAATGTCCTGCACATTCCCCAGAGTCACAGTTCTTCTTAGCAGAATGCTATTAATGGCCCTGCAAACTTGCATCAACACGATTCCAATGGTCGACTTTCCCACTCCAAACTGGTTCCCGACCGATCAGTAGCTGTCTGGAGTTGCCAGCTTCCAGATTGCAATAGCCACCTGCTTCTCCACCGGCAGGGCAGCTCTCAATCTCGTGTCCTTGTGCTGCAGGGTGGGGGTGAGCTCAGCAGACAGTACCATGAAAGTGGCTTTTCTCATCCAAAAGTTCTGCAGCCACTGCTCGCCATCCCAGACTTCCATGATGATGTGATCCCACCACTCAGTGCTTGTTTCCCGAGCCCAAAAGTGTTGTTCCAAGGTGCTGAGCATTTCCATGAATGCCACAAGCAATTTCATGTCGTATGCGTCACGCGACTTGCTATCATCATCGGACTCCTCATCACTTTGGATCTTAAGGAATAGCTCAACTGCCAAACATGATGTGCTAGCGAGACTCGTCAGCATATTCCTCAGGAGTTCGGACTCTTTCCCACAGAAATTGTGCTGCACAGAAACCGTTGAGAGAGTCAAGATGGCACCAAACATGGACGGAAAAACAGGGATTGCTGGGATGTGAAGCAATGCATCACGGGGCGTTGGGACAGGAAGCAGAATGACCCGCACCCTCTGCCCCCCTCCCACAACCCACAGCGCCAGAATGGGAAGAGGTGCTCTGTGGGATAGCTGCCCATAATGCACCACTCCCAACACTGCTGCAAATGTGGCCACACTGCAGCGCTGGTAGCTGTCAATGTGATCACACTGCAGTGCTTTCCCTACACAGCTGTACGAAGACAGCTTTAACTCCCAGCACTGCACACCTGCAAGTGTAGCCAAACTCTAGGAGAGCCACTTGCAACCAAATCCAATGAGCTCTTTTTTGCTTCTAAGTTTTCTCAATTTATCTTGGAGCCAGATGATTTGCCAAAATCATGCATTGCTTGTAGGATATTTAGAATAGATTGATCTGAATTTTTAATAAATAGGAGGATGTCATCAACATATAGAAGGATTTTGTCTCCTAAGACCCTGTTTCGATCCCTTGAATACTTTGGTGTTCCCTAATTAGTAATGTAAGTGGTTCTAATGCTAAATTGAACAGGAAGGGTGAGTGAGGGCCTCTCTGTCTAGTTCCCCAAAATAGATCAAAGGGAGAGGGGATATTGTGCTATGGTTAGTATGACTTTGGGTTGGATTATAACAGCTTTATCCATGGAATAAAGAAATTTCCCAAGCCAACTTTATGCAGGGTAAGAAACAGAGATTTCCAGTTCAGTGTGTCAAAGGTTTTCTCTTCACTGAGTGAAATGAGTGCTTAGAAATTTCTATAATATTGGTGGAATGCCATAACATTAATCAACTGATGTGTTATCTGAATCATGCTTTTCAATAAATCCCACTCGTTGGGGTGAACCATATAATTAATTACTTTTTAAGCCTCTTAACCAATATTTTTAAAAGTATTTTTATATCAGTATTGATTAGAGAGCTGGGTTTACAGCTGTAACATCTTTGCACATACTTGCCCAGTTTAAGTAGTAGAGTAATTAGGGGGTTGTTCATAGTAGGAGGTAATGTAACTTTCTTTAAGACATCTTCATAAATGTGTAACCGCTTAGGAGGCAGAATTTCTTTGAGACTTTGATAGAATTCTATGAGTAGGCCATCAGAGCCGGAGGTCTTGCCCAGACTTATTTCCTCCATGGTCTTGATTATTTCTTCTGATTGCAAGGGAAAGGACAGCCTGGCCTGCTGCTTTTCTGAGATTTGTGGGAGGTTAAAAGTTTTAACAAAATTATTCCATTCTTCTGAGGCAGGGGATAAATAATTATTGAAAGAGCCTGCTAGAATTTTAAACACTGATCTCTTTTTGAGAAGTAGTAATCTTTCCTTGTTCTGATTTGAGTGATGCTATTCGGGACTTTTGAGCTCTCTCTTTTAAATGTATATGCAAGAATTTTCTCTGTTCACTCCCCTGATGCCTGGTATGTTAGAGACTAAAAAAAGCATAAACTTGTGGTGAAGTCAATAGATTTACTTCATACTGAAGACTGATTACTTTTTAAAAGATTTCTTTGGAAGGGATACTTTACACATTTTAAATCCATAGCTTTAATTTGTCCCAGTATTTCCAGGAGCTGAGCCTGGCTAATGCTTTTTCTATCCACTGAGTAAGAATTGACCATGCTCCAAATAAAAGCTTTTAGTGTATCCTTTAGGGTGGATTGGGATCTCTTTGGTGTCTTTTGTGTTGAAGAAAAAACAAATTTCTTCTGTGACATAGTTTTGAAAATGTTTATCTTTCACAGGAGAGGAGTTCAATCTCCATCTTTTACAAGTCCAACTTGCCTGAGGAGGGGGAAAATATATTATCACTAATACATGATCAGAGATCACGATAGACTTGACTGAATTATTTAGCACTGAGTCCACCAGACTCAAAGAAATCTATTCATGAATACACGGAATGTGGGGAGGAAATAAAAGTAAAATCCTTCATTGTAGAGTTCTGCAGCTGCCATAAATTTTTTAACCCTAATTCTAACAAATAATTTTTAAAAAATATTTCTAGCATGTGAATTTGTACATAGGGGCCACACTAACTTGTCTAAAAAGGGTCCAACACCTCATTAAAATCTCCTGTTACAATGATTGATTCTAGTAGTATACTACTTAATTTGGAAAAAAAAATTAAAAAAAAAACTTGGATCATCTTTTCTGGGTCCATATATAATAATGAGAGTATATACAGAGTCAGGGATCTTAGGGTATGTCTACACTATGAAATTAGGTTGAATTTATAGAAGATTTTTTTTAGAAATTGTTTTTATACAGTGGATTGTGCGTGTCCCCACACAAAATACTCTAAGTGCATTAAGTCGGCAAACTATGTTCACAGTACCGAGGCTAGCATCGACTTCTGGAGCGTTGAAGTGTGGGTAGCTATCCCACAGTTCTCGCAATCTCCACTGCCCATTGGAATTCTGGGTTGAGATCCCAGTGCCTGATGGGGCAAAAACAGTGTTGTGGGTGGTTCTGGGTACATGTCATCAGGCCCCCCTCTCCCTCCCTCCGTGAAAGCAATGGCAGACAATGGTTTTGCACCTTTTTTCCTGGGTTACCTGAGCAGACGGCATACCATGGCAAGCATGGAACCCGCTCAGCTCACCATCATCATATGTCTCCTGGGTGCTGGCAGATGTGCGACTGCATTGCTACACAGCGGCAGCTCATTGCCTTTTGGCAGCAGACAGTGCATTATGATTGGTAGCCATCGTCGTCGTACTCCTGGGTGCTCTTCTAGCCAACCTCCGGTGAGGTCGGTCGGGGTGCCTGGGAAGACATGGGAGTGACTCAGCCAGGTCATTCCCATTTTCTGCCAAGCACCCAGGAGATCACGATGGCTAGCAGTTGTACTGCACCGTCTTCTGGCAAGAAGCCAGCAGATGATGATGGCTAACAATCATAATGCAGCATCTTCTGCTGAGC
Organism: Gopherus evgoodei; assembly: GCF_007399415.2. Lineage (NCBI taxonomy): Eukaryota > Metazoa > Chordata > Testudines > Testudinidae > Gopherus > Gopherus evgoodei. The sequence goes on along the minus strand of NC_044322.1, from coordinate 287,043,154 downwards.
ACTCAGGAGATGACGATGGCTAGCAGTCATACTGCACCATCTGCTACCAGCCTATGTAAAAGATAGATAGAGTGGATCAAAACAAGAAATTGACCTTATTTGTTTTGTGAAATCAACGGCCTGCTAAACCCGGGTTTTTGAGTTCAATCCTTGTGGGGGCCATTCTGTGTGACAGTTATTTGTGTTTTTCCTTGATGCAAAGCCACCTCTTTTGTTGATTTTAACTTCCTGTAAGCCATATCTTCAGTCGCCCCTCCCTCTGTCAGAGCAATGGCAGACAATTGTTTCACACCCTTTTTCAGTGCAGAACCAGAAGCTGCAAAAGCAAAACCAGGCGAGGAGGTGACAGCAGCGTGGTGATGAGAGTGAGTGGTGATGAGTGTGATAAGGACACAGACATGGACACAGGCTTCTCACAAAGTACGGGCCGGGCAGTGTGCCCTGGCAATGTGCACATCATGCTGATGAGCTTTGTATGAGCTCTGCATGGTCACCTGTGCTGATCAGCTCGCCACGCTGGCCAAACAGGAAATGAAATTCAAAAGTTCATGGGCCTTTTCCTGTCTACCTGGCCAGTGCAACTGAGTTGAGAGCACTGTCTAGAGCCGTCACAATGGAGCAGTCTAGGATAGCTCCTGGATGCCAATACCGTTGAATTGCATCCACACTACCCCAGATTCAACCCAGCAAGGCTGATTTCAGCGCTAATCCCCTCATCGGAGGTGGAGTAAAGAAATCAATTTAAAGAGCCCTTTAAGTAAAAAAAAAAAAAGGGCTTTGTCGTGTGGAAGGGTCCAGGCTTAAATCGAGATAAAGCTGCTAAATTCGACCTGAAATCATAGTGTAGACCAGGCCTTAGTCTTCATCAGCAAAAATCTAACTTCCTCATCTTTATTTACATCTAGCACTAATAATAGTGTTAAATATAAAAAAAAATTAATTTATGAGAGGATCACACTCAGAGGCTTGCTGTGTGAACGGGGTTACTGGTACAAAAGTTTGAGACCCACTGCCCTAGAACCTTGTCCATGCTTGATAGCATGAAGGCCATTGCCCAGTGGTGACATCAGCAATATAAATCACCATAATATTGATTTTAACTGATTTAATAAAATAAAAACTAAAGAAAAGCATTTGAACTAATATTGAAAAAACAATTGAACATCTCATATTAACACATTCTCAGTAACTTGGTGGATCATAACCATCAATAATAATTATTCTTGGGTAGGATTTCAGGAGAATAGATTTCTTTACAGTTGGGGAATTGAAAAGATTCATCATTAAACTGATATCTTCATTATATTGTTTAGATCAGGTATTTCTTATTACATTACATTAGGACATTACAGTACATTAGGAAAAATGGATTGAATAATTCCAGATTTATTATAAACCCAGAATCTAGGAAATTAGATGGAGATGAAACAAAGTAAAATCATTAAGGGTAGAATGGGAAGATTTAAAATAAAATAAAATAATAATAATAATAAATAAAAAATAAAAATAAAGGAGTGAGGGAAAGGGCTGGAAAAGGTACCAGGAGGGAGAGTGCCTTGGACAGAAAACAAAATCACACTCTGTCTGGAGAAGCAATTTGCCTGGAGTCAGCATCTCAGAAGTGGGCGTGCTCCCAGTGCACTGGAATTATGGGAGATGGGGGGGAGAATGTGGATAGATGCAGGCAAAGCAGGAGTGTCCAACACTCCAACCTTCTAACACCAGCAACCAGAGCCCAGAGCTGCTTCCTGAGCCAATCAGAGATGAGATCCTTCTCCCCAGCCACTTGCTCCCCAGCCATCTCCCTGTGCTGGTAAAACAAGGGAACTTCAAGGAAATAAAACTGAGAGAAAGGGAGGTGGCAAAGTGGTGGATTTGCCCTATATATATTGTTGCTTAACAGAACTGAATTCCAGCACTGCAGTGACTGAGCTGGTAAATTTGTTTTAATTCATCCTGTCTGTATCTTCTGCGGAGTCCTTTGCTGTAGTGAGATCAGATACCTTTCGGCTTCTTCTGCTGTCATACAACTAAGCATCTTGCTCTCCTTTTTAACTTTGAAGGTAGCAGGGAAGGAAATAAGTCAACCAAACCAAACCCAGGGCTCGGGTTCTTGACCTATTGAAGTTAGCCCTCTTCTCCTCCACGTCTTTTGTGTAATACAGGAAAATCATCTGCCTGTGTCTTTTCCATGTTAGATTTTTAAATGCATGAGCTTTATGAAGAATGAGTTCCTTACTATTTTATTTTAAAAACCTTACATTTGCCTGGGGATTTGGATTTGGAGGGGGCTGGTGCAAGGGAGCAGTGGGCTCTCTCAATATGTAAATTCTGATCAGGGAGCAGAGACAAAAACGCTTGCAGTCTGGTGGATAAAAATTCCTCAGGTCTCCCTTTTTCCAGCCTATCTGGGCACCCTACAATTCTCAGGTTGTTTCTCCTTGATCTTCCCTCAGTATCATTAGCTTTCTCCTGCAGTTTTTTCATAGTCCTTCCCTGTTGCTTTGCAGTTATATTCACAATACTCACTGTGTCTTCCAGCAAGGAGATTCTATTCTCAGCTTCATCTAGTCTTGATGCTGAGCCTAGAAAAGTAGCTTGATGTGTACTAGTAATATTTTTAACCTCAATTATATCTTCAAATATTCTTCTGAAGATAGTCTGATCACTTGAGATATGTTTTATCTAGTCCATAATTGCATCTAATTTCAGAGGAGCAGCCTCTCCCTTGTCAGCCATCTTGGTTGCAAGAGGGCTAACCAACGGCTTTTGCTTTTTAAGATTTTGTAGAAAGTCTGGAGATGAAGCAACAACTAATATGATATTAAATTGAAGGAAAAGAGTTATGGAATAATACTTGATGGAAATTAGATGGTAAAAAGCAATTTAATTGAGAACAATTGTGGATTTTAGGAGGTGGACAAAGGAGCTGAAAAGCTATGCATCCTTAGTGGCTCCCAGAAGTCAGAGCAGCAAGTATTTAATGAGTCTCTTCAGCCTCTCATCTTATCTGATTCAGAAGGAATAAAGAATTTTTTCTGAAGCTAGAGGATACATTAATTGGGGTTTTTAATTAATACAGAAAATATCTGGCTTATCTTTAACCTCTGACCAGGGGTCTATATGGACCGGAGTTGTTAAAACACTTTTCTTCTCAAAACTTCATGTGGTTGCCTGGCATGTGATGCGAATAGAAATTCAGTTCTGATTTTTAAGGTCTCGGATCAGTGATTGATGCTATTTGTTGGATATTAATAAAATAATTTTTAATTCTTCAGGACTTTCCTATGTGGTTCTTATGGGGAAGTGCCTCACCTTCAATGATATCCCCAAAGAGTAAGACTACCACCAATAATTACTATTACTTATATGGCATGGAGGAGTATCTTATAGCAGAAGTAAAGTTGTTGAGAATGTAACCCTTCTGCCACGGTGAGCTGGCAGAAACCAGGGCCGGGTTCAATATCTAGGGGTTCCTTTTCAACAATACAACACAGAACCAGCTCGAACCCCTACCCAGTAACCTGGGGAAATTACACACCACCATGTAGAAAAGAAACTTTTAATGAAAGGAGGGAAGTCACCAGACATTAATTAAGGAAAATGCTGCAAGCAGGAACCATAATCATAAAACTGTGAGAAGGACACTCATCCTAGAGTGCATGGGACAGTGTCTTTTGCCTCACGTTCTTGAGTTCTACAACCACAAGTTCCTTTACTATCCCCTCACCTCTGCTTCCTCACCATACCCCACTCACAGTGGTTGTCTGAACTCACAGGGTTCAGAGGTGTATCAGTATGGGTTCACCTCCCACCCGGGAAAGACGGCATCTCACTTATTCTGCCATCTGAGCACTTGCCCCACCAGTTGCCGTTCCTCTCCACTGGACACCCTGCCAGCTGCTATTCTGCTCCTCTAGCCACCTCGCCAGCTGCCATCACAGCCATTCGTCGGTGACCTTCTGCTGCCACCTGCTTCTCTGCTGTGACCTCTGCAGGTCAGATCCTGCTTACAAGAACAAGTTCTTGAAAAGAAATAGCTACCCCACTTTTGTGGAATTGCAAAAGGATTCAGCTCCTCAGGTACTGAATCAAAGTGGATAACTGAGATCAGGGCAATTTGGCAAACTTTGTTTTAGGCTAGGTACTTGTCCAACTGCCAAAGAAAATATGAGAAAGACATCTTTCTGTTCTATTCTTGATGCATGTCAAAAATATTGCAATTTGTCTTTCCTTTGAAGAACTCCTGTGTCACAGATAAGTCTCATAGATATAAGTCTACAGGAAAGTAATACAAGCCACTAAAGTTTTAATGTAATAAAACCATTAATTTATAATTAAATGAGAATTGGTATCCTGACAGCTTGATATTGTAAGTGGGGATAAGAAAAGATTGCCACCACTCCATAGGAATGAGTTCATCTTAAATTGTAAGGCAGATTCTATTATTTTCTTATATTTCTTATTTTAACTCAAGTAAATTAACTGAAAACTACTTTTAAATTAACCTTTAATTTAAATTAACTTTTATTTTAAATAATAATACATTTTACTTTACAACATTGTTGAATGTTCCTGCTTTCCCATGCATAGGAATGAGTTCTGCTTGTACACAGTCCTACTCAGCTTCATTATTCGTCTGCGGCTCTTCAGCAAAATGGCAGCTTGTACTGCAAGGCCATTAAGGTCTGGAGATAACAAAACAATCACTGATAATTCAAAAAAAAATTAATGTTCATTTTTAGTATGTAAAATAGCATTCATGCTTGAGTTAGAACTAAAGTACTTGGGTCTCATTTAGAAAATATTTAAATATGTAACTTATTACATTTTGATAGATGATCCTCCCCCCACAGGGATGGATGAAGTTGGAACATCTATGATGCTACTGTTACCTCTGTTGGCTGCTTGAAATATCTTTCAAGATAAGGCATAATTGTCTCATCTCCAGACTCTTGCATGACTGGACAAGTGGCTATAGTCTTCAGTTGATAAGCATTTTAAAGACAGGTGCTCTTATTCCTTGAGGGCACTGTTGTGTAGATCTGAGAAAATAATTGATTTAGACTCATAGACTTTAAGGTCAGAAGGAACCATCATGATCATGTAATCCAGTGATGGGCAACCTGTGGCCTGCGGGCTGCATGTGACTCATCAGGGTAATCCCCTGGCAGGCTGCAAAACAGTTTGTTTACACTGACCATCCGCAGGCCTGGCCGCCTGCATTTCCCAGTGGCCGTGATTCGCCGTTCCTGGCCAATGGGAGCTCAGAGAAGTGGTGACCAGCACGTCCCTGCAGCCCATGCACTTGTCTATGTCTCTAGCTCATCCATACCCCAATGGTGTCAAATGCCCGGCCTTGTATCTGGGCATAAATGAAAGCCAGCTGACTGATGCTCTGTCTGGATAAGACTAAGGTGATACTGGTAGACTGGGCAAAGCAATAGGAAAGGAGGAGTATAGCTGTAACTCTTACTGAGGGTGTGTGCATGCCATTTGTGTTTAGAGTTTGTAATCTAGAGAGACAAGGTAGGTTTAACTTCTATTGATGACAGAGACAAGTTTTTGAGCTACACTGGGCTCTATGTCACTCGAAAACTTGTCAGTTTGCAATGTAGGGCATTTCTTGGATTCCTACCTGCTGATAAGCAAACACAGAGTAGTTTTGAGGAAAGCCATTTTTCTCTCCTATGCCATATTGCCACAGCTGCTATCAACAAACTGAAGCCCTCTTAGAGATCCTCAGTTTTGGAATAAAATCCCATCCCTTCATCTGCTATAAGTCAAATATATTGAGCTAAATATGTACCCAGACTTTTAGAGAGGGATGTGAATGATGAGTCCTATCTGTGGTATTGTTTGGGAATGATATTATTGTAGTTAGTTATTCTTGGATTTACCAGTGATAAGAACCTGTAGCTTTTATTTCTGGTTTGATAATATATGTAATTTTTAGCAAAGGCACCAGAAAAGAGTTTTTTAAGTTTTGTACTTACTTATAAATGTAAATAAGCAATTAATCATTGGAGTATTATGTTAAAAGTGCGATAGCTAGATAGCTAGATATCTTGGTCAAAAATATTGTAACTGTGTTTGAATTCTGACCCTTTAGTACTATCCATTGCTGTCTATTAGTATCTATAACTTTGTCACATACACAGACAAGGATTACAAATGATGAATATTTTTAATATTTTTATGAAAATCTCTAACTGTAAATATAATTAGTTTGTTTATTAGTGAGAAGCAGTTAGCATTTATTAACTGATCTATCTAATCTGAATTTCTTCCCTGTTCTAATTTTTCCTCTCTGTTATAGATTCTGGAGCACTTTTAAAATGCAGGATTTTTTTTTTAATTAAAAACAAAAACAAACAAAAGCAAACACAACACAGTCCTGACCTGTAGAGACTCCCACACCAACTGTCACCAGTGCTACTGAGTGTAAAAAGCGTGATGCTTGCTCGTTCCTCTGTGGCAAATGTTGCTGTATATCAAGTGCACTGAGGTCCTGCCAGGTGACAAGAATATGATTCGATGAAAGAATAAAAGAGAGGTTTCAGAGCTGAGCTGCTTTGACTAGGAAAAAAGAGGAATTGAGGGTATATTCTGAGAACCACTGAATATAGAACCCTAGCAGCTGCAAAACCTGTGGAGAAGACCTGGACTGAACTCTATGGCAAAGTTTTTCCAAAGTCACCAGGAATTTTGGGTGCCTGAGGCTTTGGATGTCAAACTCCGGTGCCTCAAAGAGGCCCAATTTTCAGGACATGCTAAGGCCACTGAAAATCATGTCCCTTCAACATATCTGATGTTGGACACCCAAAACCTGAAGTGCAAAGAGTCATTAGTCACTTCAGAAAACCTTGGCCTATCTTATTTGTCTTACTTTTCACCTGTTTGCTAAAATGTCAAACTCCAGGAAGGGGTAAATTTTGATCCTACAGAGAGTGTGTCCCAGATCAGGTAAGAGAGCCATTTGTTCACTGGCATTTGAATGAATGAAAGCTTTTTCCACTGTATATAAAATTCAATAACAATCTTTTGAATTAAAAAACAAAAAAACCCACTAATCCTGAAAAGCTCAGAGATCAGGTTTGGTTTGGGTAGAGCAATGAGTGAAAGGGCAAGGTTCAGGTCACTCAAATTGGTTTTACTTGACTGAAAATGGGAACAGCATCCTTATGTTTAATGGAGAGGACAGTAATATGTGTAAGAGGTAATTGAATGTAAGTATACTATTACCTCCTAAAGAGTCTGTAAAAAAGGGAAGGATGAAAAAAATGCCCCCCACTCCAAAGCAAAATTAGAAGAAAAACATTAACTGAAACTCCTTTGCTGCCCTTAGAGATAAGGCATACAAAGGAACCCTCTCCATCTTCCCACAAACAAGGTACATTTCAGAAGCCTTCCTACCATTGACTATAAATAACTCTTTCCCCTTGGCAGTTCTACTTCTGCAGTAATGCTGCCAGAAGACATAGGCCTCAAGGTATCTACAGTGCAGAATCCATGAAATGTTTTATTGTGAATAATTTATTTTGGCAGGTGCTTGATCTTAAGTTTTAAAAGTAAAACTGAAACCAGGCTTCAACAGTTTTCAGACATTCATCTTCTTACCTTTGACAAAGTAACATGGACTGGGCTATCCTCCATCTCTTTCTCATGTACTACATCAAGGCACTAACTTGTACACTCTTGATGGACATATCTATTTAAAAGTCAAGACCAGGCCTCTATATTTCATAATATCTATTAAAATGGAGGAGCTGCAGATACCACCCCTGAGATGGTTCAGCTCTCAATTAGTTATATCATCTACTTCTGTTCTTTCTTTTGCAATAATACAGCTCCCGCTGAAACTCAGAAGTGAGGCTTGATTTCAATTAAGGTTTCAGTCCATGCAAGAGTGAAAGAGCTTATTGTAGTGAAAATACTGTGCTCACAGTACATTACCTGTCATTTCAAATCACGAACAGGAGGAAAACTATGCAAAGATAGCAGGGAAAATGGGAAAGAGGGGAACTCGAAAGAAAGAGAAAAGTGGAGAAAAACTGATCAGATGAAAGAGAAGAAGGAACAAGGTGGTGCGGAGGGAGAAATGGAGGTAGGAAAAACAACTGGAGAAGATAGAGTAAGACGCACAAAGGAGAACTGAGAAAACAAGTGTGAAATATAAAAACAAGGATTAAAGCAAATGCTGAATATTAAAAAAACCACAATGGGGAAGTGCATGGATAATAGACAAAAATATAGGTATATGGATGGATTGTGGAGAATGGCAGCTGTTATGGAAACATATATTTTAAACAAAAAAGGGAGAAAGAATCGAGGAGATAAAAAAGATAAAGAAACACAAGAAAGTTAACAGAATTAAAGATAATTCTATTTAGCATTATTAACTAGAAAGAGCCATATTTACATTTTGTTTATTTGGTTGTTTATGATGTCACAGGTGTGACATCATAAACAAGGGCACCAACTTAAGGTTTCTGGCTTTCATCTGTCACCTCTCTTAGGTGGAGACCTGCATCTGCCTCCTGACAGGGGTTTAAGGCTGCATAGCTGCCTGCGTAACCCTGCAATATCCCCAGCAAACCAGTCTGCCTAAAGGCCAGTGCCTGTACTCTGCTTTCTCTGGGAGGGCTAAGAACAGCATATTGCCAGCAGTTACAAGTTACCACGCAAATCTGTCTCAACAAGCACTCCATTCTCAAGGAAAAAGCATTGCAAAGAAAACATTACAAAGAAAGTCCTGTGAGGCCTAGTGGAACAAAGTCTTTCTGATTCTTGCACAAGGGTTGGAACCCTTGGACAGAAGATCCTGTCCATTTGTTGGATCAGAAAGAAGGCACTGAGTCTGTTTAAATGCAGCCTTGTTAAGCCAAAAGCCCTTTGTTTGTTTTCCTAGTCTTTGGAAATCCAGTTTGATCTAGTATATGTGAACCTCCCCAGGAGCTGGAAGTGTTTACAAAGTGAGTGACTCATCTTAATCACTGTTTTAAGTCCTGAGGGAGCTGTGGTAACATTCCTCCATGGAGAAGAATACAATTATACATACAATTCTTGGCCCGCAGCAATACATAAACTTAATATAGTATGTTCCCCCACAGATACTGCATTCAGTTCAATAGCTGTCACATACGGCATCTTCAATTTCCTGTTTTGTGGCCCACATTTCATATTCCTCTAGAAGCAATCTGTATATAGTAAGTGCATAGGACTCTCTGAGATTCGCTTACCTCCTATTGCTTTTAAGAAATTTTGGAGTGGGGGATCAATGATAAAAGTTTCAAGAAGATGTACACCTCTACCCTGATATAACGCTGTCCTCGGGAGCCAAAAAATCTTACTGCATTATAGATGAAACCGCTTTCTATCGAACTGGCTTTGATCCACTGGAGTGTGCAGCCCTGCCCCCACGGAGGACCGCTTTACTGCATTATATCCGAATTCATGTTATATTGGGCCGCATTATATCAGGGTAGAGGTGTATAAGAAAAAAGCTGCAGCAATTCTTGCTGTCAGCTTTTGGGACAAATTTAACACATTGAAAATTAAACAACTTTGGAGTTGTTCATTTTATTTTACTTTTTTTTCCCATTTATAGCTCCAATTTGAATATTTTTGGAGTTTTCTCTGGAAGTTGCATACTATTACTGAGACTTTTTTTTTAACCAGTTTAACTCTATGTACCAGGACTGTTAGACTGCAGGAAGTATTGCCCTTTAGAGAAACATTAAACTTCTCACGTATGATACCACATCCCTCATTTGCAGACGCTTCCACTGGGTGTATGGGGTAACAACTCCCATTTCATCTAATACCTCAATTAGGGTTGTCTGAGGTCCAGTTTTCAACCAGAATGCCCAGCTGAAAAGGGACCCTGGCAGTTCGGGTCAGCACTGCTGACCGTGCTGCTAAAAGTCCGGTCGGAGGTGCAGCTGGGCTAAGGCGAGCTCTTAGGAGCAGGAGTGATCAGGAAAGTTCTGTGTGCTCCCCCATCCCCAGCATGGCACCGCAGCTTCCAGTGGCCAGAAACTGTGGCCAATGGGAGCTGCGGGGGAAGCACCTGCATGTGTGGACAGTACATATCATGCAGAGCCACCTGGCCGCGCCTCCGCCTAAGGGCCAGACATGCCATCCGCTTCTGGGAGCAGCGTGGAGCCAGGGCAGGCAGAGAACCTGCCTTAACCCCACTGCAGCACTGAACAGGAGCCGCTTGAGGTAAAATGTCACCTGGCCGGAGCCCATACCCCAAACCTCCTGCCCCAGCCATGAGCCCCCTCCCACACCCTAACTCCCTCCCAGACCCCACACCCCCACCTGTACCGTAATACTCTGCCCCAGATCAGAAGTCCCTCCTGCACCCAAACTCCCTCCCAGAGCCCACACCCCTCCCACAACCCAACCCCTTACGCCAGCGCTGAGCCCCCCTCCTGCATGCAAACTTCCTCCCAGAGCCCACACCTCGCACCGTCTCCTGCACTCAACCCCCCTGTCCCAGACCTGAGTCCCCTCCTTCACTCTAAACCCCTCATCCTTAGCCCCATCTCAGAGCCCACACCCCCAACCGGAGCCCTTACTACTTCCACACCCCAACCTCATGCCCCAGCCTGGAGCCCCCTCCTCCAGCTGAAACCCTCACTCATTTCTGCACCCCAACCCTTTGCCCCATCCTAATAAAAGTGGGTGAGGGTGGTGGAGAGTGAGCGATGTAGCAAGGGAGCCTGGAGTGAGTGGGGGCGAGGCCTCAGGGGCAGGTCACTGGTGTTCGGTTTTGTGCAATTAATAAGTTGGCAACCCTAACCTCAGTGATTAAAAAAACAGTCTATAGATCAAGGGAAGATAATTTAATTTACAGAGAAAGAAGCTGGCAACAGCCTGTAAATAATGTCTACAGAAAACAGAAAATCAGTAATAGTGGTGAATACAGTCATCATTCTCAAAAGATGGGTTAGATCGTTAGGAGGGGTAAATGGATATAGGTTCATTGTACGCAGTGTTGTTTAGCCATGTAGGTCCCATGATAGCAGAGAGATAAGGTGAATGAGATAATATCTTTTATTGGACCAACTTCTGTTGATGAGAGAGAGAAGCTTCTGAGCTTAGATGGAGTTATGTGACTTGCCCCAGCTGAAGACAGGCTGCATGGCTACAGGCTATATTATAAAATCTACATATGGCAATATTGATCCTTCTTATTTATGTTTCTGACTCAAGGATAAAACTCTGGCCTCTCAAATGCTATTACAGGGATCGGCAAAGGTTGCCGATCCTTGTGCTATTGTTTAGTAACTTGACTAATTGCAATCAGTGTGTATGGTGAATAGGCTGAGTAGAATCATAGATTGTATCATTAGGAAGGAATACCTAATAGACCATTTCATTCACATCAACAGATGGGTGCTTACCCCCATGAAAAGTGAGCATCTTACATGGTTATGGACCTAATCTCGGGAAGTTTGCAGGATTTTGCTGGCCAGCAGCTGTCAAAGTGCATGTGGGATGAATCAAACCTTAAAAAGAAAAAAAAATGATGCAAAGGAAGCGAAAATGGTGGCAGAAAGTAGAAAGGGCAAATCCTGAACCCCCACATACATTTTAAAACTAGGAGACTATCTGAAACTTGTTAAAATATTTGAACCATTAAATAACCACTAATACTGAAAAATGATATTTAATGTATTTTCAAAAACTTTAATGAGGGCGACAGGATCAGATGTTTTTCCCAAATTCTACCAGCCAGTTACACTAGTAATGCCATGAGTCACACCAGACTTCTGCTGGTGCAAATGAGTTCACAATTTAGCCCATTAACATTATTAAAAAATTCTGTCAGTGAGGCTAATAATTTGCTCTAACATTTACTCTAACAAGTCTATTATCTTACAGAACAAATTATCCAATTTAATGCTTGTTCTCATTTTTCAAACTATAATGAAATGTTTTGCCTTTATCCCAATATAATTCTTAGCTACCTGATCAAACCCTCTATCCTAAACTTCAGAGAAAAATGTTGAAATTTTAAACATAATGCCTTAATTCCTCCTCCTGCCTCCCAATTATAAATCCTGGATAAGGACTGGATAGATGTTCTTAACATGAAAAGAAATTAAAATTCAGTTCATTAAAATACAACAGCGGGACATCAGTTGAACATCAAGAGAATTTTTCTATACAAATGAAATAATGTTGAACTTATCATACATACTGTAGAGTTGATCATTAAGAGTTCTATTCATCTAAAATTCCCAGCTCCATGGGTGTCAGTTCAGGAGACTTCACAGTTTAACACATAAAAGAGGGATTAAATTTATTTATTTTTTTAAATAGCCTCCATAGTCATAGATGGTCAGTTTTTGGCCTTCATGTATACTGCAGAGAGCCAGACAAGGGGGGGAATTACTCGAGTATTTCTTTTGTTCAGGGTTCTAACTTGAGCAGCACATTAACAAAACCTGTTTTGTTGATCCAGGTTCTTTGAGTTTACACTGAAGGTTTCTGGGATGCATTCACATTGCATAGGTGCAAAATAATATCACCCAGGTGCATGGTAGTGGACCATCAAATGTGGAGCTTTCCTGTCCCTTTTTGCCCTCTCATGTGACTGTTCTGTGTAATATCTGCAATATGACAGGCTTTATCTATGTGACATGGAGACTGCAAGAACCCTGCAGTAATGAGACAGTAACAGTAATTCTATGCATTACCAACGTGTAGTAATAAGTAACATTTTGAATATTACACATGTATTTTTGAGTTCACTGGTAAGTTTCTAAACTGATTCAAATATGTTCTGTGTCTTCCTTATTAAGCAGTTTAAAAGTTTCCTTTCATTTCACTGAATACCTATATTTCCATTTTGCCTCAGTACAAAAATCTATTTTTGCTGACAAAAATGAAAATACACAACACTTTGCAAAATGTATATCAAATATACACTTTGCAGGAGCAAGGATGCTTTTGTTTAAAAATAATAATTTGTTTTCAGTGAAAGATCTAGGAATTACTGGAAGAAAGTCAAAGAGTAAAAGTATGTCCATTATAAACCAAAATAGTTCTCTCTCTCTCTCTGATAGGCTTCCTATTTCCAAACTCAATTCAAAACTGCTCTTCTGTAAAATTTTATATCCTATTTACTACCATCACAGCAAATCACTATTACTACTACCCTCTGCTCTACTCCCCTCCTACATTCTGACTGCTTTTCTGCTCTTCTGCTTCCCATGATTCTTCACAGTTAGGGACAGGGCCAGCTCCAGGCACCAGCAAATCAAGTAGGTGCTTGGGGCGGCCAATGAGAAGGGGCGGTACATCCGGGTCTTCAGGAGCATCTCAAAGCGAAGGACCTGCTGCTGAATTGCCACCGAGGAATGAAGCGGCGAGGTTGAGCTGCTGCCAAAGTGCCACCGATCGCAGCTTTCCCCCCCCCCCCCTTCGCCACTTCGGACGGCAAAAAAGACTGAGCTGGCCCTGCTTAGGGCAGTGTTTCTCAAACTGGGGTTGACGCTTGTGTAGGGAAAGCCCCTGGAGGGCTGGGCTGGTTTGTTTATCTGCCCTGTCCGCAGGTTCGGCTGAGGGACGTACTGGCCACCGCTTTCAGCAGCTCCCATTGGCCTGCAGCAGTGAACTGTGGCCACTGGGATCCGCAATTGGCCAAACCTGCGGATGAGACAGGTAAACACATCGGCCCGGCCGGGCAGGGACTTTCCCTACACAAGCGGCGACCCCTGTTTGAGAAACCCTGCCATTGAGTAATTGTTTCACTCAAATCTTGCCTATTGCCTTTAAAAAACAAAATCTGAACACACACCATACCATTTCTATTTGGCTTGCCATTGACAGCAGAATCACTGTTTGTGATATTATGTACTAAGGATGCTATATAATAAAAGACTATTTTTTTGTATTTTGTTCCTCTCATTGTTATTACTTCCAATTCAGATTTTAATTTCACTTGCTCCACTCTGCTTCCCCTTTACATTTTTGTTTGTTTGGCTTTCACTTTCAATGTTTCTATTGCATTCTTATTAATTCTGCCTATTCCATTCACCCTTCCTGTCAGTGCATTTTCTCTTTGTACCACTCTATTATACTGCTTATCAACTTTACCCTAATCTCATCACTGCAGGCATTACCATTTGATATGATCTATGATTTACGAAAAGAGGTGTACAATAGTGTGTTATTCCTATACTGAAAAGGTGAAGACAACAACCTGATAGAAGTGGTGTGTGTGTGAAATAGATGAAGAGAGGGACAAAGGGCAGTGCATTGGAGCACCTTCTAACTGAGGGAGTGATGGTAAGATTCACAGGCCATGTCTACACTAGAAACTGTGGTTCATGCAAGTTACACAAGCAGGCAGCCACTGAAGTTTGTATATTATTCAGGTGCATGCATACTTCGCTGCTTGCATCTGGGCTGTGTATACTCACCAGGAGTGCTAGTATGGATGCAAAGTGCAGTGTGCCATGGGTAGGTATCCCAGTGCACCAAGCACTGCTATCCAGTGCAATGCCTTTTGGAAAATGTTCACAATGTGTTGTGGGATAGAAATGATTTGCCCCGGATGTCTGGGAGCTAAGGGTCTGGTTCCCGGCATTCAACTTTCCCCATCCCGTCATGCCGTCCATATTCAAAATTTGTTGTGCCTTTTTAAAAAAAATCCTACAAACCTGCTGGGTACTTTTTGCCATCTACACTATTCTTATGAACATTTCAACTCCAGGATGCACAATTTTCCAGACCAGCAGGAAGTACTGCAACAACAGGGGACATGACAATTTCTTTGAGTACAATTTGCTGAGGGACATAGCAAAAACCAAATCAGTTGTTGAGGCATTCAGAGAGCAGCTATGGATGGTAGAGAACTGCTTCTGGTCCTTAGAAATGAGCACTGACTAGTAGGATCTTATCATTATGCAGATTTGAGGTGGCAAGCAATGGCTGCTAAACTTTCAGATGTGAAAGGCCACATTCCTGAATCTGTGTACAGAGCTTACCCCAGCCCTCCAGTCCATGGACAGCATAATGAAAGCAGCATTGACAGTGGAGAAATGAATGGTGACCATACTCTGGAAGCTTGCACTGACAGGTTGCTACTGGTCTGTGGGAAATCATTTTGGAGTTGGAAAATTCACAAAGGGGGCTGTTGACAATCAATGGCCCTACATGGTTGTATGACTCCTGCTACACAGGACTGTGATTACTGACAATGTGAAGGACACAGTGGATGGATTTGCAGCAATGGGGTTCCCGAACTGCAGTGAGGTGATAGATGGCATGGGATGCTTCACTCATACCAATGTCAGCTGGCATGGGAAGGTACATGACGCTATCATATTTAAGAACATAGGACTCTTCAGAAAGCTGCAAGCAGGGCCATTCTTTTCTGACCAGTGGATTACCATTGATGATACTGAAATGCCAATAATGATTCTGGGGTACCCTAGCCTACCCTTTGCTCATGGAGCCATAGACTGTCCACCATGGCAGCACCAAGAAAAGATTCAACTATTAGTTCAGCAGGTGCAGAATGACTGTTGAATCTGCTTTCGGTAGATTGAATGGAGGCTGGCAGTGTTTACTCACTAGTTTGGTTCTCAGTAAGAACAATATCCCATTGGTTATAGAAACATAGAAATGTAGGACTCAAAGGGACCTCAATAGATCATCTAGACCAGTTCCCTGTTCTGAGACAGGACAAAGTATTATCTAGATCATCCCTTATAGGGTATTTGTCTAACATATTCTTAAAATCTTCCAGTGACGGAGATTCCACAATCTCCCTAGGTAATTTTCTTCAGTGTTTAACTACCCTTACAGTTAGGAAGTTTTTCCTAATGTCTAACCTAAATCTCTCTGGCTGCAATTTAAGCTCATTACTCCTTGTCCTGTCCTCAGTGGTTAAAGAGAATAATTTATCACCCTCCTCTTTATGAAAAACTTTCATTTACTTGAAGACTTATGTCCCCCCTCAGCCTTCTCTTATCCAGGCTAAACAAAATCAGTTTTTTTCAATCTTTCCTAATATGTCCTGTTTTCTTGATCATTCTTGTTGCTTTCCTCTGGCCTTTCTCCAATTTGTCCACAGCTTTCCTGAATTGAGGTGCCCAGAACTGGACACAATTCTCCAGCACAGACCTGACCACTGCTGAGCAGAATGTAAGAATTACTTCTCATGTCTTGCTTACAACACTCCTGCTAATATAGCTGCCTGTTGTTTCTTGCATAATACCTGTGAAACAATGGGGGGAAAAAACTGCTGTCAGGGTGGAGGACAGAGGTGGACTGGCTGTCTGCTGACTTTGAACAGCCAGACACAAGGGCTATTACTAGCACCCAAAATGGAACTATTCACTTGAGGAAGGCGTTTAAAGAGCATTTTAAATGGTCATCCAGAGTAGTGTTCTATGCTGGAGTGTTTGCTCCTGTGGACAATAATGATGCCAGACAAACTCATCATAAGAATAACAGGTTTGAGGAAGGGGTCATGCCCTGGCTCGGTACTGGGAGTCCTGGAGAGTATTCAGTCCATCTCCTTGAAGAAGATGCATGTTGCAGGACCCTTTCCGGAGCAACTGTTGGAGTCTTTTTCTCTCCAATAATGGAGCCTCAGGTTCTTTATCTGTTTCTAGCACAGAGCCAGAATGTGGTGAATGCCTGCCTGTGACAGACTCTCCGAAATTTTCTGGTATAGATGTAAATCCCTGTTGCTGTCGGAGAAGGCAGTGAACTCCAACTACACATTTATCAAGACCCGAGTGTGCTCGGCTGACCAGACGGCTGCTATCAGAGCATCTTCCATGTCCACATATAACAATGTAAAAAGTGCAGGGGAAAACTGTTCTGGAGTGATCAGCGCAACTCATGACTACAAGTGAGAAAGAGGGGACAGGAACCTTTATAAATCTGTGTAAGGATCAGACAAGAAAGGGTTCAGTGCATTGTGGAAATGGGTCTGGAGAACTATTCAGCTCAAGACATGGAGCACTCCCCTTCCCCTTGTCCATACTATATATTGGCAGGGATTGAAATCCCTGGATGCAGGGATGTTTCACAGCCCAAGGAATGCCCCTCAGGCATACTAGCATTGTTAAAAAGGACACCTCAAAATCCCTGTTTCTGGGGTTTAGATATGGATGAGGGGTGGGTACTGGTACTACCATGTCCAAATGTCAACCTAGATGTAGCTTAATTGACAATAACATATTTCCTAACCCATCTTGTCTCTCTAATTCAGCCTTAGGTTTTTTGTCTGCTTCTATGTTTTATGACTTCGTGGCCAAAAATTAAAGCCAAAGTCCACAGAAATAACGTTTGGAGTGCAAACTTAGTCACTGGTAATTTTTTATTCCTTGAGAGAAACTGCGACAGATTGAAGAATAGATCAAATAATTCTCCTTGCTTTAGATACTGACACCACAACTGCACTAAGTTAAAGAAATGATGCTATACATTTCCAAACATATAATTGACCTAGAAGAGAAAACTGAAACAGAAGAAATGCTAAACATTAGCTTCCATCTTTTCATTGTCATAGAAGCAAAATATTGAAATACAGGTAAGAACCCTGGGCTGCTGGAATTGACATGCAAAAGCTATACTCTAAGTAGAATAATCTTTAAATTTGACATGTGTGGGTTTCCAGTAAGTCATACAACTGTTCACTTGCACTAAATTTTCTCATAGTGAAACAGGAAAAAAAATCCAAAAGAAAATCTGTGCATTGTAGTTTTCTCCCATACAATTGAGTTTTCATATATTCACCTCTACTAAGAATGTATTTGTGGGAAAAGGAGAAATTACTGTCAGATAATTTCCTTTTACAGTGCTTACCGGTTACAATCTTTTGTTATATTGCATTCCAGACTTCAGTTCTTTGTACAGAGGGGAAAAATATAGTTACTGGGGGAAAATATAGAGTTTTGGAATTTAATACAAAATGAATTAATGGTATGCTATCTTATGTATTAATTACTGTAAAATAAAAGTGAATTTTTCCTCTCTCTCTCAGAAAGAAAACAAACACTCATGAGAGATAGTCTCTGAGTGGAAGACTCTCAACATTCCTGACTAAGGCTCTCACCCTGCACTCCTGTTTTAGAAAGACCAGCCTTCCAGATGAGAAGGAATATGTGGCCAGTTGACATTAGGAAATTAGTTGTCATGCAACACATGTAAAAGTGGGCCTGAACCAAACCCATGGATCATAGAATCATAGAAATGTAGGATTGGAAGGGACCTCAATAGGTCATCTTGTCCTGACCCCTACACTTAAGGCAGAACTAAGTAATAACTATATCATTAGTGACACACGTTTGTCTAGTCTCTTCTTAAAAACCTCCAATGACGGAGGTTCCGCAACCTCCCTAGGCAATTTATTCTAATTCTTGAAACATGTTTGATGTATGATATGAATCCATTCAAAATGTGAAAGTGTTAAAGAATCTGGATCCAGGTCTAAATTTTCCAAGGGTCTTTTTCTGTAAAATGAAGCAAACTAAAACCCTTAATTGTAACCATGAATTATTATTACTCATTTGTTTGGTGGTTGCACTCATAGGACTTGATTGGAATAGGGCCCCACTGTGCTATGTGTTATACAAACATAATCAGAAACTGAACTTTGACATATTCATAATCTGGATCTGAATTTTGTGACTTTGAGATCACCTCCAGCTAGAAGATAATAGGTTCCCTAAGAAGCTAGAATGTTGTATAGAAATTAAGGGAAAATCTACCCAATTTAATAGATAAGGGCATCATTTCTATAGGTTTTGATCCAAAATCCTAAAGAATTATACAGCAAGGCATCTGAACTGAGTAAGGAGTACCACATTGTGCCTTATTTTTCCAATTAACACTTTCCACTCTGTTACTCTGTATCAAAAGTCAAACTAAAATATTTTTGTAAGCAGCTGAGGATTTAATATAGTTCAAAACCAATATTACAATAAATGATTGATTTTGAATTATTTATTTTAGAAAATATTTAGAATTTTAAAATGTTGCTCTGGCCTCTCTGCCCTCTCCCAGAAGGTTTCTCTATCATTAAACTAAAAATCCTATGGAATATATAAGTGGAAAATAGTGCCACATTTTGATAAGCACACACTACTCCTCCTCTCTTCAGATACTACTGTAATACAGCAGAAAACAAATCTTATTTTAAATAATGTATGTGGATTTGCTTCAATTTTCAGAAAAATCCAATGCAAAAAAAAGTTTGGCATTAACTTGTAGGTTTACAAATGAAAATTAATTTTTTTCCTCCTACAAAATTCTAAAGTTATGTGAAAAGTGCTGTTCTGATGCAGTGCATGCTTAACTCAATAGAAGTACCTCTAGTTTTCTCTAGGTAACCTTCAAAGCATTCTCTTCTCTAACAAAATCATTATCATAAATGTGACCAAAATGAAACCAAACAATACTCTTTGCAGCCAATGATAAAGATTTATATCTTCTTTTTCAATTTCTATTGCTGCCCCAAAGCCATTCAGAATAAATCCAGAGGAACTTTATGCATTCTATCATTCCGAGTGAAGGATGTGACCTCGTACGAAAGTCGGTAATTTGCGCTTAATGTAGTGGTGTAAACATTTATCAACATGGCAGTTTTTCATTGTGCAGAGTTGAGTAGGATTTTTTTTAAATAGAGGCCATCACAACCAAATTGAACTAACTTCTAATTTGTGCTTTTCAGTAAAACTGGTGATGCATAGGCGTAATTAAAAATACAGGTTCCTCATTGTTATAGCGAACAATTCAACTTTTGTAACATTGAATAAGATAGAGCTCCTATTTATATATTAAAATTAGTTGCTTATTAAGGGCTGCATCCTGCATTTCTTGTGCATCTAAAGTCATTTGGAGTTGTGTATGGAGAAACACAAGGTCAAACTCTGAAGTGTCACATTTCTAGTTCAGAGATAAAAAGTAAGAGACAAGAGATGAGCATAGAAAACCTAGTATTGCTTTTGAATGCTTTATAAGCCCAGTCCAGCAACACACATATGCTTAACTTTAGGTATCTGAGAAGGCTCATTGATGTTAACAGGGCTAGTTACACGCTTAAATTTAAACACATGCTTAAGTGTTTTGCTGTACTGAGGCCTGAATGAAGTAATTGCTAAACTTCCACTCTTCTCCCATTCCCAGAAAGAAACAAGCAAAGTCAAAACACTTTGCTGATAGTGGACATCAGCTCAGTGTTATTCACCTAGTTTGTAGATCTTTTTATTGTGAAAAAATTCTGTGTTCCCGGGGCTCAAAACTGTAATGAGGAACAATGATCCTGATTCTGCAAATCTTTCTGAACATGATTAAATTTAGATGTGTGTGTAGTCTCATTGTCTTTAGTTGGACTGTCCACACACAGGAAGTTAAGCACATGCCTAAGTGTTTACAGGATCAGAGCCTTAGTAATGAGAAATACATGCTAGAATTTTAAAGCACATAAGAGTCTACAAATCAGTAGTTTGTTATATACTACTTTAGTCTTTTCAATATTCTGCATTTATTTGGCTATGTGTTGCACTATTTCCTTACAGATTGCTAAGTCATGAAAAACATTGCTAGCAAATCAAATTTCAAAAAGCTAAGAAAAAGCAAAAGTAATTCGATTTATTATATTTTAAGAACTATAGAACACTTATTTTTGGACACAAATTGTAAAGATAATAGGAAATGTTATAAACCTTTTACCGTGGCAATGATTTTCATACCAATTGAAAATGGTATAAATTCAGCACAATCTTGTCTGTATTTCCAAACCACATAATTTGGCATCATGCATCCAGACTGACAGTCACTGTCAAAAGACCTAATCCCAGACTGCAAGATTTGTGCCAGCTCAGTTGCCAGACTTCTACAGTCTTTGCCAAAAAAACTCCTGATTCAATACTGTAAGGTGGGGGTTTTTGGTGGAGGGAGGGGCAGGGTGAGTTATACTTTTAAACCTTAAAATGCTTCTCTTGTCCATTATCCCAAGTCCACCAAATAAGGGAATACTGCAGTATAGATCTCTTTCATGACCATAATTGTTCTTACACCACATTTTCATTAACTTAATATTAAGGCTGATGAAGTAATAAATATAAACTTATTCATGATAATTAAAAAAGACTATAAAAGACTATAAAGTTTAAGTAAGAAAGTTAAGGTAATTTACATAGGGAATGAATTATACTTGGAGATAATGAAGTAATTGACAAAACTCCCATTAACATCACCTGAGCCAGATGCTCAGGTTGTGTAAATCAGCATTACTCCACTGGCTTCAACGGATCTATGATAATTTATACAAGCTGAGGAATTGGTTCCATATATAAATGTCATTGGTGCTTGATGATGCACTTACACATTCCAATTTTGGCTCAGAAGACATATCATATTTATTAGATCAACTTGAACTTATCCTATCATTACATACTTCACATTATCCATCATATATGGTATATATGTTAGTATTTGCTGAAGGATTAATCTCATCAACACTGATGGCAGTTAGTAGCTAAAGTTATGTGTTTGAACAGTTTTATTCACTGCAGTAACACACACACACACACACACACACACACACACACACACACACACACACACACAGGTCATAGGAAAGTGAAAGCAAACTAACCATTCTGCTATAACATGCAGTGTCATTGTCCCAAAAAACTATGGAACCAAGGCTGGTCACCCTTTCACTATTCAGGCATAGCTGAAGTACTTCCCCAATTTGGGTATCTTTTTCTGAACAGTGATATCTGCTGGAGTTAGGGCAGGGTTCTATGTCCTTACTAAGTTTTAACAGTCAAATCAGGCCAATTACACTTTGCTCTCCTAATGAAGAAATTTCATAGGAATACATAATCTTTTCATTTATCATTTTAAGTGATGCTTGTACTAAACTTTGCAATTGCTATCCTTTCCCTTGGTAGATTTTTTAGTACGTACATCTATCAGGGCCATAATATACTAAGTATTACACCATAGCTGTCAGTGAGCAATCAGTCTCTATTTGGTATATGATCTTGCTCGATCTTCATACAGTGGTTGCACTACCTCCTTGAGCCTCTGTCACATGAAAGTCACAGTCTTGACTATTGTGTCTTTGAAAATGAAGAGTTCCTTGGGGAGGATATTGACTTGGGTAGCCTAACTTTTAATGCTTAATAATTGTATTGGTTGCCAGTTGATGCTAATGTAATGAGCTGAGGGTAATAGGGTTCTAGTCCCAGAATCAGGCTCAGAGGTAAAACTAACAAGTTCAATATCGTATAGGGAACCCCAGTGTGTATGGGAAAAAGCCTTAGTCACTTTTATTAAAACAATCAGTAAAGACAAGAAAGCTCTAAACCACATAAACACATAGCAGTAATATAGTTTTAAGGATATATTTGGTGTCATCCCCTTTATATGTTCAGACACATATATTCACACCCTTCCTTGGGGACCTTGTGGTAAGAAACAAAGGACCAGCCCTGTCCCTGGCATGCCTGAGTCTGATGGTCCACTCCCCCAATGCCCAAAGTTCTGAGGCAGATAACATGAAAGAGCTGAAGGGTCAATGATGACTCTTCTACATTGTGGCTTAGCTTATTATATGCCCTGGGTACTATCATAATTATTCATTCAGATGCCCAGCCTCCCATTTCAAAATCTAACTTCCTCACCTTGATAATATTGGGGTGTCCTTATCTTATAGGTTAACATATTAATGCCTCTTAGCTCATCATACATGCAACTATTGTTAAAGCAAGTTTATGGTTAAACATCTGGTAACCATGAGGGACTCACCCACTGCGGCACCTCCTGCTGGTCGCTTCTGGGAATTAGCTCATCCAGCCTCTGAAGCATCCTCTGCAGGCCGGTGTCCCACTGCTGCTTGGCCCTCATGTCCCTCCCAGACCCAGTGCCCCATTATCTGGGGTGCTTCCCCTTGGCAGTAATCCCTTTCTCTCAGGGTCTCCCCTACACAGGGAGCCCCCACCCACTATCCCCACCTTACCTCAGTATAGGGCTACTGCCAGTCCCTGTCTAGCCCCCATGCCCTGGGGCAGACTGCAGTATCAGCCTACTCATGACTGACAAGGTTGGGTTTGGACCTGTTGCCTTTGCCTACCCCTGGGCTACCTTCTGCAACCCCCAGTACCCGTTGGCCTTCTGCTAGGCCACAGCTTGGAGCTTTCCAGGCTGGAGCTCCCCAGCTCCTCTGCCTTTCCCCAGCCCTGCTCCACTCAAGTACTCTGCTCAGATCCCTCCCTCTCAGAAGCTAGAGGAAGTTTGCTGAACTCCTGGCTCCCAGCATCTTATATAGGGCCAGCTGAGGTCTGATTGGGGCATGGCCCAGCTGCGGCGGCTTCCCCAATCAGCCTAGTAGCTGCTTTCCCTTGCAACAGCCCTCTCCCAGGGGTGTCTTTAAACCCTTCAGGGCCGGAGCAGTTGACCACCCCACTACAATCTGCCAATGATTCTGTTCTAAAATATCTAAGCCCAGTATCAGTTCAGTGATCCTGTGGTTGCCTAATATTGTTATGTACCAATTCCTTCTCTTGAGCAAGCTATTCCTAGTTCCCCAAAATCTAGGGTAACTCTAAGCTAAGGGTGATAGGCCTATTCTGTTTATGCTAACTTGTTTAGCCGATGTCTTACAGGATAGAAACCTGTAGGTTCCGTGTGTTACTGCTAAGTAAAATAAAAAGTTAAGCTACTTCTATGGGCTACATGGGGAGCCAAGAGATCTCTGCTCTATTCTCACCTCTGCCACTGGTCTGTTCTGTGACTTGCTACTGTAAAACTAACAATGATCCCGTCTTTTTTGCTCTTTGATTCATGTTCTTTACACTTAAAAAGCCCATTGCCTAAATGAGTGTCCAAGAGATACATCAGAAGTGCTGAGCAAATCAAGTAAAACAAGTAAGCTGCCTCAACTAAATTTTTGCCAAAATTCAAACTGAATCCAAACTAAACCTGTTTTGTAATTCTGAAAGAGTTCGATAGAATCCATTTTTTGCATGCCTCTGCACTGCAACATAAGACCACAAGTACTGAAGTCACACAAGAAAGTATGTTGTTATAGTATTTCCAGCCTAATTTTGCAACCCAAAACCTTTGAGTCGCTTCTGTATAATCATCAGAATAGTGCGTCCCTAGCTGAACCAAGCCAAATCTTCAAACTTTCGAAAGTTTGCTCATCATTAGTAAGAACCATATTCACACACTATTTTTACACAGCAATAACTTCTGTTTTTATTGTCAAGTGCCACTTTTTCATTCTCTTCCATGCAGACCTAGGTATAGCAGTATATTATTTTTAGCTCCTGTGGGAGTTTCTCAGATAGCTTTGTGTATTTTATGCACACACACACACACACACACACACACAAATTATATTAGATATATATATAAATAAATATTCATCTTTTACAATGTATATAAAAATAAAAGAGTATTGAGTAGATTGAGTAGTCTTCAGCTTAGACCTAATAATGTCCATTAAAACTAGATGCAGCTGCAAAGACTAATATTCAACTTGGAGCCATCATTTCAGATGAACTTTGAAAGATTGAGGTCCTTTGCAAGCAGTGCCCCAAATGAGACCCAAACGGCATAATATAAACAACAAGCCAACTGTATAAGCATTGATATCCTGCCCAGGGCTGCCTAGAGGATTCAGGGGGCCTGGGGCAAAGCGGGGGAGCTACGGTGCTTGTACTTACCTGGCAGTGGTCCGTGTCTTTGGCAGCATTTCAGCGGTGGGGGGCCCTTTAGTCTCTCTGCATCTTTGGCAGCACTGAAGGGCCCCTGCCGCCGAAATGCTGCCGAAGACATAGAGCGACAGAAGGGCCCCCCACTGTGGAAATGCTGCCGAAGACACGAAGCACCTGAAGGGCTGCTGAAATGCCGCTGAAGATCTGGACTGCTGCAGGGAAAGGGCTCATGAGGCCTGGAGCAAATGGCCCCACTTGCCCTGCCCCCGGTCAGCCCTGATCCTGCCCTGACCTGACCTGTCCACCACCAAGTGGATAAAAGGAGGTGTCTTTGTCTTAAGTGTATCCCCTGTTAAGACCTAAAGGGTGTTGTACATGCCCAGTGGCACATCTCAGAGATGAGAACATGGTTTTAAAGCAATGAGATCTATCCAAACCCTGTGATCATTTAAAAATCTAACTTTTTTAAAGATTAATTGACTTGAAACATAAAAATCTCATTAGCACAATGTAGTAAGCTTTTTTTTTTTTTTTTTTTTTTTGGTTATTCAGTCCCTGTGGGCTCAGGTAGGCGACCAATGGGATATAAGGTACATAAATAGGAGAGCTTGATGTTTAACCATGCAACGTTGGTAGGCATTTGAGCTTACTGATCTCTATTCACACTGAAAAGAATAGACATCAATAATTTTTTTCCCTTTCTGTTATTGCCCTCAAGCACCAAGTGTGCCCAACCCTATGCCAAAAAGTTTGGGCTATCTTGTGGTAGACCCTAGGTGGGTCCTAGCAGGTGGAAATCTAAACTGCACTTCCCTTATTATTATACTCTCAACAACTGTGCTGAGAAAAAACTTGGTGAACTGAAGGGGACATGCAAAGCCATCTTATTTTCTTCCTCTGATCCTAGTCTTCATATTAGGTTGAGTCTTCCACAGATAGGTCTGTATGAATTCTGACCTTGTTTCTTCACTGTGTGGGTGGATTGGTGAGTACAGGGGGTCTTTCAGGTAGCTGGTTGTGGCTCCATGATTCAGAGCCACACAGCTCCAGTGCTGTGTATCCCTTACTTATACCACCAGTAAAAGATCCCTTATGGACCTCAAACCAGTTCAGGAATAGCATATCAGTGTTTCACTCCAGCATGCATGTAATATGGTTGTTGGTGGGTTAGGTGGCCTAGTGGTTAATTCCACCTGCCACTGAGTAGGTCTTGCTGTCCTAGTCCTCCTTTAATCAAGGGTTGTAGTGAGGTAGACTGGTGGTTTGAGTTCCTGCTGCAGGAGGGGCAGTGATAGGGGAGCCTGGGCCCACTCACTCTGTTGGGCTTCAATCCAGGGCCTAATAGGATCAATAATGTTGGGCCCTTGAAGGTGTCCTCTGTGTTATCCTCCCTACCACTGCTTTTCTCTCTCAGCTTCTGATCCAAGACAGGATGAAAAGAAAAGGTAATCAAAACACCAGCCCCAACCAGGCTTGGTATATAGTCCAATTCCCTCAGGGAGTCTTCTCCAGCACTTTGTCAGTAGCCTTCAGGTTAGGTCTGTCTTCCTCCTCATTTTTTGATCTGGGTTACTCCCTTTTCAACCCTTTCTCCAGCTGCAGCATGATCTGCAGGGTTGGATGGGTGAGCTACCTGGGCCCAGTACTGTCGTTTAGCCCTCTTTGGCCCTGTGTGAGGTTTGTATACCGCATCACAATGCCATATCTCTAAAACATAGATTCATAGACTCCAAGACTGGAAGGGACCTCGAGAGATCATCGAGTCCAGTCCCCTGCCCTCATGGCAGGAACAAATACTGTCTAGACCATCCTTGACAGACATTTATCTAACCTACTCTTAAATATCTCCAGAGATGGAGATTCCACAACTTCCCTAGGCAATTTATTCCAGTGTTTAACTACCCTGACAGTTAGGAACTTTTTCCTAATGTCCAACCTAAATCTCCCTTGCTGCAATTTAAGCCCATTGCTTCTTGTTCGATCATTAGAGGCTAAAGTGAACAAGTTTTCTCCTTCCTCCTGATGACACCCTTTTAGATACCTGAAAACTGCTGTCATGACCACTCTCAGTCTTCTCTTTTCCAAACTAAACAAACCCAATTGTTTCAGCCTTCCTTCATAGGTCATGTTCTCAAGACCTTTAATCATTCTCATTGCTCTTCTCTGGACCCTCTCCAATTTCTCCACATCTTTCTTGAAATGCAGTGCCCAGAACTGGACACAATACTCCAGTTGAGGCCTAACCAGCGCAGAGTAGAGCGGAAGAATGACTTCTCATGTCTTGCTCACAACACACCCTGTTAATGCATCCCAGAATCACATTTGCTTTTTTTGCAACAGTATCACACTGTTGATTCATATTTAGCTTGTGGTCCACTATGACCCCTAGATCCCTTTCTGTCATACTCCTTCCTAGACAGTCTCTTCCCATTCTGTATGTGTGAAACTGATTGTTCCTTCCTAAGTGGAGCACTTTGCATTTGTCCTTATTAAACTTCATTCGGTTTACCTCAGACTATTTCTCCAATTTGTCCAGATCATTTTGAATTATGACCCTGTCCTCCAAAGCAGTTGCCATCCCTTCCAGTTTGATATAGTCTGCAAACGTAATAAGCATACATTCTATGCTAATATCGAAGTTGTTAATGAAGATATTGAACAGATTCGGTCCCAAAACAGACCCCTGCGGAACCCCACTTGTTATATCTTTCCAGAAGGATTGGAAACCATTAATAACTACTCTCTGAGTATGATTATCCAGCCAGTTATGCACCCACCTTATAGTAGCCCCATCTAAATTGTATTTGCCTAGTTTATCGATAAGAATATCATGAGAGACTGTATCAAATGCCTTACTAAAGTCTAGGTATACCACATCCACTGCTTCTTCCTTATCCACAAGACTCATTATCCTATTAAAGAAAGCTATCAGATTGGTTTGACACGATTTGTTCTTTACAAATCCATGCTGGCTACTCCCTATCACCTTACCACCTTCCAAGTGTTTGCAGATGATTTCCTTAATTACTTGCTCCATTATCTTCCCTGGCACAGAAGTTAAACTAACTGGTCTCTAGTTTCCTGGGTTGTTTTTATTTCCCTTTTTATAGATGGGCACTATATTTGCCTTTTTCTAGTCTTCTGGAATCTCTCCCGTCTCCCATGTTTTTCCAAAGATAATAGCTAGAGGCTAAGATACCTCCTCTATTAGCTCCTTGAGTATTCTAGGATGCATTTCATCAGGCCCTTGTGACTTGGAGGCATCGAACTTCTCTAAGTGATTTTTAACTTTTTCTTTTTTTATTTTATCTTCTAAACCTACCCCCTTCCCATAAGCATTCACTATGTTAGACATTCCTCCAGACTTCTCAGTGAAGACCAAAACAAAGAAGTCATTAAGCATTTCTGCCATTTCCAGGTTTCCTGTTACTGTTTCTCTCTCCTCACTGAGCAGTGGGCCTACCCTGTCTTTGAGCTTCCTCTTGCTTCTAATGTATTGATAAAAAGTCTTCTTGTTTCCCTTTATTCCCATAGCTAGTTTGAGCTTATTTTGTGCCTTTGCCTTTCTAATCTTGCCTCTGCATTCCTGTGTTGTTTGCCTATATTCGTCCTTTGTAATCTGACCTAGTTTCCATTTTTTATATGACTCCTTTTTATTTTGTAGGTCATGCAAGATCTTGTGGTTAAGCCAAGGTGGTCTTTTGCTACATTTTCTATCTTTCCTACCCATCAGAATAGCTTGCTTTTGGGCCCTTAATAGTGTCCCTTTGAAAAACTGCCAACTCTCCTCAGTTGTTTTTCCCCTCAGTCTTGATTCCCATGGGACCTTACCTATCAGCTCTCTGAGCTTACCAAAATCCGCCTTCCTGAAATCCATTGTCTCTATTTTGCTGTACTCCCTTCTACCCTTCCTTAGAATTGCAAACTCTATGATTTCATGATCGCTTTCACCCAAGCTTCCTTCTACTTTCAAATTCTCAATGAGTTCCTCCCTATTTGTTAAAATCAAGTCTAGAATAGCTTCCCCCCAGTAGCTTTTTCAACCTTCTGAAATAAAAAGTTGTCTTCGATGCAGTCCAAGAACTTATTGGATAGTCTGTGCCCCGCGGTGTTATTTTCCCAACATATATCTGGATAGTTGAAGTCCCCCATCACCTCCAAATCTTGAGTTTTGGATGATTTTGTTAGTTGTTTAAAAAAAGCCTCATCCACCTCTTCCACCTGATTAGGTGGCCTGTAGTAGACTCCTAGCATGACATCAGCCTTGTTTTTTACCCCTTTTAGCCTAATCCAGAGACTTTCAACACTTCCATCTCCTATGTCCATCTCCACCTCAGTCCAAGTGTGTACATTTTTAATATAGAAGGCAACACCTCCTCCCTTTTTCTCCTTTCTATCCTTCCTGAGCAAGCTGTACCCATCCACACCAACATTCTAATCATGTGTATTATCCCATCAAGTTTCAGTGATGCCAACAATGTCATAATTGTATTTATTTATTAGCACTTCCAGTTCTTCCTGCTTATTACCTATACTTCTTGCATTTGTATAGGCATCTAAGATACCGGTTTAATCTTGCCTCCCAGTTTTGCCCTGACTCTCCTTTCTCTCTGCCATTATAGCCCACGCTCCCTCTTGTTTCCGACCCATCTCCCAGGTCTCCATGTTCCCCACTTACCTGTGGGCTTTGCTCACCTATCCCCGTCGAACCTAGTTTAAAGCCCTCCTCACTAGGTTAGCCAGTCTGTGTGCAAATAGGGTCTTTCCCCTCCTCAAAAGGTGAACATCATCTCTGCCTAGCAGTCCTTCCTCGAATAGCATCCCGTGGTCGAGGAAGCCAAAGCCGTCCTGGCGACATCATCTTTGCAGCCAGGCATTCACCTCCATGATGCATATGTCTCTGCCCGGGCCCCTACCTTTGACAGGAAGAATCGAAGCGAATACTACCTGCTCTCCAAACTCCTTCACGTGTACTCCCAGAGCCCTGTAGTCACTCTTGATCAACTCAGTGTCACACCTCGCAGTATCATTTGTACCCATATGGATGAGTAGCATGGGGTAGTAGTCAGAGGGCTGGATAATTCTCAACAATGCCTCTATAACATCTCGGATATGGGCCCCCGGCAGGCAGCATAGCTCCCGAGATGAAATGTCAGGGCGACAGATGAGCGCCTCCGTCCCCCTCAGCAGAGAGTCTCTGACCACCACTACCCTACATTTCTTATTCGCAGTGGTGGCAGCAGACCTCCTTACACTTTATGCTGTGGTAGAAGGAGCAGCTGGCACAAAAGGCATCAGAGCTGCCCCTGCCAGCTTTCTGCCAGTGGAGAGTTCCTCATTCAGGGAAAATTCTCCACAATATCTGCAGCCAGTTAAATGTCACTTTGTACTGTCTATAGGGTATAAAGCAGACAGGAGAATCCAGCCTTCTAGATCTAAAAACATACAGCATATTATATATTATTCAGTATGCCTCTCACTTCTTACATCCAATGCCAGTTTTAAACCTACAAATAGCATTTCTATAAGTGAGAAAAAAGTCAACTTTTTGAGCAAGAACAAAGTTAAATGAAATTTATAATATTACTGGAATATGTAGGCTGAGAAAAGTACCTGCTTCAGTACATATTTGTCCTTTCATAATTTTTTACAGGACTGATTTGGAATGTTGTTTTTTTTAAATCCTCTTCATAGATTTTTCTCCCCATGTGATGGAAATAACACTAAAATATAATTTTGTTCCCCTTGAGAAAGAATTCTGTGCTTCCTATTAATCAACAGGAAGAAAGCATTGCATAAATGTATACTGTTCTAGGATTGCAAAAAACTATTAGTGGAGATATTGTATGGGTCAAAATCTCACT
Organism: Gopherus evgoodei; assembly: GCF_007399415.2. Taxonomy (NCBI): domain Eukaryota; kingdom Metazoa; phylum Chordata; order Testudines; family Testudinidae; genus Gopherus; species Gopherus evgoodei. The sequence continues at coordinate 287,012,577 of NC_044322.1, read as the reverse complement.
ACAGTAGGTGATCATACTTCCTTTGCTATATCTGGTCAAATAACTGGTCAAATAAAAGAAGATAGATAAATATACAGCATTTTGCATTGACTGTTATGATTAATTACCATGAGACTGTGTGAAGAAAAACAAAAAAATGTTTGGCAAGAAACAAGATAGACAATGTTGACTTTTGGTTGGCTTTTTGTGCAATTTATACTTAATTACTGGAGAATAGGGCTGTGTTATTTCACAGATCCATTATCTCCTTTTCCTAGAGGGTTCATATCCACTTTGAACAATAGGATGGCAAGATGGAACTCTGTGGAATTCCACAAATGAGCAATCCTGATGAAGAAGAGAAATACCCCAAACTTCCCTAATAAAACTTCTCAGACAAGCAGAAATGGTATCACTTAGGAACATCCCTTTCCAATCTATCTAGGGCCTACAAATAAGCCAATAACACCTCAAGACCCACGATATCAAAGACAATTGAGAGATTTAATAATACCATCTTTATCCATCACAGTCCATTCTGAATACTATAATCATGTCTGTACTGAGGCTGAAAAACTTAAAAGAAATCTGAGGCACAATTTTCTTGCCCCAACCACAATATTTCAGTGATATAGCCCAAATATAGATGTGTATACCAGGTGATGGGTGCCTAGATTGCCAATATTAAGGTGATGTTTTCTTCAGCAGCAGCCTTGTAAGCATTTCTTAGTGGATGGAATGGCATTACACCCTCCATAAATGAGGTAATGAAAGTCGCCACTAAAAATGGGTCCAACTCATCTCCATTGGCTTTCCCCTGCAAAGAAAGAAAGGCATGGGTCCAAAGCAGAGATTGTGGCACAAAATTTTCTCTACCTCAACAGTGATTCAATGAATACTACCAGCTGAAAGTCCAGCAAAGAAAACATAGCATTTGTTTCTTCTGTTCAAATCAGCTCAATTTCATCTGCTTAATTATATTGCAACCTCCCTGGGGCAATGACATGACTTTCTGTGTACTTCTACAACATCGAGACAATGAGACTTGATCTCTATTCAGGCCTTTGGGTGCTATCATAGTACAAATAAGTTAATTAATAATAACAATGTCAATCTATAATAATAAAGTAACATGCCTTTTCTCCCAGTGGGAAGCACCCAAAGCAGCCATTTAGGGAAGAGAGAGCAAATTAGCCAAGCTATCCAAAACCCAAAACAAAACCAATGGCCTAGGTTTTCTAGATGCTATAGTAGAAGCAAAGAACCTCTCTTGATTTTTGCTGCATCACAGATAAAAAAAAATCAAATTATTGTTGTTCATTCAATGGGCATGTTAGGTTTTTGGAGGCTTTTCTGACAAAGACTCACCAGAGTTTTGTGTGTTGAAGGCTGAAAAGAATGTCTGACTGACACTTCTTGCAATACATTGCAAATATTGTAATACATTGCAAGCCCTAGTGAGGAGGGCTTTAAACTAGGTTCACTGAGGGAAGGAGTTACAAATCCCTGAGGTAAGTGGGGAAGTGGGATACCAGGAGGAAGCACGAGCAGGAGAGTGCAAGAGAGGAGGACTCCTGCCTCATACTGAGAAAGCAGGACAATCAGCGAGTTATCTTAAGTGCCTATAAAATGCAAGAAGCCTGGGAAACAAGCAGGGGGAACTGGAAGTCCTGGCACAGTCAAGGAATTATGATGTGATTGGAATAACAGAGACTTGGGATAACTCACATGACTGGAGTACTGTCATGGATGGATATAAACTGTTCAGGAAGGACAGGCAGGGCAGCAAAGGTGAGGGAGTTGCATTGTATGACTTCTCAGAGCTCCAGTATGCAACTGCAGAAAAACCTGAGAGTCCCTGGATTAAGTTTAGAAGTGTGAGCAACAATGGTGATGTCGTGGTGGGAGTCTGCTATAGACCACCAGGCCAGGGGGATGAGGTGGATGAGGCTTTCTTCTGGCAACTAACAGAAGTTACTAGATCACAGGTCCTGGTTCTCATGGGGGATTTCAATCACTCTGATATCTGCTGGGGGAGCAATATAATGGGGCACAGACAATCTAGGAAGTTTTTTGGAAAGTGTAGGGGATAATTTCCTGGTGCAAGTGCTGGAGGAAACAGCTTGGGGCAGAGCTCTTCTAAACCTTCTGCTCACAAGCAGGGAAGTATTAGTAGGGGAAGCAAAAGTGGATAGGAACCTGGGAGGCAGTGACCATGAGATGTTCAAATTCATGATCCTGACTCAAGGAAGAAAGGAGAGTAGCAGAATAAGGACCCCAGACTTCAGAAAAGCAGATTTTGACTCTATCAGGAAACTGACGGGCAGAATTCCCTGGGAGAATAACATGAGGGGGAATGGAGTCCAGGAGAGCTGGCTGTATGTTAAAGAATCATTATTAAGGTTGCAGGAACAAACCATCCCAATGTATAAAAAGAATAATAAATATGGCAGGTGACGAGCTTGGCTTAACAGTGAAATCCTTGCTGATCTTAAACGCACAAAAGAAGCTTACAAGAAGTGGAAGATTGGACAAATGACCAGGGATGAATATAAAAATATTGCTCAGGCATGCAGGAGTGAAATCAATAATGCCAAATCACACTTGGAGTTGCAGCTAGCATGTTAGCAACAAGAAGAAAGTCAAAGAAAGTGTGGACCCCTTGCTGAATGAGGGAGGCAACCTAGTTACAGAGGATGTGGAAAAAGCTAATGTACTCAATGCATATTTTGCCTCTGTCTTCACGAACAAGGTCAGCTTCCAAACTACTGCACTGGGCAGCACAGTATGAGGAGGAGGTGAACAGCTCCATGTGGAGAAAGAAGTGGTTCAGGATTATTTAGGCCAGGTCCACACTACGCAGTTAAACCGATTTTAACAGCGTTAAATCGATTTAACGCTGTACCCATCCACACTACAATGCACTTTATATCGATTTAAAGGGCTCTTTAAATCAATTTCTGTACTCCTCCCCGATGAGAAGAGTAACACTAAAATCGATATTAACATATTGATTTAGGGTTAGTGTGGCTGCAAATCAAAGTTATTGGCCTCCGGGCGGTATCCCACAGTGTACCACTGGCCGCTCTGGACAGGAATCTGAACTCTAATGCACTGGCCAGATATACAGGAAAAGCCCCGCGTACTTTTGAATTGCATTTCCTGTTTGGCCAGTGTGGAGCTCTCATCAGCACAGGTGACCACGCAGAGCTCATAAGCACAGGTAACAATGCAGTCTCCTGAGAATCGAAAAAGAGCTCCAGCATGGACCGCACGAGAAGTACTGGATCTGATCACTATATGGGGAGAGGATTCAGTGCTAACAGAACTCCGTTCCAAAAGACTAAATGAAAAAATATTTGAAAGAATTTCCAAGGCTATGATGGGAAAAGACCACACCAGGGACTCAGTGCAGTGCAGAGTGAAAATGAAGGAGCTCAGACAAGCCTACCAGAAAACCAAAGCAGCAAAGGGAAGATCAGGGTCAGGGCCAAAAACATGCCGCTGCTACGCTGAGCTGCATGCAATTTTAGGGGGCTCCGCCACCACTACCCCCCCTTGTCCATGGATTCTGAGGTGGGGGTTATAATCTCAACCATGGATGAGGATTCAGCGGAGGGGGAAGATGAGGAAGAGGAAGAGGAGAAAGAGCTTGCAGAGAGCACACAGCACTCCATTCTCCCCAGCAGCCAGGAGCATTTTGTGACCCAGACGGAATTACCCTCCCAGCCCTCCCAAGCCACTAGCCCAGACAGTGAAGCCATGGAAGCGAACTCTGGTAAGGGTACCTTTGTAAATATAAAACATGGTTTAAAAGCAAGCGTTTTTTTAATGATTGATTTGCCATGAGGGCTTTGAATGCATTAGCAGGCAGTAAAGTTACTGGAAAAGTTTGTTAACATGTCCGGGGATGGAGCGGAAATCCTCCAGGGACATCTCCATGAAGCGCTCCTGGAGGTACTCCAAAAGCCTTTGCAGAAGGTTTCTGGGCAAGGCAGCCTTGTTCCGTCCACCATGGTAGGACACTTTACCACACCATGCATGTAGCAAGTAATCGGGTATCATTGCATGACAAAGCCTAGCTGCGTATGGTCCCGGTGATTGCTGGCATTCAAGAAACATCGGTTCTTTATCTCACTCTGTTATCCTCAGCAGAGTGATATCGTTCATGGTAACCTGGTTGAAATTAAGGAATTTAAGTAAGGGGACAGAGAGATGGAGGGGAGGAAGGATAGTGCTGAGCTTTTTAGCGTTTGGCCAGCAGGAATCTTCCCAGCTACCAGCCACGCGGTGGAGGGGGGGGAGACAGGGGAGTGATTAGCAGTGATCTTCCATGATACCAGCCATGCGGTGGGGGGAGGGGTAATGCAATTCTAGAGAATTGGATTAGTGGGGGGAGGGGTTGGCGTCTGCTGCTCCTTGTTAACAGGAAAGAAGCAGCAAAGGTAGAAGGTATGCCTTACCATGACAGCATGCAAGCTGAATTGTGATGCCCGAACCTGTGTCTGTGTTGATCTGTAACACCAGCTGCAGGCACTCAAAAGATTCCAAATGCGACCTTGTAGTGAAATCACATGTGCTATGTAAGGTGAATAGTGTTGTTCACTGTGAAAGAGTATAACCATTGTTCTGTAAAATGTATCTTTTATAATCTTTCTCTCCCTATTTTCCCCCACTCATGCAGCTGCACATTTTTCAAGCCTCCCTACTCCATCCCCAAGGCTAGCTCAGATAAGGCGGAGAAAGAAGATGACGCGAGATGAAATGTTCTCAGAAATCATGGAAGTAACCCGCAATGAAAGAGCTCATCTGAGGGAGTGGAAGGACGTGGTAGCAAAGTACAGGAAAGATGCCAATGAACGTGAGGATAGGAGAGACGCTTGAGATGAGAGGTGGCGGCAGGAAGATCAGCGGTGGCGGGATGCAACGCTGGAGCTGTTGCGTGATCAAACTGACATCCTCCGACATCTGCTGGATCTTCAGGAGGAGCAGCGGGGTCACAGAGTGCCGCTGCAGCCCATGTTTAACCACCTTCATTACTCACCATGTTCCATGTCTTTCTCACCCAGACGTGTAAGAACATGTGGGGGAAGGCTTTGTGCACCAGCCCACTCCACTCCTGTGGACAGTCCAACCAAAAGGCTGTCATTACATTGAAATGTGCTTAATGGCCTTTTCCTTCCCTCCTATCATCCTCCCAAACCACTCCCGGGATACCTTGTTAATTCTCTTCCTCTTTTTATAATTACATGCTTTTTAAACTAAGGGGGAGGGTGGGTTGCTTACAGGGAATGACTTTTAAGAAAGAATAAATGCTTTTTAAACGATAGTGACTTTATTTCCATAAGCAAGCTGTAATCGAAGGGGGAGGGTGGGTTGCTTACAGGGAATGACTTTTAAGAAAGAATACATGCTTCCTAAACGATAGTGACTTTATTTCCATAAGCAAGCTGTAATTGAAGGGGGAGGGTGGGTTGCTTACAGGGAATGACTTTTAAGAAAGAATACATGCTTTTTAAACGATAGTGACTTTATTTCCATAAGCAAGCTGTAATTGAAGGGGGAAGGTGGGTTGCTTACAGGGAATTACTTTTAAGAAAGAATACATGCTTTCTAAACGATAGTGACTTTATTTCCATAAGCAAGTTGTAATCGAAGGGGGAGGGTGGGTTACTTACAGGGAATGACTTTTAAGAAAGAATACATGCTTTTTAAACAATAGTGGCTTTATTTCCACAAGCAAGCTGTAATCGAAGGGGGAAGGTGGGTTGCTTACAGGAGGAGTCAATAAAGGGAGGGAGGTTCATGAAGGGGAAACAAACACATCAGTCACACTGTACCCTGGCCTGTGATGAAACTCGTTTAGGAGGCTTCTCTGATGTGCACCGCTTCCTGGTGAGCTCTTCTAATCGCCCTGGTGTCTGGCTGTGCGTAATCAGCGGCCAGGTGATTTGCCTCAGCCTCCCACCCCGCCATAAAGGTCTCCCCCTTACTTTCACAGAGACTGTGAAGCACACAGCAAGCAGCAATAACAAAGGGGACATTGGTTTGGCTGAGGCCTGAGTGAGTAACGTTCACCAGCGAGCCTTTAAATGGCCAAATGCACATTCTACCACCATCCTGCACTTGCTCAGCCTGTAGTTGAACAGATCCTGACCACTGTCCAGGCTGCCTGTGTATGGCTTCATGAGCCATGGCATCAAGGGGTAGGCTGGGTCACCCAGGATAACGACAGGCATTTCAACATCCCCAACTGTTATTTTCTGGTCCGCGAAGTAAGTCCCTTGCTGCAGCCGTTTAAACAGAACAGTGCTTCTGAAGACGCGAGCGTCATGAACCCTTCCTGGCCATCCCACGTGGATCTTGGTGAAACGTCCTTTGTGATCCACCAGTGCTTGCAGCACCATTGAAAAGTACCCCTTGCAGTTTATGTACTGGGTGCCCTGGTGCTCCGGTGCCAAGATAGGGATATGGGTTCCATCTATAGCCCCCCCACAGTTAGGGAATCCCATTGCAGCAAAGCCATCCACTATGACCTGCACATTTCCCAGAGTCACAACCTTTCGTAGCAGCAGCTTAATGATTGCTTTGGTTACTTGCATCACAGCAGCCCCCACAGTAGATTTTCCCACTCCAAATTGATTCCCGACTGACCGGTAGCTGTCTGGCATTGCAAGCTTCCAGAGGGCTATTGCCACTCGCTTCTCCACTGTGAGGGCTGCTCTCATCTTGGTATTATGGCGTTTCAGGCCAGGGGAAAGCAAGTCACAAAGTTCAAAGAAAGTGCTCTAACGCATGCGAAAGTTTCGCAGCCACTGCGAATTGTCCCACACCTGCAAAACTATGCGGTCCCACCACTCTGTGCTTGTTTCCCAGGCCCAAAATTGGCGTTCAATGGGTAGAACCTCCCCCATTACCAGCAGGAGCTCCAAAGCGCTGGGGCCCGCGGTTAGGAAGAAATCAGTGTCCATGTCCTCATCACTCTCGTCACTGCGCTGCCGTAGCTGCCTCCTCCTCGCCTGCCTTTGCAGTTCATGGTTCATCATAAACTGCACGAGAATGCACGAGGTGTTTACAACATCCACGATTACACTATTGATCTGAGCAGGGTCCATGCTTGCTGTGCTATGGCATTTGCTTTCAGTTCACCCAGGAAAAAAGGCGCGAAATGGTTGTCTGCTGCTTTCAGGAAGGGAGGGGTGAGGCTGTACCCAGAACCACCCGCGACAATGATTTTTGCCCCATCAGGCACTGGGATCTCAACCCAGAATTCCAAGGGGCAGGAAAGGCTGCGGGAACTGTGAGATAGCTATGGAATAGCTACCCACAGTGCAACGCTCCGGAAATCGATGCTAGCCTTGGACCATGGATGCACACCGCCGAATTAATGTGCCTAGTGTGGACGCAGGCAATCAACTTTATAATATCTATTTTATAAAACTGGTTTAAGTTAATTCGAAATTACTCTGTAGTGTAGACGTACCCTTAGAAAAGCTGGATAAACAGAAGTCCATGGGGATGGATGCACTGAATCCCAGGTGTCATAAACAGATAGTTAAGGGTTAATGTCTCTTTTACCTGTAAAGGGTTAACAAACAGTGAACCGGACACCTGACCAGAGGACCAATCATGAAACAAGATAATTTCAAATCTCGGTGGAGGGAAGCCTTTATTTGTGTTTTTTGAGTTTTGCTTTGTTCTCTCTGGGTCCTGGAAGGGACTAGATGGGCAACCTGTTTTCTTGCCAATCTCCCTGCTACAGTCTCTTATAGTGAGTATTTTAGTAAGAAAGGTGATTATAGTCTTTTGATTGTTTCTGTATTTGCAAATGTGTAGTTTGCTGGAAGTATTTTAAATTGTATTTTGCTGGGGGGAGGCTTCTTTCTAGTGTCTATAAGCTGACAGACCCTGTAACTTTTACCATCTAAAGTATAGAGACAACTTTTACTTTTTTTCTTTCTTTTTTATTAAAAGTTTTGCTTTTTAAGACCTGTCTGATTTTTTTCTCCTAGTTAAGGCTCAAAGGAACTGAGTCTGTACTCACCAGGGAATTGGTGGGGAGAAGGGAGAGAGAGCACTGGGAGAAGGGAAAGGTGAATTTCCTCTTTGTTTTAGATTCATGGAGTTTGAATCTGTATTGCCTCTGGGTGAAGGGAAAAGAGGAGGGCGGGGACGGTAACATTCCTCTCTGTGTGGTGATTCAAGGAGTTTGAATCATGGTGATCTCCTAGTGTACCCAGGGTGGGAAAGAGCTGGGAGGAAGAAAGGAGGGGAAGGGAAATGGTTTATTTCCCTTTGTTGTGAGACTCAAGGAATTTGGGTCTTGGGGTCCCCAGGGAAGGTTTTGGGGGGACCAGAGTGTATCAGGCACTGGAATTCCTGATTGGTGGCAGCTTATCAGATCTAAGCAGGTAATTAAGATTAGAAGAATTCATGCTGGTACCCCAACTTTTGGACTCTAAGGTTCAGATTGGGGAAAGATACTATGACACAAGGGTGCTAAAGGAGTTGGCGGATATGACTGCAGAGCCATTGGCCATTATCTTTGAAAACTCATGATGATCGGGGGAGGTCCCAGATGACTGGAAAAAGGCTAATGTAGTGCTCATCTTTAAAAAAGGGAAGGAGGAGGATCCAGGGAACTACAGGCCAGTCAGCCTCACCTCAGTCCCTGGAAAAATCATGGACCAGGTCCTCAAGGAATCAATTTTGAAGCACTTCAAAGAGAGGAAAGTGATCAGAAAGTCACCATGGATTCATCAAGGGCAAGTTATGCCTGACCTAATTGCCTTCTATGATGAGATAACTGGCTCTGTGGATGAGGGGAAAGCAGTGGACATGTTATTCCTTGACTTTAGCAAAGCTTTTGTTACAGTTTCCCACAGTATTCTTGCCAGCAAGTTAAAGAAGTATGGGCTGGATGAATGGACTATAAGGCGGATAGAAAGCTGGCTAGATCATCGGGCTCAATGGGAAGTGATCAATGGCTCCATGTCTAGTTGGCAGCCAGTATCAAGCAGAGTGCCCCATGGGTCGGTCCTGGGGTCGGTTTTGTTAAATATCTTAATTAATGATCTGGAGGATGGCGTGGACTGCACCCTCAGCAAGTTTGCAGATAATACTAAACTGGGAGGAGTGGTAGATACACTGGAGGGAAGGGATAGGATACAGAGAGACCTAGACAAATTAGAGGACTGGGCCAAAAGAAATCTGATGAGGTTCAACAAGTTCAAGTGCAGAGTCCTGCACTTAAGACAGAAGAATCCCATTCATTGTTACAGACTAGGGACTGAATGGCTAGGCAGCAGTTCAGCAGAAAAGGACCTAGGAGTTACTGTTGACGAGAAGCTAGATATGAGCCAACAGTGTTCTCTTGTTGCCAAGAAGGCTAATGGCATTTTGGGCTGTATAAGTAGGGGCATTGCCAGCAGATAGAGGAATGTGATCATTCCCCTCTATTCAACATTGGTGAGATCTCATCTGGAGTACTCTGTCCAGTTTTGGGCCCTACATTACAAGAAGGATGTGGAAAAAATGGAAAGAGTCCAGTGGAGGGCAACAAAAATGGTTAGGGGGCTGGAACACATGACTTATGAGGAGAGGCTGAGAGAACTGTGATTGTTTAGTCTGCAAAAGAGAAGAATGAGGGAGATGTGATAGCTGCTTTCAGCTACCTGAAAGGGGGTCCCAAGAGGATGGATCTAAACTGTTCTCAGTGGTACCTGATGACAGAACAAGGAGCAATGGTCTCAAGTTGCAATGAAGGAGGTTTAGGTTGGATATTAGGAAAAAAAACTTTTTCACTGGGAGGGTGGTGAAGCACTGGAGTGGGTTACCTAGGGAGATGGTGGAATCTCCTTCCTTACAGGTTTTCAAGGTGAGGCTTGACAAAGTCCTGGCTGGGATGATTTAGTTGGTGATTGGTCCTGCTTTGAGCAGGAGGTTGGACTAGATGACATCCTGATGTCCCTTCCAACCTGATATTCTGTGATTCTACATCTTCGGCTATGTCTACCCTATGCTGTAAGCAGGAGCGGTGCCAGAGTTTCTGGTGCCCTAGGCAGAATTCGGGGGGCAGCATTTTGTGCGCTCCCCATGGGGTGCACGGGAGCTTCCAGTTCCACTCCCATCATGCCGCCGAAGAAGGGCTCTCTGCTGAAATGCCGCAGGTGACAGTGGCAGTCATTGAGCTGCTCAATTGCCTGCCGCTGTTTTCCGCGGCACGTCGGCAGAAGGTCCTTCTTCGGCTGCGCAATGGGAGTGGAACTGAAAGCTCCCGTGCGCCCCATGGGGAGCGCACAAAATGCCACCCCCCGAATCCTGGTACCCTAGGCGACCGCCTAGGGTCGCCTAATGGAAGCGCCGGATCTGGCTGAAAGTCAACCTAAGTTATGCAGCTCCAGCTACATTAATAATGCAGCTGGAGACAATGTAGCTTAGGTCAATTTACTGTGGTGTCTACACCACGCTAGGTCGACGGGAGGGTTAATTTACCTTACTCTTCTCGTTCCTGGTGGAGTACCAGGGTCTATCGGAGAGTGCTCTGCCATCGATTTAGTGGGTATTCACCCATTCTCCTTCCACTTCCCTTTCCTTACACTCCTCCTTTTCTTTTTTCTCTCTCCGAATATCCTGACTTTTTTATTACTCCCCAAGCCTTTCCCTTTCCAAAAATATGCCTTCTTTCCCTCCTTTCAATTTTCTATTAATTCCTCCCTCTCCAACAAACCCCTCATTTTCTCCTTACTTTCCCTAGTCGCCCTTACTCCTAAACCCCTCATTCTACCCTTCCTCTCCCCAATGCCCTAATTTGCCTCCCTCCATCCCAGGTCTCCCCTCCTTGTCCCCAGTCTTTGCCTAGAGAGCGGCTCTAAAATTGCACCAGCTGGTAAGAGTTCCCAAAGAGCCATTGTCCCAGATGCGCACCGCTGGAGCAAAGAAGTGCCTTGTTTCATCTCTCCCTTTAAAACACCGCCTACCCTGAGAAGTATGGTGGTGTCAAGGTGACTGTGTACTCCATCTGTCAGGAATTTTCCAGCTCTCTTTGCATGGCTGCAGTAGTACAGAGGGCCCATAATGAGGCTGCTCTGTTGTGTGATTTTGACCAGTCTCATGTGACTGTTCTCATAGCAAATAACATCCAGCTTCATGTCTCCTGCAATTTCTTATTTTCTTTCATTTTCATGATGCACTACATTGTACTATTTCCCACACAGTGCTTTCAAGTGCCAGTATGGATAGATGCCATCTCTAAAAGACCAACACTTAAAAGTGACAGAAAATGAATGATTGGCATTGGATATAACTAGTTTTCATGTCAAGGCTTTGGCATGTCATTGCTTGTAAAATCTGCTTTAATGCCAACTCCTTTTCTGCATCCATCACCAAGTGCCAAACTCTTTCTTATATTTGCATATTTTACATTTGAGTTTCTTGCAAGATTCATCACTTTTAGGGATTGTTCTTAATTCATGAACTGATATTGTATTTCCTGGAAGAGATGATAAAATAAAGGCCTACATGTTCAGCTTCCCTTAGGCAGTCAACAGGGGAGGGATGAACATATTTTTGTTTCAGAAAGGATCTGGGGAGTTACACGGAGAAGAAATCCAGCTATGTGATGTGCTTCCATGTTACTGAATAGCTTCTCTGTGCAACTCACAAAGCAGACCCCCCTGTCCAGAAACAGAAGGTTAATGGCCTAGAAGTGGGTCATCAACATACTCTTGATATGCAGTATTTCCATTGGGAAGCAGTGTGATGGTCAGATTCACCCACACAAAAGTTTAGTAAGTTATTACTGGTCTGAATAGCATTCACAGACACTGTT